>NW_027672060.1:0-600000 GCF_964165515.1 Mesoplodon bidens | reverse complement strand
CACCTTGGACACTATCACCACGAGCACTGTCACCATGAGTACTGTCATCATGGGCAATGGCACAGCCACCATCTGCAATCTTACCATGGTCACTATCATGGTGAGCACAGTCACCAATGGAACTACCAACATGGGCACTGTCATCATGAGCACTTTCACCATACGAACTCTCACCATGGGCACTATGAACGTGAGAACGGTCACCATGGGCACTGTCACCATGAGCATTGTCACCATAGGCACTGTCAACATGAGAACTGTCACCATGAGCACGGTCAACAAGGGCATTATCACATGGAGCAGTATCACCATGTGTACTGTCACCATAGGCACAGTCACCATGGGCATGGTCACAAAGTACACTATCACTATGCTCACTATTACTCTGAACACTGTCACCATGGGCACCTAAACCATGGGCACTCTTTCCGGGAGCCTTATCAGCATCGGTACCACAATCATGATAACTGTAACCATGGGTCATATCACCGTAAGCACGTTTACAATGGGCACTGTCACCATGAGCACTGCCCTATCGGTACTCTCACCATGGGGACTGCCACCATGAGCACTGTCACCATGAGCACTGACACCACTAGCACTGCCACCCAGGGCAGTGCCACCATGAGCACTGTCACCATAAATGTTGCTATGAGAATTGTAACCATGGGCAATTTCTCAATGAGTAATGTCACCATGTCTATTTTCACCTTGGGCACTCTCAACGTAAACAGTATTACCATGAGCACTTTCACTGTGAGCACTGTCACCATGGGCACTGGTACAATGTGGTGTGTCACCATGAGCCATGTAACCATGGGAAATGTCACCGTGAGAAGTGTCAACATAGTCAATGTCACCTTGGGCAATGTCACCATGGGAACTGCCATTTTGAGCACTGTCACCATGGGTGCTGCCACCATGAGTACTGTCACCATTGGCAGTATCACCATGTGCACTGTCACCATGGGCACTATCACCATGACAACTCTCAGCATCAGCACTGTCACTCTGGAAACTGGCATTGTGTGCAATTCCACAATGAGCAATGTCACCATGGGCACTATCACTGTGAGCACTCTCAACATGAGCACGTCAACATGAGCCCTGTCACCATGGGCAATGTCACTGTGAGAAGTGTCACTATAGGCAACGTCAACATGGTCACTGTCACCATGGTCACTGTCACCACTGTCACTGTCATTTTGAGCACTGTCACCATGGGTACTGCAACCATGAGCACTGTCACCATGAGCACTGTCACCATTGCGAGTATCACCATGTGCACTGTCACCATGGGCACTATCACCATGACAACTCTCAGCATCAGCACTGTCACTCTGGAAACTGGCATTGTGTGCAATTCCACAATGAGCAATGTCACCATGGGCACTATCACAATGAGAACTGTCAGCGTGGGCACTGTCACTGTTGGCAAGGGCACCATGGCCACTTCCACCATGGGCAATGTCACCATGGGCACTATCACTGTGAGCACTGTCAACATGAGCACGTCCCCATGGGTACTGTCAACATGGGTACTATCTCAAAGGGCAATGTCACCATGAGCATTGTCAGGATGGGCAATTTCACTGTGAGCAATGTCACCAGAGGCACTATCACCATGAGCAATGTCACTGTGGGCATTGTCACCAGGGGAATTATCACCATGGTTAATGTTATCATTGGCACTATCCTTGTGAGCACTGTCACCCTGGGAACTGTCATCATGGGCACGGTCACGGTGAGCAATGTCACCATAGGCAATGTCACCGTGGTCAGTGTCACCATGAGCACTGTCAACATGGGCACTCATAGAGTGGGCACTGTCACTATGAGCACTGTCATCATGGGTACTGCCACCATGAGCAGTGTCTCTGTCAGTACTGTCAGCATGGGTTTTTACCGTGAGCACAGTCACCCTGGGCACTGTCATCATGGGCACGGTCACCGTGAGCACTATCTCCATGAGCACAGCCACTGTGAACACCATCACCATAATCACTGGCCTCATCGGTACTGTCACCATGAGCACTGCCACAATGAGCACTGTCAGCATGGGCACTTCCTCCATGAGCACTGTCACTATGAGAACTGCTACCATGGGTATTTTCACCATGAGTACTGTCACCCTGTGTATTGTCACCATTTGCACTGTCACCATGAAGACTATAACCGTGAGCGCTATCACCATGAGATCTCTCACCATGGTCACTGTCACCATGGCACCTTGCACAATGGGGGCTGTCAACATGAGTGCTGTCACCATTGGCACTATCACCGTGAGCACTCTCACTGTGGTCAGTCTGACCATGGGCACTGTCACCATGAGCACTGTCACAATAGGCAATGTCACCGTGGTCAGTGTCACCATGAGCACTGTCAACATGGGCACTCATACACTGGGAACTGTCACTATGAGCACTGTCACCATGGGCACTGCCACCATGAGCAGTGTCTCTGTGAGTACTGTCAGCATGGTTTTTTACCGTGAGCACTGTCACCATGAGCCCTGTCACCATTTTTCAGTGCCACCATGTGCACTACCACCATGCGCACTCTCACCATGGGCACTATCACCGAGAACACTCTCACCATAAGTACTGTCTTTTTGGGCACTGTCACCAAGGGCACGGCCAGCATGTGAACTGTAACCATTGTCAGTATCACTGTGAGAAGTGTCACCATGGGAATTACCAACATAGGCACTGTCATCATGAGCACTTTCAGAACGGGAACTGTCACCATGGGCACTATCACCGTGAGGACTCTCACCATGGGAATTATCGCCATGGGCACTATCAGCATTAGAACTGTCACCGTGGTCACTATCATGATGGAATTTGTCACTGTGAGCACTGTCACGATAGGAAAAGTCACGGTTTGCACTGTCCCCTGGGCCCTGTCACAGTGAGCACTATCACTTTGACGGTGGTGTCCTTGGGCACTACCAACATGGACACTACCAACTTTAGAATTATCACCATTTGTACTCTCAGCGTGGTAACAGTCAACAAGAGCACTCCCACTATGCTCACTATGACTGTGAGCACTGTCACCATGGGCACCTTAATCATGGGCAATATCACCGTGAGCACTATCACCATCGGCACTATCACTGTGATCACTGTCACCATAGACACTATCATGGTGAGCACAGTTAACATGATCATTGTAACTGTGAGCACTGTCACAATGGGTAATGCAACCATGAGCCCAGTCACCGTGAGCACTGTCAGCATGGGTTGTCACCTTGTGCACTATCAGCATGAGCACTGTCACCATGGGCACTATAACTATTTTTCAGTGCCACCATGTACATTACAATCATGTGCACTGTCACCTTGGACACTATCACCACGAGCACTGTCACCATGAGTACTGTCATCATGGGCAATGGCACAGCCAACATCTGCAATCTTACCATGGTCACTATCACTGTGAGCACTGTCACCAATGGAACTACCAACATGGGCACTGTCATCGTGAGCACTTTCACCATATGAACTATCACCATAGGCACTATGAACGTGAGAATGGTCACCATGGGCACTATCGCCATGAGCATTTTCATCATAGGCAATGTCACCGTGAGAAGTATCACCATGCACACTGTCCACAAGGGCACTATCACATTGAGTTGTATCACCATGTGTACTGTCATCTTGGGCACAGTCACCATGGGCACACTCACCAAGTACACTATCACTATGCTCACTATTACTCTGAACACTGTCACCATGGGCACCGTAGCCATGGGTACTACCACCGGGAGCATTATCAGCATCAGCACAGTAAGCATGATAACTGTCACCACGGGTCATATCACCGTGAGCACGGTTGCCATGGGCAATGTCACGATGTGCAATGCCCCATTGGTACTCTCACCATGGGAACTGCCACCATGACCACTGTCACCATGAGCACTGACACCACGATCACTGCCACCGAGGGCACTGCAACCATGAGCACTGTCACCATGAGAACTGTTACTAAGAGAAATGTAACCATGGGCAATTTCTCGATGAGTACTCTCACCATGGGTATTTTCACCTTGGGCACTCTCAACGTAAACAGAATTACCATGAGCACTTTCACTGTGAGCACTGTCACCATGGGCACTGTCACAATGCGGAGTGTCACCATGAGCCATGTCACCATGGGAAATGTCACCGTGTGAAGTGTCACCATAGGCAATGTCACCATGGGCAATGTCAACATGGGAAATGCCATTTTGAGAACTGTCACCATGGGTACTGCAACCATGAGTACTGTCACCATGAGTACTGTCACCATTGGCAGTATCACCAGGCGCACTGTCACCATGGGCACTATCACCATGACAAATCTCAGAGTGAGCACTGTCACTGTGGGCACTGCCATCATGAGCAATTCCACCATGGGCAATGTCACCATCGGCACTAACGTTGTGAGCACTCTCAACATGAGCACGTCACCATGAGCCCTGTCACCATGGGCAATGTCACTGTGAGAAGTTTCACCATAGGCAATGTCACCGTGGGCACTGTCACCATGGTCACTGCCACCACTGTCACTGTCATTTTGAGCACTGTCACCATGGCTACTGCAACCATGAGCACTGTCACCATGAGCACTGTCACCATTGCGAGTATCACCATGTGCACTGTCACTATGGGCACAATCACAATGAGAACTGTCAGCGTGGGCACTGTCACTGTTGGCAAGGGCACCATGGCCACTTCCACCATGGGCAATGTCACCATGGGCACTATCACTGTGAGCAGTGTCAACATGAGCATGTCAACATGGGCACTGTCAACATGGGTACTATCTCAAAGGGCAATGTCACCATGAGCATTGTCAGGATGGGCAATTTCACCATGGGCACTGTCACCAAAGGCACTATCGCCATGAGCAATGTCACTGTGGGCCGTGTCACCAGGGGCACTATCACCATGGTTAATGTTATCATTGGCACTTTCCCCGTGAGCACTGTCACCCTGGGCACTGTCATCATGGGCACGGTCACCGTGAGCACTATCTCCATGAGCACAGCCACTGTGAACACCATCACCATAATCACTGGCCTCATCGGTACTGTCACCATGAGCACTACCACAATGAGCACTGTCAGCATGGGCACTTCCCCCATGAGCACTGTCACTATGAGAACTGCTACCATGGGTATTTTCACCATGAGTACTGTCACCCTGTGTATTGTCACCATTTGCACTGTCACCATGAAGACTATAACCGTGAGCGCAATCACCATGAGATCTCTCACCATGGTCACTGTCACCATGGCACCTTGCACAATGGGGGCTGTCAACATGAGTGCTGTCACCATTGGCACTATCACTGTGAGCAATGTCACTGTGGTCAGTGTCACCATGGGCACTGTCACCATGAGCACTGTCACCATAGGCAATGTCACCGTGGTCAGTGTCACCATGAGCACTGTCAACATGGGCACTCATACAGTGGGCACTGTCACTGTGAGCACTGTCACCATGGGTACTGCCACCATGAGCAGTGTCTCTGTGAGTACTCTCAGCATGGGTTTTTACCGTGAGCACTGTCACCATGAGCCCTGTCAGAATTTTTTAGTGACACCATGTGCACTACCACCATGCGCACTCTCACCATGGGCACTGTCACCGAGAAAACTGTCACCATAAGTACTGTCTTCATGGGCACTGTCACCAAGGGCACGGCCAACATGTGAACTGTAACCATTGTCAGTATCACTGTGAGAAGTGTCACCATGGGAATTACCAACATAGGCACTGTCATCCTGAGCACTTTCAAAACGGGAACAGTCACCTTGGGCACTATCACCGTGAGGACTCTCACCACGGGAATTATCGCCATGGGCACTATCAGCATTAGAACTGTCACCGTGGTCACTGTCACGATGGAATTTGTCACTGTGAGCACTGTCACGATAGGCAAAGTCACGGTTTGCACTGTCCCCTTGGGCCCTGTCACAGTGAGCACTATCACTTTGACGGTGATGTCCATGGGCACTGACAACATGGACACTACCAACTTGAGAATTATCACCATTTGTTCTCTCAGCGTGGTCACGGTCAACAAGTGCACTCTCACTATGCTCACTATGACCGTGAACACTGTCACCATGGGCACCTTAATCATGGGCACTATCACCGTGAGCACTATCACCATCGGCACTATCACTGTGATCACTGTCACCATAGACACTATCATGGTGAGCACAGTTAACATGAGCATTGTAACTGTGAGCACTGTCACAATGGGTAATGCAACCATGAGCCCAGTCACCGTGAGCACTGTCAGCATGGGTTGTCACCTTGTGCACGGTCAGCGTGAGCACTGTCACCATGGGCACTATAACTATTTTTCAGTGCCACCATGTGAACTATCTCCTTGGACACTATCACCATGAGCACTGTCACCATGAGTACTGTCATCATGGGCAATGGCACAGCCACCATCTGCAATCTTACCATGGTCACTATCACTGTGAGCACTGTCACCAATGGAACTACCAACATGGGCACTGTCATCATGAGCACTTTCACCATACGTACTGTCACCATGGGCACTATGAACGTGAGAATGGTCACCATGGGCACTGTCACCATGAGCATTGTCATCATAGGCAATGTCACCGTGAGACCTATCACCATGCGCACTGTCCACAAGGGCACTATCACATTGAGTTGTATCACCATGTGTACTGTCATCTTGGGCACAGTCACCATGGGCACACTCACCAAGTACACTATCACTATGCTCACTATTACTCTGAACACTGTCACCATGGACACCGTAACCATGGGCACTATCACCAGGAGCATTATCAGCATCGGCACAACAGGCGTGATAACTGTCACCATGGGTCATATCACCGTGAGCACGGTTGCCATGGGCTCTGTCACGATGTGCAATGCCCCATTGGTGCTCTCACCATGGGAACTGCCACCATGATCACTGTCACCATGAGCACTGACACCACGAACACTGCCACCGAGGGCACTGCAACCATGAGCACTGTCACCATGAGAAATGTTACTATGAGAAATGTAAACATTGGCCATTTCTCGATGAGTACTCTCACCATGGGTATTTTCACCTTGGGCACTCTCAACGTAAACAGTATTACCATGAGCACTTTCACTGTGAGCACTGTCACCATGGGCACTGTCACAATGCGGAGTGTCACCATGAGCCATGTCACCATGGGAAATGTCACCGTGAGAAGTGTCACCATACGCAATGTCACCATGGGCAATGTCACCATGGGAAATGCCATTTTGAGCACTGTCACCATGGGTACTGCAACCATGAGTACTGTCACCATGAGTACTGTCACCATTGGCAGTATCACCAGGCGCACTGTCAACATGGGCACTATCACCATGACAACTCTCAGAGTGAGCACTGTCACTGGGGGCACTGCCATCGTGAGCAATTCCACCATGGGCAATGTCACCTTGGGCACTAACGCTGTGAGCACTCTCAACATGAGCACGTCACCATGAGCCCTGTCACCATGGGCAATGTCACCGTGAGAAGTTTCACCATAGGCAATGTCACCGTGGGCACTGTCACCATGGTCACTGCCACCACTGTCACTGTCATTTTGAGCACTGTCACCATGGGTACTGCAACCATGAGCACTGTCACCATGAGCACTGTCACCATTGCGAGTATCACCATGTGCACTGTCACCATGGGCACTATCACAATGAGAACTGTCAGCGTGGGCACTGTCACTGTTGGCAAGGGCACCATGGCCACTTCTACCATGGGCAATATCACCATGGGCATTATCACTGTGAGCACTGTCAACATGAGCACGTCACCATGGGCACTGTCAACATGGGTAATATCTCAACGGGCAATGTCACCATGAGCATTGTCAGGATGGGCAATTTCACCATGGGCACTGTCACCAAAGGCACTATCGCCATGAGCAATGTCACTGTGGGCCGTGTCACCAGGGGCACTATCACCATGGTTAATGTTATCATTGGCACTTTCCCCGTGAGCACTGTCACCCTGGGCACTGTCATCATGGGCACAGTCACCGTGAGCACTATCTCCATGAGCACAGCCACTGTGAACACCATCACCATAATCACTGGCCTCATTGGTACTGTCACCATGAGCACTGCCACAATGAGCACTGTCAGCATGGGCACTTCCCCCATGAGCACTGTCACTATGAGAACTGCTACCATGGGTATTTTCACCATGAGTACTGTCACCCTGTGTATTGTCACCATTTGCACTGTCACCATGAAGACTATAACCGTGAGCACTATCACCATGAGATCTCTCACCATGGTCACTGTCACCATGGCACCTTGCACAATGGGGGCTGTCAACATGAGTGCTGTCACCATTGGCACTATCACTGTGAGCATTCTCACTGTGGTCAGTGTCACCATGGGCACTGTCACCATGAGCACTGTCACCATAGGCAATGTCACCGTGGTCAGTGTCACCATGAGCACTGTCAACATGGGCACTCATACAGTGGGCACTGTCACTGTCAGCACTGTCACCATGGGTACTGCCACCATGAGCAGTGTCTCTGTGAGTACTGTCAGCATGGGTTTTTACCGTGAGCACTGTCACCATGAGCCCTGTCAGAATTTTTTAGTGACACCATGTGCACTACCACCATGCGCACTCTCACCATGGGCACTGTCACCGAGAAAACTGTCACCATAAGTACTGTCTTCATGGGCACTGTCACCAAGGGCACGGCCAACATGTGAACTGTAACCATTGTCAGTATCACTGTGAGAAGTGTCACCATGGGAATTACCAACATAGGCACTGTCATCATGAGCACTTTCGGAACGGGAACTGTCACCACGGGCACTATCACCGTGAATGGGAATTATCGCCATGGGCACTATCAGCATTAGAACTGTCACCGTGGTCACTGTCACGATGGAATTTGTCACTGTGAGCACTGTCACGATAGGCAAAGTCACGGTTTGCACTGGCCCCTTGGGCCCTGTCACAGTGAGCACTATCACTTTGACGGTGGTGGCCATGGGCACTGCCACCATGGACACTACCAACTTGAGAATTATCACCATTTGTTCTCTCAGCGTGGTCACGGTCAACAGGTGCAGTCTCACTATGCTCACTATGACCGTGAACACTGTCACCATGGGCACCTTAATCATGGGCACTATCACCGTGAGCACTATCACCATCGGCACTATCACTGTGATCACTGTCACCATACACACTATCATGGTGAGCACAGTTAACATGAGCATTGTAACTGTGAGCACTGTCACAATGGGTAATGCAACCATGAGCACAGTCACGGTGAGCACTGTCAGCATGGGTTGTCACCTTGTGCACGGTCAGCATGAGCACTGTCACCATGGGCACTATAACTATTTTTCAGTGCCACCATGTGCACTGTCACCTTGGACACTATCACCATGAGCACTGTCACCATGAGTACTGACATCATGGGCAATGGCACAGCCACCATCTGCAATGCAACCATGGTCACTATCACTGTGAGCACTGTCACCAATGGAACTACCAACATGGGCACTGTCATCATGAGCACTTTCACCATACGAACTCTCACCATGGGCACTATGAACGTGAGAACGGTCACCATGGGCACTGTCACCATGAGCATTGTCATCATAGGCAATGTCACCGTGACAATTATCACCATGCGCACTGTCCAAAAATGCACTATCACATTGAGTTGTATCACCATGTGTACTGTTATCTTGGGCACAGTCACCATGGGCACACTCACCATGTACGCTATCACTGTGCTCACTATTACTCTGAACAATGTCACCATGGGCACCGTAACCATGGGCACTATCACCGGGAGCATTATCAGCATCGGCACAACAGGCATGATAACTGTCACCATGGGTCATATCACCGTGAGCACGGTTGGCATGGGCACTGTCACGATGTGCAGTGCCCCATTGGTACTCTCACCATGGGAACTGCCACCATGTGCACTGTCACCATGAACACTGACACCACGATCACTGCCACCGAGGGCACTGCAACCATGAGCACTGTCACCATGAGAACTGTTAGTATGAGAAATGTAACCATGGGCAATTTCTCGATGAGTACTCTCACCATGGGTATTTTCACCTTGGGCACTCTCAACGTAAACAGTATTACCATGAGCACTTTCACTGTGAGCACTGTCACCATGGGCACTGTCACAATGCGGAGTGTCACCATGAGCCATGTCACCATGGGAAATGTCACCGTGAGAAGTGTCACCATAGGCAATGTCACCATGGGCAATGTCACCATGGGAAATGCCATTTTGAGCACTGTCACCATGGGTACTGCAACCATGAGTACTGTCACCATGAGTACTGTCACCATTGGCAGTATCACCAGGCGCACGGTCACCATGGGCACTATCACCATGACAACTCTGAGAGTGAGCACTGTCACTGTGGGCACTGCCATCGTGACCAATTCCACCATGGGCAATGTCACCATGGGCACTATCACTGTGAGCACTGTCAACATGAGCACGTCACTATGGGCACTGTCAACATGGGTACTATCTCAAAGGGCAATGTCACCATGAGCATTGTCAGGATGGGCAATTTCACCATGAGCACTGTCACCAAAGGCAATATCGCCATGAGCAATGTCACTGTGGGCCGTGTCCCCAGGGGCACTATCACCATGGTTAATGTTATCATTTGCACTTTCCCCGTGAGCACTGTCACCCTGGGCACTGTCATCATGGGCACGGTCACCGTGAGCACTATCTCCATGAGCACAGCCACTGTGAACACCATCACCATAATCACTGGCCTCATCGGTACTGTCACCATGAGCACTGCCACAATGAGCACTGTCAGCATGGGCACTTCCCCCATGAGCACTGTCACTATGAGAACTGCTACCATGGGTATTTTCACCATGAGTACTGTCACCCTGTGTATTGTCACCATTTGCACTGTCACCATGAAGACTATAACCGTGAGCGCTATCACCATGAGATCTCTCACCATGGTCACTGTCACCATGGCACCTTGCACAATGGGGGCTGTCAACATGAGTGCTGTCACCATTGGCACTATCACTGTGAGCATTGTCACTGTGGTCAGTGTCACCATGGGCATTGTCACCATGAGCACTGTCACCATAGGCAATGTCACCGTGGTCAGTGTCACCATGAGCACTGTCAACATGGGCACTCATACAGTGGGCACTGTCACTGTGAGCACTGTCACCATGGGTACTGCCACCATGAGCAGTGTCTCTATGAGTACTGTCAGCATGGGTTTTTACCGTGAGCACTGTCACCATGAGCCCTGTCTGAATTTTTTAGTGACACCATGTGCACTACCACCATGCGCACTCTCACCATGGGCACTGTCACCGAGAAAACTGTCACCATAAGTACTGTCTTCATGGGCACTGTCACCAAGGGCACGGCCAACATGTGAACTGTAACCATTGTCAGTATCACTGTGAGAAGTGTCACCATGGGAATTACCAACATAGGCACTGTCATCATGAGCACTTTCAGAACGGGAACTGTCACCATGGGCACTATCACCGTGAGGACTCTCACCATGGGAATTATCGGCATGGGCACTATCAGCATTAGAACTGTCACCGTGGTCACTGTCACGATGGAATTTGTCACTGTGAGCACTGTCACGATAGGCAAAGTCACGGTTTGCACTGTCCCCTTGGGCTCTGTCACAGTGAGCACTATCACTTTGACGGTGGTGTCCATGGGCACTGCCATCATGGACACTACCAACTTGAGAATTATCACCATTTGTTCTCTCAGCGTGGTCACGGTCAACAAGTGCAGTCTCACTATGCTCACTATGACCGTGAACACTGTCACCATGGGCACCTTAATCATGGGCACTATCACCGTGAGCACTATCACCATCGGCACTATCACTGTGATCACTGTCACCGTAGACACTATCATGGTGAGCACAGTTAACATGAGCATTGTAACTGTGAGCACTGTCACAATGGGTAATGAAACCATGAGCCCAGTCACGGTGAGCACTGTCAGCATGGGTTGTCACCTTGTGCACGTTCAGCATGAGCACTATCACCATGGGCACTATAACTATTTTTCAGTGCCACCATGTGCACTGTCACCTTGGACACTATCACCATGAGCACTGTCACCATGAGTACTGTCATCATGGGCAATGGCACAGCCACCATCTGCAATCTTACCATGGTCACTATCACTGTGAGCACTGTCACCAATGGAACTACCAACATGGGCACTGTCATCATGAGCACTTTCACCATACGAACTCTCACCATGGGCACTATGAACGTGAGAACGGTCACCATGGGCACTGTCACCATGAGCATTGTCATCATAGGCAATGTCACCATGAGAACTATCACCATGCGCACTGTCCACAAGGGCACTATCACATTGAGTTGTATCACCATGTGTACTGTCATCTTGGGCACAGTCACCATGGGCACACTCACCAAGTACACTATCACTGTGCTCACTATTACTCTGAACACTGTCACCATGGCAACCGTAACCATGGGCACTATCACCGGGAGCATTATCAGCATCGGCACAACAGGCGTGATAACTGTCACCATGGGTCATATCACCGTGAGCACTGTTGGCATGGGCACTGTCAAGATGTGCAATGCCCCATTGGTACTCTCACCATGGGAACTGCCACCATGAGCACTGTCACCATGAACACTGACACCACGATCACTGCCACCGAGGGCTCTGCAACCATGAGCACTGTCACCATGAGAAATATTACTATGAGAAATGTAACCATGGGCAATTTCTCGGTGAGTACTCTCACCATGGGTATTTTCACCTTGGGCACTCTCAACGTAAACAGTATTACCATGAGCACTTTCACTGTCACCATGGGCACTGTCACAATGCGGAGTGTCACCATGAGCCATGTCACCATGGGAAATGTCACCGTGAGAAGTGTCACCATAGGCAATGTCACCATGGGCAATGTCACCATGGGAAATGCCATTTTGAGCACTGTCACCATGGGTACTGCAACCATGAGTACTGTCACCATGAGTACTGTCACCATTGGCAGTATCACCAGGCGCACTGTCACCATGGGCACTATCACCATGACAACTCTGAGAGTGAGCACTGTCACTGTGGGCACTGCCATCGTGACCAATTCCACCATGGGCAATGTCACCATGGGCACTATCACTGTGAGCACTGTCAACATGAGCACGTCACCATGGGCACTGCCAACATGGGTACTATCTCAACGGGCAATGTCACCATGAGCATTGTCAGGATGGGCAATTTCACCATGAGCACTGTCACCAAAGGCACTATCGCCATGAGCAGTGTCACTGTGGGCCGTGTCCCCAGGGGCACTATCACCATGGTTAATGTTATCATTGGCACTTTCCCCATGAGCACTGTCACCCTGGGCACTGTCATCATGGGCACGGTCACCGTGAGCACTATCTCCATGAGCTCAGCCACTGTGAACACCATCACCATAATCACTGGCCTCATCGGTACTGTCACCATGAGCACTGCCACAATGAGCACTGTCAGCATGGGCACTTCCCCCATGAGCACTGTCACTATGAGAACTGCTACCATGGGTATTTTCACCATGAGTACTGTCACCCTGTGTATTGTCACCATTTGCACTGTCACCATGAAGACTATAACCGTGAGCGCTGTCACCATGAGATCTCTCACCATGGTCACTGTCACCATGGCACCTTGCACAATGGGGGCTGTCAACATGAGTGCTGTCACCATTGGCACTATCACTGTGAGCATTGTCACTGTGGTCAGTGTCACCGTGGTCAGTGTCACCATGACCACTGTCAACATGGGCACTCATACAGTGGGCACTGTCACTGTCAGCACTGTCACCATGGGTACTGCCACCATGAGCAGTGTCTCTGTGAGTACTCTCAGCATGGGTTTTTACCGTGAGCACTGTCACCATGAGCCCTGTCAGAATTTTTTAGTGACACCATGTGCACTACCACCATGCGCACTCTCACCATGGGCACTGTCACCGAGAAAACTGTCACCATAAGTACTGTCTTCATGGGCACTGTCACCAAGGGCACGGCCAACATGTGAACTGTAACCATTGTCAGTATCACTGTGAGAAGTGTCACCATGGGAATTACCAACATAGGCACTATCATCCTGAGCACTTTCGGAACGGGAACTGTCACCACGGGCACTATCACCGTGAATGGGAATTATCGCCATGGGCACTATCAGCATTAGAACTGTCACCGTGGTCTCTGTCACGATGGAATTTGTCACGGTGAGCACTGTCACGATAGGCAAAGTCACGGTTTGCACTGTCCCCTTGGGCCCTGTCACAGTGAGCACTATCACTTTGACGGTGGTGGCCATGGGCACTGCCACCATGGACACTACCAACTTGAGAATTATCACCATTTGTTCTCTCAGCGTGGTCACGGTCAACAAGTGCAGTCTCACTATGATCACTATGATCGTGAACACTGTCTCCATGGGCACCTTAATCATGGGCACTATCACCGTGAGCACCTTCACCATCGGCACTATCACTGTGATCACTGTCACCATAGACACTATCATGGAGAGCACAGTTAACATGAGCATTGTAACTGTGAGCACTGTCACAATGGGTAATGCAACCATGAGCCCAGTCACCGTGAGCACTGTCAGCATGGGTTGTCACCTTGTGCACGGTCAGCATGAGCACTGTCACCATGGGCACTATAACTATTTTTCAGTGCCACCATGTGCACTGTCACCTTGGACACTATCACCATGAGCACTGTCACCATGAGTACTGTCATCATGGGCAATGGCACAGCCACCATCTGCAATCTTACCATGGTCACTATCACTGTGAGCACTGTCACCAATGGAACTACCAACATGGGCACTGTCATCATGAGCACTTTCACCATACGTACTGTCACCATGGGCACTATGAACGTGAGAATGGTCACCATGGGCACTGTCACCATGAGCATTGTCATCATAGGCAATGTCACCGTGAGACCTATCACCATGCGCACTGTCCACAAGGGCACTATCACATTGAGTTGTATCACCATGTGTACTGTCATCTTGGGCACAGTCACCATGGGCACACTCACTAAGTACACTATCACTATGCTCACTATTACTCTGAACACTGTCACCATGGACACCGTAACCATGGGCACTATCACCAGGAGCATTATCAGCATCGGCACAACAGGCGTGATAACTGTCACCATGGGTCATATCACCGTGAGCACGGTTGCCATGGGCTCTGTCACGATGTGCAATGCCCCATTGGTGCTCTCACCATGGGAACTGCCACCATGATCACTGTCACCATGAGCACTGACACCACGAACACTGCCACCGAGGGCACTGCAACCATGAGCACTGTCACCATGAGAAATGTTACTATGAGAAATGTAAACATTGGCCATTTCTCGATGAGTACTCTCACCATGGGTATTTTCACCTTGGGCACTCTCAACGTAAACAGAATTACCATGAGCACTTTCACTGTGAGCACTGTCACCATGGGCACTGTCACAATGCGGAGTGTCACCATGAGCCATGTCACCATGGGAAATGTCACCGTGAGAAGTGTCTCCATAGGCAATGTCACCATGGGCAATGTCACCATGGGAAATGCCATTTTGAGCACTGTCACCATGGGCACTGCAACCATGAGTACTGTCACCATGAGTACTGACACCATTGGCAGTATCACCAGGCGCACTGTCACCATAGGCACTACCACCATGACAAATCTCAGAGTGAGCACTGTCACTGTGGGCATTGCCATCGTGAGCAATTCCACCATGGGCAATGTCACCATGGGCACTAACGTTGTGAGCACTCTCAACATGAGCACGTCACCATGAGCCCTGTCACCATGGGCAATGTCACTGTGAGAAGTTTCACCATAGGCAATGTCACCGTGGGCACTGTCACCATGGTCACTGCCACCACTGTCACTGTCATTTTGAGCACTGTCACCATGGCTACTGCAACCATGAGCACTGTCACCATGAGCACTGTCACCATTGCGAGTATCACCATGTGCACTGTCACCATGGGCACTATCACAATGAGAACTGTCAGCGTGGGCACTGTCACTGTTGGCAAGGGCACCATGGCCACTTCCACCATGGGCAATGTCAACATGGGCACTATCACTGTGAGCACTGTCAACATGAGCACGTCACCATGGGCACTGTCAACATGGGTACTATCTCAAAGGGCAATGTCATCATGAGCATTGTCAGGATGGGCAATTTCACCATGGGCACTGTCACCAAAGGCACTATCGCCATGAGCAATGTCACTGTGGGCCGTGTCACCAGGGGCACTATCACCATGGTTAATGTTATCATTGGCACTTTCCCCGTGAGCACTGTCAGCCTGGGCACTGTCATCATGGCACGGTCACCGTGAGCACTATCTCCATGAGCACAGGCACTGTGAACACCATCAACATAATCACTGGCCTCATCGGCACTGTCACCATGAGCACTGCCACAATGAGCACTGTCAGCATGGGCACTTCCCCCATGAGCACTGTCACTATGAGAACTGCTACCATGGGTATTTTCACCATGAGTACTGTCACCCTGTGTATTGTCACCATTTGCACTGTCACCATGAAGACTATAACCGTGAGCGCTATCACCATGAGATCTCTCACCATGGTCACTGTCACCAAGGCACCTTGCACAATGGGGGCTGTCAACATGAGTGCTGTCACCATTGGCACTATTACTGTGAGCATTCTCACTGTGGTCAGTGTCACCATGGGCACTGTCACCATGAGCACTGTCACCATAGGCAATGTCACCGTGGTCAGTGTCACCATGAGCACTGTCAACATGGGCACTCATACAGTGGGCACTGTCACTGTGAGCACTGTCACCATGGGTACCGCCACCACGAGCAGTGTCTCTGTGAGTACTCTCAGCATGGGTTTTTACCGTGAGCACTGTCACCATGAGCCCTGTCACCATTTTTTAGTGACACCATGTGCACTACCACCATGCACACTCTCACCATGGGCACTGTCACCGAGAAAACTGTCACCATAAGTACTGTCTTCATGGGCACTGTCACCAAGGGCACGGCCAACATGTGAACTGTAACCATTGTCAGTATCACTGTGAGAAGTGTCACCATGGGAATTACCAACATAGGCACTGTCATCATGAGCACTTTCAGACCGGGAACTGTCACCATGGGCACTATCACCGTGAGGACTCTCACCATGGGAATTATCGCCATGGGCACTATCAGCATTAGAACTGTCACCGTGGTCACTGTCACGATGGAATTTGTCACGGTGAGCACTGTCACGATAGGCAAAGTCACGGTTTGCACTGTCCCCTTGGGCCCTGTCACAGTGAGCACTATCACTTTGACGGTGGTGGCCATGGGCACTGCCACCATGGACACTACCAACTTGAGAATTATCACCATTTGTTCTCTCAGCGTGGTCACGGTCAACAAGTGCACTCTCACTATGCTCACTTTGACCGTGAACACTGTCACCATGGGCACCTTAATCATGGGCACTATCACCGTGAGCACTATCACCATCGGCACTATCACTGTGATCACTGTCACCATAGATACTATCATGGTGAGCACAGTTAACATGAGCATTGTAACTGTGAGCACTGTCACAATGGGTAATGCAACCATGAGCCCAGTCACCGTGAGCACTGTCAGCATGGGTTGTCACCTTGTGCACGGTCAGCATGAGCACTGTCACCATGGGCACCATAACTATTTTTCAGTGCCACCATGTGCACTGTCACCTTGGACACTATCACCATGAGCACTGTCACCATGAGTACTGTCATCATGGGCAATGGCACAGCCACCATCTGCAATCTTACCATGGTCACTATCACTGTGAGCACTGTCACCAATGGAACTACCAACATGGGCACTGTCATCATGAGCACTTTCACCATACGAACTGTCACCATGGGCACTGTCACCATGAGCATTGTCATCATAGGCAAAGTCACCGTGAGAACTATCACCATGCGCACTGTCCACAAGGGCACTATCACATTGAGTAGTATCACCATGTGTACTGTCATCTTGGGCACACTAACCATGGGCACACACACCATGTACGCTATCACTATGCTCACTATTACTCTGAACACTGTCACCATGGGCACCGTAACCATGGGCACTATCACCGGGAGCATAATCAGCATCGGCAAAAGGCGTGATAACTGTCACCATGGGTCATATCACCGTGAGCACGGTTGCCATGGGCACTGTCACGATGTGCAATGCCCCATTGGTACTCTCACCATGGGAACTGCCACCATGAGCACTGTCACCATGAGCACTGACACCACGAGCACTGCCACCGAGGGCACTGCAACCATGAGCACTGTCACCATGAGAACTGTTACTATGAGAAATGAAACCATGGGCAATTTATCGATGAGTACTCTCACCATGGGTATTTTCACCTTGGGCACTCTCAACGTAAATATTATTACCATGAGCACTTTCACTGTGAGCACTGTCACCGTGGGCACTGTCACAATGCGGAGTGTCACCATGAGCCATGTCACCATGGGAAATGTCACCGTGAGAAGTGTCACCATAGGCAATGTCACCATGGGCAATGTCACCATGGGAAATGCCATTTTGAGCACTGTCACCATGGGTACTGCAACCATGAGTACTGTCACCATGAGTACTGTCACCATTGGCAGTATCACCAGGCCCACTGTCACCATGGGCACTATCACCATGACAACTCTCAGAGTGAGCACTGTCACTGTGGGCACTGCCATCGTGAGCAATTCCACCATGGGCAATGTCACCATGGGCACTAACGTTGTGAGCACTCTCAACATGAGCACCTCACCATGAGCCCTGTCACCATGGACAATGTCACTGTGAGAAGTTTCACCATAGGCAATGTCACCGTGGGCACTGTCACCATGGTCACTGCCACCACTGTCACTGTCATTTTGAGCACTGTCACCATGGGTACTGCAACCATGAGCACTGTCACCATGAGCACTGTCACCATTGCGAGTATCACCATGTGCACTGTCACCATGGGCACTATCACAATGAGAACTGTCAGCGTGGGCACTGTCACTGTTGGCAAGGGCACCATGGCCACTTCCACCATGGGCAATGTCACCATGGGCACTATCACTGTGAGCACTGTCAACATGAGCACGTCACCATGGGCACTGTGAACATGGGTACTATCTCAAAGGGCAATGTCACCATGAGCATTGTCAGGATGGGCAATTTCACCATGGGCACTGTCACCAAAGGCACTATCGCCATGAGCAATGTCACTGTGGGCCGTGTCACCAGGGGCACTATCACCATGGTTAATGTTATCATTGGCACTTTCCCCGTGAGCACTGTCACCCTGGGCACTGTCATCATGGGCACGGTCACCGTGAGCACTATCTCCATGAGCACAGCCACTGTGAACACCATCACCATAATCACTGGCCTCATCGGTACTGTCACCATGAGCACTGCCACAATGAGCACTGTCAGCATGGGCACTTCCCCCATGAGCACTGTCACTATGAGAACTGCTACCATGGGTATTTTCACCATGAGTACTGTCACCCTGTGTATTGTCACCATTTGCACTGTCACCATGAAGACTATAACCGTGAGCGCTATCACCATGAGATCTCTCACCATGGTCACTGTCACCATGGCACCTTGCACAATGGGGGCTGTCAACATGAGTGCTGTCACCATTGGCACTATCACTCTGAGCATTCGCACTGTGGTCAGTGTCACCATGGGCACTGTCACCATGAGCACTGTCACCATAGGCAATGTCACCGTGGTCAGTGTCACCATGAGCACTGTCAACATGGGCACTCATACAGTGGGCACTGTCACTGTGAGCACTGTCACCATGGGTACTGCCACCATGAGCAGTGTCTCTGTGAGTACTCTCAGCATGGGTTTTTACCGTGAGCACTGTCACCATGAGCCCTGTCAGAATTTTTTAGTGACACCATGTGCACTACCACCATGCGCACTCTCACCATGGGCACTGTCACCGAGAAAACTGTCACCATAAGTACTGTCTTCATGGGCACTGTCACCAAGGGCACGGCCAACATGTGAACTGTAACCATTGTCAGTATCACTGTGAGAAGTGTCACCATGGGAATTACCAACATAGGCACTGTCATCATGAGCACTTTCAGACCGGGAACTGTCACCATGGGCACTATCACCGTGAGGACTCTCACCATGGGAATTATCGCCATGGGCACTATCAGCATTAGAACTGTCACCGTGGTTACTTTCACGATGGAATTTGTCACGGTGAGCACTGTCACGATAGGCAAAGTCAGGGTTTGCACTGTCCCCTTGGGCCCTGTCACAGTGAGCACTATCACTTTGACGGTGGTGGCCATGGGCACTGCCACCATGGACACTACCAACTTGAGAATTATCACCATTTGTTCTCTCAGTGTGGTCACGGTGAAGAAGTGCACTCTCACTATGCTCACTATGACCGTGAACACTGTCACCATGGGCACCTTAATCATGGGCACTATCACCGTGAGCACTATCACCATCGGCACTATCACTGTGATCACTGTCACCATAGACACTATCATGGTGAGCACAGTTAACATGAGCATTGTAAATGTGAGCACTGTCACAATGGGTAATGCAACCATGAGCTCAGTCACCGTGAGCACTGTCAGCATGGGTTGTCACCTTGTGCACGGTCAGCATGAGCACTGTCACCATGGGCACCATAACTATTTTTCAGTGCCACCATGTGCACTGTCACCTTGGACACTATCACCATGAGCACTGTCACCATGAGTACTGTCATCATGGGCAATGGCACAGCCACCATCTGCAATCTTACCATGGTCACTATCACTGTGAGCACTGTCACCAATGGAACTACCAACATGGGCACTGTCATCATGAGCACTTTCACCATACGAACTGTCACCATGGGCACTATGAACGTGAGAACGGTCACCATGGGCACTGTCACCATGAGCATTGTCATCATAGGCAAAGTCACCGTGAGAGCTATCACCATGCGCACTGTCCACAAGGGCACTATCACATTGAGTAGTATCACCATGTGTACTGTCATCTTGGGCACACTAACCATGGGCACACACACCATGTACGCTATCACTATGCTCACTATTACTCTGAACACTGTCACCATGGGCACCGTAACCATGGGCACTATCACCGGGAGCATAATCAGCATCGGCAAAAGGCGTGATAACTGTCACCATGGGTCATATCACCGTGAGCACGGTTGCCATGGGCACTGTCACGATGTGCAATGCCCCATTGGTACTCTCACCATGGGAACTGCCACCATGAGCACTGTCACCATGAGCACTGACACCACGAGCACTGCCACCGAGGGCACTGCAACCATGAGCACTGTCACCATGAGAAATATTACTATGAGAAATGTAACCATGGGCAATTTCTCGATGAGTACTCTCACCATGGGTATTTTCACCTTGGGCACTCTCAACGTAAACAGTATTACCATGAGCACTTTCACTGTGAGCACTGTCACCGTGGGCACTGTCACAATGCGGAGTGTCACCATGAGCCATGTCACCATGGGAAATGTCACCGTGAGAAGTGTCACCATAGGCAATGTCACCATGGGAAATGCCATTTTGAGCACTGTCACCATGGGTACTGCAACCATGAGTACTGTCACCATGAGTACTGTCACCATTGGCAGTATCACCAGGCGCACTGTCACCATGGGCACTATCACCATGACAACTCTCAGAGTGAGCACTGTCACTGTGGGCACTGCCATCGTGAGCAATTCCACCATGGGCAATGTCACCATGGGCACTAACGTTGTGAGCACTCTCAACATGAGCACCTCACCATGAGCCCTGTCACCATGGACAATGTCACTGTGAGAAGTTTCACCATAGGCAATGTCACCGTGGGCACTGTCACCATGGTCACTGCCACCACTGTCACTGTCATTTTGAGCACTGTCACCATGGGTACTGCAACCATGAGCACTGTCACCATGAGCACTGTCACCATTGCGAGTATCACCATGTGCACTGTCACCATGGGCACTATCACAATGAGAACTGTCAGCGTGGGCACTGTCACTGTTGGCAAGAGCACCATGGCCACTTCCACCATGGGCAATGTCACCATGGGCACTATCACTGTGAGCACTGTCAACATGAGCACGTCACCATGGGCACTGTCAACATGGGTAATATCTCAAAGGGCAATGTCACCATGAGCATTGTCAGGATGGGCAATTTCACCATGGGCACTGTCACCAAAGGCACTATCGCCATGAGCAATGTCACTGTGGGCCGTGTCACCAGGGGCACTATCACCATGGTTAATGTTATCTTTGGCACTTTCCCCGTGAGCACTGTCACCCTGGGCACTGTCATCATGGGCACGGTCACCGTGAGCACTATCTCCATGAGCACAGCCACTGTGAACACCATCACCATAATCACTGGCCTCATCGGCACTGTCACCATGAGCACTGCCACAATGAGCACTGTCAGCATGGGCACTTCCCCCATGAGCACTGTCACTATGAGAACTGCTACCATGGGTATTTTCACCATGAGTACTGTCACCCTGTGTATTGTCACCATTTGCACTGTCACCATGAAGACTATAACCGTGAGCGCTATCACCATGAGATCTCTCACCATGGTCACTGTCACCATGGCACCTTGCACAATGGGGGCTGTCAACATGAGTGCTGTCACCATTGGCACTATCACTGTGAGCATTCGCACTGTGGTCAGTGTCACCATGGGCACTGTCACCATGAGCACTGTCACCATAGGCAATGTCACCGTGGTCAGTGTCACCATGAGCACTGTCAACATGGGCACTCATACAGTGGGCACTGTCACTGTGAGCACTGTCACCATGGGTACTGCCACCATGAGCAGTGTCTCTGTGAGTACTCTCAGCATGGGTTTTTACCGTGAGCACTGTCACCATGAGCCCTGTCAGAATTTTTTAGTGACACCATGTGCACTACCACCATGCGCACTCTCACCATGGGCACTGTCACCGAGAAAACTGTCACCATAAGTACTGTCTTCATGGGCACTGTCACCAAGGGCACGGCCAAAATGTGAAGTGTAACCATTGTCAGTATCACTGTGAGAAGTGTCACCATGGGAATTACCAACATAGGCACTGTCATCATGAGCACTTTCAGAACGGGAACTGTCACCATGGGCACTATCACCGTGAGGACTCTCACCATGGGAATTATCGCCATGGGCACTAACAGCATTAGAACTGTCACCATGGTCACTGTCACGATGGAATTTGTCACGGTGAGCACTGTCACGATAGGCAAAGTCACGGTTTGCACTGTCCCCTTGGGCCCTGTCACAGTGAGCACTATCACTTTGACGGTGGTGGCCAAGGGCACTGCCACCATGGACACTACCAACTTGAGAATTATCACCATTTGTTCTCTCAGCGTGGTCACGGTCAACAAGTGCAGTCTCACTATGCTCACTATGATCGTGAACACTGTCACCATGGGCACCTTAATCATGGGCACTATCACCGTGAGCACTATCACCATCGGCACTATCACTGTGATCTCTGTCACCATAGACACTATCATGGAGAGCACAGTTAACATGAGCATTGTAACTGTGAGCACTGTCACAATGGGTAATGCAACCATGAGCCCAGTCACCGTGAGCACTGTCAGCATGGGTTGTCACCTTGTGCACGGTCAGCATGAGCACTGTCACCATGGGCACTATAACTATTTTTCAGTGCCACCATGTGCACTGTCACCTTGGACACTATCACCATGAGCACTGTCACCATGAGTACTGTCATCATGGGCAATGGCACAGCCACCATCTGCAATCTTACCATGGTCACTATCACTGTGAGCACTGTCACCAATGGAACTACCAACATGGGCACTGTCATCATGAGCACTTTCACCATACGAACTCTCACCATGGGCACTATGAACGTGAGAACGGTCACCATGGGCACTGTCACCATGAGCATTGTGATCATAGGCAATGTCACCGTGAGAACTATCACCATGCGCACTGTCCACAAGGGCACTATCACATTGAGTTGTATCACCATGTGTATTGTCATCTTGGGCACAATCACCATGGGCACACTCACCAAGTACAATATCACTGTGCTCACTATTACTCTGAACACTGTCACCATGGGCACCGTAACCATGGGCACTATCACCGGGAGCATTATCAGCATCGGCACTACAGGCGTGATAACTGTCACCATGGGTCATATCACCGTGAGCACGGCTGCCATGGGCACTGTCACGATGTGCAATGCCCCATTGGTACTCTCACCATGGGAACTGCCACCATGAGCACTGTCACCATGAGCACTGACACCACGAGCACTGCCACCGAGGGCAGTGCAACCATGAGCACTGTCACCATGAGAACTGTTACTATGAGAAATGTAACCATGGGCAATTTCTCGATGAGTACTCTCACCATGGGTATTTTCACCTTGGGCACTCTCAACGTAAACAGTATTACCATGAGCACTTTCACTGTGAGCACTGTCACCATGGGCACTGTCACAATGCGGAGTGTCACCATGAGCCATGTCACCATGGGAAATGTCACCGTGAGAAGTGTCTCCTTAGGCAATGTCACCATGGGAAATGTCACCATGGGAAATGCCATTTTGAGCACTGTCACCATGGGTACTGCAACCATGAGTACTGTCACCATGAGTACTGTCACCATTGGCAGTATCACCAGGCGCACTGTCACCATGGGCACTATCACCATGACAACTCTCAGAGTGAGCACTGTCACTGTGGGCACTGCCATCGTGAGCAATTCCACCATGGGCAATGTCACCATGGGCACTAACGTTGTGAGCACTCTCAACATGAGCACCTCACCATGAGCCCTGTCACCATGGACAATGTCACTGTGAGAAGTTTCACCATAGGCAATGTCACCGTGGGCACTGTCACCATGGTCACTGCCACCACTGTCACTGTCATTTTGAGCACTGTCACCATGGGTACTGCAACCATGAGCACTGTCACCATGAGTACTGTCACCATTGCGAGTATCACCATGTGCACTGTCACCATGGGCACTATCACAATGAGAACTGTCAGCGTGGGCACTGTCACTGTTGGCAAGGGCACCATGGCCACTTCCACCATGGGCAATGTCACCATGGGCACTATCACTGTGAGCACTGTCAACATGAGCACGTCACCATGGGCACTGTCAACATGGGTACTATCTCAAAGGGCAATGTCACCATGAGCATTGTCAGGATGGGCAATTTCACCATGGGCACTGTCACCAAAGGCACTATCGCCATGAGCAATGTCACTGTGGGCCGTGTCACCAGGGGCACTATCACCATGGTTAATGTTATCATTGGCACTTTCCCCGTGAGCACTGTCACCCTGGGCACTGTCATCATGGGCACGGTCACCGTGAGCACTATCTCCATGAGCACAGCCACTGTGAACACCATCACCATAATCACTGGCCTCATCGGTACTGTCACCATGAGCACTGCCACAATGAGCACTGTCAGCATGGGCACTTCCCCCATGAGCACTGTCACTATGAGAACTGCTACCATGGGTATTTTCACCATGAGTACTGTCACCCTGTGTATTGTCACCATTTGCACTGTCACCATGAAGACTATAACCGTGAGCGCTATCACCATGAGATCTCTCACCATGGTCACTGTCACCATGGCACCTTGCACAATGGGGGCTGTCAACATGAGTGCTGTCACCATTGGCACTATCACTGTGAGCATTGTCACTGTGGTCAGTGTCACCATGGGCACTGTCACCATGAGCACTGTCACCATAGGCAATGTCACCTTGGTCAGTGTCACCATGAGCACTGTCAACATGGGCACTCATACAGTGGGCACTGTCACTGTGAGCACTGTCACCATGGGTACTGCCACCATGAGCAGTGTCTCTGTGAGTACTGTCAGCATGGGTTTTTACCGTGAGCACTGTCACCATGAGACCTGTCACCATTTTTTAGTGACACCATGTGCACTACCACCATGCACACTCTCACCATGGGCACTGTCACCGAGAAAACTGTCACCATAAGTACTGTCTTCATGGGCACTGTCACCAAGGGCACGGCCAAATGTGAACTGTAACCATTGTCAGTATCACTGTGAGAAGTGTCACCATGGGAATTACCAACATAGGCACTGTCATCATGAGCACTTTCAGACTGGGAACTGTCACCATGGGCACTATCACCGTGAGGACTCTCACCATGGGAATTATCGCCATGGGCACTATCAGCATTAGAACTGTCACCGTGGTTACTTTCACGATGGAATTTGTCACGGTGAGCACTGTCACGATAGGCAAAGTCAGGGTTTGCACTGTCCCCTTGGGCCCTGTCACAGTGAGCACTATCACTTTGACGGTGGTGGCCATGGGCACTGCCACCATGGACACTACCAACTTGAGAATTATCACCATTTGTTCTCTCAGTGTGGTCACGGTGAAGAAGTGCACTCTCACTATGCTCACTATGACCGTGAACACTGTCACCATGGGCACCTTAATCATGGGCACTATCACCGTGAGCACTATCACCATCGGCACAATCACTGTGATCACTGTCACCATAGACACTATCATGGTGAGCACAGTTAACATGAGCATTGTAAATGTGAGCACTGTCACAATGGGTAATGCAACCATGAGCTCAGTCACCGTGAGCACTGTCAGCATGGGTTGTCACCTTGTGCACGGTCAGCATGAGCACTGTCACCATGGGCACCATAACTATTTTTCAGTGCCACCATGTGCACTGTCACCTTGGACACTATCACCATGAGCACTGTCACCATGAGTACTGTCATCATGGGCAATGGCACAGCCACCATCTGCAATCTTACCATGGTCACTATCACTGTGAGCACTGTCACCAATGGAACTACCAACATGGGCACTGTCATCATGAGCACTTTCACCATACGAACTGTCACCATGGGCACTATGAACGTGAGAACGGTCACCATGGGCACTGTCACCATGAGCATTGTCATCATAGGCAAAGTCACCGTGAGAGCTATCACCATGCGCACTGTCCACAAGGGCACTATCACATTGAGTAGTATCACCATGTGTACTGTCATCTTGGGCACACTAACCATGGGCACACACACCATGTACGCTATCACTATGCTCACTATTACTCTGAACACTGTCACCATGGGCACCGTAACCATGGGCACTATCACCGGGAGCATAATCAGCATCGGCAAAAGGCGTGATAACTGTCACCATGGGTCATATCACCGTGAGCACGGTTGCCATGGGCACTGTCACGATGTGCAATGCCCCATTGGTACTCTCACCATGGGAACTGCCACCATGAGCACTGTCACCATGAGCACTGACACCACGAGCACTGCCACCGAGGGCACTGCAACCATGAGCACTGTCACCATGAGAAATATTACTATGAGAAATGTAACCATGGGCAATTTCTCGATGAGTACTCTCACCATGGGTATTTTCACCTTGGGCACTCTCAACGTAAACAGTATTACCATGAGCACTTTCACTGTGAGCACTGTCACCGTGGGCACTGTCACAATGCGGAGTGTCACCATGAGCCATGTCACCATGGGAAATGTCACCGTGAGAAGTGTCACCATAGGCAATGTCACCATGGGAAATGCCATTTTGAGCACTGTCACCATGGGTACTGCAACCATGAGTACTGTCACCATGAGTACTGTCACCATTGGCAGTATCACCAGGCGCACTGTCACCATGGGCACTATCACCATGACAACTCTCAGAGTGAGCACTGTCACTGTGGGCACTGCCATCGTGAGCAATTCCACCATGGGCAATGTCACCATGGGCACTAACGTTGTGAGCACTCTCAACATGAGCACCTCACCATGAGCCCTGTCACCATGGACAATGTCACTGTGAGAAGTTTCACCATAGGCAATGTCACCGTGGGCACTGTCACCATGGTCACTGCCACCACTGTCACTGTCATTTTGAGCACTGTCACCATGGGTACTGCAACCATGAGCACTGTCACCATGAGCACTGTCACCATTGCGAGTATCACCATGTGCACTGTCACCATGGGCACTATCACAATGAGAACTGTCAGCGTGGGCACTGTCACTGTTGGCAAGAGCACCATGGCCACTTCCACCATGGGCAATGTCACCATGGGCACTATCACTGTGAGCACTGTCAACATGAGCACGTCACCATGGGCACTGTCAACATGGGTAATATCTCAAAGGGCAATGTCACCATGAGCATTGTCAGGATGGGCAATTTCACCATGGGCACTGTCACCAAAGGCACTATCGCCATGAGCAATGTCACTGTGGGCCGTGTCACCAGGGGCACTATCACCATGGTTAATGTTATCTTTGGCACTTTCCCCGTGAGCACTGTCACCCTGGGCACTGTCATCATGGGCACGGTCACCGTGAGCACTATCTCCATGAGCACAGCCACTGTGAACACCATCACCATAATCACTGGCCTCATCGGCACTGTCACCATGAGCACTGCCACAATGAGCACTGTCAGCATGGGCACTTCCCCCATGAGCACTGTCACTATGAGAACTGCTACCATGGGTATTTTCACCATGAGTACTGTCACCCTGTGTATTGTCACCATTTGCACTGTCACCATGAAGACTATAACCGTGAGCGCTATCACCATGAGATCTCTCACCATGGTCACTGTCACCATGGCACCTTGCACAATGGGGGCTGTCAACATGAGTGCTGTCACCATTGGCACTATCACTGTGAGCATTCGCACTGTGGTCAGTGTCACCATGGGCACTGTCACCATGAGCACTGTCACCATAGGCAATGTCACCGTGGTCAGTGTCACCATGAGCACTGTCAACATGGGCACTCATACAGTGGGCACTGTCACTGTGAGCACTGTCACCATGGGTACTGCCACCATGAGCAGTGTCTCTGTGAGTACTCTCAGCATGGGTTTTTACCGTGAGCACTGTCACCATGAGCCCTGTCAGAATTTTTTAGTGACACCATGTGCACTACCACCATGCGCACTCTCACCATGGGCACTGTCACCGAGAAAACTGTCACCATAAGTACTGTCTTCATGGGCACTGTCACCAAGGGCACGGCCAAAATGTGAAGTGTAACCATTGTCAGTATCACTGTGAGAAGTGTCACCATGGGAATTACCAACATAGGCACTGTCATCATGAGCACTTTCAGAACGGGAACTGTCACCATGGGCACTATCACCGTGAGGACTCTCACCATGGGAATTATCGCCATGGGCACTAACAGCATTAGAACTGTCACCATGGTCACTGTCACGATGGAATTTGTCACGGTGAGCACTGTCACGATAGGCAAAGTCACGGTTTGCACTGTCCCCTTGGGCCCTGTCACAGTGAGCACTATCACTTTGACGGTGGTGGCCAAGGGCACTGCCACCATGGACACTACCAACTTGAGAATTATCACCATTTGTTCTCTCAGCGTGGTCACGGTCAACAAGTGCAGTCTCACTATGCTCACTATGATCGTGAACACTGTCACCATGGGCACCTTAATCATGGGCACTATCACCGTGAGCACTATCACCATCGGCACTATCACTGTGATCTCTGTCACCATAGACACTATCATGGTGAGCACAGTTAACATGAGCATTGTAACTGTGAGCACTGTCACAATGGGTAATGCAACCATGAGCCCAGTCACCGTGAGCACTGTCAGCATGGGTTGTCACCTTGTGCACGGTCAGCATGAGCACTGTCACCATGGGCACTATAACTATTTTTCAGTGCCACCATGTGCACTGTCACCTTGGACACTATCACCATGAGCACTGTCACCATGAGTACTGTCATCATGGGCAATGGCACAGCCACCATCTGCAATCTTACCATGGTCACTATCACTGTGAGCACTGTCACCAATGGAACTACCAACATGGGCACTGTCATCATGAGCACTTTCACCATACGAACTCTCACCATGGGCACTATGAACGTGAGAACGGTCACCATGGGCACTGTCACCATGAGCATTGTGATCATAGGCAATGTCACCGTGAGAACTGTCACCATGCGCACTGTCCACAAGGGCACTATCACATTGAGTTGTATCACCATGTGTATTGTCATCTTGGGCACAATCACCATGGGCACACTCACCAAGTACAATATCACTGTGCTCACTATTACTCTGAACACTGTCACCATGGGCACCGTAACCATGGGCACTATCACCGGGAGCATTATCAGCATCGGCACTACAGGCGTGATAACTGTCACCATGGGTCATATCACCGTGAGCACGGCTGCCATGGGCACTGTCACGATGTGCAATGCCCCGTTGGTACTCTCACCATGGGAACTGCCACCATGAGCACTGTCACCATGAGCACTGACACCACGAGCACTGCCACCGAGGGCAGTGCAACCATGAGCACTGTCACCATGAGAACTGTTACTATGAGAAATGTAACCATGGGCAATTTCTCGATGAGTACTCTCACCATGGGTATTTTCACCTTGGGCACTCTCAACGTAAACAGTATTACCATGAGCACTTTCACTGTGAGCACTGTCACCATGGGCACTGTCACAATGCGGAGTGTCACCATGAGCCATGTCACCATGGGAAATGTCACCGTGAGAAGTGTCTCCTTAGGCAATGTCACCATGGGAAATGTCACCATGGGAAATGCCATTTTGAGCACTGTCACCATGGGTACTGCAACCATGAGTACTGTCACCATGAGTACTGTCACCATTGGCAGTATCACCAGGCGCACTGTCACCATGGGCACTATCACCATGACAACTCTCAGAGTGAGCACTGTCACTGTGGGCACTGCCATCGTGAGCAATTCCACCATGGGCAATGTCACCATGGGCACTAACGTTGTGAGCACTCTCAACATGAGCACCTCACCATGAGCCCTGTCACCATGGACAATGTCACTGTGAGAAGTTTCACCATAGGCAATGTCACCGTGGGCACTGTCACCATGGTCACTGCCACCACTGTCACTGTCATTTTGAGCACTGTCACCATGGGTACTGCAACCATGAGCACTGTCACCATGAGCACTGTCACCATTGCGAGTATCACCATGTGCACTGTCACCATGGGCACTATCACAATGAGAACTGTCAGCGTGGGCACTGTCACTGTTGGCAAGGGCACCATGGCCACTTCCACCATGGGCAATGTCACCATGGGCACTATCACTGTGAGCACTGTCAACATGAGCACGTCACCATGGGCACTGTCAACATGGGTACTATCTCAAAGGGCAATGTCACCATGAGCATTGTCAGGATGGGCAATTTCACCATGGGCACTGTCACCAAAGGCACTATCGCCATGAGCAATGTCACTGTGGGCCGTGTCACCAGGGGCACTATCACCATGGTTAATGTTATCATTGGCACTTTCCCCGTGAGCACTGTCACCCTGGGCACTGTCATCATGGGCACGGTCACCGTGAGCACTATCTCCATGAGCACAGCCACTGTGAACACCATCACCATAATCACTGGCCTCATCGGTACTGTCACCATGAGCACTGCCACAATGAGCACTGTCAGCATGGGCACTTCCCCCATGAGCACTGTCACTATGAGAACTGCTACCATGGGTATTTTCACCATGAGTACTGTCACCCTGTGTATTGTCACCATTTGCACTGTCACCATGAAGACTATAACCGTGAGCGCTATCACCATGAGATCTCTCACCATGGTCACTGTCACCATGGCACCTTGCACAATGGGGGCTGTCAACATGAGTGCTGTCACCATTGGCACTATCACTGTGAGCATTGTCACTGTGGTCAGTGTCACCATGGGCACTGTCACCATGAGCACTGTCACCATAGGCAATGTCACCTTGGTCAGTGTCACCATGAGCACTGTCAACATGGGCACTCATACAGTGGGCACTGTCACTGTGAGCACTGTCACCATGGGTACTGCCACCATGAGCAGTGTCTCTGTGAGTACTGTCAGCATGGGTTTTTACCGTGAGCACTGTCACCATGAGACCTGTCACCATTTTTTAGTGACACCATGTGCACTACCACCATGCACACTCTCACCATGGGCACTGTCACCGAGAAAACTGTCACCATAAGTACTGTCTTCATGGGCACTGTCACCAAGGGCACGGCCAACATGTGAACTGTAACCATTGTCAGTATCACTGTGAGAAGTGTCACCATGGGAATTACCAACATAGGCACTGTCATCATGAGCACTTTCAGACCGGGAACTGTCACCATGGGCACTATCACCGTGAGGACTCTCACCATGGGAATTATCGCCATGGGCACTATCAGCATTAGAACTGTCACCGTGGTTACTTTCACGATGGAATTTGTCACGGTGAGCACTGTCACGATAGGCAAAGTCAGGGTTTGCACTGTCCCCTTGGGCCCTGTCACAGTGAGCACTATCACTTTGACGGTGGTGGCCATGGGCACTGCCACCATGGACACTACCAACTTGAGAATTATCACCATTTGTTCTCTCAGTGTGGTCACGGTGAAGAAGTGCACTCTCACTATGCTCACTATGACCGTGAACACTGTCACCATGGGCACCTTAATCATGGGCACTATCACCGTGAGCACTATCACCATCGGCACTATCACTGTGATCACTGTCACCATAGACACTATCATGGTGAGCACAGTTAACATGAGCATTGTAAATGTGAGCACTGTCACAATGGGTAATGCAACCATGAGCTCAGTCACCGTGAGCACTGTCAGCATGGGTTGTCACCTTGTGCACGGTCAGCATGAGCACTGTCACCATGGGCACCATAACTATTTTTCAGTGCCACCATGTGCACTGTCACCTTGGACACTATCACCATGAGCACTGTCACCATGAGTACTGTCATCATGGGCAATGGCACAGCCACCATCTGCAATCTTACCATGGTCACTATCACTGTGAGCACTGTCACCAATGGAACTACCAACATGGGCACTGTCATCATGAGCACTTTCACCATACGAACTGTCACCATGGGCACTATGAACGTGAGAACGGTCACCATGGGCACTGTCACCATGAGCATTGTCATCATAGGCAAAGTCACCGTGAGAGCTATCACCATGCGCACTGTCCACAAGGGCACTATCACATTGAGTAGTATCACCATGTGTACTGTCATCTTGGGCACACTAACCATGGGCACACACACCATGTACGCTATCACTATGCTCACTATTACTCTGAACACTGTCACCATGGGCACCGTAACCATGGGCACTATCACCGGGAGCATAATCAGCATCGGCAAAAGGCGTGATAACTGTCACCATGGGTCATATCACCGTGAGCACGGTTGCCATGGGCACTGTCACGATGTGCAATGCCCCATTGGTACTCTCACCATGGGAACTGCCACCATGAGCACTGTCACCATGAGCACTGACACCACGAGCACTGCCACCGAGGGCACTGCAACCATGAGCACTGTCACCATGAGAAATATTACTATGAGAAATGTAACCATGGGCAATTTCTCGATGAGTACTCTCACCATGGGTATTTTCACCTTGGGCACTCTCAACGTAAACAGTATTACCATGAGCACTTTCACTGTGAGCACTGTCACCGTGGGCACTGTCACAATGCGGAGTGTCACCATGAGCCATGTCACCATGGGAAATGTCACCGTGAGAAGTGTCACCATAGGCAATGTCACCATGGGAAATGCCATTTTGAGCACTGTCACCATGGGTACTGCAACCATGAGTACTGTCACCATGAGTACTGTCACCATTGGCAGTATCACCAGGCGCACTGTCACCATGGGCACTATCACCATGACAACTCTCAGAGTGAGCACTGTCACTGTGGGCACTGCCATCGTGAGCAATTCCACCATGGGCAATGTCACCATGGGCACTAACGTTGTGAGCACTCTCAACATGAGCACCTCACCATGAGCCCTGTCACCATGGACAATGTCACTGTGAGAAGTTTCACCATAGGCAATGTCACCGTGGGCACTGTCACCATGGTCACTGCCACCACTGTCACTGTCATTTTGAGCACTGTCACCATGGGTACTGCAACCATGAGCACTGTCACCATGAGCACTGTCACCATTGCGAGTATCACCATGTGCACTGTCACCATGGGCACTATCACAATGAGAACTGTCAGCGTGGGCACTGTCACTGTTGGCAAGAGCACCATGGCCACTTCCACCATGGGCAATGTCACCATGGGCACTATCACTGTGAGCACTGTCAACATGAGCACGTCACCATGGGCACTGTCAACATGGGTAATATCTCAAAGGGCAATGTCACCATGAGCATTGTCAGGATGGGCAATTTCACCATGGGCACTGTCACCAAAGGCACTATCGCCATGAGCAATGTCACTGTGGGCCGTGTCACCAGGGGCACTATCACCATGGTTAATGTTATCTTTGGCACTTTCCCCGTGAGCACTGTCACCCTGGGCACTGTCATCATGGGCACGGTCACCGTGAGCACTATCTCCATGAGCACAGCCACTGTGAACACCATCACCATAATCACTGGCCTCATCGGCACTGTCACCATGAGCACTGCCACAATGAGCACTGTCAGCATGGGCACTTCCCCCATGAGCACTGTCACTATGAGAACTGCTACCATGGGTATTTTCACCATGAGTACTGTCACCCTGTGTATTGTCACCATTTGCACTGTCACCATGAAGACTATAACCGTGAGCGCTATCACCATGAGATCTCTCACCATGGTCACTGTCACCATGGCACCTTGCACAATGGGGGCTGTCAACATGAGTGCTGTCACCATTGGCACTATCACTGTGAGCATTCGCACTGTGGTCAGTGTCACCATGGGCACTGTCACCATGAGCACTGTCACCATAGGCAATGTCACCGTGGTCAGTGTCACCATGAGCACTGTCAACATGGGCACTCATACAGTGGGCACTGTCACTGTGAGCACTGTCACCATGGGTACTGCCACCATGAGCAGTGTCTCTGTGAGTACTCTCAGCATGGGTTTTTACCGTGAGCACTGTCACCATGAGCCCTGTCAGAATTTTTTAGTGACACCATGTGCACTACCACCATGCGCACTCTCACCATGGGCACTGTCACCGAGAAAACTGTCACCATAAGTACTGTCTTCATGGGCACTGTCACCAAGGGCACGGCCAAAATGTGAAGTGTAACCATTGTCAGTATCACTGTGAGAAGTGTCACCATGGGAATTACCAACATAGGCACTGTCATCATGAGCACTTTCAGAACGGGAACTGTCACCATGGGCACTATCACCGTGAGGACTCTCACCATGGGAATTATCGCCATGGGCACTAACAGCATTAGAACTGTCACCATGGTCACTGTCACGATGGAATTTGTCACGGTGAGCACTGTCACGATAGGCAAAGTCACGGTTTGCACTGTCCCCTTGGGCCCTGTCACAGTGAGCACTATCACTTTGACGGTGGTGGCCAAGGGCACTGCCACCATGGACACTACCAACTTGAGAATTATCACCATTTGTTCTCTCAGCGTGGTCACGGTCAACAAGTGCAGTCTCACTATGCTCACTATGATCGTGAACACTGTCACCATGGGCACCTTAATCATGGGCACTATCACCGTGAGCACTATCACCATCGGCACTATCACTGTGATCTCTGTCACCATAGACACTATCATGGTGAGCACAGTTAACATGAGCATTGTAACTGTGAGCACTGTCACAATGGGTAATGCAACCATGAGCCCAGTCACCGTGAGCACTGTCAGCATGGGTTGTCACCTTGTGCACGGTCAGCATGAGCACTGTCACCATGGGCACTATAACTATTTTTCAGTGCCACCATGTGCACTGTCACCTTGGACACTATCACCATGAGCACTGTCACCATGAGTACTGTCATCATGGGCAATGGCACAGCCACCATCTGCAATCTTACCATGGTCACTATCACTGTGAGCACTGTCACCAATGGAACTACCAACATGGGCACTGTCATCATGAGCACTTTCACCATACGAACTCTCACCATGGGCACTATGAACGTGAGAACGGTCACCATGGGCACTGTCACCATGAGCATTGTGATCATAGGCAATGTCACCGTGAGAACTATCACCATGCGCACTGTCCACAAGGGCACTATCACATTGAGTTGTATCACCATGTGTATTGTCATCTTGGGCACAATCACCATGGGCACACTCACCAAGTACAATATCACTGTGCTCACTATTACTCTGAACACTGTCACCATGGGCACCGTAACCATGGGCACTATCACCGGGAGCATTATCAGCATCGGCACTACAGGCGTGATAACTGTCACCATGGGTCATATCACCGTGAGCACGGCTGCCATGGGCACTGTCACGATGTGCAATGCCCCGTTGGTACTCTCACCATGGGAACTGCCACCATGAGCACTGTCACCATGAGCACTGACACCACGAGCACTGCCACCGAGGGCAGTGCAACCATGAGCACTGTCACCATGAGAACTGTTACTATGAGAAATGTAACCATGGGCAATTTCTCGATGAGTACTCTCACCATGGGTATTTTCACCTTGGGCACTCTCAACGTAAACAGTATTACCATGAGCACTTTCACTGTGAGCACTGTCACCATGGGCACTGTCACAATGCGGAGTGTCACCATGAGCCATGTCACCATGGGAAATGTCACCGTGAGAAGTGTCTCCTTAGGCAATGTCACCATGGGAAATGTCACCATGGGAAATGCCATTTTGAGCACTGTCACCATGGGTACTGCAACCATGAGTACTGTCACCATGAGTACTGTCACCATTGGCAGTATCACCAGGCGCACTGTCACCATGGGCACTATCACCATGACAACTCTCAGAGTGAGCACTGTCACTGTGGGCACTGCCATCGTGAGCAATTCCACCATGGGCAATGTCACCATGGGCACTAACGTTGTGAGCACTCTCAACATGAGCACCTCACCATGAGCCCTGTCACCATGGACAATGTCACTGTGAGAAGTTTCACCATAGGCAATGTCACCGTGGGCACTGTCACCATGGTCACTGCCACCACTGTCACTGTCATTTTGAGCACTGTCACCATGGGTACTGCAACCATGAGCACTGTCACCATGAGCACTGTCACCATTGCGAGTATCACCATGTGCACTGTCACCATGGGCACTATCACAATGAGAACTGTCAGCGTGGGCACTGTCACTGTTGGCAAGGGCACCATGGCCACTTCCACCATGGGCAATGTCACCATGGGCACTATCACTGTGAGCACTGTCAACATGAGCACGTCACCATGGGCACTGTCAACATGGGTACTATCTCAAAGGGCAATGTCACCATGAGCATTGTCAGGATGGGCAATTTCACCATGGGCACTGTCACCAAAGGCACTATCGCCATGAGCAATGTCACTGTGGGCCGTGTCACCAGGGGCACTATCACCATGGTTAATGTTATCATTGGCACTTTCCCCGTGAGCACTGTCACCCTGGGCACTGTCATCATGGGCACGGTCACCGTGAGCACTATCTCCATGAGCACAGCCACTGTGAACACCATCACCATAATCACTGGCCTCATCGGTACTGTCACCATGAGCACTGCCACAATGAGCACTGTCAGCATGGGCACTTCCCCCATGAGCACTGTCACTATGAGAACTGCTACCATGGGTATTTTCACCATGAGTACTGTCACCCTGTGTATTGTCACCATTTGCACTGTCACCATGAAGACTATAACCGTGAGCGCTATCACCATGAGATCTCTCACCATGGTCACTGTCACCATGGCACCTTGCACAATGGGGGCTGTCAACATGAGTGCTGTCACCATTGGCACTATCACTGTGAGCATTGTCACTGTGGTCAGTGTCACCATGGGCACTGTCACCATGAGCACTGTCACCATAGGCAATGTCACCGTGGTCAGTGTCACCATGAGCACTGTCAACATGGGCACTCATACAGTGGGCACTGTCACTGTGAGCACTGTCACCATGGGTACCGCCACCACGAGCAGTGTCTCTGTGAGTACTGTCAGCATGGGTTTTTACCGTGAGCACTGTCACCATGAGACCTGTCACCATTTTTTAGTGACACCATGTGCACTACCACCATGCACACTCTCACCATGGGCACTGTCACCGAGAAAACTGTCACCATAAGTACTGTCTTCATGGGCACTGTCACCAAGGGCACGGCCAACATGTGAACTGTAACCATTGTCAGTATCACTGTGAGAAGTGTCACCATGGGAGTTACCAACATAGGCACTGTCATCATGAGCACTTTCAGACCGGGAACTGTCACCATGGGCACTATCACCGTGAGGACTCTCACCATGGGAATTATCGCCATGGGCACTATCAGCATTAGAACTGTCACCGTGGTCACTGTCACGATGGAATTTGTCACGGTGAGCACTGTCACGATAGGCAAAGTCACGGTTTGCACTGTCCCCTTGGGCCCTGTCACAGTGAGCACTATCACTTTGACGGTGGTGGCCATGGGCACTGCCACCATGGACACTACCAACTTGAGAATTATCACCGTTTGTTCTCTCAGTGTGGTCACGGTCAACAAGTGCACTCTCACTATGCTCACTATGACCGTGAACACTGTCACCATGGGCACCTTAATCATGGGCACTATCACCGTGAGCACTATCACCATCGGCACTATCACTGTGATCACTGTCACCATAGACACTATCATGGTGAGCACAGTTAACATGAGCATTGTAAATGTGAGCACTGTCACAATGGGTAATGCAACCATGAGCCCAGTCACCGTGAGCACTGTCAGCATGGGTTGTCACCTTGTGCACGGTCAGCATGAGCACTGTCACCATGGGCACCATAACTATTTTTCAGTGCCACCATGTGCACTGTCACCTTGGACACTATCACCATGAGCACTGTCACCATGAGTACTGTCATCATGGGCAATGGCACAGCCACCATCTGCAATCTTACCATGGTCACTATCACTGTGAGCACTGTCACCAATGGAACTACCAACATGGGCACTGTCATCATGAGCACTTTCACCATACGAACTGTCACCATGGGCAGTATGAACGTGAGAACGGTCACCATGGGCACTGTCACCATGAGCATTGTCATCATAGGCAAAGTCACCGTGAGAACTATCACCATGCGCACTGTCCACAAGGGCACTATCACATTGAGTAGTATCACCATGTGTACTGTCATCTTGGGCACACTAACCATGGGCACACACACCATGTACGCTATCACTATGCTCACTATTACTCTGAACACTGTCACCATGGGCACCGTAACCATGGGCACTATCACCGGGAGCATAATCAGCATCGGCAAAAGGCGTGATAACTGTCACCATGGGTCATATCACCGTGAGCACGGTTGCCATGTGCACTGTCACGATGTGCAATGCCCCATTGGTACTCTCACCATGGGAACTGCCACCATGAGCACTGTCACCATGAGCACTGACACCACGAGCACTGCCACCGAGGGCACTGCAACCATGAGCACTGTCACCATGAGAACTGTTACTATGAGAAATGTAACCATGGGCAATTTATCGATGAGTACTCTCACCATGGGTATTTTCACCTTGGGCACTCTCAACGTAAACATTATTACCACTAGCACTTTCACTGTGAGCACTGTCACCATGGGCACTGTCACAATGCGGAGTGTCACCATGAGCCATGTCACCATGGGAAATGTCACCGTGAGAAGTGTCACCATAGGCAATGTCACCATGGGCAATGTCACCATGGGAAATGCCATTTTGAGCACTGTCACCATGGGTACTGCAACCATGAGTACTGTCACCATGAGTACTGTCACCATTGGCAGTATCACCAGGCCCACTGTCACCATGGGCACTATCACCATGACAACTCTCAGAGTGAGCACTGTCACTGTGGGCACTGCCATCGTGAGCAATTCCACCATGGGCAATGTCACCATGGGCACTAACGTTGTGAGCACTCTCAACATGAGCACCTCACCATGAGCCCTGTCACCATGGACAATGTCACTGTGAGAAGTTTCACCATAGGCAATGTCACCGTGGGCACTGTCACCATGGTCACTGCCACCACTGTCACTGTCATTTTGAGCACTGTCACCATGGGTACTGCAACCATGAGCACTGTCACCATGAGCACTGTCACCATTGCGAGTATCACCATGTGCACTGTCACCATGGGCACTATCACAATGAGAACTGTCAGCGTGGGCACTGTCACTGTTGGCAAGGGCACCATGGCCACTTCCACCATGGGCAATGTCACCATGGGCACTATCACTGTGAGCACTGTCAACATGAGCACGTCACCATGGGCACTGTCAACATGGGTACTATCTCAAAGGGCAATGTCACCATGAGCATTGTCAGGATGGGCAATTTCACCATGGGCACTGTCACCAAAGGCACTATCGCCATGAGCAATGTCACTGTGGGCCGTGTCACCAGGGGCACTATCACCATGGTTAATGTTATCATTGGCACTTTCCCCGTGAGCACTGTCACCCTGGGCACTGTCATCATGGGCACGGTCACCGTGAGCACTATCTCCATGAGCACAGCCACTGTGAACACCATCACCATAATCACTGGCCTCATCGGTACTGTCACCATGAGCACTGCCACAATGAGCACTGTCAGCATGGGCACTTCCCCCATGAGCACTGTCACTATGAGAACTGCTACCATGGGTATTTTCACCATGAGTACTGTCACCCTGTGTATTGTCACCATTTGCACTGTCACCATGAAGACTATAACCGTGAGCGCTATCACCATGAGATCTCTCACCATGGTCACTGTCACCATGGCACCTTGCACAATGGGGGCTGTCAACATGAGTGCTGTCACCATTGGCACTATCACTGTGAGCATTGTCACTGTGGTCAGTGTCACCATGGGCACTGTCACCATGAGCACTGTCACCATAGGCAATGTCACCGTGGTCAGTGTCACCATGAGCACTGTCAACATGGGCACTCATACAGTGGGCACTGTCACTGTGAGCACTGTCACCATGGGTACCGCCACCACGAGCAGTGTCTCTGTGAGTACTGTCAGCATGGGTTTTTACCGTGAGCACTGTCACCATGAGACCTGTCACCATTTTTTAGTGACACCATGTGCACTACCACCATGCACACTCTCACCATGGGCACTGTCACCGAGAAAACTGTCACCATAAGTACTGTCTTCATGGGCACTGTCACCAAGGGCACGGCCAACATGTGAACTGTAACCATTGTCAGTATCACTGTGAGAAGTGTCACCATGGGAGTTACCAACATAGGCACTGTCATCATGAGCACTTTCAGACCGGGAACTGTCACCATGGGCACTATCACCGTGAGGACTCTCACCATGGGAATTATCGCCATGGGCACTATCAGCATTAGAACTGTCACCGTGGTCACTGTCACGATGGAATTTGTCACGGTGAGCACTGTCACGATAGGCAAAGTCACGGTTTGCACTGTCCCCTTGGGCCCTGTCACAGTGAGCACTATCACTTTGACGGTGGTGGCCATGGGCACTGCCACCATGGACACTACCAACTTGAGAATTATCACCGTTTGTTCTCTCAGTGTGGTCACGGTCAACAAGTGCACTCTCACTATGCTCACTATGACCGTGAACACTGTCACCATGGGCACCTTAATCATGGGCACTATCACCGTGAGCACTATCACCATCGGCACTATCACTGTGATCACTGTCACCATAGACACTATCATGGTGAGCACAGTTAACATGAGCATTGTAAATGTGAGCACTGTCACAATGGGTAATGCAACCATGAGCCCAGTCACCGTGAGCACTGTCAGCATGGGTTGTCACCTTGTGCACGGTCAGCATGAGCACTGTCACCATGGGCACCATAACTATTTTTCAGTGCCACCATGTGCACTGTCACCTTGGACACTATCACCATGAGCACTGTCACCATGAGTACTGTCATCATGGGCAATGGCACAGCCACCATCTGCAATCTTACCATGGTCACTATCACTGTGAGCACTGTCACCAATGGAACTACCAACATGGGCACTGTCATCATGAGCACTTTCACCATACGAACTGTCACCATGGGCAGTATGAACGTGAGAACGGTCACCATGGGCACTGTCACCATGAGCATTGTCATCATAGGCAAAGTCACCGTGAGAACTATCACCATGCGCACTGTCCACAAGGGCACTATCACATTGAGTAGTATCACCATGTGTACTGTCATCTTGGGCACACTAACCATGGGCACACACACCATGTACGCTATCACTATGCTCACTATTACTCTGAACACTGTCACCATGGGCACCGTAACCATGGGCACTATCACCGGGAGCATAATCAGCATCGGCAAAAGGCGTGATAACTGTCACCATGGGTCATATCACCGTGAGCACGGTTGCCATGTGCACTGTCACGATGTGCAATGCCCCATTGGTACTCTCACCATGGGAACTGCCACCATGAGCACTGTCACCATGAGCACTGACACCACGAGCACTGCCACCGAGGGCACTGCAACCATGAGCACTGTCACCATGAGAACTGTTACTATGAGAAATGTAACCATGGGCAATTTATCGATGAGTACTCTCACCATGGGTATTTTCACCTTGGGCACTCTCAACGTAAACATTATTACCACTAGCACTTTCACTGTGAGCACTGTCACCATGGGCACTGTCACAATGCGGAGTGTCACCATGAGCCATGTCACCATGGGAAATGTCACCGTGAGAAGTGTCACCATAGGCAATGTCACCATGGGCAATGTCACCATGGGAAATGCCATTTTGAGCACTGTCACCATGGGTACTGCAACCATGAGTACTGTCACCATGAGTACTGTCACCATTGGCAGTATCACCAGGCCCACTGTCACCATGGGCACTATCACCATGACAACTCTCAGAGTGAGCACTGTCACTGTGGGCACTGCCATCGTGAGCAATTCCACCATGGGCAATGTCACCATGGGCACTAACGTTGTGAGCACTCTCAACATGAGCACCTCACCATGAGCCCTGTCACCATGGACAATGTCACTGTGAGAAGTTTCACCATAGGCAATGTCACCGTGGGCACTGTCACCATGGTCACTGCCACCACTGTCACTGTCATTTTGAGCACTGTCACCATGGCTACTGCAACCATGAGCACTGTCACCATGAGCACTGTCACCATTGCGAGTATCACCATGTGCACTGTCACCATGGGCACTATCACAATGAGAACTGTCAGCGTGGGCACTGTCACTGTTGGCAAGGGCACCATGGCCACTTCCACCATGGGCAATGTCACCATGGGCACTATCACTGTGAGCACTGTCAACATGAGCACGTCACCATGGGCACTGTCAACATGGGTACTATCTCAAAGGGCAATGTCACCATGAGCATTGTCAGGATGGGCAATTTCACCATGGGCACTGTCACCAAAGGCACTATCGCCATGAGCAATGTCACTGTGGGCCGTGTCACCAGGGGCACTATCACCATGGTTAATGTTATCATTGGCACTTTCCCCGTGAGCACTGTCACCCTGGGCACTGTCATCATGGGCACGGTCACCGTGAGCACTATCTCCATGAGCACAGCCACTGTGAACACCATCACCATAATCACTGGCCTCATCGGTACTGTCACCATGAGCACTGCCACAATGAGCACTGTCAGCAAGGGCACTTCCCCCATGAGCACTGTCACTATGAGAACTGCTACCATGGGTATTTTCACCATGAGTACTGTCACCCTGTGTATTGTCACCATTTGCACTGTCACCATGAAGACTATAACCGTGAGCACTATCACCATGAGATCTCTCACCATGGTCACTGTCACCATGGCACCTTGCACAATGGGGGCTGTCAACATGAGTGCTGTCACCATTGGCACTATCACTGTGAGCATTGTCACTGTGGTCAGTGTCACCATGGGCACTGTCACCATGAGCACTGTCACCATAGGCAATGTCACCGTGGTCAGTGTCACCATGAGCACTGTCAACATGGGCACTCATACAGTGGGCACTGTCACTGTGAGCACTGTCACCATGGGTACCGCCACCACGAGCAGTGTCTCTGTGAGTACTGTCAGCATGGGTTTTTACCGTGAGCACTGTCACCATGAGACCTGTCACCATTTTTTAGTGACACCATGTGCACTACCACCATGCACACTCTCACCATGGGCACTGTCACAGAGAAAACTGTCACCATAAGTACTGTCTTCATGGGCACTGTCACCAAGGGCACGGCCAACATGTGAACTGTAACCATTGTCAGTATCACTGTGAGAAGTGTCACCATGGGAATTACCAACATAGGCACTATCATCCTGAGCACTTTCGGAACGGGAACTGTCACCACGGGCACTATCACCGTGAATGGGAATTATCGCCATGGGCACTATCAGCATTAGAACTGTCACCGTGGTCACTGTCACGATGGAATTTGTCACGGTGAGCACTGTCACGATAGGCAAAGTCACGGTTTGCACTGTCCCCTTGGGCCCTGTCACAGTGAGCACTATCACTTTGACGGTGGTGGCCATGGGCACTGCCACCATGGACACTACCAACTTGAGAATTATCACCATTTGTTCTCTCAGCGTGGTCACGGTCAACAAGTGCACTCTCACTATGCTCACTATGACCGTGAACACTGTCACCATGGGCACCTTAATCATGGGCACTATCACCGTGAGCACTATCACCATCGGCACTATCACTGTGATCACTGTCACCATAGACACTATCATGGTGAGCACAGTTAACATGAGCATTGTAACTGTGAGCACTGTCACAATGGGTAATGCAACCATGAGCCCAGTCACCGTGAGCACTGTCAGCATGGGTTGTCACCTTGTGCACGGTCAGCATGAGCACTGTCACCATGGGCACCATAACTATTTTTCAGTGCCACCATGTGCACTGTCACCTTGGACACTATCACCATGAGCACTGTCACCATGAGTACTGTCATCATGGGCAATGGCACAGCCACCATCTGCAATCTTACCATGGTCACTATCACTGTGAGCACTGTCACCAATGGAACTACCAACATGGGCACTGTCATCATGAGCACTTTCACCATATGAACTGTCACCATGGGCACTATGAACGTGAGAACGGTCACCATGGGCACTGTCACCATGAGCATTTTCATCATAGGCACTCTCACCATGAGAACTGTCACCATGCGCACTGTCCACAAGGGCACTATCACATTGAGCTGTATCACCATGTGTACTGTCATCTTGGGCACAGTCACCAATGGCACACTCACCAAGTACACTATCACTTTGCTCACTATAACTCTGAACACTGTCACCATGGGCACCATAACCATGGGCACTATCACCGGGAGCATTATCAGCATCGGCACAACAGGCGTGATAATGTCACCATGAGCCCTGTCACTATGGGCAATTTCACCATGAGAAGTGTCACAATAGGCAATGTCACCATTGGCAATGTCACCATGGGCAATGCCATTTTGAGCACTGTCACCATGGGTACTGTAAATATTGGCACTGTCACCTTGAGTACTGTCACCATTGGCAGTATCACCATGTGCACTGTCACCATGGGCACTGTCACCATGAGAACTGTCAGCATGAGCACTGTCACTGTTGGCACTGATATCTTGAGCAATTCCACCATGGGCATTGTCACCATGGGAACTAGCACTGTGAGCACTGTAAACATGAGCACGTCACCATGCTAAATCTCAACATGTGTACTCTCTCCAATGGCAATGTCACTGTGAGCATTGTCAGCATGGGCAATTTCACCATGAGTACTGTCAACAAAGGCAATATTTCCATGAGCAATGTCACCATGGGCACTGTCAGCAGGGGCACTATCACCGTGGTTAATGTTATCATTAGCACTTTCCTCATGAGCACTCTCACCATGGGCTGTGTCATCATGGACATTTTCACCATGAGCACTGTCACGATGAGTATTCTCTCTATGACGATTGCCTCCGGTGGCACTGTCACCTTTTCACTGTCACCGTGAGCTCTCTCAACATTGCTCTGTGATCTAGGGCACTCTCAACATGGGTCTTTCATCGTGGGTATTGCCAGCATGAGCAGTGTCACTATGGGCACTGCCACCATGAGCACTATCACCTTGAACACAGACACTATGAACACTCTCATCATAAGCACTCTCATCATTGGCACTGTCCCCATGAGCAGTGCCACAATGAGCACTGTCACCATGGGAACTTCCACCATGAGCACTGTAACCATGAGTACTGTCACAATAAGGAGGGTCTCCATGGGCAATGTCACAATGGGCACTATCACCGTGTGCACTATCACCGTGAGCACGGTTACCATAGGCACTGTCACCTTGTGCACTACCCCATCGTTACTCTCACCATGGGAACTGCCACCATGAGCACTGTCACCATGAGCACTGTCACCACGAGCACTGCCTCCCAGGGCACTGCTACCATGAGCACTGTCACCATGAAAACTGTCATTATGAGAATTGCCACCATGGGCACTTTCACAATGAGTACTGTCACCATTGGTAATTTCACCTTGGGCACTGTCACCATGAGCAGTATTACCATGAGCACTTTCACTGTGAGAATTGTCACCATGGGCACTGGCACAATGCGAACTGTCAACATGAGCCCTGTCACCATGGGCACTATCACCGTGAGCACTCTCACCTTGGTCACTGTCACCATGGACACTGTCACCATGAGCACTGTCACCTTCGGCACTGGCACAATGCGGACTGTCACATTGTGGCCTGTCACCATGGGAAATGTCACCGTGAGAACTGTCACCATAGCCAATGTCACCGTGGGCACTGTCATCATGGGCACTGCCACCATTGGCACTGTTATTTTGAGCACTGTCACCATGGGTACTGCAACCATGAGCACTGTCGCCATTTGCAGTATCACCATGTGTACTGTCACCCTGGGCATTATCACCATGAGAACTGTCAGCATGGGCACTGTCACTGTTGGCAATGGCACTGTGGGCACTTCCACCATGGGCAATGTCACCATGGGCACTATCACTGGAGCACTGTCAAAATGAGCACGTCACCATGGGCACTGTCAATATGGGTACTCTGTCGAAGAGCAATGTCACCATGAGCATTGTCAGGATGGGCAATTTCACCATGAGCGCTGTCACCAAAGGCACTGTCACCATAAGCTATGTCACCTTGGGCACTGTCACCATGGGCACTATCATCATGGTTAATATTATCATGGACAGTTTCCTCGTGAGCACTGCCACCCTGGGCACTGTCATCATAGGCACTGTCACCGTGAGCACTATCTCCATGAGCACAGCCACTGTGAACACCATCACCATAAGCACTGGCATCAATGGCACTGTCACCATGAGCACTGCCACAATGAGCACTGTCAGCATGTGCACTTCCCCCATGAGCACTGTCACTATGAGAACTGCTACCATGTGTATTTTCACCATGAGTACTGTAACCCTGGGTATTGTCACCATTGGCACTGTCACCATGAGCACTATTACCATGAGCACTATCACGGTGAGACCTCTCACCATGGTCACTGTCACCATGGGCAGTGTCACGATGGGCAATGGCAAAATGGGGACTGTCACCATGAGTGTTGTCCCCATGGGCACTATCGCCATGAGCACTCTCACTATGGTCAGTGTCACCATGTGCACTGTCTCCGTGAGCACTCTCAGCATACGCAATGTCACCATGGGGACTGTCATCATGGTCAGTGTCACCATGAGCACTGTCACCATGGGCACTCATACCGTGGGCACTGTCACTGTGAGCTCTGTCACCATGGGTACTGCAACCATGAGCAGTGTCACTGTGAGTACTGTCAGCATGGGTTTTCACTGTGTGCACTGTCACGTTGAGCACTCTCACCATTTTTCACTGTCACCATGTGCACTCCCACCATGTGCACTCTCACCATGGGCACTATCACCGTGAGCACTGTCACAATGAGTACTGTCATCATGGGCACTGTCACCAAGGGCACGGCCACCATGTGAACTGTTACCATCATCAGTATCACTGTGAGCACTGACACCATGGGAATTACCAACATAGGCCCTGTCATCATGAGCACTTTCAGAATGGGAACTATCACCATGGGCACTATCACCGTGAGGACTCTCACCATGGGCACTATCGCCATGGGCACTATCACCTTGAGAATTATCACCATGAGTACTGTCACCATGGGTATTGTCACTATGGGTACTTGCAGCATTAGAACTGTCACCATCATCACTGTCACCATGGACTTTGTCACTGTGAGCACAGTCTTGATAGGAAAAGTCACAGTTTGCACTGTCCCCATGGGCCCTGTCACAGTAAGCACTATCACATTGAGGGTGGTGTCCATGGGCACTGCCACCATGGGCACTACCCACTTGAGAATTATCACCATGTGTACTGTCAGCATGGGCACGGTCAACATGTGCACTATCACTGTGCTCACTATGACCGTTAGCACTGTCACCATGGGCAACTTAACCATGGGCACTATCACTGTGAGCACTATTACCATCAACACTATCACAGTGATCACTGTCACCATGGACACTATTATGGTGAGCCCGGTTACAATGGACACTCTAACTCTGAGCACTGTCACAATGTGTAATGCAACCATGAGCCCTGTCACCCTGTGCACTGTCACCATGAGCACTATCACCATGGGCTCTGTCACCATTTTTCACTGCCACCATGTGCATTACAACAATGTGCACTCTCACTATGGACACTATCACCATGAACACTGTCACCATGAGTACTGTCATCATGGGCAATGTCTCCAATTGCATGGCCACCAACTGCAACCTTGCCATGGTCACTATCACTGTGAGCACTGTCATCAATGGAACTACCAACATGGGTACTGTCATCATGAGAACTGTCATTATGAGAATTGCCTCCATGGGCACTTTCTCAATGAGTACTGTCACCATTGGTAATTTCACCTTGGGCACTGTCACCATGAGCAGTATTACCATGAGCACTTTCACTGTGAGTACTCTCACCGTGGGCACTGGCACAGTGAGTACTGTATCATGAGGCCTGTCACCATGGGCACTATCACCATGAGCACCCTCACCTTGGTCACTGTCACCATGGACACTGTCACCGTGAGCACTGTCACCTTCGGCAATGGCACAATGCGGACTGTCATATTGATCCCTGTCACCATGGGCAATGCCACCGTGAGAAGTGTCACCATACGCAATGTCACTGTTGGCACTGTCACCATGGGCAGTGCCACCATTGGCAATGACATTTTTAGCACTGTCACCATGGGTACTGCAACCATGAGCACTGTCACCATGAGTACTGTAACCATTGGCAGTATCACCATGTGCACTGTCACCATGGGCACTATCACCATGAGAACTCTCAGCGTGGTCACTGTCACTGTGCGCAAGGGCACGGTGGGCACTTCCACCATGGGCAATGTCACCATGGGCACTATGACTGTGAGCACTGTCAACATGAGCACATCACCATGGGCACTGTCAATATGGGTACTCTCTCGAAGGGCAATGTCACCATGAGCATTGTCAGGATGGGCAATTTCACCATGAGCACTGTCACCAAAGGCACTATCACCATGAGCAATATCACCGTGGGCCGTGTCACCAGGGGCACTATCACCATTGTTAATGTTATCATGGGCAGTTTCCCCATGAGCACTGTCACCCTGGGCACTGTCATCATAGGCACTGTCACCGTGAGCACTATCTCCATAAGCATAGCCACTGTGAACACCATCACCATAAGCACTGGCATCATCGTCACTGTCACCATGAGCACTGCTACAATGAGCACTGTCAGCATGGGCAGTGCCACCACGAGCACTCTCACTATAAGAACTGCCACCATGGGTATTTTCACCATGAGTACTGTCACCCTGGTTATTGTCACTATTGGCACTTTCACCATGAGCACTATTACCGTGAGCACTATAACCATGAGACATCTCACCGTGGTCACTGTCACCATGGGCAATGGCACAATGAGGACTGTCACCATGAGTGCTGTCGCCATGGGCACTATCACCGAGAGCATTCTCACTGTGGTCAGTGTCACCATGTGCACTGTCTCCGTGAGCAATGTCACAATATGCAATGTCACCATGGGCACTGTCACCATGGGCACTCTCATCATGGGCAGTGTCACCATGAGCACTGTCACCATGGGCACTCATACCGTGGGCACTGTCACAGTGAGCACTGTCACCATGGGTACTGCAACCATGAGCAGTGTCACTGTGAGTACTGTCAGCATGGGTTTTCACTGTGTACACTATCACCTTGAGCATTGTCACCATTTTTCACTGCCAGCATGTGCACTCCCACCATGTGCACTCTCACCATGGGCACTATCACCGTGAGCACTGTCACCATGAGTACTGACATCATGGGCACTGTTACCAAGGGTACAGCCACCATGTGAACTGTTACCACCGTCAGTATCACCGTGAGCACTGTCACCATTGGAATTGCCAACATAGGCACTGTCATCATGAGCACATTCAGAATGGGAACTATCAGCATTGGCACTATCACCGTGAGGCCTCTCACCATGGGCACTATCCCCATGGGCACTATCACCTTGAGCATTATTACCATGAGTACTGTCACCATGGGTATTGTCACTATGGGTACTATCAGCTTTAGAACTGTCACCGTGGTCACTGTCACCATGGGCTTTGTCACTGTGATCACACTCTCAATAGGCAAAGTCACAGTTTGCACTGTCCCCATGGGCCCTGTCACAGTGAGCACTATCACCTTGAGGGTGGTGTCCATGGGCACTGCCACCATGGGCACTACCAACCTGAGAATTATCACCATGTGTACTGTCAGCATGGGCATGGTCAACAAGTGCACTATCACTATGCTCACTATTACCGTGAGCACTGTCACCATGGGCAACTTAACCATGGGCACTATCACTGTGAACACTGTCACCATCGGCACTATCACAGTGATCACTGTCACCATGGATACTATCATGGTGAGCACGGTTACAATGGGCACTGCAAATGTGAGCACTGTCACAATGTGTAATGCAACCATGAGCCCTGTCACCGTGTGCACTGTCACCATGGGCTCTGTCACCATTTTTCACTGCCACCATGTGCATTACAACAATGTGCACTGTCACTATGGACACTATCACCGTGAGAACTGTCATCATGAGGACTGTCATCATGGGCAATGTCACCAATGTCACGGCCATCATCTGCAATTTTGCCATGGTCACTATCACTGTGAGCACTGTCACCAATGGTACTACCAACATGGACACTGTCATCAGGAGAATTTTCACCAAGCGAACTGTCACCAGGGGCACTCTCAATGTGAGAATGGTCACCATGGGAACTGTCACCTTGAGTATTGTCACAATAGGCACTGTCACTGTGAGAACTATCACCATGTGCACTGTCACCAAGGGCACTATAACCTTGAGCACAGACACTGTGAACACTATCACCATAAGCACTGTCATCATCGGCACTGCCCCTTTAGCACTGCCACAATGAGCAATGTCACCATGGGTGTTTCCAGCATGAGCACTGTAACCATGAGCACTGTCACAGTGAGGATGGTCTCCATTGGCAATGTCACAATGGGCACTATCACCTTTTGCACTATCACCATGAGCATGGTTACAATGGGCACTCTCACCTTGTGCAATACCCCATCGGTACTCTCACCATGGGATCTGCCACCATCAGCACTGTCACCATGAACACTTCCACCCAGGGCACTTGCACCATGACCTTTGTCACCATGAGAACTATCATTATGAGAATTGCCACAATGGGCATTATCTCGATGAGTGCTGTCACCATGGGAAATTTCACATTGGGCACCGTCACAGTGAGCAGTATTACCATGAGCACTTTCACTATGAGCACTGCAACCATGGGCATTGGCACAATGTGGACTGTCCCCATGAGGCCTGTCACCATGGGCACTATCACCGTGAGCACTCTCACATTGGTCACTGTCACCATGGACACTGTCACTGTTAGCACTGTCACCATCGGCACCGGCACAATGCAGGCTGTCACCATGAGCCCTGACACCATGTGCAATGTCACCATGAGAAGTGTCTCCATAGGAAATGTCACCGTGGGCACTGTTCCCTATGGGCACTCTCATCATGGGCAATGTCACCAATGGCATGGCCATCATCTGCAATCTTACCATGGTCACTATCACTGTGAGCACTGTCACCAATGGAACTACCAACATGGGCACTCTCATCATGAGCACTTTCACCTCACAATGCTCCATGCCCTTGTCATTACAATCCTCCATGACCATGAATCACAGGGTTCTGTGCCGTGGTCATCACAATGCTCATTGCCCACTCTCATCACAATAATCCATGGAATATTTCAGACCAATGCTCCATGACCTTGTCATCACAATGATCCATTACACCTGTCATAACAGTGCTCCATGACCCCTGCCATCACAATGTTCCAAGGCCGTGTCATCACAAGGCTCCATGACCCTTGTCATCACAATGCTCCCAGACCCCTGTAATCACAATGCTCCATGCCACTTTTCAGCTCAAAGCTCCATGAACCCTATCATCACAATGCACCATGCCCATTATCATAATGCTTCATGCTATTGTCATTAAAATGAAATCAAAATGCTCCATGACCTCTGTCATCACAATGCTCCAAACCCTTGAGATCACAATGTTCCATAACACTTGTCATCACAACGTCCCATGATGCTTGTCATCACAATTATCCATGGTCTTCTCATCACAAGGCTCCATGAACGTTGTCATTACAATGCTCAATACAGTTGTCATCACAATGCTCCCTGACACATGCTGTCAGTATGCTCCTTGAACACTGTCATGACAAGGCTCCATGCCTTTTTCATAACAATTATCCATGCCCTTTTAATCACAATGCTGCAAGACCACTGGAGTCACAATGCTCCATGCCCTTGTCATCACAAAGCTCCATGACGCATGTCATCAGAAAGCTCCATGGCCTTCTCCTCACAATCCTCCAAGCCCTTGTCATCACAATGCTCCCAGAACCCTGTAATCACAATGCTCCACGCCACTTTTTATCTCAATGCTCCATGAACCCTGTCATCACAATGCACCATGTCCATCATCATAATGCTTCATACTATTGTCATCACAATGAAATCAAAATGCTCCATGACTTCTATCATCACAATGCTCCAAACCCTTCTGATCATAATGTTCCATAACACTTGTCATCACAATGATCCATGATCACTGTCATCACAACGCTCCATGACCCCTGACAACACAATGATACAGGACTCTTGTCATCACAATGCTCTGTGACACTTTTCATCACAGTGCTCCATGACCCTTGTCATCACAATGCTTCATGACTTTGTCAGCAAAATGCTACATGACCTTGTTATCACAATGCTCCATGCGCTTGTCATCACAATCCTCCATGAACCCTGGGATCACATTGCTTCCTGCCATTGTCATTACAATGCTCCATGCTCCTTGAAAGCAAAATGATCCATGACCTATCTCATCACAATGCTCCAAACCCTTGTGATCACAATGTTCCATAACACTTGTCATCACAACGCTCCATGATGACTGTCATCACAATACTCCATGCCCTTTTCATCACAATGCTCCATGACCTTTGTCATCACAATGATCCATGACCCCTGTCATCACAATGCTCCATAACACCTGTCATCACAATGCTCTATTACATTTGTCATCACAATCCTCCATGACACTTGGCATTACAATGCTCCATGCCATTTGCATCACAATGGACCATGACATATGTCATCACAATGCTCCCTGTCACCTGTTTTCACAATACTCCATGACCTTGTCATCACAATGCACCATGCCCTTGTCATTACAGTGTGCCATGCCCACTGTCATCACAATAATCCATGAAACTTGTCAGACCAATGCTCCATGCCCCATCATCACAATGCTACATGCCCTTGTCATCACAATGCTCCATGACACATGTCATCACAATGCTCCGTGACTCCAGTCATCAAAATGCTTCATGACCTTTGTCATCACAATGGTCCATGCCCTCTTCATCACAAGGCTCTGTGACCTTTGTCACCACAATGTTCCATGAGCTTTTCATCACAATGCTCTGTGACCCTTGTCATCACAATGCTCCAGGCCTTTGTCAGCACAATGCTCCATGACCCTTGTCATCACAATGCTCCATGCGCTTGTCAGCACAATGCTCCATGAACCATGTCATCACAAAGCACAAAGCGCTTGTCAGCACAATGCTCCATAAACATTGTCGTCACAATGCTCCATGCACTTCTCATCAAAATGCTCTCTCACCACTGATATCACAATGTTCCATCACTAGTCATCAAAATACTACCTCACCCCTGTCATCACAATGTTCCATGACCCCATCATCACAATGCTACATGTCCTTATACTCACAATACTCCATGAAGCCTGACATCACAATGTTCCACAACACCTGTCATCAAAATGCTCCATGACAGGCTTCATCACAGTGCTCCATGACACCTGACATCACAGTGTTCCATAACACCTGTCATCAAAATGTTCCATAACCATATTCATCAAATTGCTCCATAACGCTGTCATCACAATGCTCCCTGCCCTTCTCATCACAATGCACCATGCCCTTGTCATCACAATGCTCCAAGACCCCTGTAATCACAATGTTCCATTCCCCTTTTCATCAGAATGCGCCATGAGACTTGTCATAACAAGGCTCCATTGTCTTCTCATCACAAAGCTCCAGGACTTTTTCATCACAATACTCCATTCCTTTGTCATCAGAGTGCTCCATGACCCTTGTCATCACAATGCTCAACGCCTTTGCCAGCAAAATGCTCCATGTCCATTGTCATCACAATTCTCCTTGTCCTTGTCTTCACAATGCTCCATGACAGTTCTCATCACAATGTTACATGCTCTTGTCATCACAATTCTCCATGCACTTGTCATCGCAATGCTCCATAACCCCAGTCATAGCAAGCTTCATGTGCTTGTCATCACAATGCTTCACGAACTTTCCATGAAAATTCTCAATAACCCTTGTCATCACAATGCTCCATGCACTTGTCATAACAATGCTCCTTTACCTTTGTCATCAAAAACCTCCGTGACACTTGGCATCACAATGCTCCATGCCACTGTCATCACAATGGACCATGACATATGTCATCACAATGCTCCCTGACACCAGTCTTCACAATTGTCCATGAACTTGTCATTACAATGCACCATGCCTTTGTCATCACAATGCTCCATGACACCTGTCAACCCAATGCTCCGTGACTCCAGTCATGACAATGCTTCATGACCTTTGTCATCAGAATGGTCCATGCCCTCGTCATCAGAAGGCTCTGTGACATTTGTCACCACAATGTTCCATGAACTTTTCATCAGAATGCTCCATGACAATTGTCATCACAATGCTTCATGCGTTGTCAGCACCATGCCCCATGACTCATGTCATCACACAGCGACATGCACTTGTCATCACAATACTACTCAAACTTGTCATCACAATGCTCCATAAACCTTGTCATCACAATGCTCCATGCACTTCTCATCAAAATGCTCTCTCACCACTGACATCACAATGTTCCATCAATACTCATCACAATACTCCCTCACCCATGTAATCAAAATGTTCCATGAACCCTGTCATCACAATGCTACATCCCCTTATCATCACAATACTCCATGACCCCTGACATCACAATGTTCCATAATGCCTGTCCTCAAAATTTTCCATGACCCTTTTCATCACAATGCTCCATAACCCCTGATATCACAATGTTCCATATTCCCTGTCATCAAAATATTCCATGACACTTTTCATCAAAGTGCTTCATGAACCTGTCATCACAATGCTCCCTGCCCTTCTCATCACAATGCACCACGCCCTTGTCATCAAAATGCTCCATGTCCATTGTCATCACAAAGCTCCATAACCATTGGCATCAAAATGCTCCATGCAATTGTCATCACAATGCTCCATGAACCCTCTCATCGCATTGCTCCATGCCCTTGGCATCACAAAGCTCCATGACGCTTGTCATCACAATGCTCGATTCATTTCTCATCGCAATGCTCCATGCACTTGTCATTACAATCCTCCACGACCCATGTATCACAGTATTCCGTGACCTTGTTATCACAATGCTCCATGCCCAATCTCATCACAATAATACAAGAAACATTTCAGACCAATGTTTCATTCCTTTGTCCTCACAATGCTCCATTACCCCTGTCATAACAATGTTCCATGAACACTGCCATCACAATGTTCCACGGCCTGGTCTTCACAAGACTCCTTAGCTCTTGTCATCACAATGCTCCATTATGCATGTCATCAGAGTGCTCCATGGACTTTCATTATAATGCTACATTCCCTTCTCATCACAATGCTCCAAGATGGCTGTAATCAGAATGCTTCATGCCCCTTTTCATCTCAGTGCTCCATGAACCCTGTCATCACAATGCTCCAAACCTTTGTGACCACAATGTCCCATAACACTTGTCATCACAATGCACCTTGACTCTCGTCATCACAATTTTCCACGTCCTTCTCATCAAAATGCTGCATGACACTTCTCATCACAATGTTACATGCTCTTGTCATCACAATTCTCCATGAACTTGTCATCGCAATGCTCCATGAACCCTGTCATAGCAAGCTCCATGTGCTTGTCATCACAATGCTTCACGAACTTGTCATCAAAATTCTCAATGGCACTTGTCATTACAATGCTCCATGACCCTTGTCATCACAATGCTCCATCCCCTTGTCATCACAATGCTCCATTTCCTTTGTCATCACAATCCTCCATGACACTAGGCATCACAATGCTCCATGCCATGTCATCATAATGGACCATGACATATGTCATCACAATGCTCCCTGACACCTGTCTTCACAATACTCCATGACTGTGTCATCACAATGCTCCATGACACTGTCATCACAATGCTCCGTGACTCCAGTCATCACAATACTTCATGACCTTTGTCATCACAATGGTCAATGCCCTCGTCATCACAAGGTTCTGTGACCTCTGTCACCACAATGCTCCATGAACATTTCCTCACAATGCTCCATGACCCTTGTCATCACAATGCTCCATGCATTTGTCAGCACAATTCTCCATGACCCGTATCATCAAAATGCTCCATGCGCTTGTCTGTGCAATGCTCCATGATCCATGTCATCACAATGTGCCATGAGATTGTGATGACAATTCTCCACAACCTTCTCATCACAATTCTCCATAAACCTTGTTATCTCAATGCTCCATGCACTTCTCATCAAAATGCTCACTCACCACTGATATCACGATGTTCCATCACTAGTCATCACAATACTCCCTCTCCCGTGTCATCACAATCTTCCATGACACCTGTCATCACAATGCTACATGGCCTTATCATCACAATGCTCCATGAACACTGACATCACAATGCTCCATATCAACTGTCATCAAAATGTTCCATGACCCTTTTCATCACAATGCTCCATGACCCCTGACATCACAATGTTCCATAGACATTGTCATCACAATTTTCCATAACCCCTGTCATCAAAATGTTCCATGACTATTTTCATAAAATTGTTCCATGAACCTGTCATCTCAATGCTCACTGCCCTTCTCATCACAATGCACCACGCAATTGTCATCAAAATGCCCCATGACCATTGTCATCACAAAGCTCCATGACACTAGGCCTCACAATGCTCCATTCCATTGTCATCAAAATGCTCCATGAACACTCTCATCACATTGCTCCATGCCCTTTTCATCAGAAAGCTCCATGATGCTTGTCATCACAATGTTCCATGCCCTTGTCATAACAATCCTCCATGACCCATGTATCACAGTGTTCCGTGCCCTTGTCATCAGAATGCTCCATACACAATCTCATCACAATAATCTGTGAAACTTTTCAGACCAATGCTCCATGTACCTGTCATCACAATGCTCCATTACCCCTGTCATAACAATGCTCCATGACACCTGCCATCAAAATGTTCCATGGCCTTGGCATCACAAGGCTCCATGACCCTTGTCATCACAATGCTCCAAGACCCCTGTAATCACAATACTCCATGCCCTTGTCATCACAAAGCTCCATGACGCATATCATCAGAATGCTCCATGGCCTTCTCATCACAATGCTGCATGCCCTTGTCATCACAAGGCTCCAAGAACCCTGTAATCACAATGTTCCATGACCCTTTTCATCGCAATGCTCCATGAACCCTGTCATCAAAATGCACCAGGCCCATCATCATAATGCTTCATGCTATTGTCATCACAATGAAATCAAAATGCGCCATGACCTCTGTCATCACAATGCTCCAAACCATTGTGATCACTATGTTCCATATCACTTGTCATCACAATGCCCAATGACGCTCGTCATCACAATTATCCATGGTCTTCTCATCACAATGCTCGGTGACCTTTGTCATCACAATGCTCAATACATTTGTCATCACAATGCTCCCGGAAACTTGTCATCAGTATGCCCCTTGAACCCTGTCATGACAAGGCTCCATGCCTTTTTCATCACAATGATCCATGCCAATTTCATCACAATGCTCCACGACCACTGTAATCACAATGCTCAATGCCCTTGTCATCACAAAACTCCTTGACGCATGTCATCAGAATGCTCCATGGCCTTCTCATCACAATGCTCCATGCTCTTGTCATCACAATGCTCCAAGACCCCTGTAATCACAATGCTCCATGCCCCTTTTCATCAGAATGCTCCATGAGACTTGTCATCAGAATGCTCCATGGTCTTCTCATCACAATGCTCCAGGATCTTGTCTATCACAATACTCCATGACCTTGTCATCACAATGCTCCATGCCCTTGTCATCAGAAAGAGCCATGCCCACTGTCATCACAATAATCCATGAAACTTGTCAGACCAATGCTCCATGCCCCTGTCATCACAATTCTCCATGCACTTGTCATCAATATGCTCCATGACCACTGTTATAACAATGCTCTGTGACTCCAGTCATCACAATGCTTCATGAACATTGTCATCACAATGGTCCATGCCGTCGTCATCACAAGGCTCTGTGACATTTGTCACCACAATGCTCCATGAATTTCTCATCACAGTGCTCCATGACCCTTGTCATCACAATGCTCCATGCGCTACTCAGCACAATGATCCATGACCCATGTCATCATAATTCACCATGCGCATGTCATCACAATGCTCCACAACATTCTCATCACAATGCTCCATAAATTTGTCATCAAAATGCTCCATGCCCTTCTCATCAAAATGCTCTCTCACCACTGATATCACAATGTTCCATCACTAGTCATCACAATACTCCCTCAGCCCTGTCATCACAATGTTCCATGACCCCGTCATCAAAATGCTACATGCCCTCATCATCACAATGCTCCATGACCCCTGACATCACAATGTTCCATAAACCCTGTCATCAAAATGCTCCATGACGCTTTTCAACACAATGCTCCATGAACCCTGACATCACAATGTTCCATAACACCTGTCATCAAAAGGTTCCATGACCCTTTTCATCAAATTGCTCCATGACCCTGTCATCTTAATGCTCACTGCCCTTCTCATCACAATGCACCATGCACTTTTAATCAAAATGGTCCATGACCCTTGTCATCACAATGCTCCAAGACCCCTGTAATCACAATACTCCATGCCCTTTTCATCACAATGCTCCATGACCTTTGTCATCACAATGATCCATGACCCCTGTCATCACAATGCTCCATAACACCTGTCATCACAATGCTCTATTACATTTGTCATCACAATCCTCCATGACACTTGGCATTACAATGCTCCATGCCATTTGCATCACAATGGACCATGACATATGTCATCACAATGCTCCCTGTCACCTGTTTTCACAATACTCCATGACCTTGTCATCACAATGCACCATGCCCTTGTCATTACAGTGTGCCATGCCCACTGTCATCACAATAATCCATGAAACTTGTCAGACCAATGCTCCATGCCCCATCATCACAATGCTACATGCCCTTGTCATCACAATGCTCCATGACACATGTCATCACAATGCTCCGTGACTCCAGTCATCAAAATGCTTCATGACCTTTGTCATCACAATGGTCCATGCCCTCTTCATCACAAGGCTCTGTGACCTTTGTCACCACAATGTTCCATGAGCTTTTCATCACAATGCTCTGTGACCCTTGTCATCACAATGCTCCAGGCCTTTGTCAGCACAATGCTCCATGACCCTTGTCATCACAATGCTCCATGCGCTTGTCAGCACAATGCTCCATGAACCATGTCATCACAAAGCACAAAGCGCTTGTCAGCACAATGCTCCATAAACATTGTCGTCACAATGCTCCATGCACTTCTCATCAAAATGCTCTCTCACCACTGATATCACAATGTTCCATCACTAGTCATCAAAATACTACCTCACCCCTGTCATCACAATGTTCCATGACCCCATCATCACAATGCTACATGTCCTTATACTCACAATACTCCATGAAGCCTGACATCACAATGTTCCACAACACCTGTCATCAAAATGCTCCATGACAGGCTTCATCACAGTGCTCCATGACACCTGACATCACAGTGTTCCATAACACCTGTCATCAAAATGTTCCATAACCATATTCATCAAATTGCTCCATAACGCTGTCATCACAATGCTCCCTGCCCTTCTCATCACAATGCACCATGCCCTTGTCATCACAATGCTCCAAGACCCCTGTAATCACAATGTTCCATTCCCCTTTTCATCAGAATGCGCCATGAGACTTGTCATAACAAGGCTCCATTGTCTTCTCATCACAAAGCTCCAGGACTTTTTCATCACAATACTCCATTCCTTTGTCATCAGAGTGCTCCATGACCCTTGTCATCACAATGCTCAACGCCTTTGCCAGCAAAATGCTCCATGTCCATTGTCATCACAATTCTCCTTGTCCTTGTCTTCACAATGCTCCATGACAGTTCTCATCACAATGTTACATGCTCTTGTCATCACAATTCTCCATGCACTTGTCATCGCAATGCTCCATAACCCCAGTCATAGCAAGCTTCATGTGCTTGTCATCACAATGCTTCACGAACTTTCCATGAAAATTCTCAATAACCCTTGTCATCACAATGCTCCATGCACTTGTCATAACAATGCTCCTTTACCTTTGTCATCAAAAACCTCCGTGACACTTGGCATCACAATGCTCCATGCCACTGTCATCACAATGGACCATGACATATGTCATCACAATGCTCCCTGACACCAGTCTTCACAATTGTCCATGAACTTGTCATTACAATGCACCATGCCTTTGTCATCACAATGCTCCATGACACCTGTCAACCCAATGCTCCGTGACTCCAGTCATGACAATGCTTCATGACCTTTGTCATCAGAATGGTCCATGCCCTCGTCATCAGAAGGCTCTGTGACATTTGTCACCACAATGTTCCATGAACTTTTCATCAGAATGCTCCATGACAATTGTCATCACAATGCTCCATGCGCTTGTCAGCACAATGCTCCATGAACCATGTCATCACAAAGCACAAAGCGCTTGTCAGCACAATGCTCCATAAACATTGTCGTCACAATGCTCCATGCACTTCTCATCAAAATGCTCTCTCACCACTGATATCACAATGTTCCATCACTAGTCATCAAAATACTACCTCACCCCTGTCATCACAATGTTCCATGACCCCATCATCACAATGCTACATGTCCTTATACTCACAATACTCCATGAAGCCTGACATCACAATGTTCCACAACACCTGTCATCAAAATGCTCCATGACAGGCTTCATCACAGTGCTCCATGACACCTGACATCACAGTGTTCCATAACACCTGTCATCAAAATGTTCCATAACCATATTCATCAAATTGCTCCATAACGCTGTCATCACAATGCTCCCTGCCCTTCTCATCACAATGCACCATGCCCTTGTCATCACAATGCTCCAAGACCCCTGTAATCACAATGTTCCATTCCCCTTTTCATCAGAATGCGCCATGAGACTTGTCATAACAAGGCTCCATTGTCTTCTCATCACAAAGCTCCAGGACTTTTTCATCACAATACTCCATTCCTTTGTCATCAGAGTGCTCCATGACCCTTGTCATCACAATGCTCAACGCCTTTGCCAGCAAAATGCTCCATGTCCATTGTCATCACAATTCTCCTTGTCCTTGTCTTCACAATGCTCCATGACAGTTCTCATCACAATGTTACATGCTCTTGTCATCACAATTCTCCATGCACTTGTCATCGCAATGCTCCATAACCCCAGTCATAGCAAGCTTCATGTGCTTGTCATCACAATGCTTCACGAACTTTCCATGAAAATTCTCAATAACCCTTGTCATCACAATGCTCCATGCACTTGTCATAACAATGCTCCTTTACCTTTGTCATCAAAAACCTCCGTGACACTTGGCATCACAATGCTCCATGCCACTGTCATCACAATGGACCATGACATATGTCATCACAATGCTCCCTGACACCAGTCTTCACAATTGTCCATGAACTTGTCATTACAATGCACCATGCCTTTGTCATCACAATGCTCCATGACACCTGTCAACCCAATGCTCCGTGACTCCAGTCATGACAATGCTTCATGACCTTTGTCATCAGAATGGTCCATGCCCTCGTCATCAGAAGGCTCTGTGACATTTGTCACCACAATGTTCCATGAACTTTTCATCAGAATGCTCCATGACAATTGTCATCACAATGCTTCATGCGTTGTCAGCACCATGCCCCATGACTCATGTCATCACACAGCGACATGCACTTGTCATCACAATACTACTCAAACTTGTCATCACAATGCTCCATAAACCTTGTCATCACAATGCTCCATGCACTTCTCATCAAAATGCTCTCTCACCACTGACATCACAATGTTCCATCAATACTCATCACAATACTCCCTCACCCATGTAATCAAAATGTTCCATGAACCCTGTCATCACAATGCTACATCCCCTTATCATCACAATACTCCATGACCCCTGACATCACAATGTTCCATAATGCCTGTCCTCAAAATTTTCCATGACCCTTTTCATCACAATGCTCCATAACCCCTGATATCACAATGTTCCATATTCCCTGTCATCAAAATATTCCATGACACTTTTCATCAAAGTGCTTCATGAACCTGTCATCACAATGCTCCCTGCCCTTCTCATCACAATGCACCACGCCCTTGTCATCAAAATGCTCCATGTCCATTGTCATCACAAAGCTCCATAACCATTGGCATCAAAATGCTCCATGCAATTGTCATCACAATGCTCCATGAACCCTCTCATCGCATTGCTCCATGCCCTTGGCATCACAAAGCTCCATGACGCTTGTCATCACAATGCTCGATTCATTTCTCATCGCAATGCTCCATGCACTTGTCATTACAATCCTCCACGACCCATGTATCACAGTATTCCGTGACCTTGTTATCACAATGCTCCATGCCCAATCTCATCACAATAATACAAGAAACATTTCAGACCAATGTTTCATTCCTTTGTCCTCACAATGCTCCATTACCCCTGTCATAACAATGTTCCATGAACACTGCCATCACAATGTTCCACGGCCTGGTCTTCACAAGACTCCTTAGCTCTTGTCATCACAATGCTCCATTATGCATGTCATCAGAGTGCTCCATGGACTTTCATTATAATGCTACATTCCCTTCTCATCACAATGCTCCAAGATGGCTGTAATCAGAATGCTTCATGCCCCTTTTCATCTCAGTGCTCCATGAACCCTGTCATCACAATGCTCCAAACCTTTGTGACCACAATGTCCCATAACACTTGTCATCACAATGCACCTTGACTCTCGTCATCACAATTTTCCACGTCCTTCTCATCAAAATGCTGCATGACACTTCTCATCACAATGTTACATGCTCTTGTCATCACAATTCTCCATGAACTTGTCATCGCAATGCTCCATGAACCCTGTCATAGCAAGCTCCATGTGCTTGTCATCACAATGCTTCACGAACTTGTCATCAAAATTCTCAATGGCACTTGTCATTACAATGCTCCATGACCCTTGTCATCACAATGCTCCATCCCCTTGTCATCACAATGCTCCATTTCCTTTGTCATCACAATCCTCCATGACACTAGGCATCACAATGCTCCATGCCATGTCATCATAATGGACCATGACATATGTCATCACAATGCTCCCTGACACCTGTCTTCACAATACTCCATGACTGTGTCATCACAATGCTCCATGACACTGTCATCACAATGCTCCGTGACTCCAGTCATCACAATACTTCATGACCTTTGTCATCACAATGGTCAATGCCCTCGTCATCACAAGGTTCTGTGACCTCTGTCACCACAATGCTCCATGAACATTTCCTCACAATGCTCCATGACCCTTGTCATCACAATGCTCCATGCATTTGTCAGCACAATTCTCCATGACCCGTATCATCAAAATGCTCCATGCGCTTGTCTGTGCAATGCTCCATGATCCATGTCATCACAATGTGCCATGAGATTGTGATGACAATTCTCCACAACCTTCTCATCACAATTCTCCATAAACCTTGTTATCTCAATGCTCCATGCACTTCTCATCAAAATGCTCACTCACCACTGATATCACGATGTTCCATCACTAGTCATCACAATACTCCCTCTCCCGTGTCATCACAATCTTCCATGACACCTGTCATCACAATGCTACATGGCCTTATCATCACAATGCTCCATGAACACTGACATCACAATGCTCCATATCAACTGTCATCAAAATGTTCCATGACCCTTTTCATCACAATGCTCCATGACCCCTGACATCACAATGTTCCATAGACATTGTCATCACAATTTTCCATAACCCCTGTCATCAAAATGTTCCATGACTATTTTCATAAAATTGTTCCATGAACCTGTCATCTCAATGCTCACTGCCCTTCTCATCACAATGCACCACGCAATTGTCATCAAAATGCCCCATGACCATTGTCATCACAAAGCTCCATGACACTAGGCCTCACAATGCTCCATTCCATTGTCATCAAAATGCTCCATGAACACTCTCATCACATTGCTCCATGCCCTTTTCATCAGAAAGCTCCATGATGCTTGTCATCACAATGTTCCATGCCCTTGTCATAACAATCCTCCATGACCCATGTATCACAGTGTTCCGTGCCCTTGTCATCAGAATGCTCCATACACAATCTCATCACAATAATCTGTGAAACTTTTCAGACCAATGCTCCATGTACCTGTCATCACAATGCTCCATTACCCCTGTCATAACAATGCTCCATGACACCTGCCATCAAAATGTTCCATGGCCTTGGCATCACAAGGCTCCATGACCCTTGTCATCACAATGCTCCAAGACCCCTGTAATCACAATACTCCATGCCCTTGTCATCACAAAGCTCCATGACGCATATCATCAGAATGCTCCATGGCCTTCTCATCACAATGCTGCATGCCCTTGTCATCACAAGGCTCCAAGAACCCTGTAATCACAATGTTCCATGACCCTTTTCATCGCAATGCTCCATGAACCCTGTCATCAAAATGCACCAGGCCCATCATCATAATGCTTCATGCTATTGTCATCACAATGAAATCAAAATGCGCCATGACCTCTGTCATCACAATGCTCCAAACCATTGTGATCACTATGTTCCATATCACTTGTCATCACAATGCCCAATGACGCTCGTCATCACAATTATCCATGGTCTTCTCATCACAATGCTCGGTGACCTTTGTCATCACAATGCTCAATACATTTGTCATCACAATGCTCCCGGAAACTTGTCATCAGTATGCCCCTTGAACCCTGTCATGACAAGGCTCCATGCCTTTTTCATCACAATGATCCATGCCAATTTCATCACAATGCTCCACGACCACTGTAATCACAATGCTCAATGCCCTTGTCATCACAAAACTCCTTGACGCATGTCATCAGAATGCTCCATGGCCTTCTCATCACAATGCTCCATGCTCTTGTCATCACAATGCTCCAAGACCCCTGTAATCACAATGCTCCATGCCCCTTTTCATCAGAATGCTCCATGAGACTTGTCATCAGAATGCTCCATGGTCTTCTCATCACAATGCTCCAGGATCTTGTCTATCACAATACTCCATGACCTTGTCATCACAATGCTCCATGCCCTTGTCATCAGAAAGAGCCATGCCCACTGTCATCACAATAATCCATGAAACTTGTCAGACCAATGCTCCATGCCCCTGTCATCACAATTCTCCATGCACTTGTCATCAATATGCTCCATGACCACTGTTATAACAATGCTCTGTGACTCCAGTCATCACAATGCTTCATGAACATTGTCATCACAATGGTCCATGCCGTCGTCATCACAAGGCTCTGTGACATTTGTCACCACAATGCTCCATGAATTTCTCATCACAGTGCTCCATGACCCTTGTCATCACAATGCTCCATGCGCTACTCAGCACAATGATCCATGACCCATGTCATCATAATTCACCATGCGCATGTCATCACAATGCTCCACAACATTCTCATCACAATGCTCCATAAATTTGTCATCAAAATGCTCCATGCCCTTCTCATCAAAATGCTCTCTCACCACTGATATCACAATGTTCCATCACTAGTCATCACAATACTCCCTCAGCCCTGTCATCACAATGTTCCATGACCCCGTCATCAAAATGCTACATGCCCTCATCATCACAATGCTCCATGACCCCTGACATCACAATGTTCCATAAACCCTGTCATCAAAATGCTCCATGACGCTTTTCAACACAATGCTCCATGAACCCTGACATCACAATGTTCCATAACACCTGTCATCAAAAGGTTCCATGACCCTTTTCATCAAATTGCTCCATGACCCTGTCATCTTAATGCTCACTGCCCTTCTCATCACAATGCACCATGCACTTTTAATCAAAATGGTCCATGACCCTTGTCATCACAATGCTCCAAGACCCCTGTAATCACAATACTCCATGCCCTTGTCATCACAAAGCTCCATGACGCATATCATCAGAATGCTCCATGGCCTTCTCATCACAATGCTCCATGCCCTTGTCATCACAATGCTCCAAGACCCCTGCAATCACAATGTTCCATGCCCCTTTTCATCGCAATGCTCCATGAACCCTGTCATCACAATGCACCATGCCCATCATCATAATGCTTCATCCTATTGTCATCACAATGAAATCAAAATGCTCCATGACCTCTGTCATCACAATGTTCCAAACCCTTGTGATCACAATGTTCCATAACACTTGTCATCACAATGCCCAATGACGTTCGTCATCACAATTATCCATGGTCTTCTCATCACAATGCTCCGTGACCTTTGTCATCAAAATGCTCAATACATGTGTCGTCACAAAGCTCCCGGAAACTTGTCGTCAGTATGCCCCTTTAACCCTGTCATGACAAGGCTCCATGCCTTTTTCATCACAATGATCCATGCCAATTTCATCACAATGCTCCAAGACCACTGTAATCACAATGCTCAATGCCCTTGTCATCACAAAACTCTTGACACATGTCATCAGAATGCTCCATGGCCTTCTCATCACAATGCTCCATTCCCTTGTCATCACAATGCTCCAAGACCCCTGTAATCACAATGCTCCATGCCCCTTTTCATCAGAATGCTCCATGAGACTTGTCATCAGAATGCTCCATGGTCTTCTCATCACAATGCTCCAGGTACATGTCTATCACAATGCTCCATTCCCTTGTCATCACAATGCTCCATGCCCCCTGTCATCACAATACTACATGAACATTTTCAGCCCAATGCTCCATGACCTTCTCATCACAATGCCCCATGACACCTGTCATCACAATGCTCCATGAACCCTGAACAAAACAAAGATCCGGGACTCTTGTCATCACAATACTCCATGAACATTTTAAGCCCAATGCTTCATGAACTTCTCATCACAATGCTCCACGGCCTTGCCATCACAATGCCCCATACCCTGGTCAACAAAATGCTCCATATCCCTTGTCATCACAATTCTCCACGTCTTTGTCAACACAATGCTCCATGACACTTCCCATCACAATGTTACATGCTCTTGTCATCACAATTCTCAATGCACTTGTCATCACAATGATCCATGACCCCTGTCATAGCAAGCTCCATGTGCTTGTCATCACGATGCTTCAGGAACTTGTCATCAAAATTCTCATTGGTCATTGTCATGACAATGCTCCATGCTCTTGTCATCACAATGCTCTATGACCCGTGTCATCACAATGCTCAAAGCCCTTGTCAACACAGTGCTAAATTACCTTTGTCATCACAATCCTCCATGACACTTGGCATCACAGTGCTCCATGCCATTGTCATCATAATGGATCATGACATATGCCATCATAATGCTCCCTGTCACCTGTCTTCACAATACTCCATGACCTTGTCATCACAGTGCTCCATGCCCTTGTCATCACAATGCTCCATGCTCCTTGAAATCAAAATGATCCATGACCTCTGTCATCACAATGCTCCAAACCCTTGTGATCACAATTTTCCATAACACTTGTCATCAAAACGCTCCATGATTCCTTTCATCACAATACTCCATGCACTTGTCATCACAATGCTCCATGAACTTTGTCATCACAATGCTCAATACACATGTCATCACAATGCTCCCTGACACTTGTCGTCAAAATGCTCCTTGAAACCTATCATGAAATGTCTCCATGCCTTTTTCATCACAATGCTCCATGCTCTTTTCATCACAATGCTCCATGCCATTGTCATCACAATACTCCACGAGCTTGTCATCAGAATGCTCCATGAGCCTTGTCATCAGAATGCTCCAAGACCCCTGTAATCACAATGCTCCATGCCCTTCTCATCACAAAACACCATGACGCAGGCCATCAGAAAGCTCCATGGCCTTCTCATCACAATGTTCCATGCCCTTGTCATCACAATCCTCCACGATCCCTGTAATCACAATGCTTCACGCACTTGTCATCACAAAGCTCCATGACGCATGTAATCAGAATGCTCCATGGCCTTCTCATCACAATGCTCCTTGCCCTTGTCATCACAATGCTGCAAGACCCCTGTAATCACAATGCTCCATGCCACTTTTCATCAGAATGCTCCATGAGACTTGTCATCACAAGGCTCCATGGTCTTCTCATCACAATGCTCCATGCACTTGTCATCACAGTCCTCCATGAACCTTGGGATCACATTGCTTCATGCCCTTGTCATCACAATGGTCCATGCTCCTTGAAATCAAAATGATACATGACCACTGTCATCACAATGCTTCAAACCATTTGATCACAATGTTCCATAACATTTGTCATCACCACACTCCATGATGCCTGTCATCGCAATACTCCATGCCCTTCTCATCACAATGGTCCATGATATTTGTCATCACAATGCTCAATATACTTGTCATCACAGTGCTCCTTTACACTTTTCGTCAGAATGCTCCTTGAAAACTGTCATCAAACGGCGCCATTCCTTTTTGATCACAATGCTCCATGCCCTTTTAATCACAATGCTCCATGCCATTGTCATCACAATACTCCACAAGGTTGTCATCAGAATGCTCCATGACTCTTGTCATCACAATGCTCCATGCCCCTTGTCATTACAGTGCTCCATGACGCTTGCCAACACAATTATCCATGGTCTTCTCATCACAATGCTCCACGGTCTTGCCATCACAATGCTCCATGCCCTGGTCATCACAATGCTCCATGTCCCTTGTCATCACAATTCTCCACGTCCTTGTCATCACAATGTTCCTTGACACTTGTCATCACAATATTCCATGCTCTTGTCATCACAATTATCCATGCACTTGTGATCACAATGCTCCATGTCCCTGACATAGCAAGCTCCATGACCTTGTCATCAAAATGTTCCATGCCCTTGTCATCAAAATGCTCCATGACCCTTGTCATAACAAGGTTCCAAGCCCTTGTCATCACAATGCTCGATTACCTTTGTCATCACCATCCTCCATGACACTTGGCCTCACAGTGCTCCATGCCATTGCCATCGCAATGGACCATGACATATGTCATCACAGTGCTCTCTGACACCTGTCTTCACAATATTCCAGGACATTGTCATCACAATGTGCAATGCCCACTGTCATCACAATAATCCATCAAACTTTCAGACCAATGCTCCATGCTCATGTCTTCACAATGTTCCATGAACCCTCTCATCACATTGCTCCATGCCCTTGTCTTCAGAAAGCTCCATGACGCTTGTCATCACAATGCTCCATGCCCTTGTCATTACAATCCTCCATGACCCATGTATCACAGTGTTCCATGCCCTTGTCATCACAATGCTCCATGCCCACTCTCATCACAATAATCCTTGAAACTTTTCAGACCAATGCTCCATACCCTTGTCATCACAATGCTCCATTACCCCTGTCATAACAATGCTCCATGACACCTGCCATTGCAATGTTCCACAGCCTTTTCATCACGTGGCTCCATGACCCTTGTCATCACAATTTATCAAGACCCCTGTAATCACAATGATCCATGCCCCTTTTCATTAAAGTGCTCCATAATGCTCGTCATCACAATTATCCATGGTCTTCTCTTCAAAATGCTCCACGTTCTTTCCATCACAGTGATCCATATCCTGGTCATCACAATGCTCCATGTCCCTTGTCTTCACAATTCTCCACGTCCTTGTCATCACAATGCTCCATTACACTTCTCATCACAATGTTACATGCCCGTGTCATCACAATTTTCCATACACTTGTCATCACAATGCTCCATGACCCCTGTCATTGCAAGCACCATGCACTTGTCATCACAATGCTTCACGACCTTGTCATCAAAATTCTCAATGGCCCTTGCCATCACAATGCTCCATGACACTTGTCATGACAATGCTCCATGACCCTAGTCATCACAATGCTCCATGACTTTGTCATCACAATCCTCCATGACACTTGGCATCACAATGCTCCATGCCATTGTCATCACAATGGACCATGACATATGTCATCACAATGCTCCCTGACACCTGTCTTCACAATACTCCATGACCTTGTCATCACAATGCTCCATGCCCTTGTCATAACAATGTGCCATGCCCAGTATCATCACAACAATCCATGAAACTCGTAAGAACAATGCTCCATGCCCCTGTCATCACAATGCTCCATGCCCTAGTCATCACAATTCTCCATGACGCCTGTCATCACAATGCTCCGTGACTCCAGTCATCACAATGCTTCATGACATTTGTCATCACAATGGTCCATGCCCTAGTCATCACATGTCTATGTGACATTTGTCACAACAATGCTCCATGAACTTTTCATCGCAATACTCTGTGACCCTTGTCATCACAATGCTGCGAGCGTTTGTCAGCACTATGCTCCATGACACTTGCCATCCGAATGATCCTTGAACCCTGTCATAACAAGGCTCCATGCCATTTTCATCACAATGATCCATGCCATTTTATTCACATTACACCAAGACCACTGTAATGACAATGCTCCATGGCCTTGTCATCAAAAAGCTCCATGAGGTATGTCATCAGAGTGCTCCATGGACTTCTCATCACAATGCTCCATGACACCTGTCATCACAATGCTCCATGCCCGTTGTCATTACAGTGCTCCATGACGCTCGTCATCGCAATTATCCATGCCCTTCTCATCACCTTGCTCCACAGTTTTGCCATCACAATGCTCAATGCCCTGGTTATGACAATGCTCCATGTCCCTTGTCATCACAATTCTCCACGTCCTAGTCATCACAATGCTCCATTACAATTCTCATCACAATATTACATGCTCTTGTCATCACAATTATCCATGCACTTGTCATTGAAATGCTCCATGACCCCTATCATAGTAAGCTCCATGTGCTTATCACCACAATGCTTCACTAACTTGTCATGAAAATTCGCAATGGCAATTGTCATCACAATGTTCCATTACCTTTGTCATCACAATCCACCATGACACTTAGCATCATAATTCTCCATGACCCTTGTCATCACAATGCTCCATGCGGTTGTCAGCACAAAGCTCCAAGGCCCATGTCATCATAATGCACCATGTGATTGTCATCACAATGCTCCACAACCTTTTCATCACAATGCTCCATAAACCATGTCATAACAATGCTCCATGCACTTATCATCTAAATGCTCTCTCACTACCGATATCACAATGTTCCATCAATTGTCATCACAAAACTCCCTCACCGCTGTCATCACAATATACCATGACCCCTGTCATCACAATGCTACATGCACTTCTCATCAAAATGCTCCATGAACCCTCTCATCACATTGCTCCATAACGCTTGTCATCACAATGCTCGATGCCATTCTCATCACAATGCTCCATGCCCTTGTCATTTCACTCTTCCATGACCCATGTATCACAGTGTTCCGTGCCCTTGTCATCACAATGCTCCATTCCGAATCTCATAACAATAATCCATGAAACTTTTTAGACCAATGCTCCATGCCCTTGTCATCACAATGCTCCATGACCCCTGTCATAACAATGATCCATGACCCCTGCCATCACAATGTTCCACAGCTTTGTCATCACAATGTTCCCTGCGCTTCTCATCACATTGCACCATGCCCTTGTCATCAAAATGCTCAATGACCTTTGTCATCACAAAGCTCCATGAACCTTGGCATCAAAATGCTCCATGCCATTGTCATCACAATGCTCCAAGAGGGCTCTCATCACATTGCTCCATGTCCATCTCAACACAACGCTCCATGAAATTTGTCAGCACAATGCTCGATGCCCCTCTCATTACAATGCTCCATGCCCTTGTCATTACAATCCTCCATGACCCATGTATCACAGTGTTCCGTGCCCTTGTCATCACAATGCTCCATTCCCACTCTCATCACAATAATCCATGAAACTTTTCAGACGAATGCTCCATTCCCTTCTCATAACAATGCTCCATGACACCTGCCATCACAATGTTCCACGGCCTTGTCATCACAAGGCTCCATGACCCTTGTCATCACAATGCTCCAAGACCCCTGTAATCACAATGCTCCATGCCCTAGTCATCAAAAAGCTCAATGACGCATGTCATCAGAATACTTCATGGCCGTCTCATCCAATGCACCATGCCCTTGTCATCACAATGCTTCAAGACCCATGTAATCACAATGCCCAATGCCCCATTTCATCTCAATGCTCCATGGAAACTGTCATCACAGTGCACCACGCCCATCATCCTAATGCTTCATGCTATTGTCATCACAATGAAATCAAAATGTTCCATGACCTCTGTCATCACAATGCTCCAAACCCTTGTGATCACAATGTTCCATAACATTTGTCATCACAATGCCCCATGACGCTCGTCGTCCCATATATCCATGGTGTTCTCATCACAATGCTCCATGACCATTGTCATCACAATGCTCAATACACTTGTCATCACAATGCTCCCTTACACTTGTCATCAGTATGCTCCTTGAACCCTGTCATGACTAGAGTCCATGCCTTTTTCATCACAATGATCCATGCCCTTTTCATCACAATGCTCCAAGACCCCTGTAATCACAATGCTCCATTCCCTTGTCATCACAGAGCTCCATGACGCATGTCATCAGAATGCTCCATGGCATTCTCATCAAAATGCTCCTTGCCCTTGTCATCACAATGCTCCAAGACCCCTGTAATCACAATGCTCCATGCCCCTTTTCATCACATTTCTCCATGAGACTTGTTATCACAAGTCTCCATGGTCCTCTCATCACAATGCTCCAGGAACTTGTCATCACAATGCTCCATTCCCTTGTCATCACAATGCTCCATGAACATTTTCAGCCCAATGCTCCATGACCTTCTCATCACAATGCTTCATGACCCCTTTCATCACGATGCTCCATGACCACTGTCATCACAATGCTCCATGACCCCTGACAACACAATGATCTGGAACTCTTGTAATCAAAATGCTCCATTACCCTTGAAATCACAATGATCCATGCCCTTGTCACCCCAATGCTCCATGACCCATAATCACAATGCTCTGTGACGCTTGTCATCACAGTGCTCCATTACACTTGTCCTCACAATGCTCCATTTCTTTATCAGCAAAATGCTACATGACCTTGAAATCACAATGCTCCATGCCCTTGTCATCACAACGCTCAAAAACCCATGTAATCACAATGCTTCATGCCCCATTTCATCTCAATGCTCCATGAACCCTGTCATCACAATGCACCATGCCCATCATCATAATGCTTCATGCTATTGTCATCGCAATGAAATCAAAATGCTCCATGACCTCTGTCATCACAATGCTCCAAACCCTTCTGATCACAATGTTCCATAACACTTGTTATCACAACGCCCCATGACGCTCGTCATCACAATTATCCATGGTCTTCTCATCACAAGGCTCCAAGACCTTTGTCATCACAATGCTCAATACACATGTCATCACAATGCTCCCTGACACTTGTCGTCAGTATGCTCCTTGAACCCTGTCATGACTAGGCTCCATGCCCTTTTCATCACAATGCTCCAAGACCCCTGTCATCACAATGCTCTATGCCCTTGTCATCACAAAGCTCCATGACACATGTCATCAGAATGCTCCATGGCCTTCTCATCAGAATGCTCCATGCCCTTGCAATCACAATGCTCCAAGACCCTTGTAATTACAATGCTCCATGCCCCTGTTCATCTCAAAGCTCCATGAACCCTATCATCACAATGCACCATGCCCATCATCATAATGATTCATGCTATTCTCATGACAATGAAATCAAAGTGCTCCATGACGTGTGTCATCACAATGCTCCAAACCCATGTGATCACAATGTTCCATAACACTTGTCATCACAACGCCTCATGATGTTCATCATTACAGTGCTCCCTACGCTTCTCATGACAATGCACCATGCCCATGTCATCAAAATGTTCCATGACCTTTTTCATCTCAAAGCTCCATGACCCTTGGCATCACAATGCTCCATGATCCCTCTCATCACATTGTTCCATGAAACCTGTGATCACATTGCTCCATTACGCTTTTCATCACAATGCTCGATGCCCTTCTAATCACATTGCACCATGACCTTGTCATTACAATCCTCCATTACCCATGTATCACAGTGTTCCATGCCCTTGTCATCACAATGCTCTATGCTCACTCTCATCACAATAATCCATGAAACTTTTCAGACAAATATTCGATGGCCTTGTCATCACAATGCTAAATTACCCCTGTCAAAACAATGCTCCATGACCCCTGCAATCACAATGTTCCACGGCCTTGTCATCACAATGCTCCATGACCATCGTCATCACAATGCTCAATACACTTGTCATCACAATGCTCCCTGACACTTGTCATCAGTATGCTCCTTGAACCCTGTCATGACAAGGCTCCATGCCTTTTTCATCACAATGCTCCAAGACCCCTGTAATCACAATGCTCCATGCCCTTCTCATCACAAAACACCATGACGCAGGCCATCAGAAAGCTCCATGGCCTTCTCATCACAATGTTCCATGCCCTTGTCATCACAATCCTCCACGATCCCTGTAATCACAATGCTTCACGCACTTGTCATCACAAAGCTCCATGACGCATGTAATCAGAATGCTCCATGGCCTTCTCATCACAATGCTCCTTGCCCTTGTCATCACAATGCTGCAAGACCCCTGTAATCACAATGCTCCATGCCACTTTTCATCAGAATGCTCCATGAGACTTGTCATCACAAGGCTCCATGGTCTTCTCATCACAATGCTCCATGCACTTGTCATCACAGTCCTCCATGAACCTTGGGATCACATTGCTTCATGCCCTTGTCATCACAATGGTCCATGCTCCTTGAAATCAAAATGATACATGACCACTGTCATCACAATGCTTCAAACCATTTGATCACAATGTTCCATAACATTTGTCATCACCACACTCCATGATGCCTGTCATCGCAATACTCCATGCCCTTCTCATCACAATGGTCCATGATATTTGTCATCACAATGCTCAATATACTTGTCATCACAGTGCTCCTTTACACTTTTCGTCAGAATGCTCCTTGAAAACTGTCATCAAACGGCGCCATTCCTTTTTGATCACAATGCTCCATGCCCTTTTAATCACAATGCTCCATGCCATTGTCATCACAATACTCCACAAGGTTGTCATCAGAATGCTCCATGACTCTTGTCATCACAATGCTCCATGCCCCTTGTCATTACAGTGCTCCATGACGCTTGCCAACACAATTATCCATGGTCTTCTCATCACAATGCTCCACGGTCTTGCCATCACAATGCTCCATGCCCTGGTCATCACAATGCTCCATGTCCCTTGTCATCACAATTCTCCACGTCCTTGTCATCACAATGTTCCTTGACACTTGTCATCACAATATTCCATGCTCTTGTCATCACAATTATCCATGCACTTGTGATCACAATGCTCCATGTCCCTGACATAGCAAGCTCCATGACCTTGTCATCAAAATGTTCCATGCCCTTGTCATCAAAATGCTCCATGACCCTTGTCATAACAAGGTTCCAAGCCCTTGTCATCACAATGCTCGATTACCTTTGTCATCACCATCCTCCATGACACTTGGCCTCACAGTGCTCCATGCCATTGCCATCGCAATGGACCATGACATATGTCATCACAGTGCTCTCTGACACCTGTCTTCACAATATTCCAGGACATTGTCATCACAATGTGCAATGCCCACTGTCATCACAATAATCCATCAAACTTTCAGACCAATGCTCCATGCTCATGTCTTCACAATGTTCCATGAACCCTCTCATCACATTGCTCCATGCCCTTGTCTTCAGAAAGCTCCATGACGCTTGTCATCACAATGCTCCATGCCCTTGTCATTACAATCCTCCATGACCCATGTATCACAGTGTTCCATGCCCTTGTCATCACAATGCTCCATGCCCACTCTCATCACAATAATCCTTGAAACTTTTCAGACCAATGCTCCATACCCTTGTCATCACAATGCTCCATTACCCCTGTCATAACAATGCTCCATGACACCTGCCATTGCAATGTTCCACAGCCTTTTCATCACGTGGCTCCATGACCCTTGTCATCACAATTTATCAAGACCCCTGTAATCACAATGATCCATGCCCCTTTTCATTAAAGTGCTCCATAATGCTCGTCATCACAATTATCCATGGTCTTCTCTTCAAAATGCTCCACGTTCTTTCCATCACAGTGATCCATATCCTGGTCATCACAATGCTCCATGTCCCTTGTCTTCACAATTCTCCACGTCCTTGTCATCACAATGCTCCATTACACTTCTCATCACAATGTTACATGCCCGTGTCATCACAATTTTCCATACACTTGTCATCACAATGCTCCATGACCCCTGTCATTGCAAGCACCATGCACTTGTCATCACAATGCTTCACGACCTTGTCATCAAAATTCTCAATGGCCCTTGCCATCACAATGCTCCATGACACTTGTCATGACAATGCTCCATGACCCTAGTCATCACAATGCTCCATGACTTTGTCATCACAATCCTCCATGACACTTGGCATCACAATGCTCCATGCCATTGTCATCACAATGGACCATGACATATGTCATCACAATGCTCCCTGACACCTGTCTTCACAATACTCCATGACCTTGTCATCACAATGCTCCATGCCCTTGTCATAACATTGTGCCATGCCCAGTATCATCACAACAATCCATGAAACTCGTAAGAACAATGCTCCATGCCCCTGTCATCACAATGCTCCATGCCCTAGTCATCACAATTCTCCATGACGCCTGTCATCACAATGCTCCGTGACTCCAGTCATCACAATGCTTCATGACATTTGTCATCACAATGGTCCATGCCCTAGTCATCACATGTCTATGTGACATTTGTCACAACAATGCTCCATGAACTTTTCATCGCAATACTCTGTGACCCTTGTCATCACAATGCTGCGAGCATTTGTCAGCACTATGCTCCATGACACTTGCCATCCGAATGATCCTTGAACCCTGTCATAACAAGGCTCCATGCCATTTTCATCACAATGATCCATGCCATTTTATTCACATTACACCAAGACCACTGTAATGACAATGCTCCATGGCCTTGTCATCAAAAAGCTCCATGAGGTATGTCATCAGAGTGCTCCATGGACTTCTCATCACAATGCTCCATGCCCTTGTCATCACAATGCTTCAAGACACCTGTAATCACAATGCTCCATGCCCCTTTTCATCAGAATGCTCCATGAGACTTGTCATCACAAAGCTCCATGGTGTTCTCATCACAATGCTCCAGGAATTTGTCATCACCATACTCCATTCCCTTGTCATCACAAAGTTCCATGACCCCTGTCATCACAATACTCCATGAACATTTTCAGCCCAATTCCCTTTGACCTTCTCATCACAATGCTCCATGACCAATGTCATCACAATATTCCATGAATATTTTCAGCCCAATGCTCCATGACCTTCTCATCACAATTCTCCAGGACCACTGTCATCACAATGCCCCATGACCACAGTCATCACAATGCTCCATGACCCTGACAACAAAATGATCCTGGACTCTTGTCATCAAAATAATCCATGACACTTGTCATCACAACGCTCCATGATGCCTTTCATCACAATAATCCATTCCCTTGTCATCACAATGCTCCATGACGTTTGTCATCATAATGCTCAATACGCTTGTCATCACACTGCTCCCTGAGACTTGTCGTCACAGTGCTCCTTGAACCCTGTCCTGAAAAGGCTCCTTGCCTTTTTCATCACAAGGATCCATGCCCTTTTCATCAAATGCTCCATGCCATTGTCATCACAATACTCCACAAGCTTGTCATCAGAATGTTCCATGAATATTGTCATCTTAATGGACCATGACCCCTGTCATCACAATGGTCCATGACACCTGTCATAACAATGCTCCATGCACCTTGTCATTACACTGCTCCATGAAGCTCGTCATCACAATTATCCATGGACTTCTCATCACAATGCTCCACGGTCTTGCCATCACAATGCTCCATGCCCTTGTCATCACAATGCTACATGAGGCATGTCATCAGAGTGCTGCATGGCCTTCTCATCACAATGCTCCATGCACTTGTCATCACAATGCTCCAAGACACCTGTAATCACAATATTTCATGCCCCTTTTCATCAGAATGCTCCATGAGACTTGTCATCAGGAAGCTCCATGGTGTTCTCATCACAATGCTCCAGGAACTTGTCATCACCATACTCCACTCCCTTGTCATCACAGTGTTCCATGACCCTTGTCATCACAATACTCCATGAACATTTTCAGCCAAATTCTTTTGACCTCATCACAATGCTCCATGACCACTGTCACCACAATACTCCATGAATATTTTCAGCCCAATGCTCCATGACCTTCTCATCACAATGCTCCATGACCACTGTCACCACAATACTCCATGAATATTTTCAGCCCAATGCTCCATGACCTTCTCATCACAATGCTCCATGACCACTGTCATCACAATGCTCCATGACCCTGAAAACAAAATGATCCGGGGCTCTTGTCATCAAACTGTTCCATGACACTTGTCATCACAATGATCCATGCCCTTGTTATCCCAATGCTCCATGACCCTTGTAATCAAAATTCTCCGTGATGCTTGTCATCACAGTGCTCCATGACCCTTGTCATCACAATGCTCCATGCCTTTGTCAGAAAAATGCTACATGACCTTGTCATCACAATGCTCCATGCGCTTGTCATCACAATCCTCCATGAACCTTGGGATCACATTGCTTCATGCCCTTGTCATCACAATGCTCCATGTCCCTTGTCATCACAATTCTCCACGTCCTTGTCATCACAATGCTCCATGACACTTCTCATCACAATGTTACATGCTCTTGTCATCACAATTCTCCATGCACTTGTCATCGCAATTCTCCATGAACCCTGTCATAGCAAGCTCCATGCGCTTGTCATCACAATTCTTGATGACCTTGTCATCAAAGTACTCAATGGCCCTTGTCATCACAATGCTCCATGCCCTTGTCATCACAATGCTCCGTCACCCATGTCATCACAATGCTCCAAGATCTTGTCATCACAATGTTCCATGCCGTTGTCAGCACAATGCTCCATGACCCTTGTCATCACAATGCTCCATTCGCTTGTCAGCACAATGCTCCATGACCCATGCCATCACAATGCGCCATGCACTTGTTATCACAATGCTCCACAACCTTGTCATGACAATACTCCATAAAGCTTGTCATCACAATGCTCCATGCACTTCTCAACAAAATGCTCTCTCACCACTGATATCACAATGTTCCTTCACTACTTATCACAATACACCCTCACCTCTGTCATCACAATGTTCCATGACCCCTGTCATCACAATGCTACATGCCCTTATCATCACAATGCTCCATGACACCTGACATCACAATGTTCCATAAACCCTGTCATCAAAATATTCCATGACTTTTTCATCAAATTGCTCCATGACCCTGTCTTCACAATGATCCCTGCCCGTCTCATCACAATGCACCACGCACTTGGCATCAAAATGCTCCATGACATTTGTCTTCACAAAGCTCCATGACCCTTAGCATCACAATGCTCCATGCCACTGTCATCACAATGCTCCATGAACCCTCTCATCACATTGCTCCATGCCCTTGTCATCACAAAGCTCCATGAGGCTTGTCATCACAATGCTCGATGTCCTTCTCATCACAAAGCTCCATGCCCCTGTAATTACAATCCTCTATGACCCAGTTATCACATTGTTCCGGCCCTTGTCATCACAATGCTCCATGCCCACTCTCCTCACAATAATCCATGAAACTTTTCAGACCAATGCTCCATGCCCTTGTCATCAAAATGCTCCATTACCCCTGTCATAACAATGCTCCATGTCCCCTGCCATCACAATGTTCCACGGCCTTGTCATCACAAGACTCCATGACCATTGTCATCATGATGCTCCAAGAGCTCTGTATTCACAATGCTCCATGCCCTTGTCATCACAAAGCTCCATGATGCATGTCATCAAAATGCTCCATGGCCTTCTCCTCACAATGTTCCATGCCTTTGTCATCACAATGCTCCAATCCCCCTGTAATCACAATGCTCCATGCCCCTTTTCATCAGAATGCTCCATGAGACTTGTCATCACAAGGCTCCATGGTTTTCTCATCACAATGCTTCAGGACCTTCTCATCACAATGCTCCATTCCCTTGTCATCACAATGTTCCCTGACACTTGTCGTCAGAATGCTCTTTGAACCCTGTCATGAAAAGGCTCCATGCCTTTTTCAGCACAATTCTCCTTGCCCTTTTCATCTCAATGCTCCCTGCCATTCTCATCACAATACTCCACAAGCTTGTCATCAGAATTCTCCATGACCCTTGTAAACACAATGCTCCATAAATACTCTCATAACAATTCTCCATGAACTTCTCATAAAAATGCTCTCTCAGCAATGATATCACAATGTTACATAACTACTCATCACAATATTCCCTCACCCCTGTCATCAAAATGTTCCATGACCCTGTCATCACACTGCTACATGCCCTTATCATCACAATGCTCCATGACTCCTGACATCAAAATGTTCCATAAACCCTGTCATCAAAATGATCCATGACCCTTTTAATCACAATGCTCCATGACCCCTGATATCACAATGTTCCATAACCCCTGTCATCCAAATGTGTCATGACCCATTTCATCAAATTGCTCCATGACCATGTCATCACAATGCTCCCTGCCCTTCTCATTACAATGCACCACACCCTTGTCATCAAAAGGCTCCCTGACTTATTTCATCACAATGCTCTACTGCCCTTCTCATCACAAAGAACCACGCCCTTGTCATCAAAATGCTCCATGACCGTTGTTATCACAAATCTTCATGACGCTTGTCATCACGATGCTCCATGCCATTGTCATCACAATTCTCCAAGATATCTGTTATAACAATGCTCCATGCCCGTTTTCATCTAAATGCTCCATGTCTTTGTCATCACAAAGCTCCATGACACATGTCATCAGAGAGGTCCATGGACTTCTCATCACAATGCTCCATGCCATTGTCATCACAATGCTCCAATACCCCTGTAATCACAATGCTCCATGCCCCTTTTCATCTAAATGCTCCATGCCTTTGTCATCACAAAGCTCCATGACGCATGTCATCACAGTTGTCCATGGACTTATCATCACAATGCTCCATGCCATTGTCATCATAATGCTCCAAGACCCCTGCAATCACAATGCTTCATGCCCATTTTCATCTCAATGCTCCATGAACCCTGTCATCACAATGCACCATGCCCATCATCATAATGCTTCATGCTATTGTCATCACAATGAAATCAAAACGCTCCATGACCTCTGTCATCACAATGCTCCAAACCCTTGTGATCACAATGTTCCATAACACTTGTCATCACAAAGCCCCATGACGCTTATCATCACAATTATCCATGGTCTTCTCATCACAAAGCTCCATGATGTTTGTCATCATAATGCTCAATACCCTTGCCATCACAATGCTCCTTGACACTTGTCATCAGTGTGCTCCTTGAACCCTGTGATGACAAGGCTCCATGCATTTTTGAATCACAATGATCCATGCCATTTTCATCACAATGCTCCATGACCCCTGTAATCACAATGCTCCATGCCCTTGTCATCACAAAGCTCCTTGACGCATGTCATCAGAAAGTTCCATGGCCTTCTCATCACAATGCTCCATTCCCTTGTCATCACAATGCTCCACGACCCCTGGAATCACAAAACTCCATTCCCTTTTTCATCAGAATGCTCCATGAGACTTGTCATCACAAGGCTCCATAGTCTTCTCCTCACAATGCTCCAGGACCTTGTCATCACAATACTCCATGACCTTTGTCATCACAAAGCACAATACACTTGTCATCACAATGCTCCCTGGCACTTTCCATCAGTATGCACTTGAAGCATGTCATGACAATGCTCCATGGCTTTTTCATCACAATGATCCATGCCCTTTTCATCACAATGCTCCAAGACTCGTGTAATCACAATGCTCCATGCCTTTTACAGCAAAATGCGACAAGACCTTGTCACCACAAAGCTTCATGCAGTTGTCATCACAATCCTCCATGAAACTTGGGATCACATTGCTTCATAATCTGGGCATCACAATGCTCCATGCTCCTTGAAATCAAAATGATCCATGGCCACATTCATCACAACGCTCTAAATGCTTGTGACCACAATGGTCCATAACACTTGTCATCAAAACGCTCCATGATGCCTGTCATCACAATAATCCATGCCCTTGTCATCACAATGCGCCAAGACCATTGTCATCACAATGCTCAATACACTTGTCATCACAATGCTCCCTGACATTTGTCATCAGAATGCTCCTTGAACACACTCATAAAAAGACTCCATGCCTTTTTCATCACAATGCTCCATCCAAATGTCATCACAGTACTCCACAAGCTTGTCATCACAATGCTCCATGACACTTGTCATCACAATGCTCCATGACCCTTCTCAATCACAATGCTCCATGACACCTGTAATCACAATGCTCCATGGCTCTTGATATTAAAGTGCTCCATGATACTCGTCATCAACATAATCCATGGACTTCTCATCACAATGCTCCACGGTTTTGCCATCACAATGATCCATTCCCTGATCATCGCAATGCTCCAAGTCACTTGTCATCACATTTCTCCACGTCCTCCTCATAACAATGCTACATGACATTTCTCATCACAATGTTACATGCTCTTGTCATCACAATTCTCCATGCACTTGTCATCGCAATGCTCCTTGACCCCTGTCATAGCAAGCTCCATGCCCTTCTCATCACAATGCACCACGCCCTTGTCATCAAAATGCTCCAGGACCTTTGTCATCACAAAGCTCCTTGATCCTTGGCATCACAATGCTCCATGCTATTGTCATCACAATGCTCCATGAACCCTCTCATCACATTGCTCAATGCCGTTGTCATCACAATGCTCCATGACGCTTGTCATCAAAATGCTCGACTCACTTCTCATCACAATTCTCCACGCCCTTGTCATTACAATCCACCATGACTCATGTATCACAGTGATCCGTGCCCTTGTCATCACAATGCTCCATGCCCACTCTCATCAAAATAATCCATGAAACATTTCAGACCAATGATCCATGGCCTTGTCATCACAATCCTCCATTACCCCTCTCATAACAATGCTCCATGATCCCTGCCATAACAGTGTTCCACGGTCTTGTCATCACAAGGTTCCATGACACTTGTCATCACAATGCTCCAAGACCCATGTAATCACAATGCTCCCTGCCCTTTCCATCACAAAGCTCCATGACACATGTCATCAGAATGCTCCATGGCCTTCTCATCACATTCCTGGAAGCCCTTGTCATCACTATGCTCCATAACATTTGTCATCACAATCCTCCATGGCATTTGACATCATAATGCTCCAATCCATTGTCATCACAATGGAGCATGACATATGTCATCACAATGCTCCCTGACACCTGTCTTCACAATACTCCATGCCCTTGTCATCACAATACTCCATGCCCTTGTCATCACAATGCTCCATGACCGCTGTCATCACAATGCTCCGTGACTCCAGTCATCACAATGCTTCATGACTTTTGTCAACACAAGGGTCCATGCCCTCGTCATCACAAGGCTCTGTGACATTTGTCACCACAATGCTCCATGAACTTTTCATCACAAAGCTCCTTGACCCATGTCATCACAATGCTCCATTCCTTTGTCAGCACAATGCTCCATGACCCTTGTCATCACAATGCGCCATGCACATGTCAGCAAAATGCTCCATTACGTTTGTCATCACAATCCTCCATGACACATGGCATCACAATGCTTCATGCCGTTGTCATCACAATGGACCATGACCTATGTCATCACAATGCTCCCTGACACCTGTCTTCACAATACTCCGTGACCTTGTCATCACAATGTTCCATGCCCTTGTCATCACAATGCGCCATGCCCACTGTCATCACAATAATCCTTGAAACTTGTCTGTCCAATGCTCCATGACCCTTTTCATCTCGAAACACCATGAACCCTGTCATCACAATGCACCATGCCCATCATCATAATGCTTCATGCTATTGTCATCACAGTGAAATCAAAATGCTCCATGACATCTGTCTTCACAATGCTTCAAACCCTTGTGATCACAATGTTCCATAACACTTGTTATCACATCGCCCCATGACGCTCGTCATTACAATTAACCATGGTCTTCTCATCACAATGCTCCATGACATTTGTCATCACAATGCTCAATACACTTGTCATCACAATGCTCCCTGCCACTTTTCGTCATTATGCTCCTTGAACCCTGTCATGACAAGGCTCCATGTCTTTTCATCACAATGATCCATGCCCTATTCATCACAATGCTCCAAGACACCTGTAATCAAAATGCTCCATGACGTTGTCATCACAAAGTTCCATGACGCATGTCATCAGTATGCTCCATGGACTTCTCATCACAATGCTCCATGCCCTTCTCATCACAATGCACCACGACATTTTCATCAAAATGCTCCATGACATTGGTCATCACAAAGCTCCATGACCCTTGGTATCTCAATGATCCTTGCCATTGTCATCACAAGGCTCCATGAACCTTCTCATCACATTGATCCATGCCCTTGTAATCACAACGCTCCATGACGCTTGTCATCACAACGCACGATGCCATTATAATCACAATGCTCCATGCCCTTGTCATTACAATCCACCATGACCCATGTATCACAGTGTTCCGTGCCCTTGTCATCACAATGCTCCATGTCCAATCTCATCACAATAATCCGTGAAACTTTTCAGACCAATGCTCCATAAACTTTTCATCGCAATGCTCCATTATCACTGTCATAACAATGCTCCATGAACCCTGCCATCACCGTGTTCCACGGCATTGTCATCACAAGGCTACATGACTCTTGTCATCACTATGCTCCAAGACCCCTGTAATCACAATGCTCCATGCCCTTGTCATCACAAAGCTCCATGACGCATGTCATTACTATGCTCCATGGTCTTCTCATCATAGTGCTCCATAGCCTTCTCATCACAATGCTCCAAGACCCCTATAATCACAATGTTCCTTGCCGCTTTTCATCTCAATTCTCCATGAACCCTCTCATCACAATGCACCATGCCCATCATCATAATGATTCATGCTATTTTCATCACAAAGAATTCAAAATGCTCCATGACCTCTGTGATTACCATGCCCCAAACCCTTCTTATCACAGTGTTCCATAACACTTGTCATCACAATGCCCAATGACGCTCGTCATCACAATTATCAATGGACTTCTCATCACAATGGTCCATAAACTTTGTCATCACAATGCTCAATACACTTGTCATCACAATGTTGCCTGACACTTGTCGTCAGTATGCTCCTTGAACCATGTCATGACAAGGCTCCATGCCATTTCATCACAATGATCCATGCCCATTTCATCACAGTACTCCAAGACCCCTGTAATCACAATGTCCCATGCCCTTGTCATCACAAACCTCCATGATGCATGTTATCAGAATGCTCCATGGCCTTTTCATCACAATGCTATTAGCACTTGTCATCACAATGCTCCAAGACCCCTGTAATCACAATGCCCCATGCCTCTTTTACTGAGAATGCTCCATGATAATTGTCATGACAAGGCTCCAAATCCGCTCATCACAATGTTCTAGGACGTTGTCATCAAAATGCTCCATTCCCTTCTCATCTCAATACTCCATGAATATTTTCAGCTCAATGCTCCATGACCTTCTCATCACAATGCTCCATGACCCCTGTCATCACACTGCTCCATGACCACAGTAATCACAATGATCCATGACCCCTGACAACACAATGATCCTGGACACTTGTCATCAAAATACTCCATGACACTTGTCATCACAAGATCCATGCTCATGTCATCCCAATGTTCCATGTCCCCTGTAATCACAATGCTCCGTGACGCTTTTCATCACATTGCTCCATCACATTTGTCACCACAATGCTCCATGCCTTTGTCAGAAAAATGCTACACGAACTTGTCATCACAATGCTCCATGCGCTTTTCATCTCAATCCTCCATGAACCTTGGGATCACATTACTTAATGCCCTTGTCATGACAATGATCCATGCTCCTTGAAATCAATATGATCCATGAACATTGTCATCAAAATGATCCAAACCCTTGTGATCACAATGTTCCATAACACTTGTCATCACAACGCCACATGACGCTCATCATCACAATTATCCATGGTCTTCTCATCACAATGCTCTATGACGTTTGTCACCACAATCTTCCATAACCTCTCTAATCACAATGCTCTCTGAAAATTGTCGGCACACTGTACCATGACTTTGTCATCACAATGCTTCATGCCTGTGTCAGCAAAATGATACATGACTTGTCATCACAATGCTCCATCCACTTGTCATCACAATAATTCTTTACCATTGTAATTCACAATCCTCCATGAACATTGGCATCACATTACTTCATGCCCATGTCATCACAATGCTCCATTACCCCTGTCATAACAATGCTCCATGATCCCTGCCATCACAATGTTCCACGGTCTTGTCATCACAAGGCTCCATGACACTTGTCATCACAAGGCTCCAAGACCCCTGTAATCACAATGCTCCATGCCCATTTCATCACAAAGCTCCATGATGCATGTCATCAGAAGGCTCCATGGCTTTCTCATCTCATTGCTCGAAGCCCTAGTCATCACAATGCTCCATAACCTTTGTCATCACAATCCTCCATGTCACTTGGCATCACAATGCTCCATTCCATTGGCATCACAATTAAACATGACATATGTCATCACAATGCTCCCTGACACCTGTCTTCATAATACTCCATGACCTTGTCATCACAATAATCCATGCCCTTGTCATCACAATGCTCCATGACCGCTGTCATCACAATGTTCCATGACTCCAGTCAGCACAATGCTTCATGAATTTTGTCATCACAATGGTCCATGCCCTCGTCATCACAAGGCTCTGTGACATTTGTCACCACAATGCTCCATGAACTTTTCATCACCAAGCTCCTTGGCCCATGTCATCACAATGCTCCATTCCTTTTTCAGCACAATGCTCCATGACCCTTGTCATCACAATGCTCCATGCCCATGTCAGCAAAATGCTCCATGACCCACGTCATCACAATAAGCCATGCACTTGTAAACACAATGCTCTACAACATTGTCATCACATTGCTCCATAAAACATGTCATCACAATGCTCCATTCACTTCTCATCAAAATGCTCTCTGACAACTGATATCACAATGTTACATCACTAGTCATCACAATAATCCCTCACCCCTGTCATCACAATGTTCCATGACCCCTGTCATCACAGTGCTACATGCCCTTATCCTCACAATGCTCCATGGCCCCTGACATCACAATGTTCCATAACCTCTGTCATCAAAATATTCCTTGACACTTTTCATCAAATTGCTCCTTGATCCTGTCATCACAATGCTTCCTGCCCTTCTCATCACAATGCACAACGCCCTTGTCATCAAAATGCTCCATAACTTTTGTCATCACAAAGCTCCATGACCCTTGGCATCACAATGCTCCATGACGCTTGTCATCACAACGCTCGATGCCCTTCTCATCAAAATACTTCATGGCTTTGTCATTACAATCCTCCATGACCCATGTATCACAGTGTTCCGTGGCCTTTTCATCACAATGCTCCATGCCCACGCTCATCATAATAATCCATGAAATATTTCAGACTTATGCTCCATGACCCCTGACATCACAATGTTCCACAGCCTTGTCATCACAAGGCTCCATGACCCTTGTCATCTCAATGCTCCAAGACCCCTGTTATCACAATGCTCCATGCCCTTATCATCACAAAGCTCCATGACGCATGTCATCAGTATGCTCCATGGCTTTCTCATCACAATGCTCCAAGCCATTGTCATCACAATGCTTCAAGACCCTTGTAATCACAAAGCTATATGCCGCTTTTCATCTCAAAGCTCCATGAACCCTGTCATCACAATGCACCTTGCCCTTCATCATAATGCTTCATGCTATTGCCATAACAATGAAATCAAAATGCACCAAGACCTCTGTCATCATAATGCTCCAAACCCTTGTGATCACATTGTTCCATAACACTTGTCATCACAACGCCCCATGATGCTCCTCATCACAATTATCCATGGTCTTCTCATCACAATGCTCCATGCGTTTGTCATCACAATGCTCAATACACTTGTCATCACAATGCTCCCTGACACTTGTCGTCAGTATGCTCCTTGAACCCTGTCATGACAAGGCTCCGTTTTATTTCATCACAATGATCCATGCCCTTTGCATCACAATGCTCCAAGTCCACTGTAATGACAATGCTCCATGCCCTTGTGATCACAAAGCTCCATGACCCCTGTCATCACAATGCTACATGCCCTTATCATCACAATGCTCCATCACTCCTGACATCACAATGTTCCATAACACTTTTCATCAAAATATTCCATGACCCTTTTCATCCAGTTGCTCCATGACCCTTACATCACAATGCTCCCTGCCCTTCTCATCACAGTGCACCACACACTTGTCATCAAAATGCTCCATGACCTTTGTCATCACAAACCTCCATGACCCTTGGCATCACAATGCTCCATGCCATTGTCATCACAATGCTCCATGAACCCTCTTATCACATTGTACCAAGCCCTTTTCATCACAAAGCTCCATGACGCTTGTCATCACAATGCTTGATGCATTTCTCATCACAATGCTTCATGCCCTTCTCATTACAATGCTCCATGACCCATGTACCACAGTGTTCCGTGCCGTTGTCATCACAGTCCTCCATGCACACTCTCTTCACAATAATCCATGAAACTTTTCAGACCAATGTTCCATGCTCTTGTCATCAAAATGCTTCATTACACCTGTCATAAAAATGCTCCATGACCCCTGGCATCACAATATTCCATGGCCTTGTCATAACACTTCCCCATGACGCTTGTCATCACAGTGCTCCAAGACCCCTGTATTCACAATGCTCCATGCCCTTCTCATCACAAAGCTCCATGACACATGTCATCAGAATGCTCCATGGCTTTCTCATCACAATGCTCCATACCCTTGTCATCTCAATGCTCCATGAAGCCTGTCATCACAATGCACCATGCCCATCATCATAATGCTTCATGCTATTTTCATCACAGTGAAATCAACATGCTCCATGACCTCTGTCATCACAATGCTCCAAACCCTTGTGATCAAAATGTTCCATATCACTTGTCATCACAACACCCCATGACGCTCATCATCACAATTATCCATGGTCTTCTCATCACAATGCTCCATGACATTTGTCACCACAATGTTCCATAACCCCTCTAATCACAATGCTCTCTGACAATTGTCACCGCACTGTACCATGACCCTTGTCATCACAATGCTCCATGCCTATGTCAGAAAAATTCTACATGACTTGTCATCACAAGGGTCCATGTGCTTGTCATCACAATGCTTCTTTTCCATTGTCATTCACATTCCTCAATGAACATTGGCATCACAATACTTCATGCCCTTGTCATCACAATGCTCCATGCTCCTTGAAATCAAAATGATCCATGACCTCTGTCATCACAATGCTCCAAACCCTTGTGATCACAATTTTCCATAACACTTGTCAGCAAAACGCTCCATGATTCCTCTCATCACAATACTCCATGCACTTTTCATCAAAATGCTCCATGAACTTTGTCATCACAATGTTCAATACACATGTCATCACAATGCTCCCTGACACTTGTCGTCTAAATGCTCCTTGAAACCTATCATGAAAAGTCTCCATGCCTTTTTCATCACAATGCTCCATGCTCTTTTCATCACAATGCTCCATGCCATTGTCATCACAATACTCCACAAGCTTTTCATCAGAATGCTCCATGAGCCATGTCATCAGAATGCTCCATTACCCCTGTCATCACAATGCTCCCTGACACCTATCATCACAATGCTTCATGCCTCTTGTCATTACAGTGCTCCAGGACGCTCGTCATTACAATTATCCATGGTCTTCTCATCACAATGCTCCACGATTTTGCCATCACAGTGCTCCATGCCCTGGTCATCACAATGCTACATGTCCTTTGTCATCGAAATTCCCCACGTCCTTTTCATCACAATGTTCCATGTCACTAGTCATCACAATGTTTCATGCTCTTGACATCACAATTCTCCATGCACCTGTCATCGCAATGCTCCATGACCCCTGTCATAGCAAGCTCCATGCGCTTGTAATCTCAATGCTTCATGACATTGTCATCAAAATTCTCAAGGGCCCTTGTCATCACAATGCTCCAAGCCCTTGTCATCACAATGCTCCATTACCTTTGTCATCACAATCCTCCATGACACATGGCATCACAATGCTTCATGCCACTGTCATCACAATGGACCATGACCTATGTCATCACAATGCTCCCTGACACCTGTGTCACAATATTCCGTGGCCTTGTCATCACAATGTTCCATGCCCTTGTCATCACAATGCGCCATGCCCACTGTCATCACAGTAATCCATAAAACCTGTCAGACCAATGCTCCATGCCCCTATTCATCTCAAAACACCATGAACCCTGTCATCACAATGCACCATGCCCATCATCATAATGCTTCATGCTATTGACATCACAATGAAATCAAAATGCTCCATGACCTCTGTATTCACAATGCTCCAAACCCTTGTGATCACAATGTTCCATAACACTTGTTATCACATCACCCCATGACGCTCGTCATTACAATTATCCATGGTCTTCTCATCACAATGCTCCATGACCTTTGTCATCACAACACTCAATACACTTCTCATCACAATGCTCCCTGCCACTTTACGTCAGTATGCTCTTGAACACTGTCATGACAAGGCTCCATGCCTTTTTCATCACAATGATCCATGCCCTTTTCATCACGATGCTCCATTTCCCCTGTCATAACAATGCTCCATGATCCCTGCCATCACAATGTTCCACGGTGTAGTCATCACAAGGCTCCATGAGAGTTGTCATCACAAGGCTCCATGACCCCTGTAATCACAATGCTCCATGACCTTTTCATCACAAAGCTCCATGATGCATGTCATCAGAAGGCTCCATGGCCTTCTCATCTCATTGCTCGAAGCCCTAGTCATCACAATGCTCCATAACCTCTGTCATCACAATCCTCCATGACACCTGGCATCACAATGCTCCATTCCATTGGCATCACAATTAAACATGACATATGTCATCACAATGCTCCCTGACACCTGTCTTCACAATACTCCATGACATTGTCATCACAATACTCCATGCCCTTGTCATCACAATGCTCCATGACCGCTGTCATCACAATATTCCGTGACTCCAGTCATCACAATGCTTCGTGAATTTTGTCATCACAATGGTCCATGCCCTCGTCATCACAAGGCTCTGTGACATTTGCCACCACAATTCTCCATGAACTTTTCATCACCAAGCTCCTTGCCCCATGTCATCACAATGCTCCATTCCTTTGTCAGCACAATGCTCCATGACCCTTGTCAGCACAATGCTCCATGCCCATGTCAGCAAAATGCTCCATGACCCACGTCATCACAATAAGCCATGCACTTGTCAACACAATGCTCTACAACATTTTCATCACATTGCTCCATAAAACTTGTCATAACAATGCTCCATTCACTTCTCATCAAAATGCTCTCTGACAACTGATATCACAAGGTTCCATCACTAGTCATCACAATAATCCCTCACCCCTGTCATCACAATGTTCCATGACCCCTGTCATCACAATGCTACATGCCCTTATCCTCACAATGCTCCATGACCCCTGACATCACAATGTTCCATAACCTCTGTCATCAAAATATTCCTTGACACTTTTCATCAAATTGCTCCTTGATCCTGTCATCACAATGCTTCCTGCCCATCTCATCACAATGCACAACGCCCTTGTCATCAAAATGCTCCATAACCTTTGTCATCACAAAGCTCCATGACCCTTGGCATCACAATGCTCCATGACGCTTGTCATCACAATGCTCGATGCCCTTCTCATCAAAATACTCCATGGCTTTGTCATTACAATCCTCTATGACCAATGTATCAGTGTTCCGTGGCCTTTTCATCACAATGCTCCATGCCCACGCTCATCATAATAATCCATGAAACATTTCAGACTTATGCTCCATGACCCCTGACATCACAATGTTCCACAGCCTTGTCATCACAAGGCTCCAAGACCCCTGTTATCACAATGCTCCATGCCCTTATCATCACAAAGCTCCATGACGCATGTCATCAGTATGCTCCATGGCTTTCTCATCACAATGCTCCAAGCCCTTGTCATCACAATGCTTCAAGACCGTTGTAACCACAAAGCTCCATGCCGCTTTTCATCTCAATGCTCCATGAACCCTGTCATCACAATGCACCATGCCCTTCATCATAATGCTTCATGCTGTTGCCATCACAATGAAATCAAAATGCACCAAGACCTCTGTCATCATAATGCTCCAAACCCTTGTGATCACATTGTTCCATAACACTTGTCATCACAACGGCCCATGATGCTCCTCATCACAATTATCCATGGTCTTCTCATCACAATGCTCCATGCCTTTGTCATCACAATGCTCAATACACTTGTCTTCACAATGCTCCCTGACACTTGTCGTCAGTATGCTCCTTGAACCCTGACATGACAAGGCTCCGTTTTATTTCATCACAATGGTCCATGCCCTTTGCATCACAATGCTCCAAGTCCCCTGTAATGACAATGCTCCATGCCCTTGTGATCACAAAGCTCCATGACCACTGTCATCACAATGCTACATGCCCTTATCATCACAATGCTCCATCACTCCTGACATCACAATGTTCCATAACACTTGTCATAAAATATTCCATGACCCTTTTCATCCAATTGCTCCATGACCCTGTCATCACAATGCTCCCTGTTCTTCTCAACACAGTGCACCACACACTTGTCTTCAAAATGCTCCATGACCTTTGTCATCACAAACCTCCAGGACCCTTGGCATCACAATGCTCCATGCCATTGTCATCACAATGCTCCATGAACCCTCTTATCACATTGTGCCAAGCCCTTTTCATCACAAAGCTCCATGACGCTTGTCATCACAATGCTTGATGCATTTCTCATCACAATGCTTCATGCCCTTCTCATTACAATGCTCCATGACCCATGTATCACAGAGTTCTGTGCCGTTGTCATCACAGTCCTCCATACCCACTCTCATCACAATAATCCATGAAACTTTTCAGACCAATGTTCCATGCCCTTGTCATCAAAATGCTTCATTACACCTGTCATAAAAATGCTCCATGATCCCAGGCATCACAATATTCCATGGCCTTGTCATAACACTTCCCCATGACACTTGACATCACAGTGCTCCAAGACACCTGTATTCACAATGCTCCATGCCCTTGTCATCACAAAGCTCCATGACACATGTCATCAGAATGCTCCATGGCTTTCTCATCATAATGCTCCATACGCTTGTCATCTCAATGCTCCATGAACCCTGTCATCACAATGCACCATGCCCATCATCATAATGCTTCATGCTATTGTCATCACAATGAAATCAACATGCTCCATGACCTCTGTCATCACAATGCTCCAAACCCTTGTGATCAAAATGTTCCATATTACTTGTCATCACAACGCCCCATGACGCTCATCATCACAATTATCCATGGTCTTCTCATCACATTGCTCCATGACATTTGTCATCACAATGTTCCATAACCCCTCTAATCACAATGCTCTCTGACAATTCTCACCGCACTGTACCACGACACTTGTCATCACAATGCTCCATGCCTATGTCAGCAAAATGCTACATGACTTGTGATCACAATGCTCCATGTGCTTGTCATCACAATACTTCTTTACCATTGTCATTCACAGTCCTCCATGAACATTGGCATCACATTACTTCATGCCCTTGTCATCACAATGCTCCATGCTCCTTGAAATCAAAATGATCCTTGACTTCTGTCATCACAATGCTCCAAACCCTTGTGATCACAATTTTCCATAACACTTGTCATCAAAACGCTCCATGATTCCTTTCATCACAATACTCCATGCACTTGTCATCACAATGCTCCATGAACTTTGTCATCACAATGTTCAATACACATGTCATCACAATGCTCCCTGACACTTGTCGTCTAAATGCTCCTTGAAACCTATCATGAAAAGTCTCCACGCCTTTTTCATCACAATGATCCATGCTCTTTTCATCACAAGGCTCCATGCCATTGTCATCACAATACACCACAAGCTTTTCATCAGAATGCTCCATGAGGCTTGTCATCAGAATGCTCCATGACCCCTGTCATCACAATGCTCCATGACACCTACCATCACAATGCTTCATGCCTCTTGTCATTACCGTGCTCCAGGACGCTCGTCATTACAATTATCCATGGTCTTCTCATCACAATGCTCCACGATTTTGCCATCACAGTGCTCCATTCCCTGGTCATCACAATGCTACATGTCCTTTGTCTTCAAAATTCCCCACGTCCTTTTCATCACAGTGTTCCATGTCACTACTCATCACAATGTTTCATGCTCTTGACATCACAATTCTCCATGCACCTGTCATTGCAATGCTCCATGACCCCTGTCATAGCAAGCTCCATGCGCTTGTAATCTCAATGCTTCATGACCTTGTCATCAAAATCCTCAAGGGCCCTTGTCATCACAATGCTCCCTGCCACTTTTCGTCAGTATGCTTCTTGAACCCTGTCATGACAAGGCTCCATGCCTTTTTCATCACAATGATCTATGCCCTTTTCATCACGATGCTCCATTACCCCTGTCATAACAATGCTCCATGATCCCTGCCATCACAATATTCCATGGTCTAGTCATCATAAGGCTCCATGACACTTGTCATCACAAGGCTCCCAGACCCCTGTAATCACAATGCTCCATGAACTTTTCATCACAAAGCTCCATGATGCATGTCATCAGAAGGCTCCATGGCCTTCTCATCTCATTGCTCGAAGCCCTAGTCATCACAATGCTCCATAACCTTTGTCATCACAATCCTCCATGACACTTGGCATCACAATGCTCCTTTCCATTGGCATCACAATTAAACATGACATATGTCATCACAATGCTCCCTGACACCTGTCTTCACAATACTCCATGACCTTGTCATCACAATACTCCATGCCCTTGTCATCACAATGCTCCATGACCGCTGTCATCACAATGTTCCGTGACTCCAGTCAGCACAATGCTTCATGAATTTTGTCATCACAATGGTCCATGCCCTCGTCATCACAAGGCTCTCTGACATTTGTCACCACAATGCTCCATGAACTTTTCATCACCAAGCTCCTTGCCCCATGTCATCACAATGCTCCATTCCTTTGTCAGCAAAATGCTCCATGACCCTTGTCATCACAATGCTCCATGCCCATGTCAGCAAAATGCTCCATGACCTACGTCATCACAATAAGCCATGCACTTGTCAACACAATGCTCTACAACACTGTCATCACATTGCTCCATAAAACTTGTCATTACAATGCTCCATTCACTTCTCATCAAAATGCTCTCTGACAACTGATATCACAAGGTTCCATCACTAGTCATCACAATAATCCCTCACCCCTGTCATCACAATATTCCATGACCCCTGTCATCACAATGCTACATGCCCTTATCCTCACAATGCTCCATGGCCCCTGACATCACAATGTTCCATAACCTCTGTCATCAAAATATTCCTTGATACCTTTCATCAAATTGCTCCTTGATCCTGTCATCACAATGCTTCCTGCCCTTCTCATCACAATGCACAACGCCCTTGTCATCAAAATGCTCCATAACCTTTGTCATCACAAAGCTCCATGACCCTTGGCATCACAATGCTCCATGACGCTTGTCATCACAATGCTCGATGCCCTTCTCATCAAAATACTCCATGGCTTTGTCATTACAATCCTCTATGACCCATGTATCACAGTGTTCCGTGGCCTTTTCATCACAATGCTCCATGCCCACGCTCATCATAATAATCCATGAAACATTTCAGACTTATGCTCCATGACCCCTGACATCACAATGCTCCACAGCCTTGTCATCACAAGGCTCCATGACCCTTGTGTCATCACAATGCTTCAAGACCCCTGTTATCACAATGCTCCATGCCTTTATCATCACAAAGCTCCATGACGCATGTCATCAGTATGCTCCATGGCTTTATCATCACAATGTTCCATGCCCTTGTCATCACAATGCTTCAAGACCCTTGTAATCACAAAGCTCCAGTCCGCTTTTCATCTCAATGCTCCATGAACCCTTTCATCAGAATGCACCATGCCCTTCATCATAATGCTTCATGCTATTGCCATCACAATGAAATCAAAATGCACCAAGACCTCTGTCATCATAATGCTCAAACTCTTGTGATCACATTGTTCCCTAACACTTGTCATCACAACGGCCCATGATGCTCCTCATCACAATTATTCATGGTCTTCTCATCACAGAGCTCCATGCCTTTGTAATCACAATGCTCAATACACTTGTCATCACAATGCTCCCTGACACTTGTCGTCAGTATGCTCCTTGAACCCTGTCATGACAAGGCTCCGTGTTATTTCATCACAATGATCCATGCCCTTTTCATCACAATGCTCCTAGACCGCTGTAATGACAATGCTCTATGCCATTGAGATCACAAACCACCATGACCCCTGTCATCACAATGCTACATGCCCTTATCATCACAATGCTCAATCACTCCTGACATCACAATGTTCCATAACACTTGTCATCAAAATATCCCATGACCCTTTTCATCCAATTGCTCCATGACCCTTTCATCACAATGCTCCATGCCCTTCTCATCACAGTGCACCACACACTTGTCATCAAAATGCTCCATGACATTTGTCATCACAAACCTCCATGACCCTTGGCATCAAATGCTCCATGCCATTGTCATCACAATGCTCCACGAACCTTCTTATCACATTGCTCCATGCCCTTTTCATCACAAAGCTCCATGACGCTTGTCATCACAATGCTTGACGCACTTCTCATCACAATGCTTCATGCCCTTCTCATTACAATGCTCCATGACCCATGTATCACAGTGTTCCGTGCCCTTGTCATCACAGTGCTCCATGCCCACTCTCATCACAATAAACCATGAAACATTTCAGACCAATGTTCCATGCCCTTGTCATCACAATGCTCCATTACACCTGTCATAAAAATGCTCCATTATCCCTGGCATCACAATATTCCATGGCCTTGTCATAACACTTCCCCATGACACTTGACATCACAGTGCTCCAAGACACCTGTATTCACAATGCTCCATGCCCTTGTCATCACAAAGCTCCATGACACATGTCATCAGAATGCTCCATGGCTTTCTCATCACAATGCTCCATGCCCTTGTCATCTCGATGTTCCATGAACCCTGTCATCACAATGCACCATGCCCATCATCATAATGCTTCATGCTATTGTCATCACAATGAAGTCAACATGCTCCATGACCACAGTCATCAAAATGCTCCAAACCCTTGTGATCAAAATGTTCCATATCACTTGTCTTCACAACACCCCATGACGCTCATCATCACAATTATCCATGGTCTTCTCATCACAATGCTCCATGACATTTGTCATCACAATGTTCCATAACCCCTCTAATCACAATGCTCTCTGACAATTGTCATCGCAGTGTACCATGACCCTTGTCATCACAATGCTCCATGCCTATGTCAGCAAAATGCTACATTACTTGTCATCATAATACTCCATGCACTTGTCATCACAATACTTCTTTACCATTGTCATTCACAGTCCTCCATGAACATTGGCATCACATTACTTCATGCCCTTGTCATCACAATGCTCCATGCTCCTTGAAATCAAAATGATCCATGACCTCTGTCTTCACAATGCTCCAAACCCTTGTGATCACAATTTTCCATAACACTTGTCATCAAAACGCTCCATGATTCCTTTCATCACAATACTCCATGCACTTGTCATCACAATGCTCCATGAACTTTCTCATCACATTGCTCAATACACATGTCATCACAATGCTCCCTGACACTTGTCGTCAAAATGCTCCTTGAAATCTATCATGAAAAGTCCCATGCCTTTTTCATCACAATGCTCCATGCTCTTTTTATCACAATGCTCCATGCCATTGTCATCACAATACTACACAAGCTTTTCATCAGAATGCTCCATGAGCCTTGTCATCAGAATGCTCCATGACCCCTGTCATCACAATGCTACATGACACCTATCATCACAAATTCCGTGACCTTGTCATCACAATGTTCCATGCCCTTGTCATCACAATGCGCCATGCCCACTGTCATCACAGTAATCCATGAAACCTGTCAGACCAATGCTCCATGCTCCTTTTCATCTCAAAACACCATGAACCCTGTCATCATAATGCACCATGCCCATCATCATAATGCTTCATGCTATTGACATCACAATGAAATCAAAATGCTCCATGACCTCTGTCTTCACAATGCTCCAAACCCTTGTGATCACAATGTTCCATAACACTTGTTATCACATCGCCCCATGACGCTCGTCATTAGAATTACCCATGGTCTTCTCATCACAATGCTCCATGACCTTTGTCATCACAACACTCAATACACTTCTCATCACAATGCTCCCTGCCACTTTTCGTCAGTATGCTCCTTGAACCCTGTCATGACAAGGCTCCATGACTTTTTCATCACAATGATCCATGCCATTTTCTTCCCAATGCTCCATTACCCCTGTCATAACAATGCTCCATGATCCCTGCCATCACAAGGCTCCATGACACTTGTCATCACAAGGCTCCATGACACTTGTCATCACAAAGCTCCATGCCCTTTTCATCACAAAGCTCCATGATGCATGTCATCAGAAGGCTCCATGGCCTTCTTATCACAAGGCTCGAAGCCCTTGTCATCACAATGCTCCATAACCTTTGTCGTCACAATCCTCCATGACACTTGACATCACAATGCTCCATTCCATTGTCATCACAATTAAACATGACATATGTCATCACAATGCTCCCTGACACCTGTCTTCACAATACTCCATGACCTTGTCATCACAATACTCCATGTCCTTGTCATCACAATGCTCCATGACCGCTGTCATCACAATGTTCCGTAACTCCAGTCATCACAATGCTTCATGACTTTTGTCATCACAATGGTCCATGCCTTCGTCATCACAAGGCTCTGTGACATTTGTCACACAATGCTCCATGAACTTTTCATCACAAAGCTCCTTGACGCATGTCATCACAATGATCCATGCCCATGTCAGCAAAAAGCTCCATGACCCACGTCATCACAATAAGACATGCGCTTGTAAACACAATGCTCTACAACATTGTCATCACATTGCTCCATAAAACTTGTCATCACAATGCTCCATTCACTTCTCATCAAAATGCTCTCTGACAACTGATATCACAAGGTTCCATCACTAGTCATCACAATAATCCCTCACCCCTGTCATCACAATGTTCCATGACCCCTGTCATCACAATGCTACATGCCCTTATCCTCACAATGCTCCATGACCCCTGACATCACAATGTTCCATAACCTCTGTCATCAAAATATTCCTTGACACTTTTCATCAAATTGCTCCTTGATCCTGTCATCACAATGCTTCCTGCCCTTCTCATCACAATGCACAACGCCCTTGTCATCAAAATGCTCCATAACCGTTGTCACCACAAAGCTCCATGACCATTGGCATCACAATGCTCCATGACATTTGTCATCACAATGTTCCATAACACCTCTAATCACAATGCTCTCTGACAATTGTCATCGCAGTGTACCATGACACTTGTCATCACAATGCTCCATGCCTATGTCAGAAAAATGCTACATGAGTTGTCATCACAATGCTCCATGCGCTTCTCATCACAATCGTTCTTTACCATTGTCATTCACAATCCTCCATGAACATTGGCATCACATTACTTCATGCCCTTGTCATCACAATGCTCCATGCTCCTGGGAATCAAAATGATCCATGACCTCTGTCATCACAATGCTCCAAACCCTTGTGATCACAATTTTCCATAACACTTGTCATCAAAACGCTCTATGATTCCTTTCATCACAATACTCCATGCACTTGTCATCACAATGCTCCATGAACTTTTTCATCACAATGCTCAATACACATGTCATCACAATGCTCCATGACACTTGTCGTCAAAATGCTCCTTGAAACCTATCATGAAAAGTCTCCATGCCTTTTTCATCACAATGCTCCATGCCCTTTTCATCACAATGCTCCATGCCATTGTCATCACAATACTCCACAAGCTGTTCTTCAGAATGCTCCATGAGCCTTGTCATCAGAATGCTCCATGACCCCTGTCATCACATTGCTCCATGACACCTATCATCACAATGCTTCATGCCTCTTGTCATTACCGTGCTCCAGCACGCTTGTCATTACAATTATCCATGGTCTTCTCATCACAATGCTCCACGATATTGCCATCACAGTGCTCCATGCCCTGGTCATCACAATGCAACATGTCCTTTGTCATCAAAACTCCCCACGTCCTTTTCATCACAATGTTCCATGACACAACTCATCACAATGTTTCATGCACTTGACATCACAGTTCTCCATGCACTTGTCATCGCAATGCTCCATGACCCCTGTCATAGCAAGCTCCATGCGCTTGTAATCTCAATGTTTCACGACCTTGTTATCAAAATTCTCAAGGGCCCTTGTCATAACAATGCTCCAAACCTTGTCATCACAATGCTCCATTACCTTTGTCATCACAATCCTCCATGACACATGGCATCACAATGCTTCATACCACTGTCATCACAATGGACCATGACCTATGTCATCACAATGCTCCCTGACACCTGTCTTCACAATACTCCGTGACCTTGTCATCACAATGTTCCATGCCCTTGTCATCACAATGGGCCATGCCCACTGTCATCACAGTAATCCATGAAACGTGTCAGACCAATGCTCCATGCCCCTTTTCATCTCAAAACACCATGAACCCTCTCATCACAATGCACCATGCCCATCATCATAATGCTTCATGCTATTGTCATCACAATGAAATCAACATGCTCCATGACCACTGTCATAAAAATGCTCCAAACCCTTGTGATCAAAATGTTCCATATCACTTGTCTTCAAAACGCCCCGTGACGCTCATCACCACAATTATCCATAGTCTTCTCATCACAATGCTCCATGACATTTGTCATCACAATGTTCCATAACCCCTCTAATCACAATGCTCTCTGACAATTGTCATCGCAGTGTACCATGACCCTTGTCATCACAATGCTCCATGCCTATGTCAGCACAATGCTACATGACTTGTCATCACAAGGCTCCATGCGCTTGTCATCACAATACTTCTTTACCATTGTCATTCACAATCCTCCATGAACATTGGCATCACATTACTTCATGCCCTTGTCATCACAATGCTCCATGCTCCTTGAAATCAAAATGATCCATGACCTCTGTCATCACAAAGCTCCAAACCCTTGTGATCACAATTTTCCATAACACTTGTCATCAAATCGCTCCATGATTCTTTCATCACAATATTCCATGCACTTGTCATCACAATGCTCCATGAACTTTGTCATCACATTGCTCAATACACATGTCATCACAATGCTCCCTGACACTTGTCGTCAAAATGCTCCTTGAAACCTATCATGAAAAGTCTCCATGCCTTTTTCATCACAATGCTCCATGCTCTTTTTATCACAATGCTCCATGCCATTGTCATCACAATACTCCACAAGCTTTTCATCAGAATGCTCCATGAGCCTTGTCATCAGAATGCTCCATGACCCCTGTCATCACAATGCTGGATGACACCTATCATCACAATGCTTCATGCCTCTTGTCATTACAGTGCTCCAGGACGCTCATCATTACAATTATCCATGGTCTTCTCATCACAATGCTCCACAATTTTGCCATCACAGTGCTCCATGCCCTGGTCATCACAATGCTACATGTCCTTTGTCATCAAAACTCCCCACGTCCTTTTCATCACAATGTTCCATGTCACTACTCATCACAATGTTTCATGCTCTTGACATCACAATTCTGCATGCACCTGTCATCGCAATGCTCCATGACCCCTGTCATAGCAAGCTCCATGCGCTTGTAATCTCAATGCTTCATGACCTTGTCATCAAAATTCTCAATGGCCCTTGTCATCACAATGTTCCAAGCCCTTAGCATCACAATGCTCCATTACCTTAGTCATCACAATCCTCCATGACACATGGCATCACAATGCTTCATACCACTGTCATCACAATGGACCATGACCTATATCATCACAATGCTCCCTGACACCTGTCTTCACAATACTCCGTGACCTTTTCATCACAATGTTCCATGTCCTTGTCATCACAATGAGCCATGCCCACTGTCATCACAGTAATCCATGAAACCTGTCAGACCAATGCTCCATGCCCCTTTTCATCTCAAAACACCATGAACCCTGTCATCACAATGCACCATGCCCATCATCATAATGCTTCATGCTATTGTCATCACAGTGAAATCAAAATGCTCCATGACCTCTGTCTTCACAATGCTCCAAACCCTTGTGATCACAATGTTCCATAACACTTGTTATCACATCACCCCATGACGCTCGTCATTACAATTATCCATGGTCTTCTCATCACAATGCTCCATGACCTTTGTCATCACAACACTCAATACACTTCTCATCACAATGCTCCCAGCCACTTTTCGTCAGTATGCTCCTTGAACCCTGTCATGACAAGGTTCCATGCCTTTTTCATCACAATGAACCATGCCCTTTTCATCCCAATGCTCCATTACCCCTGTCATAACAATGCTCCATGATCCCTGCCATCACAATGTTCCACGGTCTAGTCATCACAAGGCTCCATGACACTTGTCATCACAAGGCTCCAAGACCCCTGAAATCACAATGCTCCATGCCCTTTTCATCACAAAGCTCAATGATGCATGTCATCAGAAAGCTCCATGGCCTTCTCATCACATTGCTCGAAGCCCTTGTCATCACAATGCTCCATATCCTTTGTCGTCACAATCCTCCATGACACTTGGCATCACAAAGCTCCATTCCATTGTCATCACAATTAAACATGACATATGTCATCACAATGCTCCCTGACACCTGTCTTCACAATACTGCATGACCTGGTCATCACAATACTCCATGCCCTTGTCATCACAATGCTCCATGACCGCTGTCATCACAATGTTCCATGACTCCAGTCATCACAATGCTTCATGACTTTTGTCATCACAATGATCCATGCCCTCGTCATCACAAGTCTCTGTTACATTTGTCACCACAATGCTCCATGAACTTTTCATCACCAAGCTCCTTGCCCCATTTCATCACAATGCTCCATTCTTTTGTCAGCACAATGCTCCATGACCCTTGTCATCACAATGCTCCATGCCCATGTCAGCAAAATGCTCCATGACCCACGTCATCACAATAAGCCATACGCTTGTCAACACAATGCTCTACAACATTGTCATCACATTGCTCCATAAAATTTGTCATCACAATGCTCCATTCACTTCTCATCAAAATGCTCTCTGACAACTGATATCACAAGGTTCCATCACAATTCATCACAATAATCCCTCAACCCTGTCATCACAATGCTCCATGAACCCTGTCATCACAATGCTACATGCCCTTATCCTCACAATGCTCCATGACCCCTGACATCACAATGTTCCATAACCTCTGTCATCAAAATATTCCTTGACACTTTTCATCAAATTGCACGTTGATCCTGTCATCACAATGCTTCCTGCCCTTCTCATCACAATGCACAACGCCCTTGTCATCAAAATGCTCCATAACCTTTGTCATCACAAAGCTCCATGACCCTTGGCATCACAATGCTCCATGACGCTTGTCATCACAATGCTCGATGCCCTTCTCATCAAAATACTCCATGGCTTTGTCATTACAATCCTCCATGACCCATGTATCACAGTGTTCCGTGGCCTTTTCATCACAGTACTCCATGCCCACGCTCATCATAATAATAATCCATGAAACATTTCAGACTTATGCTCCATGACCCCTGACATCAAAATGTTCCACAGCCTTGTCATCACAAGGCTCCATGACCCTTGTCATCACAATGCTCCAAGACCCCTGTTATCACAATGCTCCATGCCCTTATCATCACAAAGCTCCATGACGCATGTCATCTGTATGCTCCATGGATTTCTCATCACAATGCTCCATGCCCTTGTCATCACAATGCTTCAAGACCCTTGTAATCACAAAGCTCCATGCCGCTTTTCATCTCAATGCTCCATGAACCCTCTCATCAGAATGCACCATGCCCTTCATCATAATGCTTCATGCTATTGTCATCAAAATGAAATCAACATGCTCCATGACCTCTGTCATCAAAATGCTCCAAACTCTTGTGATCACATTGTTCCATAACACTTGTCATCACAACGCCCCATGATGCTTCTCATCACAATTATCCATGGTCTTCTCATCACAATGCTCCATGCGTTTGTCATCACAATGCTCAATACACTTGTCATCACAATGCTCCCTGACACTTGTCGTCAGTATGTTCCTTGAACCGTGTCATGACTAGGCTCCGTGTTATTTCATCACAATGATCCATGCCCTTTTCATCACAATGCTCCAAGAACACTGTAATGACAATGCTCCATGCCCTTGTGATCACAAAGCTCCATGACCCCTGTCATTACAATGCTACATGCCCTTATCATCACAATGCTCCATCACTCCTGACATCACAATGTTCCATAACACTTGTCATCAAAATATTCCATGACCCTTTTCATCCAATAGCTCCATGACCCTTTCATCACAATGCTCCCTGCCCTTCTCATCACAGTGCACCACACACTTGTCATCAAAATGCTCCATGACCTTTGTCATCACAAACCTCCATGACCCTTGGCATCACAATGCTCCATGCCATTGTCATCACAATCCTCCATGAACCCTCTTATCACATTGCTCCATGCCCTTTTAATCTCAAAGCTCCATGACGCTTGTCATCACAATTCTTGATGCATTTCTCATCACAATGCTTCATGCCCTTCTCATTACAGTGCTCCATGACCCATGTATCACAGTGTTCCGTGCCCTTGTCATCACAGTGCTCCGTGCCCACTCTCATCACAATAGTCCATGAAACATTTCAGACCAATGTACCATGCCCTTGTCATCACAATGCTCCATTACACCTGTCATAAAAATGCTCCATGACCCCTGGCATCACAATATTCCATGGCCTTGTCATAACACTTCCCCATGAACCTAGTCATCACAGTGCTCCAAGATTCCTGTATTCACAATGCTCCATGCCCTTGTCATCACAAAGCTCCATGACACATGTCATCAGAATGCTCCATGGCTTTCTCATCACAATGCTCCATGCCCTGGTCATCTCAATGTTCCATGAACCCTGTCATCACAATGCACCATGCCCATCATCATAATGCTTCATGCTATTGTCATCACAATGAAATCAACATGCTCCATGACCACTGTCATCACAATGCTCCAAACCCTTGTGATCAAAATTTTCCATATCACTTGTATTCACAACGCCCCGTGACGCTCATCACCACAATTATCCATAGTCTTCTCATCACAATGCTCCATGACATTTGTCATCACAATGTTCCATAACCCCTCTAATCACAATGCTCTCTGACAATTGTCATCGCAGTGTACCATGACCCTTGTCATCACAATGCTCCATGCCTATGTCAGCACAATGCTACATGACTTGTCATCACAAGGCTCCATGCGCTTGTCATCACAATACTTCTTTACCATTGTCATTCACAATCCTCCATGAACATTGGCATCACATTACTTCATGCCCTTGTCATCACAATGCTCCATGCTCCTTGAAATCAAAATGATCCATGACCTCTGTCATCACAAAGCTCCAAACCCTTGTGATCACAATTTTCCATAACACTTGTCATCAAATCGCTCCATGATTCTTTCATCACAATATTCCATGCACTTGTCATCACAATGCTCCATGAACTTTGTCATCACATTGCTCAATACACATGTCATCACAATGCTCCCTGACACTTGTCGTCAAAATGCTCCTTGAAACCTATCATGAAATGTCTCCATGCCTTTTTCATCACAATGCTCCATGCTCTTTTTATCACAATGCTCCATGCCATTGTCATCACAATACTCCACAAGCTTTTCATCAGAATGCTCCATGAGCCTTGTCATCAGAATGCTCCATGACCCCTGTCATCACAATGCTGGATGACACCTATCATCACAATGCTTCATGCCTCTTGTCATTACAGTGCTCCAGGACGCTCATCATTACAATTATCCATGGTCTTCTCATCACAATGCTCCACAATTTTGCCATCACAGTGCTCCATGCCCTGGTCATCACAATGCTACATGTCCTTTGTCATCAAAACTCCCCACGTCCTTTTCATCACAATGTTCCATGTCACTACTCATCACAATGTTTCATGCTCTTGACATCACAATTCTGCATGCACCTGTCATCGCAATGCTCCATGACCCCTGTCATAGCAAGCTCCATGCGCTTGTAATCTCAATGCTTCATGACCTTGTCATCAAAATTCTCAATGGCCCTTGTCATCACAATGTTCCAAGCCCTTAGCATCACAATGCTCCATTACCTTAGTCATCACAATCCTCCATGACACATGGCATCACAATGCTTCATACCACTGTCATCACAATGGACCATGACCTATATCATCACAATGCTCCCTGACACCTGTCTTCACAATACTCCGTGACCTTGACATCACAATGTTCCATGTCCTTGTCATCACAATGCGCCATGCCCACTGTCATCACAGTAATCCATGAAACCTGTCAGACCAATGCTCCATGCCCCTTTTCATCTCAAAACACCATGAACCCTGTCATCACAATGCACCATGCCCATCATCATAATGCTTCATGCTATTGACATCACAATGAAATCAAAATGCTCCATGACCTCTGTCTTCACAATGCTCCAAACCCTTGTGATCACAATGTTCCATAACACTTGTTATCACATCGCCCCATGACGCTCGTCATTACAATTATCCATGGTCTTCTCATCACAATGCTCCATGACCTTTGTCATCACAACACTCAATACACTTCTCATCACAATGCTCCCTGCCACTTTTCGTCAGTATGCTCCTTGAACCCTGTCATGACAAGGCTCCATGACTTTTTCATCACAATGATCCATGCCCTTTTCTTCCCAATGCTCCATTACCACTGTCATAACAATGCTCCATGATCCCTGCCATCACAAGGCTCCATGACACTTGTCATCACAAGGCTCCATGACACTTGTCATCACAAGGCTCCATGCCCTTTTCATCACAAAGCTCCATGATGCATGTCATCAGAAGGCTCCATGGCCTTCTTATCACATTGCTCGAAGCCCTTGTCATCACAATGCTCCATAACATTTGTCGTCACAATCCTCCATGACACTTGGCATCACAATGCTCCATTCCATTGTCATCACAATTAAACATGACATATGTCATCACAATGCTCCCTGACACCTGTCTTCACAATACTCCATGAATTTGCCATCACAATACTCCATGCCCTTGTCATCACAATGCTCCATGACCGCTGTCATCACAATGTTCCGTGACTCCAGTCATCTCAATGCTTAATGACTTTTGTCATCACAATGGTCCATGCCTTCGTCATCACAAGGCTCTGTGACATTTGTCACCACAATGCTCCATGAACTTTTCATCACAAAGCTCCTTGACCCATGTCATCACAATGCTCCATGCCCATGTCAGCAAAAAGCTCCATGACCCACGTCATCAAAATAAGCCATGCGCTTGTCAACACAGTGGTCTACAACTTGTCATCACATTGCTCCATATAACTTGTCATCACAATGCTCCATTCACTTCTCATCAAAATGCTCTCTGACAACTGATATCACAAGGTTCCATCACTAGTCATCACAATAATCCCTCACCCCTGTCATCACAATGTTCCATGACCCCTGTCATCACAATGCTACATGCCCTTATCCTCACAATGCTCCATGACCCCTGACATCACAATGTTCCATAACCTCTGTCATCAAAATATTCCTTGACACTTTTCATCAAATTGCTCCTTGATCCTGTCATCACAATGCTTCCTGCCCTTCTCATCACAATGCACAACGCACTTGTCATCAAAATGATCCATAACCTTTGTCATCACAAAGCTCCATGACCCTTGGCATCACAATGCTCCATGACATTTGTCATCACAATGTTCCATAACACCTCTAATCACAATGCTCTCTGACAGTTGTCATCGCAGTGTACCATGACCCTTGTCATCACAATGCTCCATGCCTATGTCAGCAAAATGCTACATGAGTTGTCATCACAATTCTCCATGCGATTGTCATCACAATCGTTCTTTACCATTGTCATTCACAATCCTCCATGAACATTGGCATCACATTACTTCATGCCCTTGTCATCACAATGCTCCATGCTCCTTGGAATCAAACTGATCCATGACCACTCTCATCACAATTCTCCAAACCCTTGTGATCACAATTTTCCATAACACTTGTCATCAAAACGCTCCATGATTCCTTTCATCACAATACTCCATGAACTTGTCATCACAATGCTCCATGAACTTTGTCATCACAATGCTCAATACACATGTCATCACAATGCTCCCTGACACTTGTCGTCAAAATGATCCTTGAAACCTATCATGAAAAGTCTGCATGCCTTTTTCATCACAATGCTCCATGCCCTTTTCATCACAATGCTCCATGCCATTGTCATCACAATACTCCACAAGCTGTTCATCAGAATGCTCCATTAGCCTTTTCATCAGAATGCTCCATGACCCCTGTTATCACAATGCTCCATGACACCTATCATCACAATGCTTCATGCCTCTTGTCATTACCGAGCTCCAGCACGCTCGTCATTACAATTATCCATGGTCTTCTCATCACAATGCTCCACGATTTTGCCATCACAGTGCTCCATGCCCTGGTCATCACAATGCTACATGTCCTTTGTCATCAAATCTCCCCACGTCCTTTTCATCACAATGTTCCATGACACAACTCATCACAATGTTTCATGCACTTGACATCACAATTCTCCATGCACTTGTCATCGCAATGCTCCATGAACCCTGTCATAGCAAGCTCCATGCGCTTGTAATCTCAATGCTTCACGACCTTGTTATCAAAATTCTCAAGGGCCCTTGTCATCACAATTCTCCAAACCTTGGCATCACAATGCTCCATTACCTTTTTCATCACAATCCTCCATGACACATGGCATCTAAATGCTTCATGCCACTGTCATCACAATGGACCATGACCTATGTCATCACAATGCTCCCTGACACCTGTCTTCACAATACTCCGTGACCTTGTCATCACAATGTTCCATGCCCTTGTCATCACAATGGACCATGCCCACTGTCATCACAGTAATCCATGAAACCTGTCAGACCAAAGCTCCATGCCCCTTTTCATCTCAAAACACCATGAACCCTGTCATCACAATGCACCATGCCCATCATCATAATGCTTCATGCTATTGTCATCACAGTGAAATCAAAATGCTCCATGACCTCTGTCTTCACAATGCTCCAAACCCTTGTGATCACAATGTTCCATAACACTTGTTATCACATCGCCCCATGACGCTCGTCATTACAATTATCCATGGTCTTCTCATCACAATGCTCCATGAACTTTGTCATCACAACTCTCAATATACTTCTCATCAAAATGCTCCCAGCCACTTTTCGTCTGTATGCTCCTTGAACCCTGTCATGACAAGGCTCCATGCCTTTTTCATCACAATGATCCATGCCCTTTTCATCCCAATGCTACATTACCGCTGTCATAACAATGCTCCATGATCCCTGCCATCACAATGTTCCACGGTCTAGTCATCACAAGGCTCCATGACACTTGTCATCACAAGGCTCCAAGACCCCTGAAATCACAATGCTCCATGCCCTTTTCATCACAAAGCTTCATGATGCATGTCATCAGAAGGCTCCATGGCCTTCTCATCACATTGCTCGAAGCCCTTGTCATCACAATGCTCCATATCCTTTGTCGTCACAATCCTCCATGACACTTGGCATCACAATGCTCCATTCCATTGTCATCACAATTAAACATGACATATGTCATCACAATGCTCCCTGACACCTGTCTTCACAATACTGCATGAACTGGTCATCACAATACTCCATGCCCTTGTCATCACAATGCTCCATGACCGCTGTCATCACAATGTTCCATGACTCCAGTCATCACAATGCTTCATGAATTTTGTCATCACAATGATCCATGCCCTCGTCATCACAAGTCTCTGTTACATTTGTCACCACAATGCTCCATGAACTTTTCATCACCAAGCTCCTTGCCCCATTTCATCACAATGCTCCATTCCTTTGTCAGCACAATGCTCCATGACCCTTGTCATCACAATGCTCCATGCCCATGTCAGCAAAATGCTCCATGACCCACGTCATCACAATAAGCCATACGCTTGTCAACACAATGCTCTACAACATTGTCATCACATTGCTCCATAAAAATTGTCATCACAATGCTCCATTCACTTCTCATCAAAATGCTCTCTGACAATTGATATCACAAGGTTCCATCACTAGTCATCACAATAATCCCTCAACCCTGTCACCTCAATATTCCATGACCCCTGTCATCACAATGCTACATGCCCTTATCCTCACAATGCTCCATGACCCCTGACATCACAATGTTCCATAACCTCTGTCATCAAAATATTCCTTGACACTTTTCATCAAATTGCTCCTTCATCCTCACATCACAATGCTTCCTGCCCTTCTCATCACAATGCACAACGCCCTTGTCATCAAAATGCTCCATAACTTTTGTCATCATAAAGCTCCATGACCCTTGGCATCACAATGCTCCATGACGCCTGTTATCACAATGCTCGATGCCCTTCTCATCAAAATACTCCATGGCTTTTTCATTACAATCCTCCATGACCCATGTATCACAGTATTCCGTGGCCTTTTCATCTCAGTGCTCCATGTCCACGCTCATCATAAAAATCCATGAAACATTTCAGACTTATGCTCCATGACCCCTGACATCACAATGTTCCACGGCCTTGTCATCACAAGGCTCCATGACCCTTCTCATCACAATGCTCCAAGACACCTGTTATCACAATGCTCCATGCCCTTATCATCACAAAGCTCCATGACGCATGTCATCAGTATGCTCCACGGCTTTCTCATCACAATGCTCCATGCCCTTGTCATCGCAATGCTTCAAGACCCCTGTAAGCACAAAATTCCATGCCGCTGTTCATCTCAGTGCTCCATGGACCCTGTCATCACAATGCACCATGCCCTTCATCATAATTATTCATGCTATTGCCATCACAATGAAATCAAAATGCACCAAGAACTCTGTCATCATAATGCTCCAATCCCTTGGGATCACATTGTTCCCTAACAGTTGTCATCACAATGCCCCATGATGCTTCTCATCACAATTATCCATGGTCTTCTCATCAAAATGCTCCATGCCTTTGTCATCACAATGCTCAATATACTTGTCATCACAATGCTCCCTGACACTTGTCGTCAGTATGCTCCTTGCACCCTGTCATGACCAGGCTCCTTGTAATTTCATCACAGTGGTCCATTCCCTTTTCATCACAATGCTCCAAGACCCCTGTAATGACAATGCTCCATGCCCTTGTGATCACAAAGCTCCATGACCCCTGTCATGACAATGCTACATGCCCTTATCATCACAATGCTCCATCACTCCTGACATCACAATGTTCCATGACACTTGTCAACAATATATTCCATGACTCTTTTCATCAAATTGCTCCATGAACCTTTCATCACAATGCTCCCTGCCCTTCTCATCACAGTGCACCACACACTTGTCATCAAAATGCTCCATGACCTTTGTCATCACAAACCTCCATGACCCTTGACATCACAATGCTCCATGCCATTGTCATCACAATCCTGCATGAACCCACTTATCACATTGTTCCATGCCCTTTTCATCACAAAGCTCCATGACGCTTGTCATCACAATGCTTGATGCACTTCTCATCACAATGCTTCATGCCCTTCTCATTACAATGCGCCATAACCCATGTATCACAGTGTTCCGTGCCCTTGTCATCACAGTGCTCCATGCCCACTCTCATCACATTAATCCATGAAACTTTTCAGACCAATGTTCCATGCCCTTGTCATCACAATGCTCCATTGCCCCTGTCATAACAATGCTCCATGACCCCTGGCATCACAATATTCCTTCGCCTTGTCATGACACTTCCCCATGACCCTTGTCATCACAGTGCTCCAAGACCCCTGTATTCACAATGCTCCATGCCCTTGTCATCACAAAGCTCCATGACACATGTCATCAGAATGCTCCATGACTTTCTCATCACAATGCTCCATGCCCTTGTCATCTCAATCCTCCATGAACCCTGTCGTTACAATATACAATGCCCATCATCATAATGCTTCATGCGTTTGTCATCACAATTAAATCAACATGCTCCATGACCTCTGTCATCACAATGCTCCAAACCCTTGTGATCAAAATGTTCCATATCACTTCTCATCACAAAGCCCGGTGACGCTCATCATCACAATTATCCATGGTCTTCTCATCACAATGCTCCATGCCCTTGTCATCTCAATGCTCCATGAACCCTGTCGTTACAATATACCATGCCCATCATCATAATGCTTCATGCGTTTGTCATCACAATTAAATCAACATGCTCCATGACCTCTGTCATCACAATGCTCCAAACCCTTGTGATCAAAATGTTCCATATCACTTCTCTTCACAACGCCCGGTGACGCTCATCATCACAATTATCCATGGTCTTCTCATCACAATGCTCCATGACATTTGTCATCACAATGTTCCATAACCCCTCTAATCAAAATGCTCTCTGACAATTGTCATCGCAGTGTACAATGAACCTTGTCATCTCAATGCTCCATGCCTATGTCAGCAAAATGCTACATGACTTGTCATCACAATGCTCCATGCGCTTGTCATCACAATACTTCTTTACCATTGTCATTCACAATCCTCCATGAACATTGGCATCACATTACTTCATGCTCTTGTCATCGCAATGCTCCATGCTCCTTGAAATCAAAATGATCCATGACCTCTGTCATCACAAAGCTCCAAATCATTGTGATCACAATTTTTCTTAACACTTGTCATCAAAACGCTCCATGATTCCTTTCATCACAATACTCCAGGCACTTCTCATCACAAAGCCCCATGAACTTTGTCATCACAATGCTCAATACACATGTCATCACAATGCTCCCTGACACTTATCGTCAAAATGCTCCTTGAAACCTATCATGAAAAGTCTCCATGTCTTTTTCATCACAATGCTCCATGCCCTTTTCATCACAATGCTCCATGCTCATTGAAATCAAAATGATCCATGACCTCTGTCATCACAAAGCTCCAAACCCTTGTGATCACAATTTTCCATAACACTTGTCATCAAAACGCTCCATGATTCCTTTCATCACAATAATCCATGCACTTGTCATCACAATGCTCCATGAACTTTGTCATCACAATGCTCAATACACATGTCATCACAATGCTCCCTGACACTTGTCGTCAAAGTGCTCCTTGAAACCTATCAAGAAAAGTCTCCATGCCTTTTTCATCACAATGCTCCATGCCCTTTTCATCACAATGCTCCATGCCATTGTCATCACAATACTGCACGAGCTTGTCATCAGAATGCTCCATGAGCCTTGTCATCAGAATGCTCCATGACCCCTGTCATCACAATGCTCCATGACACCTATCATCACAATGCTTCAGGCCCCTTGTCATTACAGTGCTCCATGACGCTCGTCATTACAATTATCCATGGTTTTCTCATCACAATGCTCCACGTTTTTGCCATCACAATGATCCATGCCCTGGTCATCACAATGCTACATGTCCTTTGTCATCAAAATTCCCCAAGTCTTTTTCTTCACAATGTTCCATGACACTACTCATCACAATCTTTCATGCTCTTGAAATCACAGTTCTCCAAGCAATTGTCATTGCAATGCTCCATGAACCCTGTCATAGCAAGCTCCATGCCCTTGTAATCTCAATGCTTCACGACCTTGTCATCAAAATTCTCAATGGCCCTTGTCATCACAATGCTCCAAGCCCTTGTCAACACAATGCTCCATTACCTTTTTCATCACAATCCTCCATGACACATGACATCACAATGCTTCATGCCATTGTCATCACAATGGACCATGACCTATGACATCACAATGCTCCCTGACACCTGTCTTCACAATACTCTGTGACCTTGTCATCACAATGTTCCATGCCCTTGTCATCACAATGCGCCATGTCCACTGTCATCACAATAATCCATGAAACTTGTCAGACCAATGCTCCATGCCCCTTTTCATCTCAAAACACCAAAAACCCTGTCATCACAATGCACCATGCCCATCATCATAATGCTTCATGCTATTGTCATCACAATGAAATCAAAATGCTCCATGACCTGTGTCTTCACAATGCTCCAATCCCTTGTGATCACAATGTTCCATAACACTTGTTATCACATCGCCCCATGACGATCGTCATTACAATTATGCATGGTCTTCTTATCACAATGCTCCATGACCTTTGTCATCACAATGCTCAATACACCTGTCATCACAATGCTCCCTGCCACTTTTCGTCAGTATGTTCCTTGAACCCTGTCATGACAAGGCTCCATGCCTTTTTCATCCCAATGATCCATGCCCTTTTCATCACAGTGCTCCAAGACACCTGTAATCAAAATGCTCCATGACGTTGTCATCAAAAAGCTCCAAGACGCATGTCATCAGTATGCTCCATGGCCTTCTCATCACAATGCTCCATGCCCTTCTCATCACAATGCGCCACGAACTTGTCATCCAAATGCTCCATGACATTGGTCACCACAAAGCTCCACGACCTTTGGTATCACAATGCTCCATGCCATTGTCATCACAATGCTCCATGAACCCTCTCATCACATTGCTCCATGCCCTTGTCGTCACAACGCACCATGACGCTTGTCACCACAACGCACGATGCCCTTCTCATCACAATGCTCCATGCCCTTGTCATTACAATCCTCAATGACCCGTGTATCACAGTGTTCCGTGCCCTTGTCATCACAATGCTCCATGCCCAATCTCATCACAATAATCCGTGAAACTTTTCAGACCAATGCTCCATAACCTTATCATCACAATGCTCCATTATCACAGTCATAACAATGCTCCATGAACCCTGCCATCACAGTGTTCCACAGCCTTGTCATCACATGGCTACATGACCCTGGTCATCACAATGCTCCAAGACCCATGTAATCTCAATGCCCCATGCCCTTGTCATCACAAAGCTCCATGACGCATGTCATCACTATGCTCCATGGTCTTCTCATCATAATGCTCCATGGCCTTCTCATCACAATGCTCCAAGACCCCTATAAACACAATGCCCCTTGCCGCTTCTCATCTCAATGCTCCATGAACACTGTCATCACAATGCACCACGCCCATCATCATAATGCCTCATGCTGTTGTCACCACAATGAAATCAAAATGCTCCATGACCTCTGTCATTACCATGCTCCAAAACCTAGTGATCACATTGTTCCATAACACTTGTCATCACAATGCCCAATGACGCTCGTCATCACAATAATCAATGGTCTTCTCATCACAATGCTCCATAAACTTTGTCATCACAATGCTCAATACTCTTGTCATCACAATGTTGCCTGACACTTGTCGTCAGTATGCTCCTTGAACCCTGTCATGACAAGGCTCCATGCCTTTTTCATCACAATGATCCATGCCCTTTTCATCACAATACTCCAAGACCCCTGTAATCACAATGTCTCATGACCTTGTCATCACAAAGCTCCATGATGCATGTTATCAGAATGCTCCATGGCCTTCTCATCACAATGCTATTAGCACTTGTCATCACAATGCTCCACGACCCCTGTAATCACAGTGCCCCATGCCTCTTTTAGTGAGACTGCTCCATGATAATTGTCATCACAAGGCGCCATGGTCCGCTCATCACAATGCTCCAGGACGTTGTCATCAAATTCTCCTTTCCCTTGTCATCTCAATACTCCATGAATATTTTCAGCTTAATGCTCCATGACCTTCTCATCACAATGCTCCATGACCCCTGTCATCACAATGCTCCATGACCACAGTAATCACAATGCTCCATGACCCCTGACAAAACAATGATCCTGGACTCTTGTCATCAAAATACTCCATGACACTTGTCATCACAAGATCCATGCTCATGTCATCCCAATGTTCCATATCCCCTGTAATCACAATGCTCCGTGACGCTTGTCTTCACAGTTCTCCATCACCCTTGTCATCACAATGCTCCATGCTTTTGTCAGAAAAATGCTCCATGACATTTGTCATCACAAAGAACAATACACTTGTCATCACAATGCTCCCTGGCACTTGCTATCAGTATGCACTTGAACCATGTCATGACAATGCTCCATGCCTTTTTCATCACAATGTTCCATGCTCTTTTCATCACAATGCTCCAAGACTCCTGTAATCACAATGCTCCATGCCTTTTTCAGCAAAATGCTACAAGACGTTGTCACCACAATGCTCCATGTGCTTGTTATCACAATCCTCCATGAACCTTGGGATCACATTGCTTCATGATCTTGGCATCACAATGCTCCATGCTCCTTGAAATCAAAATGATCCATGACCACTTTCATCACAATGCTCTAAATGCTTGTGATCACAAGGTTCCATAACACTTGTCATCACAACGCTCAATGATGCCTGTCATCACAATACTCCATGCCCTTGTCATCACAATCCGCCCTGACCATTGTCATCACAATGCTCAATACACTTGTCATCACAATGCTCCCTGACATTTGTCGTCAGAATGCTCCTTGAACACTCTCATAAAAAGACTCCATGCCTTTTTCATCACAATGCTCCATCCAAATGTCATCACAATACTCCACGAGCTTGTCATCAGAATGCACCATGAGCCATGTCATCACAATGCTCCATGACAACTATCATCACAATGCTTCATACCCCTTGTCATTACAGTGCTCCATGAGGCTCGTCATTACAATTATCCATGGACTTCTCATCACAATGCTCCACGATTTGGGCATCACAATGCTCCATGCCCTGGTCATCACAATTCTACATGTCTTTTGTCATCAAAATTCACCACGTCCTTTTCATCACAATGTTCCATCACACTACACATCACAATGTTTCATGCTCTTGTCATCACAATTCTCCATGCACTTGTCATCGCAATGCTCCATGACCACTGTCATAGCAAGCTCCATACCCTTGTAATCACAATGCTTCACGACATTGTCATCAAAATTCTCAATGGCCCTTGTCATCACAATGCTCCAATCCCTTGTCATCACAATGCTCCATTACCTTTGTCATCACAATCCTCCATGACACATGGCATCACAATGCTTCATGCTATTGTCATCACAATGGACCATGACCTATGACATCACAATGCTCCCTGACACCGGTCTTCACAATACTCTGTGACCTTGTCATCACAATGTTCCATGCCCTTGTCATCACAATGCGCCATGTCCACTGTCATCACAATAATCCATGAAACTTGTCAGACCAATGCTCCATGCCCCTTTTCATCTCAAAACACCATGAACCCTGTCATCACAATGCACCATGCCCATCATCATAATGCTTCATGCTATTGTCATCACAATGAAATCAAAATACTCTATGACCTCTGTCTTCACAATGCTCCAAACCCTTGTGATCACAATGTTCCATAACACTTGTTATCACATCGCCCCATGACGCTCGTCATTACAATTATGCATGGTCTTCTCATCACAATGCTCCATGAACTTTGTCATCACAATGCTCAATACACCAGTCATCACAATGCTCCCTGCCACTTTTCGTCAGTATGCTCCTTGAACCCTGTCATGACAAAGCTCCATGCCTTTTTCATCACAATGATCTATGCCCTTTTCATCACAAAGCTCCAAGACACCTGTAATCAAAGTGCTCCATGACATTGTCATCACAAAGCTCCATGACGCATGTCATCAGTATGCTCCATGGCCTTCTCATCAAATGGCTCCATGCCCTTCTCATCACAATGCACCACGACATTGTCATCAAAATGCTCCATGACATTGGTCATCACAAAGCTCCACGACCCTTGCTATCACAATGCTCCATGCCATTGTCATCACAATGCTCCATGAACACTCTCATCACATTTCTCCATGCCCTTTTCATCACAACGCTCCATGACGCTTGTCATCACAACGCACGATGCCCTTCTCATCACAATGCTCCATGCCCTTGTCATTACAATCCTCCATGATCCATGTATCACAGTGTTCCGTGCCCTTGTCATCACAATGCTCCATGCCCAATCTCATCACAATAATCCGTGAAACTTTTCAGACCAATGCTCCATAACCTTATCATCACAATGCTCCATTATCACTGTCATAACAATGCTTCATGAAACCTGCCATCACAGTGTTCCACAGCCTTGTCATCACATGGCTACATGACCCTGGTCATCACAATGCTCCAAGACCCCTGTTATCAGAATGCTCCATGCCCTTGTCATCACAAACCTCCATGACACATGTCATCACTATGCTCCATGGTCTTCTCATAATAATGCTCCATGGCCTTCTCATCACAATGCTCCAAGACCCCTATAATCACAATGCCCCTTGCCGCTTTTCATCTCAATGCTCCATGAACCCTGTCATCACAATGCACCATGCCCATCATCATAATGCTTCATGCTATTGTCACCACAATGAAATCAAAATGCTCCATGACCTCTGTCATTACCATGCTCCAAACCCTAGTGATCACAGTGTTCCATAACACTTGTCATCACAATGCCCAATGACGCTCGTCATCACAATAATCAATGGTCTTCTCATCACAATGCTCCATAAAGTTTGTCATCACAGTGCTCAATACAATTGTCATAACAATGTTGCCTGACACTTGTCGTCAGTATGCGCCTTGAACCCTGTCATGACAAGGCTCCATGCCTTTTTCATCACAATGATCCATGCCCTTTTCATCACAGTACTGCAAGACCCCTGTAATCACAATGTCCCATGCCCTTGTCATCAAAAAGCTCCATGATGCATGTTATCAGAATGCTCCATGGCCTTCTCATCACAATGCTATTAGCACTTCTCATCACAATGCTCCAAGACCCCTGTAATCACAATGCCCCATGCCTCTTTTAGTGAGAATGCTCCATGATAATTGTCATCACAAGGCTCCATGGTCCGCTCATCACAATGCTCCAGGACGTTGTCATCAAAATGCTCCATTCCTTTGTCATCTCAATACTCCATGAATATTTTCATCTCAATGCTCCATGACCCTCTCATCACAATGCTCCTTGACCCCTGTCATCACAATGCTCCATGACCACAGTAATCACAATGCTCCATGACCCCTGACAACATAATGATCCTGGACCATTGTCATCAAAATACTCCATGACACTTGTCATCACAAGATCCATGCTCATGTCATCCCAATGTTCCATGTCCCCTGCAATCACAATGCTCCGTGACGCTTGTCTTCACAGTGCTACATCACACTTGTCATCACAATGCTCCATGCCTTTGTCAGAAAAATGCTACATGACCTTGTCATCACAATGCTCCATGCGCTTGTCATCACAATCGTCCATGAACCTTGGGATCACATTGCTTCTTGCCCTTGTCATCACAATGCTCCATGCTCCTTGAAATTAAAATGATCCATGAACTGTGTCATCACAATGATCCAAACCCTTGTGATCACAATGTTCCATAACACTTGTGATCACAATGCTCCATGATGCCTGTCATCACAATAACCCATGCCCTTGTCATCACAATGCTCCATGACCTTTGTCATCACAATGCACAATACACTTGTCATCACAATGCTCCCTGGTACTTGCCATCAGTATGCACTTGAACCATGTCATGACAATGCTCCATGCCTTTTTCATCACAATGATCCATGCCCTTTTCATCACAATGCTCCAAGACTCCTGTAATCACAATGCTCCATGCGTTTTTCAGCAAAATGCTACAAGACCTTGTCAGCACAAAGCTCCATGCGCTTGTCATCACAATCCTCCATGAACCTTGGGATCACATTGATTCATGATCTTGACATCAAAATGCTCCATGCTCCTTGAAATCAAAATGATCCATGACCACTTTCATCACAATGCTCTAAATGCTTGTGATCACAATGTTCCATAACACTTGTCATCATAATGCTCCATGATGCCTGTCATCACAATACTCCATGCCCTTGTCATCACAATGCGCCATGACCATTGTCATCACAATGCTCAATACACTTGTCATCACAATGCTCCCTGACATTTGTCGTCAGAATGCTCCTTGAACACTCTCATAAAAAGACTCCATGCCTTTTTCATCACAATGCTCCATCCAAATGTCCTCACAATACTCCACAAGCTTGTCATCACAATGCTCCATTACCCCTGTCATCATAGTGCTCCATGACACCAGTAATCACAAAGCTCCATGGCTCTTGTAATTAGTGTGCTCCATGACACACGTCATCAACATAATCCATGGACTTCTCATCACTATGCTCCACGGTCTTGCCATCACAATGATCCAATCCCTGATCATCAAATTGCTACAAGTCCCTTGTCATCACATTTCTCCACGTCCTCCTCATAAAAATGCTGCCTGACATTTCTCATCGCAATGTTACATGCTCTTGTCATCACAATTCTCCATGCACTTGTCATCGCAATGCTCCATGACCCCTGTCATAGCAAACTCCATGCCCTTCTCATCACAATGCACCACGCCCTTGTCATTAAAAGGCTCCATGACCTTTGTCATCACAAAGCTCCGTGATCCTTGGCATCACAATGCTCCATGCTATTGTCATCACAATGCTCCATGAACCCTCTCATCACATTGCTCAATGCCATTGTCGTCACAATGCTCCATGACTCTTGTCATCAAAAGGCTCGATTCACATCTCATCACAATTCTCCACGCCCTTGTCATTACAATCCTCCCTGACTCATGTATCACAGTGATCCGTGCCCTTGTCATCACAATGCTCCATGCCCACTCTCATCAGTATAATCCATGAAATATTTCAGACAAATGATCCATGCCCTTGTCATCACAATGCTCCATTACCGCTGTCATAACAATGCTCCATGATCCCTGCCATCACAATGTTGCACGGTCTTGTCTTCACAAGGCTCCATGACACTTGTCATCACAATGCTTCAAGACCCCTGTAATCACAATGCTCCATGCCCTTTTCATCACAGAGCTCCATGACGCATGTCATCAGAAGGCTCCATGGCCTTCTCATCACATTGATCGAAGCCCCTGTCATCACAATGCTCCATAACCTTTGTCAACACAATCCTCCATGACACTTGGCATCACAATGCTCCATTCATTGTCATCACAATGGAGCATGACATATTTCATCACAATGCTCCCTGACAAATGTCTTCACAATACCCCATGACCTTGTCATCACAATACTCCATGCCCTTGTCATCACAATGCTCCATGACCACTGTCATCACAATGTTCCGTGACTCCAGTCATCACAATGCCTCATGACTTTTGTCAACACAAGGGTCCATGCCCTCGTCATCACAAGGCTCTGTGACATTTGTCACCACAATGCTCCATGAACTTTTCATCACAAAGCTCCTTGACCATGTCATCACAATGCTCCATTCCTTTGTCAGCACAATGCTCCCTGACCCTTTTCATCACAATGCTCCATGCCCATGTCAGCAAAATGCTCCATGACCCATGTCATCACAATAAGCCATGCGCTTGTCAACACAATGCTCTACAGCATTGCCATCACAATGCTCCATAAAACCTGTCATCACAATGCTCCATTCACTTCTCATCAAAATGCTCTCTGACAACAGATATCACAAGATTCCATCTCTAGTCATCACAATAATCCCTCACCCCTGTCATCACAATGTTCCATGACCCCTGTCATCACAATGCTACATGCCCTTATCCTCACAATGCTCCATGACCCCTGACATCACAATGTTCCATAACCTCTGTCATCAAAATATTCCTTGACACTTTTCATCAAATTGCTCCTTGATCCTGTCATCACAATGCTTCCTGCCCTTCTCATCACAATGCACAACGCCCTTGTCATCAAAATGCTCCATAACCTTTGTCATCACAAAGCTCCATGACCCTTGGCATCACAATGCTCCATGATGCTTGTCATCACAATGCTTGATGCCCTTCTCATCAAAATACTCCATGGCTTTGTCATTACTATCCTCCATGACCCATGTATCACAGTATTTCGTGGCCTTTTCATCACAATGCTCCATGTCCACGCTCATCATAATAATCCATGAAACATTTCAGACTTATGCTCCATGACCCCTGACATCACAATGCTCCACGGCCTTGTCATCACAAGGCTCCATGACCCTTGTCATCACAATGCTCCAAGACCCCTGTTATCACAATTCTCCATGCCCTTATCATCACAAAGCTCCATGACGCATGTCTTCAGTATGCTCCTTGGCTTTCTCATCACAATGTTCCATGCTCTTGTCTTCACAATGCTTCAAGACCCCTGTAAGCACAAAATTCCATGCCGCTTTTCATCTCAATGCTCCATGGACCCTGTCATCAAAATGCACCATGCCCTTCATCATAATGCTTCATGCTATTGCCATCACAATGAAATCAAAATGCACCAAGACCTCTGTCATCATAATGCTCCAAACCCTTGGGATCACATGGTTCCTTAATATTTGTCATCACAACGCCCCATGATGCTTCTCATCACAATTATCCATGGTCTTCTCATCAAAATGCTCCATGCCTCTGTCATCACAAAGCTCAATACAATTGTCATCACAATGTTCCCTGACACTTGTCGTCAGTATGCTCCTTGAACCCTGTCATGACAAGGCTCCGTGTTATTTCATCAGAATGGTCCATGCCCTTTTCATCACAATGCTCCAAGACCCCTGTAATGACAATGCTCCATGCCCTTGTGATCACAAAGCTCCATGACCCCTGTCATGACAATGCTATCTGCCCTTATCATCACAATGCTCCATCACTCCTGACATCACAATGTTCCATAACACTTGTCATCAAAATATTCCAGGACCCTTTTCATCAAATTGCTCCATGACCCGTTCATCACAATGCTCCCTGCCCTTCTCATCACAGTGCACCACACACTTGTCATCAAAATGCTCCATGACCTTTGTCATCACAAACCTCCATGACCCTTGACATCACAATGCTCCATGCCATTGTCATCACAATCCTGCATGAACCCTCTTATCACATTGTTCTATGCCCTTTTCATCACAAAGCTCCATGACGCTTGTCATCACAATGCTTGATGCACTTCTCATCACAATGGTTCATGCCCTTCCCATTACAATGCTCCATAACCCATGTATCACAGTGTTCCGTGCCCTTGTCATCACAGTGCTCCATGCCCACTCTCATCTCATTAATCCATGAAACTTTTCAGACCAATGTTCCATGCCCTTGTCATCTCAATGATCCATTGCCCCTGTCATAACAATGCTCCATGACCCCTGGCATCACAATATTCCATGGCCTTGTCATAACACTTCCCCATGACCCTTGTCATCACAGTGCTCCAAGACCCCTGTATTCACAAAGTTCCATGCCCTTGTCATCACAAAGCTCCATGACACATGTCATCAGAATGCTCCATGGCTTTCTCATCACAATGCTCCACGCCCTTGTCATCTCAATGCTTCATGAACCCTGTCGTTACAATGCACCATGTCCATCATCAAAATGCTTCATGCTTTTGTCATCACAATGAAATCAACATGCTGCATGACCTCTGTCATCACAATGCTCCAAACCCTTGTGATCAAAATGTTCCATATCACTTGTCATCACAACGCCCCATGACGCTCATCATCACAATTATCCATGGTCTTCCTATCACAATGCTCCATGACATTTGTCATCACAATGTTCCATAACCCCTCTAATCACAATGCTCCCTGACAATTGTCATCGAAGTGTACCATGACGCTTGTCATCACAATGTTCCATGCCTATGTCAGCAAAATGCTACATGACTTGTCATCACAATGCTCCATGTGCTTGTCATCACAATACTTCTTTACCATTGTCATTCACAATCCTCCATGAACATTGGCATCACATTACTTCATGCCCTTGTCATCACAATGCTCCAGTCTCCTTGAAATCAAAATGATCCATGACCTCTGTCATCACAATGCTCCAAACCCTTGTAATCAGAATTTTCCATAACACTTGTCATCAAAACACTCCATGATCCCTTTCATGACAATACTCCATGCACTTCTCATCACAATGCTCCATGAACTTTGTCATCACAATGCTCAATACACATGTCATCACAATGCTCCATGACACTTGTCATCAAAATGCTCCTTGAAACCTATCATGAAAAGTCTCCATGCCATTTTCATCACAATGCTCCATGCCCTTTTCATCACAATGCTCCATGCCATTGTCATCACAATACTCCACAAGCTTGTCATCAGAATGCTCCATGAGCCTTTTCATCAGAATGCTCCATGACCCCTGTCATCACAATGCTCCAAGACACCTGTAAGCAAAATGCGTGATGACATTGTCATCACAAAGCTCCATGACGCATGTCATCATTATGCTCCATGGCTTTCTCATCACAATGCTCCATGCCCTTGTCATCTCAATGCTCCATGAACTCTGTCGTTACAATGCACCATGCCCATCATCATAATGCTTCATGCTTTTGTCATCACAATGAAATCCACATGCTCCATGACCTCTGTCATCACAATGCTCCAAACCCTAGAGATCAAAATGTTCCATATCACTTGTCATCACCACGCCCCATGACGCTCCTATTCACAATTATCCATGGTCTTCTCATCACAATGCTCCATGACATTTGTCATCACAATGTTCCATAACCCCTCTAATTACAATGCTCTCTGACAATTGTCATCGCAGTGTACCATGACCCTTGTCATCAAAATGCTCCATGCCTATGTCAGCAAAATGCTACATGACTTGTCATCAAAATACTCCATGCGCTTGTCATCACAATACTTCTTTACCATTGTCATTCACAATCCTCCATGAACATTGGCATCACATTACTTCATGCCCTTGTCATCACAATGCTCCATGCTCCTTGAAATCAAAATGATCCATGACCTCTGTCATCACAATGCTCCAAACCCTTGTGATCACAATTTTCCATCACACTTGTCATCAATACGCTCCATGATTCCTTTCATCACAATACTCCATGCACTTGTCATCACAATGCTCCATGAACTTTGTCATCACAATGCTCAATACACATGTCATCACAATGCTCCCTGACACTTGTCGTCAAAATGCTCCTTGAAACCTATCATAAAATGTCTCCATGCCTTTTTCATCACAATGCTCCATGCCCTTTTCATCACAATGCTCCATGCCATTGTCATAACAATACTCCACGAGCTTGTAATCAGAATGCTCCATGAGCCTTGTCATCAGAATGCTCCATGACACCTGTCATCACAATGCTCCATGACACCTATCATCACAATGCTTCATGCCCCTTGTCATTACAGTGCTCCTTGACGCTCGTCATTACAATTATCCATGGACTTCTCATCACAATGCTCCACGATTTGGCCATCACAATGCTCCATGCCCTGGTCATCACAATGCTACATGTCCTTTGTCATCAGAATTCAACACGTCCTTTTCATCACAATGTTCCATCACACTACTCATCACAATGTTTCATGCTCTTGACATCACAATTCTCCATGCACTTGTCATCGCAATGCTCCATGACCCCTGTCATAGCAAGCTCCATGCCCTTGTAATCTCAATGCTTCACGACCTTGTCATCAAAATTCTCAATGGCCCTTGTCATCACAATGCTCCAAGCCCTTGTCATCACAATTCTCCATTACCTTTGTCATCACAATGCTCCATGACACATGGCGTCACAATGCTTCATGCCATTGTCATCACAATGGACCATGACATATGACATCACAATGCTCCCTGACACCTGTCTTCACAATACTCTGTGACCTTGTCATCACAATGTTCCATGCCCTTGTCATCACAATGCGCCATGTCCACTGTCATCACAATAATCCATGAAACTTGTCAGACCAATGCTCCATGCCCCTTTTCATCTCAAAACACCACGAACCCTGTCATCACAATGCACCATGCCCATCATCATAATGCTTCATGCTATTGTCATCAAAATGAAATCAAAATGCTCCATGACCTCTGCCTTCACAATGCTCCAAACCCTTGTGATCACAATGTTCCATAACACTTGTTATCACATCGCCCCATGACGCTCGTCATTACAATTATCCATGGTCTTCTCATCACAATGCTCTATGACCTTTGTCATCACAATGCTCAATACACTTGTCATCACAATGCTCCCTGCCACTTTTCGTCAGTATGCTCCTTGAACCCTGTCATGACAAGGCTCCATGCCTTTTTCATCACAATGATCCAAGTCCTTTTCATCACAAAGCTCCAAGACACCTGTAATCAAAATGCTCCATGACGTTGTCATCACAAAGCTCCATGACGCATGTCATCAGTATGCTCCATGGCCTTCTCATCACAAGGCTCCATGACCCCTGTTATCACAATGCTCCATGACCACAGTAATCACAATGCTCCATGACCCTAGAAAACACAATGATCCTTGACTCTTGTCATCAAAATACTCCATGACACTTGTCATCACAAGATCCATACTCATGTCATCCCAATGTTCCATATCACCTGTAATCACAATGCTCCGTGACGCTTGTCTTCACAGTGTTCCATCACCCTTGTCATCACAATGCTCCATGGCTTTGTCAGAAAAATCCTCCATTACCTTGTCATAACAATGCACAATACACTTGTCATCACAATGCTCCCTGGCACTTGCTATCAGTATGCACTTGAAGCATGTCATGACAATGCTCCATGCCTTTTTCATCACAATGATCCATGCCCTTTTCATCACAATGCTCCAAGACTCCTGTAATCAGAATGCTCCATGCCTTTTTCAGCAAAATGCTACAAGACGTTGTCACCACAATGCTCCATGCGCTTGTTATCACAATCCTCCATGAACGTTGGGATCACATTGCTTCATGATCTTTGGCATCACAATACTCCATGCCCTTGTCATCACAATCCGCCCTGACCATTGTCATCACAATGCTCTATACACATGTCATCACAATGTTCCTTGACATTTGTCGTCAGAATGCTCCTTGAACACTCTCATAAAAAGACTCCATGCCTTTTTCATCACAATGCTCCATCCAAATTTCATCACAATACTCCACAAACTTGTCATCACAATGCTCCATGACACTTGTCATCACAATGCTCCATGACCCCTGTCATCACAATGCTCCATGACACCTGTAATCACAATGCTCCATGACTCTTGTAATTAGAGTGCTCCATGACACTCATCATTAACTTAATCCATGGACTTCTCATCACTATGCTCCACGGTCTTGCCATCACAATGATCCATTCCCTGATCATCACAATGCTCCAAGTCCCTTGTCATCACATTTCTCCACGTCCTCCTCATAACAATGCTACATGACATTTCTCATCAAAATGTTACATGCTCTTGTCATCACAATTCTCCATGCACTTGTCATCGCAATGCTCCATGAACCCTGTCATAGCAAGCTCCATGCCCTTCTCATCACAATGCACCACGCCCTTGTCAACAAAATGCTCCATGACCTTTGTCATCACAATGCTCCTTGATCCTTGGCATCACAATGCTCCATGCTATTGTCATCACAATGCTCCATGAACCCTCTCATCACATTGCTCAATGCCGTTGTCATCACAATGCTCCATGACGCTTGTCATCAAAATGCTCGATTCACTTCTCATCACAATTCTCCATGTCCCTGTGATTACAATCATCCCTGACTCATGTATCACAGTGATCCGTGCCCTTGTCATCACAATGGTCCATGCCCACTCTCATCAAAATAATCCATGAAACATTTCAGACCAATGATCCATGATCCCTGCCATCACAATGTTCCACGGTGTTGTCGTCACAAGGCACCAGGACACTTGTCATCACAATGCTCCTAGACACCTGTAATCAAAATGCTCTATGCCCTTTTGGTCACAAAGCTCCATGACGCATGTCATCAGAAGGCTCCATGGACTTCTCATCACATTGCTCGACGCCCTTGTCATAACAATGCTTCATAACCTTTGTCATCACAATCCTCCATGACACTTGGCATCACAATGTTCCATTCCATTGTCATCACAATGGAGCATGACATATGTCATCACAATGCTCCTTGACACCTGTCTTCACAGTACTCCATGACCTGGTCATCACAATACTCCATGCTCTTGTCATCACAATGCTCCATGACCGCTGTCATCACAATGTTCCGTGACTCCCGTCATCACAATGCTTCATGACTTTTGTCATCACAATGGTCCATGCCCTCGTCATCACAAGGTTCTGTGACATTTGTCACCACAATGCTCCATGAACATTTCATCACAAAGCTCCTTGACCCATGTCATCACAATGCTCCATTCCTTTGTCAGCACAATGTCCCGTGACCCTTGTCAACACAATGCTCTACAACATTGTCATCAGAATGTTCCATAAAACTTGTCATGACAATGCTGCATTCACTTCTAATCAAAATGCTCTCTGACAACTGATATCACAAGGTTCCATCACTAGTCATAACAATAATCCCTCACCCCTGTCATCACAATGTTCCATGACCCCTGTCATCACAGTGCTACATGCCCTTATCCTCACAATGCTCCATGACCCCTGACATCACAATGTTCCATAACCTCTGTCATCAAAATATTCCTTGACACTTTTCATCAAATTGCTCCTTGATCCTGTCATCACAATGCTTCCTGCCCTTCTCATCACAATGCACAATGCCCTTGTCATCAAAATGCTCCATAACCTTTGGCATCACAAAGCTCCATGACCCTTGGCATCACAATGCTCCATGACGCTTGTCATCACAATGCTCGATGCGCTTCTCATCAAAATATTCCATGGCTTTGTCATTACTATCCTCCATGACCCATGTATCAAAGTGTTTCGTGGCCTTTTCATCACAATGTTCCATGTCCACGCTCATCATATTAATCCATGAAACATTTCAGACTTATGCTCCATGACCCCTGACATCACAATGTTCCACGGCCTTGTCATCAATAGGCTCAATGACCCTTCTTATCACAATGCTCCAAGACCCCTGTTATCACAATGCTCCATGCTCTTATCATCACAAAGCTCAATGACGCATGTCATCAGTATACTCCATGGCTTTCTCATCTCAATGCTCCATGCCCTTGTCATCTCAATGCTCCATTAACACTGTCATCACAATGCACCAGGCCCATCATCATAATGCTTCATGCTATTGTCATCACAATGAAATCAACATGCTCCATGACCTCTGTTATCACAACGCCCCAAACCCATGTGATCAAAATGTTCCATATCACTTGTCATCACAACGCCCCATGACGCTCATCATCACAATTATCCATGGTCTTCTCATCACAATGCTCCATGACATTTGTCATCACAATGTTCCATAACCCCTCTAATCACAATGCTCTCTGACAATTGTCATCGCTGTGTACCATGACCCTTGTCATCACAATGCTCCATGCCTATGTCAGCAAAATGCTACATGACTTGTCATCACAATGCTCCATGCGCTTATCATCACAATACTTCTTTACCATTGTCATTCACAATCCTCCATGAATATTGGCATCACATTACTTCATGCCCTTGTCATCACAATGTTCCATGCTCCTTGAAATCAAAATGATCCATGACCTCTGTCATCACAATGCTCCAAACCCTTGTGATCACAATTTTCCATAACACTTGTCATCAAAACACTCCATGATTCCTTTCATCACAATACTCCATGCACTTGTCATCACAATGCTCCATGAAATTTGTCATCACAATGCTCAATACACATGTCATCACAATGCTCCATGACACTTGTCATCAAAATGCTCCTTGAAACCTATCATAAAAAGTCTCCATGCCATTTTCATCACAATGCTCCATGCCCTTTTCATCACAATGTTCCATGCCATTGTCATCACAATACTCCACAAGCTTGTTATCAGAATGCTCCATGAGCCTTGTCATCAGAATGCTCCATGATCCCTGTCATCACAATGCTCCAAGACACCTGTAAGCAAAATGCTCCATGACATTGTCATCACAAAGCTCCATGACGCATGTCATCAGTATGCTCCATGGACTTCTCATCACAATGTTCCATGCGCTTCTCATCACAATGCACCAAGACCTTGTCATCAAAATGCTCCATGACATTGGTCATCACAAAGCTCCAAGACCCTTGGTATCACAATGCTCCATGCCATTGTCATCACAATGCTCCATGAACCCTCTCATCACATTGCTTCATGCCCTTGTCATCACAATGCTCCATGACGCTTGTCATCACAACGCACGATGCCCTTCTCATCACAATGCTCCATGCCCTTGTCATTACAATCCTCCATGACCCATGTATAACAGTGTTCCGTGCCCTTGTCATCACAATGCTCCATGCCCTTGTCATCACAAAGCTCCATGACGCATGTCATCAGTATGCTCCATGGACTTCTCATCACAATGCTCCATGCTCTTCTCATCAAAATACACCACGAGCTTGTCATCAAAATGCTCCATGACATTGGTCATCACAAAGCTCCATGACCCTTGGTATCACAATGCTCCATGCCATTGTCATCACAATGCTCCATGAAACCTCTCATCACATTGCTTCATGCCCTTGTCATGACAAGGCTCCATGACGCTTGTCATCACAACGCACGATGCCGTTCTCATCACAATGCTCCATGCCCTTGTCATTACAATCCTCCATGACCCATGTATCACAGTGTTCCGTGCCCTTGTCATCACAATGCTCCATGCCCAATCTCATCACAATAATCCGTGAAACTTTTCAGACCAATGCTCCATAACCTTATCATCACAATGCTCCATTATCACTGTCATCACAATGCTCCATGAATCCTGCCATCACAGTGTTCCACGGCCTTGTCATCACATGGCTCCATGACCCTTGTCATCACAATGCTCCAAGATCCCTATAATCACAATGCTCCTTGCCGCTTTTCATCTCAATGCTCCATGAACCCTGTCATCACAATGCACCATGCCCATCATCATAATGCTTCATGCTATTGTCATCACAATGAAATCAAAATGCTCCATGACCTCTGTCATTACCATGCTCCAAACACTAGTGATCACAGTGTTCCATAACACTTGTCATCACAATGCCCAATGACGCTCGTCAACACAATTATCAATGGTCTTCTCTTCACAATGCTCCATAAACTTTGTCATCACAATGCTCAATACACATGTCATCACAATGTTGCCTGACACTTGTCGTCAGTATCCTCCTTGAACCCTGTCATAACAAGGCTCCATGCCTTTTTCATCACAATGATCCATGCCCTTTTCATCACAGTACTCCAAGATCCCTGTAATCACAATATCCCATGCCCTCTTCATCACAAAGCTCCATGATGCATGTTATCAGAATGCTCCATGGACTTCTCATCACAATGCTATTAGCACTTGTAATCACAATGCTCCAAGACCACTGTAATCACAATGCCCCATGCTTCTTTTAGTGAGAACGCTCCATGATAATTGTCATCACAAGGCTCCATGGTCCGCTCATCACAATGCTCCAGGACGTTGTCATCAAAATGCTCCATTCCCTTTTCATCTCAATGCTCCATGAATATGTTCAGCTCAATGCTCCATGACCTTCTCCTCACAGTGCTCCATGACCCCTGTCATCACAATGCTCCATGACCACAGTAGTCACAATGCTCCATGACCGCTGACAACACAATGATCCTGGACACTTGTCATCAAAATACTCCATGACACTTGTCATCACAATGCTCCAAGACCCCTGTAATCACAATGCTCCATGCCCTTTTCATCACCAAGCTCCATGACGCATGTCATCAGAAGGCTCCATGGACTTCTCATCACATTGCTCGACGCCCTTGTCATCATAATGCTCCGTAACCTTTGTCATCACAATCCTCCATGACACTTGGCATCACAATGTTCCATTCCATTGTCATCACAATGGAGCATGACATATGTCATCACAATGCTCCCTGACAACTGTCTTCACAATATTCCATAACCTTGTCATCACAATACTCCATGCCCTTGTCATCACAATGCTCCATAACCGCTGTCATCACAATGTTCCGTGACTCCAGTCATCACAATGCTTCATGACTTTTGTCATCGCAATGGTCCATGCCCTCGTCATCACAAGGCTCTGTGACATTTGTCACCACAATGTTCCATGAACTTTTCATCAAAAAACTCCTTGACCCATGTCATCACAATGCTCCATTCCTTTGTCAGCACAATGCCCCGTGACCCTTGTCATCACAATGCTCCATGCCCATGTCAGCAAAATGCTCCATGACCCATGTCATCACAATAAGCCATGCGCTTGTCAACACAATGCTCTACAACATTGTCATCACAATGCTCCATAAAACTTGTCATCACAATGCTCCATTCACTTCTCATCAAAATGCTTTCTGACAATTGATATCACAAGGTTCCATCACTAGTCATCACAATAATCCCTCACTCCTGTCATCACAATGTTCCATGACCCCTGTCATCACAATGCTACATGCCCTTATCCTCACAATGCTCCATGACCCCTGACATCACAATGTTCCATAACCTCTGTCATCAAAATATTCCTTGACACTTTTCATCAAATTGCTCCTTGATCCTGTCATCACAATGCTTCCTGCCCTTCTCATCACAATGCACAATGCCCTTGTCATCAAAATGATCCATAACCTTTGGCATCACAAAGCTCCATGACCCTCGGCATCACAATGCTCCATGACGCTTGTCATCACCATGCTCGATGCCCTTCTCATCAAAATACTCTATGGCTTTGTCATTACTATCCTCCATGACCCATGTATCACAGTGTTTCGTGGCCTTTTCATCACAATGCTCCATGTCCACGCTCATCATAATAATCCATGAAACATTTCAGACTTATGCTCCATGACCCCTGACATCACAATGTTCCACGGCCTTGTCATCACAAGGCTCCATGACCCTTGTCATCACAATGCTCCAAGACCCCTGTTATCACAATGCTCCATGCTCTTATCATCACAAAGCTCCATGACGGATGTCATCAGTATGCTCCATGGCTTTCTGATCTCAATGCTCCTTGCCCTTGTCATCTCAATGTTCCATGAACCCTGTCATCACAATGCACCATGCCCATCATCATAATGCTTCATGCTATTGTCATCACAATGAAATCAACATGCTCCATGACCTCTGTCATCACAATGCTCCAAACCCTTGTGATCAAAATGTTCCATATCACTTGTGATCACAACGCCCCTTGATGCTCATCATCACAATTATCCATGGTCTTCTCATCACAAAGCTCCATGACAATTGTCATCACAATGTTCCATAACCCCTCTAATCACAATGCTCTCTGACAATTTTCATCGCAGTGTACCATGACCCTTTTCATCACAATGCTCCATGCCTATGTCAGCAAAATGCTACATGACTTGTCATCACAATGCTCCATGTGCTTGTCATCACAATACTTCTTTACCATTGTCATTCACAATCCACCATGAATATTGGCATCACATTACTTCATGCCCCTGTCATCACAATGCTCCATGCTCCTTGAAATCAAAATGATCCATGACCTCTGTCATCACAATGCTCCAAACACTTGTGGTCAGAATTTTCCATAACACTTGTCATCAAAACGCTCCATGATTCTTTTCATGACAATACTCGATGCACTTCTCATCACAATGCTCCATGAACTTTGTCATCACAATGCTCAATACACATGTCATCACAATGCTCCCTGACACTTGTCATCAAAATGGTCCTTGAAACCTATCATGAAAAGTCTCCATGCCTTTTTCATCACAATGCTCCATGCCCTTTTCATCACAATGCTCCATGCCATTGTCATCACAATACTCCACAAGCTTGTCATCAGAATGCTCCATGAGCCTTGTCATCAGAATGCTCCATGACCTCTGTCATCACAATGCTCCAAGACACCTGTAAGCAAAATGATCCAAGACATTGTCATCACAAAGCTCCATGACGCATGTCATGAGTATGCTCCATGGACTTCTCATCACAATACTCCATGCTCTTCTCATCACAATACACCACGAGATTGTCATCAAGATGCTCCATGACATTGGTCATCACAAAACTCCATGACCCTTGGTATCACAATGCTCCATGCCATTGTCATCACAATGCTCCATGATGCTTGTCATTACAACGCACGATGCCCTTCTCATCACAATGCTCCATGCCCTTGTCAATACTATCCTCCATGACCCATGTATCACAGTGTTCCGTGCCCTTGTCATCACAATGCTCCATGCCCAATCTCATCACAATAATCCGTGAAACTTTTCAGACCAATGCTCCATAACCTTATCATCACAATGCTCCATTATCACTGTCATCACAATGCTCCATGAATCCTGCCATCGCAGTGTTCCACGGCGTTGTTATCACATGGCTCCATGACCCTTGTCATCACAATGCTCCAAGAGCCTGGTAATCACAATTCTCCATGCCCTTGTCATCACAAAGCTCCATGACGCATGTCATTATATGCTCCATGGACTTCTCATCATAATGCTCCACGGCCTTCTCATCACAATGCTCCAAGACCCCTATAATCACAATGCTCCTTGCCGCTTTTCATCTCAATGCTCCATGAACCCTGTCTTCACAATGCACCATGCCCATCATCATAATGCTTCATGCTATTGTCATCACAATGAAATCAAAATGCTCCATGACCTCTGTCATTACCATGCTCCAAACCCTAGTGATCACAGTGTTCCATAACACTTGTCATCACAATGCCCAATGACGCTCGTCAACACAATTATCAATGGTCTTCTCTTCACAATGCTCCATAAACTTTGTCATCACAGTGCTCAATACACTTGTCATCACAATGTTGCCTGACACTTGTCGTCAGTACGCTCCTTGAACCCTGTCATAACAAGGCTCCATGCCTTTTTCATCACAATGATCCATGCCCATTTCATCACAGTACTCCAAGACCCCTGTAATCAAAATGTCCCATGCCCTCTTCATCACAAAGCTCCATGATGCATGTTATCAGAATGCTCCATGGACTTCTCATCACAATGCTATTAGCAGTTGTCATCACAATGCTCCATGACCACTGTAATCACAATGCCCCATGCTTCTTTTAGTGAGAACGCTCCATGATAATTGTCATCACAAGGCTCCATGGTCCGCTCATCACAATGCTCCAGGACGTTGTCATCAAAATGCTCCATTCCCTTCTCATCTCAATGCTCCATGAATATTTTCAGCCCAATGTTCCATGAGCTTCTCCTCAAAATGCTCCATGACCCCTGTCATCACAATGCTCCATGACCACAGTAATCACAATGCTCCATGACCCCTGACAACACAATGATCCTGGACTCTTGTCATCAAAATACTCCATGACAATTGTCATCACAAGGTCCATGCTCTTGTCATCCCAATGTTCCATGTCCCTTGTAATCACAATGCTCCGTGACGCTTGTCATCACACTGCTCCATCACACTTCTCATCACAATGCTCCATGCCTTTGTCAGAAAAATGCTACATGACCTTGTCATCACAATGCTCCATGCGCTTGTCATCACAATCCTCCATGAACCTTGGGATCACGTTGCTTCATGCACTTGTCAACACAATGCTCCATGCTCCTTGAAATCAAAATGATCCATGAAATCCGTCATCACAATGATCTAAACCCTTGTGATCACAAGGTTCCATAACACTTTTCATCACAATGCTCCATGATGCTTGTCATCACAATACTCCATGCCCTTGTCATCACAATGCTCCATGACCTTTGTCATCACAATGCACAATACACTCGTCATCACAATGCTCCCTGGCACTTGCCATCAGTATGCACTTGGACCATATCATGACAATGCTCCATGCCTTTTTCATCTCAATGATCCATGCCCTTTTCATCACAATGCTCCAAGACTCCTGTAATCACAATGCTCCATGCCTTTTTCAGCAAAATGCTACAAGACCTTGTCACCAAAATGCTCCAAGCGCTTGTCATCACAATCCTTCATGAACCTTGGGATCACATTGCTTCATGATCTTGGCATCACAATGCTCCATGCTCCTTGAAATCAAAATGATCCATGACCACTTTCATCACAATGCTCTAAATGCTTGTGCTCACAATGTTCCATAACACTTGTCATCACAACGCTCCATGATGCCTGTCATCACAATACTCCATGCCCTTGTCATCACAATGCACCATGACTATTGTCATCACAATGCTCAATACACTTGTCATCACAATGCTCCCTGACATTTATCGTCAGAATGCTCCTTGAACACTCTCATAAAAAGACTCCATGCCTTTTTCATCACAATGCTCCATCCAAATGTCATCACAATACTCCACAAGCTTGTCATCACAATGCTCCATGACACTTGTCATCACAATGCTCCATGACCCCTGTCATCACAATGCTCCATGACACCTGTGATCACAATGCTCCATGGCTTTTGTAATTAGAGTGCTCCATGACACTCGTCATTAACATAATCCATGGACTTCACATCACTATCCTCCACGGTCTTGCCATCACAATGCTCCAAGTCCCTTGTCATCACATTTCTCCACGTCCTCCTCATAACAATGCTACATGACATTTCTCATCACAATGTTACATGCTCTTCTCATCACAATTCTCCATGCACTTGTCATCGCAATGCTCCATGAGCCCTGTCATAGCAAGCTCCATGCCCTTCTCATCACAATGCACCACGCCCTTGTCATCAAAATGCTCCATGACCTTTGTCATCACAAAGCTCCTTGATCCTTGGCATTACAATGCTCCATGCTATTGTCATCACAATGCTCCATGAACCCTCTTATCACATTGCTCAATGCCGTTGTCATCACAATGCTCCATGACACTTGTAATCAAAATGCTCGATTCACTTCTTATCACAATTCTCCACGCCCTTTTCATTACAATCCTCCCTGACTCATGTATCACACTGATCCGTGCCCTTGTCATCACAATGCTCCATGCCCACTCTCATCAAAATAATCCATGAAACATTTCAGACCAATGATCCATGCCCTTGTCATCACAATGTTCCATTACCCCTGTCATAACAATGCTCCATGATCCCTACCATCAAAATGTTCCACGATCTTGTCATCACAAAGCTCCAAGACCCCTGTAATCACAATGCTCCATGCCTTTTTCGTCACAAACCTCCATGACTCATGTCATCAGAAGGCTCCATGGCCGTCTCATCACATTGCTCGAAGCCCTTGTCATCACAATGCTCCATAACCTTTGTCATCACAATCCTCCATGACACTTGGCATCACAATGCTCCATTCATTGTCATCACAATGGAGCATGACATATGTCAACACAATGCTCCCTGACACCTGTCTTCACAATACTCCATGACCTTGTCATCACAATACTCCATGCTCTTGTCATCATAATGCTCCATGACGGCTGTCATCGCAATGTTCCGTGACTCCAGTCATCACAATGCTCCCTGACACTTGTCGTCAGTATGCTCCTTGAACCCTGTCATGACAAGGCTCCGTGTTATTTCATCACAATGGTCCATGCCCTTTTCATCACAATGCTCCAAGAACCCTGTAATGACAATGCTCCATGCCCTTGTGATCACAAAGCTCCATGACCCCTGTCATGACAATGCTACATGCCCTTAGCATCACAATGCTCCATCACTCCTGACATCACAATGTTCCAAAACACTTGTCATCAAAATATTCAATGACCCTTTTCATCAAATTGCTCCATGACCCTTTCATCACAATGCTCCCTGCCCTTCTAATCACAGTGCACCACACACTTGTCATCAAAATGCTCCATGACCTTTGTCATCACAAACCTCCATGACCCTTGGCATCACAGTGTTCCATGCCATTGTCATCACAATCCTGCATGAAACCTCTTATCACAATGCTCGATGCCCTTTTCATCACAAAGCTCCATGACGCTTGTCATCCCAATGCTTAATGCGCTTCTCATCACAATGCTCCATGGCATTGTCATCACAATACTCCACGATCTTGTCATCAGAATGCTCCATGAGCCTCGTCATCACAATGCTCCATGACACCTATCATCACAATGATTCATGCCCCTTGTCATTACAGTGCTCCATGACGCTCGTCATTACAATTATCCATGGTCTTCTCATCACAATGCTCCACGATTTTGCCATCACAATGCTCCATGCCCTGGTCATCACAATGCTACATGTCCTTTTTCATCAAAATTCCCCACGTCCTTTTCATCACAATGTTCCATGACACTTCTCATCACAATGTTTCATGCTCTTGACATCACAGTTCTCCATGCACTTGTCATCGCAATGCTCCATGAACCCTGCCATAGCAAGCTTCATGCTCTTGTAATCTCAGTGCTTCACGACATTGTCATCAAAATTCTCAATGGCCCTTGTCATCACAATGCTCCAAGCCCTTGTCATCACAATGCTCCATTACCTTTGTCATCACAATCCTCCATGACACATGGCATCACAATGCTTCATGCCATTGTCATCACAATGGACCATGACCTATGACATCACAATGCTCCCTGACACCTGTCTTCACAATACTCTGTGACCTTGTCATCACAATGCGCCATGTCCACTGTCATCACAATAATCCATGAAAATTGTCAGACCAATGCTCCATGCCCCTTTTCATCTCAAAACACCATGAACCCTGTCATCACAGTGCACCATGCCCATCATCATAATGCTTCATGCTATTGTCATCACAATGAAATCAAAATGCTCCATGACCTGTGTCTTCACAATGCTCCAAACCCTTGTGATCACAATGTTCCATAACACTTGTTATCACGTCGCCCCATGACGCTCGTCATTACAATTATCCATTGTCTTCTCATCACAATGCTCCATGACCTTTGTCATCACAATGCTCAACACACTTGTCATCACAATGCTCCCTGCCACTTTTCGTCAGTATTCTCCTTGAATCCTGTCATGACAAGGCTCCATGCCTTTTTCATCACAATGATCCACGCCCTTTTCATCACAGTGCTCCAAGACACCTGTAATCAAAATGCTCCATGACGTTGTCATCACAAAGCTCCATGACGCATGTCACCAGTATGCTCCATGGCCTTCTCATCACAATGCTCCATGCTCTTCTCATCAAAATACACCACGACCTTGTCATCAAAATGCTCCATGACATTGGTCATCACAAAGCTCCACGACCCTTGGTATCACAATGCTCCATGCCATTGTCATCACAATGCTCCATGAACACTCTCATCACATTGCTCCATTCCCTTTTCATCACAACGCTCCATGACGCTTGTCATCACAACGCACGATGCCCTTCTCATCACAATGCTCCATGCCCTTGTCATTACAATCCTCCATGACCCATGTATCACAGTGTTCCGTGCCCTTGTCATCACAATGCTCCATGCCCAATCTCATCACAATAATCCGTGAAACTTTTCAGACCAATGCTCCATAACCTTATCATCACAATGCTCCATTATCACTGTCATAACAATGCTCCATGAACCCTGCCATCATAGTGTTCCACAGCCTTGTCATCACATGGCTACATGACCCTTGTCATCACAATGCTCCAAGACCCCTGTAATCACAATTCTCCATGCCCTTGTCATCACAAACCTCCATGACGCATGTCATCACTATGCTCCATGGTCTTCTCATCATAATGCTCCATGGCCTTCTCATCACAATGCTAACAAGACCCCTATAATCACAATGTCCCTTGCCGCTTTTCATCTCAATGCTCCAAGAATGCTGTCATCACAATGCACCATGCCCATCATCATAATGCTTCATGCTATTGTCACCACAATGAAATCAAAATGCTCCATGACCTCTGTCATTACCATGCTCCAAACCCTAGTGATCACAGTGTTCCATAACACTTGTCATCACAGTGCCCAATGACGCTCGTCATCACAATAATCAATGGTCTTCTCATCACAATGCTCCATAAACTTTGTCATCACAATGCTCAATACACTTGTCATCACAATGTTGCCTGACAGTTGTCGTCAGTATGCTCCTTGAACCCTGTCATGACAAGGCTCCATGCCTTTTTCATCACAATGATCCATGCCCTTTTCATCACAATACTCCAAGACCCCTGTAATCACAATGTCCCATGCCCTTGTCATCACAAAACTCCATGATGCATGTTATCAGAATGCTCCATGGCCTTCTCATCACAATGCTATTAGCACTTGTCATCACAATGCTCCAAGACCCCTGTAATCACAATGCCCCACGCCTCTTTTAGTGAGAATGTTCCATGATAATTGTCATCACAAGGCTCCATGGTCCGCTCATAAAAATGCTCCAGGACGTTGTCATCAAAATGCTCCATTCCCTTGTCATCTCAATACTCCATGAATATTTTCAGCTCAGTGCTCCATGACGTTCTCATCACAATGCTCCATGACCCCTGTCATCACAATGCTCCATGACCACAGTAATCACAATGCTCCATGACTCCTGACAACACAATGATCCTGGACTCTTGTCATCAAAATACTCCATGACACTTGTCATCACAAGATCCATGCTCATGTCATCCCAATGTTCCATATCCCCTGTAATCACAATGCTCCGTGACGCTTGTCTTCACACTGCTCCATCACCCTTGTCATCACAATGCTCCATGTCTTTGTCAGAAAAATGCTCCATGACCTTTGTCATCACAAAGCACAATACACTTGTCATCACAATGCTCCCTGGCACATGCTATCAGTATGCACTTGAACCATGTCATGACAATGCTCCATGCCTTTTTCATCACAATGATCCATGCCCTTTTCATCAGAATGCTCCAAGACTGCTGTAATCAGAATGCTCCATGCCTTTTTCAGCAAAATGCTACAAGACGTTGTCACCACAATGCTCCATGCGCTTGTTATGACAATCCTCCATGAACCTTGGGATAACATTGCTTCATGATCTTGGCATCACAATGCTCCATACTCCTTGAAATCAAAATGATCCATGACCACTTTCATCACAATGCTCTAAATGCTTGTGATCACAAGGTTCCATAACACTTGTCATCACAACGCTCCATGATGCCTGTCATCACAATACTCCATGCCCTTGTCATCACAATCCGCCCTGACCATTGTCATCACAATGCTCAATACACTTGTCATCACAATGCTCCCTGACATTTGTCGTCAGAATGCTCCTTGAACACTCTCATAAAAAGACTCCATTCCTTTATCATCACAGTGCTCCATCCAAATGTCATCACAATACTCCTCAAGCTTGTCATCACAATGCTCCATGACCCCTGTCATCACAATGCTACATGACACCTGTCATCACAATGCTCCATGGCTCTTGTAATTAGAGTGCTCCATGACACTCATCATTAACATAATCCATGGACTTCTCATCACTATGCTCCACGGTCTTGCCATCACAATGATCCATTCCCTGATCATCACAATGCTCCAACTCCCTTGTCATCACATTTCTCCACGTCCTCTTCATAACAATGCTACATGACATTTATCATCACAATGTTACATGCTCTTGTCATCACAATTCTCCATGCACTTGTCATCGCAATGCTCCATGACCCCTGTCATAGCAAGTTCCATGCCCTTCTCATCACAATGCACCACGCCCTTGTCATCAAAATGCTCCATGACCTTTGTCATCACAAAGCTCCTTGATCCTTGGCATCACAATGCTCCATGCTATTGTCATCACAATGCTCCATGAACCCTCTCATCATATTGCTCAATGCCGTTGTCATCATAATGCTCCATGACGCTTGTCATCCAAATGCTCGATTCATTTCTCATCACAATTCTCCATGTCACTGTCATTACTATCCTCCCTGATTCATGTATCACAGTGATCCGTGCCCTTGTCATCACAATGCTCCATGCCCACTCTCATCAAAATAATCCATGAAACATTTCAGTCCAATGATCCATGCCCTTGTCATCAGAATGCTCCATTACCCCTGTCATAACAATGCTCCATGATCAATGCCATCACAATGTCCCACGGTCTTGTCATCACAAGGCTCCATGACACTTGTCATCACAAGGCTCCAAGACCCCTGTAATCACAATGCTTCATGCACTTTTCATCACAAAGCTCCATGGCACATATCATCAGAAGGCTCCATGGCCTTCTCATCACATTGCTCGAAGCCCTTGTCATCACAATGCTCCATGACACTTGGCATCACAATGCTCCATTCCATTGTCATCACAATGGAGCATGACATATGTCATCACAATGCTCCCTGACACCTGGCTTCACAATACTCCATGACCTTGTCATCACAATACTCCATGACCTTGTCATCACAATGCTCCATGACCGCTGTCATCACAATGTACCGTGACTCCAGTCATCACAATGCTTCATGACTTTTGTCAACACAAGGGTCCATGCCCTCGTCATCTCAAGGCTCTGTGACATTTGTCACCACAATGCTCCATGAACTTTTCATCACAAAGCTCCTTGACCCATGTCATCACAATGCTCCATTCCTTTGTCAGCACAATGCTCCATGACCCTGGTCATCACAATGCTCCATGCCCATGTCAGCAAAATGCTCCATGACCCATGTCATCACAATAAGCCATGCGCTTGTGAACACAATGCTCTACAACATTGTCATCACAATGCTCCATAAAACTTGTCATCACAATGCTCCATTCACTTCTCATCAAAATGCTCTCTGAAAACGGATATCACGAGATTCCATCTCTAGTCATCACAATAATCCCTCACCCCTGTCATCACAATGTTCCATGACCCCTGTCATCACAATGCTACATGCCCTTATCCTCACAATGCTCCATGACCCCTGACATCACAATGTTCCATAACCTCTGTCATCAAAATATTCCTTGACACTTTTCATCAAATTGCTCCTTGATCCTGTCATCACAATGCTTCCTGCCCTTCTCATCACGATGCACAACGCCCTTGTCATCAAAATGCTCCATAACTTTTGTCATCACTAAGCTCCATGACCCGTGGCATCACAATGCTCCATGACGCTTGTCATCACAATGCTCGATGCCCTTCTCATCAAAATACTCCATGGCTTTGTCATTACAATCCTCCATGACCCATGTATCACAGTGTTCCGTGACCTTTTCTTCACAAAGCTCCATGTCCACGCTCATCATAATAATCCATGAAACATTTCAGACTTATGCTCCCTGACCCCTGACATCACAATGTTCCACGGCATTGTCATCACAAGGCTCCATGCCCTTGTCATCACAATTCCGCAAGACCCCTGTAATCACAAAACTCCATGCCGCTTTTCATCTCAATGCTCCATGAACCCTGTCATCACAATGCACCATGCCCTTCATCATAATGCTTCATGCTATTTCCATTACAATGAAATCAAAATGCACCAAGACCTCTGTCATCATAATGCTCCAAACCCTTGTGATCACATTGTTCCATAACACTTGTCATCACAACGCCCCATGATGCTCCTCATCACAATTATCCATGGTCTTCTCATCACAATGCTCCATGCTATTGTCATCACAATGCCCCAAACCCTTGTGATCACATTGTTCCATAACACTTGTCATCACAACGCCCCATGATGCTCCTCATCACATTTATCCATGGTCTTCTCATCACAATGCTCCATGCTTTTGTCATCACAATGCTCAATACACTTGTCATCGCAATGCTCCCTGACACTTGTCGTCAGTATGCTCCTTGAACCCTGTCATGACAAGGCTCCGTGTTATTTCATCACAATGGTCCATGCCCTTTTCATCACAATGCTCCAAGAACCCTGTAATGACAATGCTCCATGCCCTTGTGATCACAAAGCTCCATGACCCCTGTCATGACAATGCAACATACCCCTAGCATCACAATGCTCCATCACTCCTGACATCACAATGTTCCATAACACTTGTCATCAAAATATTCAATGACCCTTTTCATCAAATTGCTCCTTGACCCTTTCATCACAATGCTCCCTGCCCTTCTCATCACAGTGCACCACACACTTGTCATCAAAATGCTCCATGACCTTTGTCATCACAAACCTCCATGACCCTTGGCATCACAGTGTTCCATGCCATTGTCATCACAATCCTGCATGAACACTCTTATCACAATGCTCCATGCCCTTTTCATCACAAAGCTCCATGACGCTTGTCATCCCAATGCTTGATGCGCTTCTCATCACAAGGCTACATGCCATTGTCATCACAATACTCCACGAGCTAGTCATCACAATGCTCCATGAGCCTTGTCATCACAATGCTCCATGACACCTATCATCACAATGCTTCATGCCCCTTGTCATTACAGTGCTCCATGACGCTCGTCATTACAATTATCCATGGTCTTCTCAGCACAATGCTCCACGATTTTGCCATCACAATGCTCCATGCCCTGGTCATCAAAGTGCTACATGTCCTTTGTCATCAAAATTCCCCACGTCCTTTTCATCACAATGTTCCATGACACTACTCATCACAATGTTTCATGCTCTTGACATCACAGTTCACCATGCATTTTTCATCGCAATGCTCCATGACCCCTGTCATAGCAAGCTCCATGCCCTTGTAACCTCAATGCTTCACGACCTTGTCATCAAAATTCTCAATGGCCCTTGTCATCACAATGCTCCAAGCCCTTGTCATCACAATGCTCCTTTACCTTTGTCATCACAATGCTCCATGACACATGGCATCACAATGCTTCATGCCATTGTCATCACAATGGACCATGACCTATGACATCACAATGCTCCCTGACACATGTCGTCACAATACTCTGTGACCTTGTCATCACAATGTTCCATGTCCTTTTCATCACAAGGCGCCATGTCCACTGTCATCACAATAATCCATTAAAATTGTCAGACCAATGCTCCATGCCCCTTTTCATCTCAAAACACCATGAACCCGGTCATCACAGTGCACCATGCCCATCATCATAATGCTTCATGCTATTGTCATCACAATGAAATCAAAATGCTCCATGACCTGTGTCTTCACAGTGCTCCAAACCCTTGTGATCACAATGTTACATAACACTTGTTATCACATCGCCCCATGACGCTCGTCATTACAATTATCCATGGTCTTCTCATCACAATGCTCCATGACCTTTGTCATCACAATGCTCAATACACTTGTCATCACAATGCTCCCTGCCACTTTTCGTCAGTATGCTCCTTGAATCCTGTCATGACAAGGCTCCATGCCTTTTTCATCACAATGATCCATGCCCTTTTCATCACAGTGCTCCAAGACACCTGTAATCAAAATGCTCCATGACGTTGTCATCACAAAGCTCCATGACGCATGTCATCAGTATGCTCCATGGCCTTCTCATCACAATGATCCATGCCCTTCTCATCACAATGCACCACGAACTTGTCATCAAACTGCTCCATGACATTGGTCATCACAAAGCTCCACGACCCTTGGTATCACAATGCTCCATGCCATTGTCATCACAATGCTCCATGAACACTCTCATCACATTGCTTCATGCCCTTGTCATCACAATGCTCCATGATGCTTGTCATCACAACGCACGATGCCTTTCTCATCACAATGCTCCATGCCCTTGTCATTACAATGCTCCATGACCCATGTATCACAGTGTTCCGTGCCCTTGTCATCACAATGCTCGATGCCCAATCTCATCACAATAATCCGTGAAACTTTTCAGACCAATGCTCCATAACCTTATCATCACAATGCTCCATTATCACTGTCATCACAATGCTCCATGAATCCTGCCATCACAGTGTTCCACGGCCTTGTCATCACATGGCTCCATGACCCTTGTCATCAAAATGCTCCAAGACCCCTATAATCACAATGCTCCTTGCCGCTTTTCATCTCAAAACACCATGAACACTGTCATCACAGTGCACCATGCCCATCATCATAATGCTTCATGCTATTGTGATCACAATGAAATCAAAGTGCTCCATGACCTCTGTCATTACCATGCTCCAAACCCTAGTGATCACAGTGTTCCATAACACTTGTCATCACAATGCCCAATGACGCTCGTCAACACAATTATCAATGGTCTTCTCTTCACAATGCTCCATAAACTTTGTCATCACAGTGCTCAATACACTTGTCATCACAATGTTGCCTGACACTTGTCATCAGTATGCTCCTTGAACCCTGTCATAACAAGGCTCCATGCCTTTTTCATCACAATGATCCATGCCCTTTTCATCACAGTACTCCGAGACCCCTGTAATCACAATGTCCCATGCCCTCTTCATCACAAAGCTCCATGATGCATATTATCAGAATGCTCCATGGACTTCTCATCACAATGCTATTAGCAGTTGTCATCACAATGCTCCAAGACCACTGTAATCACAATGCCCCATGCTTCTTTTAGTGAGAACGCTCCATGATAATTGTCATCACAAGGCTCCATGGTACGCTCATCACAATGCTCCAGGACGTTGTCATCAAAATGCTCCATTCCCTTGTCATCTCAATGCTCCATGAATATTTTCAGCTCAATGTTCCATGACATTCTCCTCACAATGCTCCATGACCTCTGACAACACAATGATCCTGGACCCTTGTCATCAAAATACTCCATGACAATTGTCATCACAAGGTCCATGCTTTGTCATCCCAATGTTCCATGTCCCCTGTAATCACAATGCTCCGTGACGCTTGTCATCACACTGCTCCATCACACTTCTCATCACAATGCTCCATGCCTTTGTCAGAAAAATGCTACATGACCTTGTCATCACAATGCTCCATGCGCTTGTCATCACAATCCTCCATGAACCTTGGGATCACATTGTTTCATGCACTTGTCATCACAATGCTCCATGCTCCTTGAAATCAAAATTAAGCATGAACTCTGTCATCACAATGATCCAAACCCTTGTGATCACAATGTTCCATAACACTTGTCATCACAATGCTCCATGATGCCTGTCATCACAATACTCCATGCCCTTGTCATCACAATGCTCCATGACCTTTGTCATCACAATGCACAATACACTCGTCATCACAAGGCTCCCTGGCACTTGCCATCTGTATGCACTTGAACCATATCATGACAATGCTCCATGCCTTTTTCATCTCAATGATCCATGCCCTTTTCATCACAATGCTCCAAGACTCCTGTAATCACAATGCTCCATGCCTTTTTCAGCAAAATGCTACAAGACCTTGTCACCACAAAGCTCCTTGCGCTTTTAATCACAATCCATCATGAACCTTGGGATCACATTGCTTCATGATCTTGGCATCAAAATGCTCCATGCTCCTTGAAATCAAAATGATCCATGACCACTTTCATCACAATGCTCTAAATGCTTGTGATCACAATGTTCCATAACACTTGTCATCACAACGCTCCATGATGCCTGTCATCACAATACTCCATGCCCTTGTCATCACAATGCACCATGACTATTGTCATCACAATGCTCAATACACTTGTCATCACAATTCTCCCTGACATTTGTCGTCAGAATGCTCATTGAACACTCTTATAAAAAGACTCCATGCCTTTTTCATCACAATGCTCCATCCAAATTTCATCACAATACTCCACAAGCTTGTCATCACAATGCTCCATGACACTTGTCATCACAATGCTCCATGACCCCTGTCATCACAATGCTCCATGACACCTGTAATCACAATGCTCCATGGCTCTTGTAATTAGAGTGCTCCATGACACTCGTCATCAACATAATCCATGGACTTCACATCACTATCCTCCACGGTCTTGCCATCACAATGATCCACTCCCTGATCATCACAATGCTCCAAGTCCCTTGTCATCACATTTCTCCACGTCCTCCTCATAACAATGCTACATGACATTTCTCATCACAATGTTACATGCTCTTCTCATCACAATTCTCCATGCACTTGTCATCGAAATGCTCCATGAGCCCTGTCATAGCAAGCTCCATGCCCTTCTCATCACAATGCACCACGCCCTTGTCATCAAAATGCTCCATGACCTTTGTCATCACAAAGCTCCTTGATCCTTGGCATCACAATGCTCCATGCTATTGTCATCACAATGCTCCATGAACTCTCTCATCACATTGCGCAATGCCGTTTTCATCACAGTGCTCCATGACGCTTGTCATCAAAATGCTCGATTCACTTCTCATCACAATTCTCCATGTCCCTGTCATTACAATCCTCCCTGACTCATGTATCACAGTGATCCGTGCCCTTGTCATCACAATGCTCCATGCCCACTCTCATCCAAATAATCCATGAAACATTTCAGACCAATGATCCATGCCCTTGTCATCAGAATGCTCCATTACCCCTGTCATAACAATGCTCCATGATCCCTACAATCAAAATGTACCACGATCTTGTCATCTCAAGGTTCCAAGACCCCTGTAATCACAATGTTCCATGGCTTTTTCGTCACAAACCTCCATGACACATGTCATCAGAAGGCTCCATGGCCTTCGCATCACATTACTCGAAGCCCTTGTCATCACAATGCTCCATAACCTTTGTCATCACAATCCTCCATGACACTTGGCATCACAATGATCCATTCATTGTCATCACAATGGAGCATGACATATGTCATCACAATGCTCCCTGACACCTGTCTTCACAATACTCCATGACCTTGTCATCACAATACTCCATGCTCTTGTCATCATAATGCTCCATGACTGCTGTCATCGCAATGTTCCGTGACTACAGTCATCACAATGCTTCATGACTTTTGTCATCACAATGGTCCATGCCCTCGTCATCACAAGACTCTGTGACATTTGTCACCACAATGCTCCATGAACTTTTCATCTCAAATCTCCTTGACCCATGTCATCACAATGCTCCTTTCCTTTGTCAGCACAATGCTCCATGACGCTTGTCATCACAATGCTAAATGCACTTCTCATGACAATGCTTCATGCCCTTCTCATTACAATGCTCCATGAACCATGTATCACAGTGTTCCATGCCCTTGTCATCACAGTGCTCCATGCCCACTCTCATCAAAATAATCCATGAAACTTTTCAGACCAATGTTCCATACCCTTGTCATCACAATGCTCCATTGCCCCTGTCATAAAAATGCTCCATGAACCCTGGCATCACAATATTACATAGCCTTGTCATAACACTTCCCCATGACCCTTGTCATCACTGTGCTCCATCACCCTTGTCATCACAATGCTCCATGCCTTTGTCAGAAAAATGCTACATGACCTTGTCATCACAATGCTCCATGCACTTGTCATCACAATCCTCCATGAACCTTGGGATCACATTGCTTCATGCTCTTGTCATCACAATGCTCCATGCTCCTTGAAATCAAAATGATCCATGAACACTGTCATCACAATGATCCAAACCCTTGTGATCACAATGTTCCATAACACTTGTTATCACAATGCTCCATGATGCTTGTCATCACAATACTCCATTCCCTTGTCATCACAATGCTCCATGACCTTTGTCATCACAATGCACAATACACTCGTCATCACAATGCTCCCTGGCACTTGCCATCAGTATGCACTTGAACCATGTCATGACAATGATCCATGCCCTTTTCATCACAATGCTCCAAGACTCCTGTAATCACAATGCTCCATGCCTTTTTCAACAAAATGCTACAAGACCTTGTCACCACAAAGCTCCATGCGCTTGTCATCACAATCCTACGTGAACCCTGGGATCATATTGCTTCATGATCTTGGCATCACAATGCTCCATGCTCTTTGAAATCAAAATGATCCATGACCACTTTCATCACAATGCTCTAAATGTTTGTGATCACAATGTTCCATAACACTTGTCATCACAACGCTCCATGATGCCTGTCATCACAATACTCCATGCCCTTGTCATCACAATGTGCCATGGCCATTATCATCACAATGCTTAATACACTTGTCATCACAGAGCTCCCTGACATTTGTCGTCAGAATGCTCCTTGAACACTCTCATAAAAAGACTCCATGCCTTATTCATCACAGTGCTCCATTAAAATGTCATCACAATACTCCACAAGCTTGTCATCACAATGCTCCATGACACTTGTCATCACAATGCTCCATGACCCCTGTCATCACAATGCTCCATGACACCTGTAATCACAATGCTCCATGGCTCTTGTAATTAGAGTGCTCCATGACACTCGTCATCAATATTATCCTTGGACTTCTCATCACTATGCTCCACGGTCTTGCCATCACAATGATCCACTCCCTGATCATCACAATGCTCCAAGTCCCTTGTCATCACATTTCTCCACGTCCTCCTCATAGCAATGCTAAATGACATTTCTCATCGCAATGTTACATGCTCTTGTCATCACAATTCTCCATGCACTTGTCATCGCAATGCTCCATGAACCCTGTCATAGGAAGCTACATGCCCTTCTCATCACAATGTACCACGCACTTGTCATCAAAATGCTCCATGACCTTTATCATCACAAAGCTCCTTGATCCTTGCCATCACAATGCTTCATGCTATTGTCATCACAATGCTCCATGAACCCTCTCATCACATTGCTCAATGCTGTGGTCATCACAATGCTCCATGACGCCTGTCATCACAAAGCACGATGCCCTTCTCATCACAATTCTCCATGCCCTTCTCATTACAATCCTCCCAAACTCATGTATCACAGTGATCCGTGCCCTTTTCATCACAATGCTCCATGCCCACACTCATGAAAATAATCCATGAATCATTTCAGAACAATGATCCATGCCCTTGTCATCACAATGATCCATTACACCTGACATAACAATGCTCCATGATCCCTGCCATCACAATGTTCCACGGTCTTCTCATCACAAGGCTCCATGACACTTGTCATCACAATGCTCCCAGACCCCTGTAATCACAATGCTCCATGCCCTTTTCATCACAAAGCTCCATGACGCATGTCATCAGAAGGCTCCATGGACTTCTCATCACATTGCTCGACGCCCTTCTCATCACAATGCTCCATAACCTTTGTCATCACAATCCTCCATGACACTTGGCATCACAATGTTCCATTCCATTGTCATCACAATGGAGCTTGGCATATGTCATCAAATTGCTCCCTGACAACTATCTTGACAATACTCCGTGACCTTGTCATCACAATACTCCATGCCCTTGTCATCACAATGCTCCATGCCCATGTCAGCAAAATGCTCCATGACCCATGTCATCACAATAAGCCATGCGCTTGTCAACACAATGCTCTACAACATTGTCATCACAATGCTCCGTAAAACTTGTCATCACAATGCACCATTCACTTCTCATCAAAATGCTTTCTGACAATTGATATCAGAAGGTTCCATCACCAGTCATCACAATAATCCCTCACCCCTGTCATCACAATGTTCCATGACCCCTGTCATCACAATGCTACATGCCCTTATCCTCACAATGCTCCATGACCCCTGACATCACAATGTTCCATAACCTCTCTCATCAAAATATTCCTTGACACTTTTCATCAAATTGCTCCTTCATCCTGTCACCACAATGCTTCCTGCCCTTCTCATCACAATGCACAACGCCCTTGTCATCAAAATGATCCATAACCTTTGGCATCACAAAGCTCCATGACCCTTGGCATCACAATGCTCCATGACGCTTGTCATCACAATGCTCGATGCGCTTCTCATCAAAATACTCCATGGCTTTGTCATTACTATCCTCCATGACCCATGTATCACAGGGTTTCGTGGCCTTTTCATCACAGTGCTCCATGTCCACGCTCATCATAATAATCCATGAAACATTTCAGACTTATGCTCCATGAACCCTGACATCACAATGTTCCACGGCCTTGTCATCACAAGGCTCCATGACCCTTGTCATCACAATGCTCCAAGACCCCTGTTATCACAATGCTCCATGCTCTTATCATCACAAAGCTCCATGACGCATGTCATCAGTATGCTCCATGGCTTTCTCATCTCAATGCTCCATGCCCTTATCATCTCAATGCTCCATGAACACTGTCATCACAATGCACCATGCCCATCATCATAATTCTTCATGCTATTGTCATCACAATGAAATCAACATGCTCCATGACCTCTGTCATCACAATGCCCCAAACCCTTGAGATCAAAATGTTCCTTATCACTTGTCATCACAGCGCCCCATGACGCTCATCATCACAATTATTCATGGTCTTCTCATCACAATGCTCCATGACATTTGTCATCACAATGCTCCATAACCCCTCTAATCACAATGCTCTCTGACAATTGTCATCGCAGTGTACCATGACCCTTGTCATCACAATGCTCCATGCCTATGTCAGCAAAATGCTACATGACTAGTCATCACAATGTTCCATGGGCTTGTCATCACAATACTTCTATACCATTGTCATTCACAATCCTCCATGAACATTGGCATCACATTACTTCATGCCCTTGTCATCACAATGCTCCATGCTCCTTGAAATCAAAATGATCCATGACCTCTGTCATCACAATGCTCCAAACCCTTGTGATCAGAATTTTCCATCACACTTCTCATCAAAACGCTCCATGATTCCTTTCATCACAATACTCCATGCACTTGTCATAACAATGCTCCATGAACTTTGTCATCACAATGCTCAATACACATGTCATCACAATTCTCCATGACACTTGTCATCAAAATGCTCCTTGAAACCTATCATGAAAAGTCTCCATGCCTTTTTCATCACAATGCTCCATGCCCTTTTCATCACAATGCTCCATGCCATTGTCATCACAATACTCCACAAGCTTTTCATCAGAATGCTCCATGAGCCTTGTCATCAGAATGCTCCATGACCCCTGTCATCACCATGCTCCAAGACACCTGTAAGCAAAATGCTCTATGACATTGTCATCACAAAGCTCCATGACGCATGTCATCATTATGCTCCATGGAATTCTCATCACAATGCTCCATGCTCTTCTCATCACAATGCACCACGACCTTGTCATCAAAATGCTCCATGACATTGGTCATCACAAAGCTCAATGACCCTTGGTATCACAATGCTCCATGCCATTGTCATCACAATGCTCCATGAACCCTCTCATCACATTGCTTCATGCCCTTGTCATCACAATGCTCCATGACGCTTCTCATCACAGCGCACGATGCCCTTCTCATCACAATGCTCCATGCCCTTGTCATTACCATCATCCATGACCCATGTATCATAGTGTTCCGTGCCCTTGTCATCACAATGCTCCATGCCCAATCTCATCACAATAATCCGTGAAACTTTTCAGACCAATGCTCCATAACTTTATCATCAAAATGCTCCATTATCACTATCATCACAATGCTCCATGAACCCTGCCATCACAGTATTCCACAGCCTTGTCATCACATGGCTCCGTGACCCTTGTCATCACAAAGCTCCAAGAGCCCGGTAATCACAATGCTCCATGCGCTTGTCATCACAAAGTTCCATGACGCATGTCATAACTATGCTCCATGGTCTTCTCATCATAATGCTCCATGGCCTTCTCATCACAATGCTCCAAGACCCCTATAATCACAATGCTCCTTGCCGCTTTTCATCTCAATGCTCCATGAACCCTGTCATTCACAATGCACCATGCCCATCATCATAAGGCTTCATGCTATTGTCATCACAGTGAAATCAAAATCTCCATGACCTCTGTCATTACCATGCTCCAAACCCTAGTGATCACAGTGTTCCATAACACTTGTCATCACAATACCCAATGACGCTCGTCAACACAATTATCAATAGTCTTCTCTTCACAATGCTCCATAAATTTTGTCATCACAATGCTCAATACACTTGTCATCACAATGTTGCCTGACACTTGTCATCTGTATGCTCCTTGAACCCTGTCATAACAAGGCTCCATGCCTTTTTCATCACAATGATCCATGCCTTTTCCATCACAGTACTCCAAGAACCCTGTAATCACAATGTCCCATGCCCTCTTCATCACAAAGCTCCATGATGCATGTTTACTCCAAGACCCCTGTAATCACAATGTCCCATGCCCTCTTCATCACAAAGCTCCATGATGCATGTTATCAGAATGCTCCATGTACTTCTCATCACAATGCTATTAGCAGTTGTCATCACAATGCTCCAAGACCACTGTAATCACAATGACCCATGCTTCTTTTAGTGAGAACGCTCCATGATAATTGTCATCACAAGGCTCATCACAATGCTCCAGGACCTTGTCATCAAAATGCTCCATTCCCTTGTCATCTCAATGCTCCATGAATATTTTCAGCTCAATGCTCCATGACCTTCTCCTAACAATGCTCCATGACCCCTGTCATCACAATGCTCCATGACCACAGTAATCACAATGCTCCATGACCCCTGACAACACAATGATCCTGGACTCTTGTCATCAAAATACTCCATGACAATTGTCATCACAAGGTCCATGCTCTTGTCATCCCAATGTTCCATGTCCCCTGTAATCACAATGCTCCGTGACGCTTGTCATCACACTGCTCCATCACACTTCTCATCACAATGCTCCATGCCTTTGTCAGAAAAATGCTACATGACCTTGTCATCACAATGCTCCATGCGCTTGTCATCACAATCCTCCATGAACTTTGGGATCACATTGCTTCATGCACTTGTAATCACAATGCTCCTTGCTCCTTGAAATCAAAATGATCCATGAACTCTGTCATCACAATGATCCAAACCCTTGTGATCACAATGTTCCATAACACTTGTCATCACAATGTTCCATGATGCCTGTCATCACAATACTCCATGCCCTTGTCATCACAATGCTCCATGACCTTTGTCATCACAATGCACAATACACTCGTCATCACAATGCTCCCTGGCACTTGCCATCAGTATGCACTTGAACCATATCATGACAATGCTCCATGCCTTTTTCATCTCAATGATCCATGCCCTTTTCATCACAATGCTCCAAGACACCTCTAATCACAATGCTCCATGCATTTTTCAGCAAAATGCTACAAGACCTTGTCACCACAAAGCTCCATGCGCTTGTCATCACAATCCTACATGAACCTTGGGATCACATTGCTTCATGATCTTGGCATCACAATGCTCCATGCTCCTTGAAATCAAAATGATCCATGACCACTTTCATCACAATGCTCTAAATGCTTGTGTTCACAATGTTCCAAAACACTTGTCATCACAATGCTCCATGATGCCTGTCATCACAATACTCCCTGCCCTTGTCATCACAATGCACCATGACCATTGTCATCACAATGCTCAATACACTTGTCATCACAATTCTCCCTGACATTTGTCGTCAGAATGCTCCTTGAACACTCTCATAAAAAGACTCCATGCCTTTTTCATCACAATGCTCCATCCAAATATCATCACAATACTCCACAAGCTTGTCATCAAAATGCTCCATGACCTTTGTCATCACAAAGCTCCTTGATCCTTGGCATCACAATGCTCCATGCTATTGTCATCACAATGCTCCATGAACCCTCTCATCACATTGCTCAATGCCATTTTCATCACAATGCTCCATGACTCTTGTCATCAAAATGCTCGATTCACTTCTCATCACAATTCTCCACGCCCTTGTCATTACAATCCTCCCTGACTCATGTATCACAGTGATCCGTGCCCTTGTCATCACAATGCTCCATGCCCACTCTCATCAAAATAATCCATGAAACATTTCAGACCAATGATCCATGCCCTTGTCATCACAATGATCCATTACCCCTGTCATAACAATGCTCCATGATCCCTACCATCAAAATGTTCTACGGTCTTGTCATCACAAGGCCGCAAGACCCCTGTAATCACAGTGCTCCATTCCTTTTTCGTCACAAAGCTCCATGACCCATGTCATCAGAAGGCTCCATGGCCTTCTCATTACATTGCTCGAAGCCCTAGTCATCACAATGCTCCATAACTTTTGTCATCAAAATCCTCCATGACACTTCGCATCACAAAGCTCCAATCCATTGTCATCACAATGGAGCATGACATATGTCATCACAATGCTCCCTGACACCTGTCTTCACAATACTCCATGACATTGTCATCACAATACTCCATGCCCTTGTCAGCAAAATGCTCCATGATCGCTGTCATCGCAATGTTCCGTGACTACAGTCATCACAATGCTTCATGACTTTTGTCATCACAATGGTCCATGCCCTCGTCATCACAAGGCTCTGTGACATTTGTCACCACAATGCTCCATGAACTTTTCATCACAAAGCTCCTTGACCCATGTCATCACAATGCTCCATTCCTTTGTCAGCACAATGCTCCTTGACCCTTGTCATCACAATGCTCCATGCCCATGTCAGCAAAATGCTCCATGACCCATGTCATCACAATAAGCCATGTGCTTGTCAACACAGTGCTCTACAACATTGTCATCGCAATGCTCCATAAAACTTGTCATCACAATGCTCCATTCACTTCCCATCAAAATGCTCTCTGACAACTGATATCACAAGGTTCCATCAGTAGTCATCACAATAATCCCTCACCCCTGTCATCACAATGTTCCATGATCCCTGTCATCACAATGCTACATGCCCTTATCCTCACAATGCTCCATGACCCCTGACATCCCAATGTTCCATAACCTCTGTCATCAAAATATTCCTTGACACTTTTCATCAAATTGCTCCTTGATCCTGTCATCACAATGCTTCCTGCCCTTCTCATCACAATGCACAACGCCCTTGTCATCAAAATGCTCCATATCCTTTGTCATCACAAAGCTCCATGACCCTTGGCATCACAATGCTCCATGACGCTTGTCATCACAATGCACGATGCCCTTCTCATCAAAATACTCCATGGCTTTGTCATTACAATCCTCCATGACCCATGTATCACAGTGTTCCGTGGCCTTTTCATCACAATGCTCCATGTCCACGCTCATCATAATAATCCATGAAACTTTTCAGACTTATGTTCCATGACCCACGACATCACAATGTTCCACGGCCTTGTCATCACAAGGCTCCATGACACTTGTCATCACAATGCTCCACGACCCCTGTTATCACAAAGCTCCATGCCCTTATCATCATAAAGCTCCATGATGCATGTCATCAGTATGCTCCATGGCTTTCTCATCAAAATGCCCCATCCCCTTGTCATCACAATGCTTCAAGACCTCTGTAATCACAAAGCTCCATGCTGCTTTTCATCTCAATGCTCCATGAACCCTGTCATCACAATGCACCATGCCCTTCATCATAATGCTTCATGCTATTGCCATCACAATGAAATCAAAATGCACCAAGACCTCTGTCATCATAATGCTCCAAACCCTTGGGATCACATTTTTCCATAACACTTGTCATCACAACGCCCCATGATGCTCCTCATCACAATTATCCATGGTCTTCTCATCACAATGCTCCATGCTTTTCTCATCACAATGCTCATTACACTTGTCATCACAATGCTCCCTGACACTTGTTGTCTGTGTGCTCCTTGAACCCTGGCATGACAAGGCTCCGTGTTATTTCATCACAATGATCCATGCCCTTTTCATCACAATGCTCCAAGTCCCCTGTAATGACAATGCTCCATGCCCTTGTGATCACAAAGCTCCATGACCCCTGTCATCACAATGCTACATGCCCTTATCATCACAATGCTCCATCACTCCTGACATCACAATGTTCCATAACACTTGTCATCAAAATATTCCATGACACTTTTCATCAAATTGCTCCATGACCCTGTCATCACAATGCTCCCTGCCCTTCTCATCACAGTGCACCACACCCTTGTCATCAAAATGTTCCACGACCTTTGTCATCACAAAGCTCCATGACCCTTGGCATCACAATGCTCCATGTCATTGTCATCACCATGCTCCATGCACTTTTCATCAAAATGCTCTCTCACCATTGATATCACATTGTTACATCACTAGTCATCACAATACTCCCTCACCCCTGTCATCACAATGTTCCGAAACCCCTGTCAGCATAATGCTAAATGCCCTTATCGTCACAATGCTCCATGACCCCTGACATCACAATGTTCCATAACCCATGTCATCAAAATGCTCCATGACTTTTTTCATCACAATGCTCCATGATCCCTGACATCACAATGCTCCATAATCACTGTCATCAAAATATTCCATGACCCTTTTCATCAATTTGCTCCATGACCCTGTCATCACAATTCTTCCTGCCCTTCTCATCACAATGCCCCATGCCCTTGTCATTACAGTCCTCCACGACCCATGTATCACAGTGTTCCGTGCCCTTGTCATCACAATGCTCCATGCCCACTCCCATCACAATAATTCAAGAAACATTTCAGAGCAATGATCCATGCCCTTGTCATCACAATGCTCCACTATCCTTGTCATAAGAATGCTCCATGACTGCTACCATCACAATGTTCCACGGCCTTGTCATCACAGGGCTCCATGACCCTTGTCATCACAATGCTCCAAAAACCCTGTGATCACAATGCTCCATGACCTTGTCATCACAAAGCTCCATGACGGATGTCATCAGAATGCTCCATGGCCTTCTCATCACAGTGATCCATGCCCTTGTCATTAAAATGATCCAAGACCCATTTAATCACAATGCTCCATGCCCCTTTTCATCTCAATGCTCCATGAACCCTGTCATCAAAATGCACCATGCCCATCATCATAATGCTTCATGCTATTGTCATCACAATGAAATCACAATGTCCCATTACCTCTGTCATCATAATGCTCCAAACCCTTGTGATAACAATGTTCCATATCATTGTCATCACAATGCCCCATGACGCACGTCATCACAATGATCCATGGTCTTCTCATCACAATGCTCCATGACCTCTGTCATCACAATGCTCAATACACTTGTCATCACAATGCTCCGTGACACTTGCCGTCAGTATGCTTCTTGAACCCTGTCATGACACGGCTCTATGCCATTTTCATCACAATGATCATTGCTCTTTTCATCACAATGTTCCAAGAATCCTGTAATCACAATGCTCCATGCACTTGTCATCACAAAGCTCCATGACGCCTGTCATCAGAAGACTCCATGGCCTTCTCATCACAATGCTCCATGCCCTTGTCATCACAATGCTCCAAGAACCCTGTGATCACAATGCTCCATCCCCATTTTCATCAAGATGCTCCATGAGACTTGCAATTACAAGTTTCCATGTTCTTATCATCACAATGCGCCTGGACATTTTCATCCCAATGCTCCATTCCCTTGTCATCACAATGCTCCATGCCTTTGCCTGAAAAATGCTACATGAACATGTCATCACAATGCTCCATGCACTTGTCATCACAATCCTCCATGAAACTTGGGATCACATTGCTTCATGCCCTTGTTATCACAATGCTCCATGCTCCTTGAAATCAAAATGATCCATGACCTCTGTCATCACAATGCTCCTAACCCTTGTGATCACAATGTTCCATAACACTTGTCATCACAACGCTCCATGATGCCTGTCATCACAATACTCCATGCACTTGTCATCACAGTGCTCCATGAACTTTGTCATCACAATGCTCAATACACATGTCATCACAATGCTCCATGACACTTGTCATCAAAATGCTCCTTGAAACCTATCATGAAAAGTCTCCATGCCTTTTTCATCACAATGCTCCATGCCCTTTTCATCACAATGCTCCATGCCATTGTCATCACAATACTCCACAAGCTTTTCATCAGAATGCTCCATGAGCCTTGTCATCAGAATGCTCCATGACCCCTGTCATCACCATGCTCCAAGACACCTGTAAGCAAAATGCTCTATGACATTGTCATCACAAAGCTCCATGACGCATGTCATCATTATGCTCCATGGAATTCTCATCACAATGCTCCATGCTCTTCTCATCACAATGCACCACGACCTTGTCATCAAAATGCTCCATGACATTGGTCATCACAAAGCTCAATGACCCTTGGTATCACAATGCTCCATGCCATTGTCATCACAATGCTCCATGAACCCTCTCATCACATTGCTTCATGCCCTTGTCATCACAATGCTCCATGACGCTTCTCATCACAGCGCACGATGCCCTTCTCATCACAATGCTCCATGCCCTTGTCATTACCATCATCCATGACCCATGTATCATAGTGTTCCGTGCCCTTGTCATCACAATGCTCCATGCCCAATCTCATCACAATAATCCGTGAAACTTTTCAGACCAATGCTCCATAACTTTATCATCACAATGCTCCATTATCACTATCATCACAATGCTCCATGAACCCTGCCATCACAGTATTCCACAGCCTTGTCATCACATGGCTCCATGACCCTTGTCATCACAAAGCTCCAAGAGCCTGGTAATCACAATGCTCCATGCGCTTGTCATCACAAAGTTCCATGACGCATGTCATAACTATGCTCCATGGTCTTCTCATCATAATGCTCCATGGCCTTCTCATCACAATGCTCCAAGACCCCTATAATCACAATGCTCCTTGCCGCTTTTCATCTCAATGCTCCATGAACCCTGTCATTCACAATGCACCATGCCCATCATCATAAGGCTTCATGCTATTGTCATCACAATGAAATCAAAATGCTCCATGACCTCTGTCATTACCATGCTCCAAACCCTAGTGATCACAGTGTTCCATAACACTTGTCATCACAATACCCAATGACGCTCGTCAACACAATTATCAATAGTCTTCTCTTCACAATGCTCCATAAATTTTGTCATCACAATGCTCAATACACTTGTCATCACAATGTTGCCTGACACTTGTCATCTGTATGCTCCTTGAACCCTGTCATAACAAGGCTCCATGCCTTTTTCATCACAATGATCCATGCCTTTTCCATCACAGTACTCCAAGATCCCTGTAATCACAATGTCCCATGCCCTCTTCATCACAAAGCTCCATGATGCATGTTATCAGAATGCTCCATGTACTTCTCATCACAATGCTATTAGCAGTTGTCATCACAATGCTCCAAGACCACTGTAATCACAATGACCCATGCTTCTTTTAGTGAGAACGCTCCATGATAATTGTCATCACAAGGCTCATCACAATGCTCCAGGACGTTGTCATCAAAATGCTCCATTCCCTTGTCATCTCAATGCTCCATGAATATTTTCAGCTCAATGCTCCATGACCTTCTCCTCACAATGCTCCATGACCCCTGTCATCACAATGCTCCATGACCACAGTAATCACAATGCTCCATGACCCCTGACAACACAATGATCCTGGACTCTTGTCATCAAAATACTCCATGACAATTGTCATCACAAGGTCCATGCTCTTGTCATCCCAATGTTCCATGTCCCCTGTAATCACAATGCTCCGTGACGCTTGTCATCACACTGCTCCATCACACTTCTCATCACAATGCTCCATGCCTTTGTCAGAAAAATGCTACATGACCTTGTCATCACAATGCTCCATGCGCTTGTCATCACAATCCTCCATGAACCTTGGGATCACATTGCTTCATGCACTTGTAATCACAATGCTCCATGCTCCTTGAAATCAAAATGATCCATGAACTCTGTCATCACAATGATCCAAACCCTTGTGATCACAATGTTCCATAACACTTGTCATCACAATGCTCCATGATGCCTGTCATCACAATACTCCATGCCCTTGTCATCACAATGCTCCATGACCTTTGTCATCACAATGCACAATACACTCGTCATCACAATGCTCCCTGGCACTTGCCATCAGTATGCACTTGAACCATATCATGACAATGCTCCATGCCTTTTTCATCTCAATGATCCATGCCCTTTTCATCACAATGCTCCAAGACACCTCTAATCACAATGCTCCATGCCTTTTTCAGCAAAATGCTACAAGACCTTGTCACCACAAAGCTCCATGCACTTGTCATCACAATCCTTCATGAACCTTGGGATCACATTGCTTCATGATCTTGGCATCACAATGCTCCATGCTCCTTGAAATCAAAATGATCCATGACCACTTTCATCACAATGCTCTAAATGCTTGTGTTCACAATGTTCCAAAACACTTGTCATCACAACGCTCCATGATGCCTGTCATCACAATACTCCCTGCCCTTGTCATCACAATGCACCATGACCATTGTCATCACAATGCTCAATACACTTGTCATCACAATTCTCCCTGACATTTGTCGTCAGAATGCTCCTTGAACACTCTCATAAAAAGACTCCATGCCTTTTTCATCACAATGCTCCATCCAAATATCATCACAATACTCCACAAGCTTGTCATCAAAATGCTCCATGACCTTTGTCATCACAAAGCTCCTTGATCCTTGGCATCACAATGCTCCATGCTATTGTCATCACAATGCTCCATGAACCCTCTCATCACATTGCTCAATGCCGTTGTCATCACAAGGCTCCATGACTCTTGTCATCAAAATGCTCGATTCACTTCTCATCACAATTCTCCACGCCCTTGTCATTACAATCCTCCCTGACTCATGTATCACAGTGATCCGTGCCCTTGTCATCACAATGCTCCATGCCCACTCTCATCAAAATAATCCATGAAACATTTCAGACCAATGATCCATGCCCTTGTCATCACAATGATCCATTACCCCTGTCATAACAATGCTCCATGATCCCTACCATCAAAATGTTCCACGGTCTTGTCATCACAAGGCCCCAAGACCCCTGTAATCACAGTGCTCCATTCCTTTTTCGTCACAAAGCTCCATGACCCATGTCATCAGAAGGCTCCATGGCCTTCTCATTACATTGCTCGAAGCCCTAGTCATCACAATGCTCCATAAATTTTGTCATCAAAATCCTCCATGACACTTCGCATCACAAAGCTCCAATCCATTGTCATCACAATGGAGCATGACATATGTCATCACAATGCTCCCTGACACCTGTCTTCACAATACTCCATGACTTTGTCATCACAATACTCCATGCCCTTGTCAGCAAAATGCTCCATGACCGCTGTCATCGCAATGTTCCGTGACTACAGTCATCACAATGCTTCATGATTTTGTCATCACAATGGTCCATGCCCTCGTCATCACAAGGCTCTGTGTCATTTGTCACCACAATGCTCCATGAACTTTTCATCACAAAGCTCCTTGACCCATGTCATCACAATGCTCCATTCCTTTGTCAGCACAATGCTCCATTACCCTTGTCATCACAATGCTCCATGCCCATGTCAGCAAAATGCTCCATGACCCATGTCATCACAATAAGCCATGTGCTTGTCAACACAATGCTCTACAACATTGTCATCACAATGCTCCATAAAACTTGTCATCACAATGCTCCATTCACTTCTCATCAAAATGCTCTCTGACAACTGATATCACAAGGTTCCATCAGTAGTCATCACAATAATCCCTCACCCCTGTCATCACAATGTTCCATGACCCCTGTCATCACAATGCTACATGCCCTTATCCTCACAATGCTCCATGACCCCTGACATCACAATGTTCCGTAACCTCTGTCATCAAAATATTCCTTGACAGTTTTCATCAAATTGCTCCTTGATCCTGTCATCACAATGCTTCCTGCCCTTCTCATCACAATGCACAACGCCGTTTTCATCAAAATGCTCCATGCGCTTGTCATCACAATCCTCCATGAATCTTGGGATCACATTGCTTCATGCACTTGTAATCACAATGCTCCATGCTCCTTGAAATCAAAATGATCCATGAACTCTGTCATCACAATGATCCAAACCCTTGTGATCACAATGTTCCATAACACTTGTCATCACAATGCTCCATGATGCCTGTCATCACAATACTCCATGCCCTTGTCATCACAATGCTCCATGACCTTTGTCATCACAATGCACAATACACTCGTCATCACAATGCTCCCTGGCACTTGCCATCAGTATGCACTTGAACCATATCATGACAATGCTCCATGCCTTTTTCATCTCAATGATCCATGCTCTTTTCATCACAATGCTCCAAGACACCTCTAATCACAATGCTCCATGCCTTTTTCAGCAAAATGCTACAACACCTTGTCACCACAAAGCTCCATGCGCTTGTCATCACAATCCTACATGAACCTTGGGATCACATTGCTTCATGATCTTGGCATCACAATGCTCCATGCTCCTTGAAATCAAAATGATCCATGACCACTTTCATCACAATGCTCTAAATGCTTGTGTTCACAATGTTCCATAACACTTGTCATCACAACGCTCCATGATGCCTGTCATCACAATACTCCATGCCCTTGTCATCAAAATGCACCATGACCATTGTCATCACAATGCTCAATACACTTGTCATCACAATTCTCCCTGACATTTGTCGTCAGAATGCTCCTTGAACACTCCCATAAAAAGACTCCATGCCTTTTTCATCACAATGCTCCATCCAAATATCATCACAATACTCCACAAGCTTGTCATCAAAATGCTCCATGACCTTTGTCATCACAAAGCTCCTTGATCCTTGGCATCACAATGCTCCATGCTATTGTCATCACAATGCTCCATGAACCCTCTCATCACATTGCTCAATGCCGTTGTCATCACAATGCTCCATGACCCTTGTCATCAAAATGCTCGATTCACTTCTCATCACAATTCTCCACGCCCTTGTCATTACAATCCTCCCTGACTCATGTATCACAGTGATCCGTGCCCTTGTCATCACAATGCTCCATGCCCACTCTCATCAAAATAATCCATGAAACATTTCAGACCAATGATCCATGCCCTTGTCATCACAATGATCCATTACCCCTGTCATAACAATGCTCCATGATCCCTACCAACAAAATGTTCCATGGTCTTGTCATCACAAGGCCCCAAGACCCCTGTAATCACAGTGCTCCATTCCTTTTTCGTCACAAAGCTCCATGACCCATGTCATCAGAAGGCTCCATGGCCTTCTCATCACATTGCTCGAAGCCCTAGTCATCACAATGCTCCATAACTTTTGTCATCAAAATCCTCCATGACACTTCGCATCACAAAGCTCCAATCCATTGTCATCACAATGGAGCATGACATATGTCATCACAATGCTCCCTGACACCTGTCTTCACAATACTCCATGACTTTGTCATCACAATACTCCATGCCCTTGTCAGCAAAATGCTCCATGACCGCTGTCATCGCAATGTTCCGTGACTACAGTCATCACAATGCTTCATGACTTTTGTCATCACAATGGTCCATGCCCTCGTCATCACAAGGCTCTGTGACATTTGTCACCACAATGCTCCATGAACATTTCATCACAAAGCTCCTTGACCCATGTCATCACAATGCTCCATTCCTTTGTCAGCACAATGCTCCATGACCCTTGTCATCACAATGCTCCATGCCCATGTCAGCAAAATGCTCCATGACCCATGTCATCACAATAAGCCATGTGCTTGTAAACACAGTGCTCTACAACATTGTCATCGCAATGCTCCATAAAACTTGTCATCACAATGCTCCATTCACTTCTCATCAAAATGCTCTCTTACAACTGATATCACAAGGTTCCATCAGTAGTCATCACAATAATCCCTCAACCCTGTCATCACAATGTTCCATGACCCCTGTCATCACAATGCTACATGCCCTTATCCTCACAATGCTCCATGACCCCTGACATCACAATGTTCCATAACCTCTGTCATCAAAATATTCCTTGACACTTTTCATCAAATTGCTCCTTGATCCTGTCATCACAATGCTTCCTGCCCTTCTCATCACAATGCACATCGCCCTTGTCATCAAAATGCTCCATAACCTTTGTCATCACAAAGCTCCATGACCCTTGGCATCACAATGCTCCATGACGCTTGTCATCACAATGCACGATGCCCTTCTCATCAAAATACTCCATGGCTTTGTCATTACAATCCTCCATGACCCATGTATCACAGTGTTCCGTGGCCTTTTCATCACAATGCTCCATGTCCACGCTCATCATAATAATCCATGAAACATTTCAGACTTATGTTCCATGACCCACGACATCACTATGTTCCACGGCCTTGTCATAACAAGGCTCCATGACACTTGTCATCACAATGCTCCACGACCCCTGTTATCACAAAGCTCCATGCCCTTATCATCATAAAGCTCCATGATGCATGTCATCAGTATGCTCCATGGCTTTCTCATCAAAATGCCCCATGCCCTTGTCATTACAATGCTTCAAGACCTCTGTAATCACAAAGCTCCATGCTGCTTTTCATCTCAATGCTCCATGAACCCTGTCATCACAATGCACCATGCCCTTCATCATAATGCTTCATGCTATTGCCATCACAATGAAATCAAAATGCACCAAGACCTCTGTCATCATAATGCTCCAAACCCTTGGGATCACATTTTTCCATAACACTTGTCATCACAACGCCCCATGATGCTCCTCATCACAATTATCCATGGTCTTCTCATCACAATGCTCCATGCCTTTGTCATCACAATGCTCAATACACTTGTCATCACAATGCTCCCTGACTCTTGTCGTCAGTATGCTCTTGAACCCTGGCATGACAAGGCTCCGTGTTATTTCATCACAATGATCCATGCCCTTTTCATTACAATGCTCCAATACCCCTGTAATGACAATGCTCCATGCCCTTGTGATCACAAAGCTCCATGACCCCGGTCATCACAATGCTACATGCCCTTATCATCACAATGCTCCATCACACCTGACCACACAATGTTCCATAACACTTGTCATCAAAATATTCCATGACCCCTTTCATCAAATTGCTCCATGACCCTTTCATCACAATGCTCCCTGCCCTTCTCATCACAGTGCACCACACACTTGTCATCAAAATGCTCCATGACCTTTGTCCTCACAAACCTCCATGACACTTGGCATCACAATGCTCGATGCCATTGTCATCACAATGCTCCATGAACCCTCTTATCACATTGCTCCATGCCCTTTTCATCACAAAGCTCCATGACGCTTGTCATCACAATGCTTAATGCACTTCTCATGACAATGCTTCATGCCCTTCTCATTACAATGCTCCATGAACCATGTATCACAGTGTTCCGTGCCCTTGTCATCACAGTGCTCCATGCCCACTCTCATCACAATAATCCATGAAACTTTTCAGACCAATGTTCCATGTCCTTGTCATCACAATGCTCCATTGCCCCTGTCATAAAAAATGCTCCATGAACCCTGGCATCACAATATTCCATGGCCTTTTCATAACACTTCCCCATGACCCTTGTCATCACAGTGCTCCATCACCCTTCTCATCACAATGCTCCATGCCTTTGTCAGAAAAATGCTACATGACCCTGTCATCACAATGCTCCATGCACTTGTCATCACAATCCTCCATGAACCTTGGGATCACATTGCTTCATGCCCTTGTCATCACAATGCTCCATGCTCCTTGAAATCAAAATGATCCATGAACTCTGTCATCACAATGATCCAAACCCTTTTGATCACAATGTTCCATAACACTTGTCATCACAATGCTCCATGATGCTTGTCATCACAATAGTCCATTCCCTTGTCATCACAATGCTCCATGACCTTTGTCATCACAATGCACAATACACTCGTCATCACAATGCTCCCTGGCACTTGCCATCAGTATGCACTTGAACCATGTCATGACAATGATCCATGCCCTTTTCATCACAATGCTCCAAGACTCCTGTAATCACAATGCTCCATGCCTTTTTCAGCAAAATGCTACAAGACCTTGTCACCACAAAGCTCCATGCGCTTGTCATCACAATCCTCCATGAACCCTGGGATCACATTGCTTCATGATCTTGGCATCACAATGCTCCATGCTCTTTGAAATCAAAATTATCCATGACCACTTTCATCACAACGTGCTAAATACTTGTGATCACAATGTTCCATAACACTTGTCATCACAACGCTCCATGATGCCTGTCATCACAATACTCCATGCCTTTGTCATCACAATGTGCCATGGCTATTGTCATCACAATGCTTAATACACTTGTCATCACAATGCTCCCTGACATTTGCCGTCAGAATGCTCCTTGAACACTCTCATAAAAAGACTCCATGCCTTTTTCATCACAATGCTCCATTAAAATGTCATCACAATACTCCACAAGCTTGTCATCACAATGCTCCATGACACTTGTCATCACAATGCTCCAAGTCCCTTGTCATCACATTTCTCCACGTCCTCCTCATAACAATGCTACATGACATTTCTCATCACAATGTTACATGCTCTTGTCATCACAATTCTCCATGCACTTTTTATCGCAATGCTCCATGACCCCTGTCATAGCAAGCTCCATGCCCTTCTCATCACAATGCACCACGCTCTTGTCATCAAAATGCTCCATGACCTTTGTCATCACAAAGCTCCTTGATCCTTGGCATCACAATGCTCCATGCTATTGTCATCACAATGCTCCATGAACCCTCTCATCACATTGCTCAATGCCGTTGTCATCACAAGGCTCCATGACTCTTGTCATCAAAATGCTCGATTCACTTCTCATCACAATTCTCCACGCCCTTGTCATTACAATCCTCCCTGACTCATGTATCACACTGATCCGTGCCCTTGTCATCACAATGCTCCATGCCCACTCTCATCAAAATAATCCATGAAACATTTCAGACCAATGATCCATGCCCTTGTCATCACAATGTTCCATTACCCCTGTCATAACAATGCTCCATTATCCCTACCATCAAAATGTTCCACGTCTTGTCATCACAAGGCTCCAAGACGCCTGTAATCACAATTCTCCATGCCTTTTTCGTCACAAAGCTCCATGAAGCATGTCATCAGAAGGCTCCATGGCCTTCTCATCACATTGCTCGAAGCCCTTGTCATCACAATGCTCCATAACCTTTGTCATAACAATCCTCCATGACACTTCGCATCACAATGCTCCATTCCATTGTCATCACAATTAAACATGATATATGTCATCAAAATGCTCCCTGACACCTGTCTTCACAATACTCCATGACCTTGTCATCACAATACTCCATGCCCTTGTCAGCAGAATGCTCCATGACCGCTGTCATCGCAATGTTCTGTGACTCCAGTCATCACAATGCTTCATGACTTTTGTCATCACAATGGTCCATGCCCTCGTCATCACAAGGCTCTGTGACATTTGGCACCACAATGCTCCATGAACTTTTCATCACAAATCTCCTTGACCCATGTCATCACAATGCTCCATTCCTTTGTCAGCACAATGCTCCATGACCCTTGTCATCACAATGCTCCATGCCCATGTCAGCAAAATGCTCCAAGACCCATGTCATCACAATAAGCCATGTGCTTGTCAACACAATGCTCTACAACATTGTCATCACAATGCTCCATAAAACTTGTCATCACAATGCTCCATTCACTTCTCATCAAAATGCTTTCTGACAACTGATATCACAAGGTTCTATCACTAGTCATCACAATAATCCCTCACCCCTGTCAATACAATGTTCCATGACCCGTGTCATCACAATGCTACATGCCCTTATCCTCACAATGCTCCATGACCCCTGACATCACAATGTTCCATTACCTCTGTCATCAAAATATTCCTTGACACTTTTCATCAAATTGCTCCTTGATCCTGTGATCACAATGCTTCCTGCCCTTCTCATGACAATGCACAAAGCCCTTGTCATCAAAATGCTCCATAACCTTTGTCATCACAAAACTCCATGACCCTTGGCATCACAATGCTCCATGACGCTTGTCATCATAATATTCGATGCCCTTCTCATCAAAATACTCCATGGCTTTGTCATTACAATCCTCCATGACCCATGTATCACAGTGTTCCGTGGCCTTTTCATCACAATGCTCCATGTCCACGCTCATCATAATAATCCATGAAACATTTCAGACTTATGCTGCATGACCCCTGACATCACAATGTTCCATAACCTCTGTCATCAAAATATACCTTGACACTTTTCATCAAAGTGCTCCTTGATCCTGTGATCACAATGCTTCCTGCCCTTCTCATGACAATGCACATCGCCCTTGTCATCAAAATGCTCCATAACCTTTGTCATCACAAAACTCCATGACCCTTGGCATCACAATGCTCCATGACGCTTGTCATCACAATGCTCGATGCCCTTCTCATCAAAATACTCCATGGCTTTGTCATTACAATCCTCCATGACCCATGTATCACAGTGTTCCGTGGCCTTTTCATCACAATGCTCCATGTCCACGCTCATCATAATAATCCATGAAACTTTTCAGACTTATGTTCCATGACCCACGACATCACAATGTTCCACGGCCTTGTCACCACAAGGCTCCATTACCCTTGTCATCACAATGCTCCAAGACCCCTGTTATCACAATGCTCCATGCCCTTATCATCACAAAGCTCCATGACGCATGTCATCAGTATGCTCCATTGCTTTCTCATCAAAATGCCCCTTGCCCTTGTCATCACAATGCTTCAAGACCTCTGTAATCACAAAGCTCCATGCTGCTTTTCATCTCAATGCTCCATGAACCCTGTCATCACAATGCACCATGCCCTTCATCATAATGCTTCATGCTATTGCCATCACAATGAAATCAAAATGCACCAAGACCTCTGTCATCATAATGCTCCAAACCCTTGGGATCACATTTTTCCATAACACTTGTCATCACAACGCCCCATGATGCTCCTCATCACAATTATCCATGGTCTTCTCATCACAATGCTCCATGCTTTTCTCATCACAATGCTCATTACACTTGTCATCACAATGCTCCCTGACACTTGTTGTCTGTGTGCTCCTTGAACCCTGGCATGACAAGGCTCCGTGTTATTTCATCACAATGATCCATGCCCTTTTCATCACAATGCTCCAAGTCCCCTGTAATGACAATGCTCCATGCCCTTGTGATCACAAAGCTCCATGACCCCTGTCATCACAATGCTACATGCCCTTATCATCACAATGCTCCATCACTCCTGACATCACAATGTTCCATAACACTTGTCATCAAAATATTCCATGACACTTTTCATCAAATTGCTCCATGACCCTGTCATCACAATGCTCCCTGCCCTTCTCATCACAGTGCACCACACACTTGTCATCAAAATGTTCCACGACCTTTGTCATCACAAAGCTCCATGACCCTTGGCATCACAATGCTCCATGTCATTGTCATCACCATGCTCCATGCACTTTTCATCAAAATGCTCTCTCACCATTGATATCACATTGTTACATCACTAGTCATCACAATACTCCCTCACCCCTGTCATCACAATGTTCCGAAACCCCTGTCAGCATAATGCTAAATGCCCTTATCGTCACAATGCTCCATGACCCCTGACATCACAATGTTCCATAACCCATGTCATCAAAATGCTCCATGACTTTTTTCATCACAATGCTCCATGATCCCTGACATCACAATGCTCCATAATCACTGTCATCAAAATATTCCATGACCCTTTTCATCAATTTGCTCCATGACCCTGTCATCACAATTCTTCCTGCCCTTCTCATCACAATGCTCCATGCCCTTGTCATTACAGTCCTCCACGACCCATGTATCACAGTGTTCCGTGCCCTTGTCATCACAATGCTCCATGCCCACTCCCATCACAATAATTCAAGAAACATTTCAGAGCAATGATCCATGCCCTTGTCATCACAATGCTCCACTATCCTTGTCATAAGAATGCTCCATGACCGCTACCATCACAATGTTCCACGGCCTTGTCATCACAGGGCTCCATGACCCTTGTCATCACAATGCTCCAAAAACCCTGTGATCACAATGCTCCATGACCTTGTCATCACAAAGCTCCATGACGGATGTCATCAGAATGCTCCATGGCCTTCTCATCACAGTGATCCATGCCCTTGTCATTAAAATGATCCAAGACCCATTTAATCACAATGCTCCATGCCCCTTTTCATCTCAATGCTCCATGAACCCTGTCATCAAAATGCACCATGCCCATCATCATAATGCTTCATGCTATTGTCATCACAATGAAATCACAATGTCCCATTACCTCTGTCATCATAATGCTCCAAACCCTTGTGATAACAATGTTCCATATCATTGTCATCACAATGCCCCATGACGCACGTCATCACAATGATCCATGGTCTTCTCATCACAATGCTCCATGACCTCTGTCATCACAATGCTCAATACACTTGTCATCACAATGCTCCGTGACACTTGCCGTCAGTATGCTCCTTGAACCCTGTCATGACACGGCTCTATGCCATTTTCATCACAATGATCATTGCTCTTTTCATCACAATGTTCCAAGAATACTGTAATCACAATGCTCCATGCACTTGTCATCACAAAGCTCCATGACGCCTGTCATCAGAAGGCTCCATGGCCTTCTCATCACAATGCTCCATGCCCTTGTCATCACAATGCTCCAAGAACCCTGTGATCACAATGCTCCATCCCCATTTTCATCAGGATGCTCCATGAGACTTGCAATTACAAGTTTCCATGTTCTTATCATCACAATGCTCCTGGACATTTTCATCCCAATGCTCCATTCCCTTGTCATCACAATGCTCCATGCCTTTGCCTGAAAAATGCTACATGAACATGTCATCACAATGCTCGATGCACTTGTCATCACAATCTTCCATGAAACTTGGGATCACATTGCTTCATGCCCTTGTCATCACAATGCTCCATGCTCCTTGAAATCAAAATGATCCATGACCTCTGTCATCACAATGCTCCTAACCCTTGTGATCACAATGTTCCATAACACTTGTCATCACAACGCTCCATGATGCCTGTCATCACAATACTCCATGCCCTTGTCACCACAATGCTCCATGACCTTTGTCATCACAAAACTCATTACACTTGTCATCACAATGCTCCCTGACACTTGACGTCAGAATGCTCCTTGAACCCTGTCATGAAAAGTCTCCATACCTTTTTCATCACAGTGCTTCATGCCGTATTCATCACAATGCTCCATGCCACTGTTATCACAATACTCCACAAGCTTTTCATCAGAATGCTCCATGACCCTTGTCATCACAATGCTCCATAGCCCCTTGTCATTACAGTGCTCCAGGTCCTTTCTCATCACAATTCTCCACATCCTTGTCATCACAATGCTCCATGACACTTCTCTTCACAATGTTACATGCATTTGTCATCACAATTCTCCATGCACTTGTCATTGCAATGCTCCATGACACCTGTCATAGCAAGCTTCATGAGCTTGTCATCACAATGCTTCACGACCTTGTCATCAAAATTCTCAATGACCCTTGTCATCACAATGCTCCATGCCTTTATCAGAACTATGCTCCATAATGCTTGTTATTACAATGCTCTATTACCCCTGTCATAACAATGCTCCATGACCCCTTTCATCACAATGCTCCAAGCACTTGTCATCACAATGCTCCATTACCTTTGTCATGACAATCCTCCATGACACTTGGCATCACAATGGACCATGACATTTGTCATCACAATGCTCCCTGACACCTGTCTTCACAATATTCCATGATCTTGTCATCACAATGCTCCATGCCCTTGTCATCACAATGCTCAATGCCCTTGTCATCACAATGTGCAGTGCCCACTGTCATCGCAATAGTCCATGAAACTTGTAAGACCTATGCTCCATGCCCCTATCATCAGAATGCTCCATGCCCTTGTCATCAAAATGCTCCATGACCCCTGTAATCACAATGCTCCGTGACTGCAGTCATTACAATGCCTCATGACTTTGGCATCAAAATTGTCCATGCCCTCGTCATAACAAGGCTCTGTGACCGTTGTCACCACAATGCTCCATGAACTTTTCATCACAATGCTCTATGACACTTCTCATCACAATGCCCCATGCCTTTATCAGCACAATGCTCCATGACATGTCATCACAATGCTCCATGCGGTTGTCAGCCCAATGCTCCATGACCCATGTCATCACAATGCGCCATCTGCTTGTCATCACAATGCTCCATTACATTAGTCATCACAATGGACCATAACATATGTCATCACAATGTTCCAATATTAGTCATTACAATATTCCATCACACCTGTCATCACAATGTTCCATGACCCCAGTCATCACAGTGCTATATGCTCTTATCATCACAATGCTCCTTGACCCCTGCCATCACCGTGTTCCACAGCCTTGTCATCACAAGGCTCGTTGACCCTTATCATCTCAATGCTCCAAGACCCCTGTAATCACAATGCACCATGCCCATCATCATAATGCTTCATGCTATTGTCATCACAATGAAATAAAAATGCTCCATGACCTCTGTCATTACCATGCTCCAAACCCTAGTGATCACAGTATTCCATAACACTTGACATCACAATGCCCAATGACGCTCATCATCACAATTATCAATGGTCTTCTCATCACAATGCTCCATAAACTTTGTCATCACAAAGCTCAATACACTTGTCATCACAATGCTCCATTAACCCTGTTGTAACAATGCTCCTCGACCGCTACCATCACAATGTTCCACGGCCTTGTCATCACAATGCTCCAAGACCCCTGTAATCAAAATGTTCCATGCCCTTGTCATCACAAAGCTACATAACTGATGTCATCAGAATGCTCCATGGCCTTCTCATCACAATGATCCATGCCCTTGTCATCAGAATAACCCAAGACCCTTGTAATCACAATGCTCCATGCCCCTTTTCATCTCAATGCTTCATGAAAACTGTCATCACAATGCACCATGCCCATCATCATAATGATTCATGCTATTGTCATCAAAATAAAATCAAAATGCTCCAGGACCTCTGTCATCACAATGCTCCAAACCCTAGTGATCACAATGTTCCAAAACACTTGTCATCACAACGCCCCATGACGCTTGTCATCACAATTATCCATGGTCTTCTCATCACAATGCTCCATGACCTTTGTCATCACAATGCTCAATACACTTGTCATCACAATGCTCCCTGCGACTTTTCATCAGTATGCTCCTTGATCGCTGTCATGACAAGGCTCCATGCCATTTTCATCACAATTATCCATGCCCTTTTGATCACAATGTTCCAAGAACCCTGTAATCACAAAGCTCCATGCACTTGTCATCACGAAGCTCCATGACGCATGTCATCAGAAGGCTCCATGGCCTTCTCATCACAATGCTACATGCCCTTGTCATCACAATGCTCCAAGACCCTTGTAATCACAATGCTCCATGCCCCTTTTCATTAGAATGTTCCATGAGACTTGTAATCACAAGGTTCCATGGTCTTATCATCACAATTCTCCTGGACATTGTCATCACAATGCTCCATTCCGTTGTCATCACAATTATCCATTTCTTTGTCAGCAAAATGCAGCATGACCTTGTCATCTCTATGCTCCATGCACTTGTCATCAAAATCCTCCATGAACCTTGGGATCACATTGCTTCATGGCCTTGTCATCACAATGCTCCATGCTCCTGAAATCAAAATGATCAATAACATCTGTCATCACAATGCCTCAAACACTTGTGATCACAATTTTCCATAATACTTGTCATCACAACACTCCATGAATCCTGTCATCACAATACTCCATGCAATTGTCATCACAATACTCCATGACCTTTGTCATCACAGTGCTCAATACACTTGTCATCACAATGCTCCCTGACACTTGGCATCAGAATGCTCCTTGAACCCTGTCATGAAAAGGCTCCATCCCTTTTTCATCACAATGCTTCATGCCGTATTCATCACAATGCTCAATGCCTTTGTCATCACAATAATCCACAAGCTGTTTATCAGAATATTCCATGACCCTTTTTATCACTATTCTCCATGGCCCGTGGCAACACAATGCTCCATGACACCCATCATTACAATGCTCCATGCCTCGTGTCATTACAGTGCTCCTTGACGCTCTTCATCACAATAATCCATGGTCTTCTAATCACAAAACTCCACGGTCTTGCCATCACAATGCTCCATGCCCTGGTAATCACAGTGCTCCATGTCCTTTGTCATCACAATTATCCACATCCTTGTCATCACAATGCTCCATGACACTTCTCATCACAATGATCCATGCCCTTGCCATCACAATGTTCCATGACCACTGTCAACACAGTGTTCCATGACCCCTGACCACACAATGATCCGGGATTTTTTTCATCAAAATGCTCCATGACCCTTGTCATCACAATGATCCATGCCCTTGTCATCCCAGTGCTCCATGACCCCTGTAATCACAATGCTCCCTGACACTTATCATCACAGGGCTTCGTGACATTTGTCATCACAATGCTCCATGCCTTTCTCAGCAAAATGCTACATGACCTTGTCATCACAATGCTCCATGCGCTTGTCATAACAATCCTCCATGAACCTTAGGATCACATTGTTTCCTGCCCTTGTCATCACAATGCTCCATGCTGCTTGAAATCAAAATGATCCATGACCTTTGTCATCACAATTCTCCAAACCCTTGTGATCACAATGTTCCATAACACTTTTCATCACAACGCTCAATGATGCCTGTCATCACAATAGTCCATTCCCTTGTCATCACAATGTTCCATGACCTTTGTCATCACAGTGCTCAATACACATGTCATCACAATGCTACCTGACAATTTTCGTCAGAATGCTCCTTGAAACCTGTCATGAAAAGGCTCCATGACTTTTTCATCACCATGCTCCATGCCCTTTTCATCACAATGCTCCATGCCCACTGTCATCACTGTAATCCATGAAACTTGTCAGACCAATGCTCCATGCCCGTGTCATGACATTGCTCCATACCCTTGTCATCACAATGCTCTGTGACTCCAGTCATCACAATGCTCCATGACCTTTGTCATCACAATGCTCCAAGAAACTTGTCATCACAATGCTCCAAACCCTTGTCATCACAATGCTCCATTACCCCTGTCGTAACAATGCTCCATGACCCCTGCCATCACAACGTTCCAAGGCCTTGTCATCACAAGCCTCCATGACCCTTGTCATCACAATGCTCCAAGACCCCTGTAAGCACAATGCGCCATGCACTTGTCATCACAATGCTCCACAACTTTGTCATCGCAGTGCTCCATAAATCTCGTCATCACAATGCTCAATGCACTTCTCATCAAAATGCTCTCTCACCACTGATATCACAATGTTCCATCACTAGTCATCACAATACTCCCTCACCCCTTTCATCACAATGTTCCATGACCCCTGTCAACACAATGCTCCATGACCTTGTCATCACAATGCTCCATGCCCACTCTCATCACAATAATCCATGAAACTTCTCAGACCAATGGTTCATGCCCTTGTCTCACAATACTCCATTACAACTGTCATAACAATGCTCCATGACCCCTGCCATCAGAATGTTCCACGGCCTTGTCATCACAAGGCTCCATGACCCTTGTCATCACAATTCTCCAAGACTACTGTAATTACAATGCTCCATGCCCTTGTCTTCACAAAGCTCCATGACCCCTGTCATCACAATACTCCATGAACACTTTCAGCCAAATTCTCCATGACATTCTCATCACAATGCTCCATAACACCTGTCATCACAACACTCCATGACCCCTGACAACACAATGATCCGGGACTCTTGTCATCAAAATGCTCCATGACACTTGTCATCACAATGATCCATGCCCTTCTCATCCCAATGCTCGATGAACCCTGTAGTCACAATGCTCCGTATTGCTTGCCATCACAGTACTCCATGACCGTTGTCATCACAATGCTCTATGCCTTTGTCAGCAAAATGCTAAATGACCTTGTCATCACAAGGTTCCATGCGCTTGTCATCACAATCCTCCATGAACTTTGGGATCACATTGCTTCAGGCCCTTGTCATCACAATGCTCCATTCTTTTGTCAGTACAATGCTCCATGACCCTTGTCATCACAATGCTCCATGCGCTTGTCAGCACAATGTTCCTTGACCCATGTCATCACAATGCGCCATGCGCTAGTCATCACAATGCTCCACAACCTTGTCATTACAATGCTCCATAAATCTTTTCATCACAATGCTCCATGCACTTCTCATCAAAATGCTCTCTCACAACTGATACCACAATGTTCCATCACTAGTCATCACAATACTCCCTCACCTCTGTCATCACAATGTTCCATGACCACTGTCATCAGAATGATACATGCCCTTATCATCACAATGCTCCATGACCCGTGACATCAAAATGTTCCATAACCTCTGTCATCAAAGACTCCATGACCCTTTTCATCACAATGTTACATAACCACTGTCATCAACATGTTCCATGACACTTTTCATCAAATTGTTCCATGACCCTGTCATCACAATGCTCCCTGCCATTCTCATCACATTGCACCACGACCTTCTCATCAAAATGCTCCATGATCTTTGTCATCACAAACTCCATGACCCTTGGCATCACATTGCTCCATGCCCTTGTCATCACAAAGCTCCATGACGCTTGTCATCACTGTGCTCGATGACCTGCTCATCACAATGCCCCACGCCCTTGTCATTACAATCCTCCGTGACACATGTATCACAGTGTTCCATGCCCTTGTCATCACAATGCGCCATGCCGACTCTCAGCACAATAATCCATGAAAATTTTCAGAACTATGCTCCATGCCCTTGTCATCACGATGCTCCATTACCCCTGTCATAACAATGTTCCATGACCACTGCCATCACAATTTTCCACGGCCTTGTCATCACAAGGCTCCATGACACTTTTCATCACAATGCTCCAAGACCCCTGTAATCACAATGCTCCATGCCCTTGTCATCACAAAGTTCCATGACTAATGTCATCAGAATGCTCCATGGTCTTCTCATCACAATGCTCCATGCCCTGTTCATCACCATGCTCCATGACCCCTGTAATCAAAATTCTCCATGCCCATTTTCTTCAGAATGCTCTATGAGCCTTGTCATCACAAGGCTCCATGGTCTTCTCATCACAATGCTCCAGGACCTTGTCATCACAGTGCTACATTCCCTTGTCATCACTATGCTCCATTACCCCTGTCATCACAATGCTCCATGACCACTGTCATCACAACACTCCATGATCCCTGACAACAGAGTGATCCGGGACTCTTGTCAGCAAAATGCTCCATGACCCTTGTCATCACAATGATCCATCCCCTTGTCATCCCAAAGCTCCATGACGCCTGTAAACAAAATGCTCTGTGATGCTGGTCATCACATTGCTCCATGGCCCTTGTCAGCACAATGCTCCATGCCTTTGTCAGCAAAATGCTACATGACCTTGTCATCACTATGCTCCATGCGCTTGTCATCACAATCCTCCCTGAACATTGGGACCACATTGCTTCATGCCCTTGTCATCACAATGTTCCATGCTCCCTGAAATCAAAATGATCCATGACTTCTGTCATCACAATGCTCCAAACGCTTGTGATTGCAATGTTCCATAACACTTGTCATCACAATGCTCCATGATGGCTTTCATCACAATGCTCCATGACGTTTGTCATCACAATGCTCCCTGACACTTGTCTCAGAAAGCTCCATGACACCTGTCATGAAAAGGCTCCATGCCTTTTTCATCACATTGCTCCATGCCCCTTTCATCACAATGCTCCATGCCATTGTCATCACAATACTCCACAAGATTGGCATCACAATGCTCCATGACCCTTGTCATCACAATGTTCCATGTCCCATGTCATAACAATGCTCCATGAACGCTGTCATCACAATGATCCATGCCCATTGTCATTACAGTTCTCCATGATGCTCATCATCACAATTATCCATGGCCTTCTCATCACAATGCTCCACCGTCTTGCCATCACAATGCTCCATGCCCTGATCAGCACAATGATCCATGTCCATTGTTATCACAATTCTCCACGTCCTTGTCATCACAATGCTCCATGACATTTCTCATCACAATGTTACATGCTCTTGTCATCACAATTCTCCATGCAATTGTCATTGCAATGCTCCATGACGGCTTTCATAGCAAGCTCCATGTGCTTGTCATCACAATGCTTCACAAAAGTGTCATCAAAATTCTCAATGGCCCTTGTCATCACAATGCTCCATGACCCTTGTCATCACAATGCTCCAAGCCCTTGAGATCACAATGCTTCATTAAGTTTGTCATCACAATCCTACATGACACTTGGCATCACATTGCTACATGCCATTGTCCTCACAATGGACCATGACATATGTCATCACAATGCTCCCTGACACCTGTCTTCACAATACTCCATGATCTTGTCATCACCATGTTCCATGCCCTTGACATCACAATGCACCTTGCCCACTGTCATCACAATACTCCATGAAACTTGTCAGACCTATGCTCCATGCCCTTGTCATCACAATGCTCCATGACCCCTGTCATCACAATGTTCCATGGCCTTGTCATCACAAGGCTCCATGACCCTTGTATTAACCATGCTCCAAGAACCCTGTAGTCACAATGCTCCATGCCCATCTCATCACTCAACTCCAAGACGGATGTCATCAGAATGTTCCATGGCCTTCTCATCACAATGCTCCATGCCCTTGTCATCACAATGCACCAAGACCCTTCTAATCACAATGCTCCATGCCCCTTTTCATCTCAATGCTCCATGAACCCTGTCATCACAGTGCACCATGCCCATCATCATAATGCTTCATGCTATTGTCATCACAATGAAATCAACATGCTCCATGACCTCTGTCATCACAATGCTCCAAACCCTTTTGGTCACAATGTTCCATAACACTTTTCATCACAACGCCCCATGAAGCTCGTCTTCACAGTTATCCATGGTCTTCTCATCACAATGGTCCATGACCTTTGTCATCACAATGCTCAGTACACTTGTCATCACAATGCTCCCTGACACTTGTCGTCAGTAAGCTTCTTGAACACTGTCATGACAAGGCTTCATGTGTTTTTCATCACAATGATCCATGCCCTTTTCACCTCAATGCTCCAAGAGACCTGTAATCACGATGCTATATGCATTTGTCATCACAAAGCTCCATGACGCATGTCATCAGAATGCTCCATGGCCTTCTCATCACAATGCTCCATGCCCTTGTCATCACAATGCTCCTAGACCCCTGTAATCAAAATGTCCCATGCCCACTTTCATCAGAATGCTCCATGAGACTTTTCTTCACAAAGCTCCATGGATTTCTCATCACTATGCTCCAGGACCTTGTCATCACAATGCTCCTTTCCCTTGTCATCACAATGCTCCATGACCACTGTCATAACATTACTCCATGAATATTTTCAACCCAGTGCTCCATGATTTTCTCATCACAATGCTCCATGACCCCGTCATCACAACGCTCCATGACCCCTGACAACACAATGATCCAGGATTCTTGTCATCAAAATGCTACATGAAACTTGTCATCACAATGATCCATGCCCTTTTCATCCCAATGCTCCAGGAACATGAGGTTTAAGGCTAGGGCTCAGTGCTTCGTTCAGGATTAGAGGTCAGAGCAATATGGTTGGGGGGCTCCCTCTTTCCCAGGTTTCTCCTTACTCCCACCTCTTTTCTGTGGTCCTAAGTCTACTGGAGTGGGAAAGATAGGACACAGCTGGTCCCCCAGATTCCCTGAGGACAATGGCAAGTAGCATGGTAAGACTGGGGAAGATCTTACCAAGGTCTCCATAGGCCTATCACAGTGACTGCATATCCCTCATCTGAGACCTACTACTCTCTTCGACAAGCAGGGCTAAAGGGAAAGTTCTTTGGAAGCAGGTCCATCTCCATATCACCCATCTCAGGACTCTAGGGCTTCACTCTGGTGGCCCAGCCAGTACTGTCCCTCTCCCCCATTATTTTTCTGTGCCGCAAACTGAGTCAGAGAATTATCGAGAGCATGAGGGGAACCAGGCTTAGAACAACCCCTTTTGCCATGCCTTCCCTATCCTGGGAATTGAGAGGGGATTTCTGAGGAGAGGGGCTGGTGAACTCCCAGGGACACAAGGAAACTAGAGATGAGGGAGGGGAGAAAGTGTTTCCCACACCTGATGAGAGGGATCCAAGAGACAGAGATCAGAGGAGGAGACCTCTCAGGAGACACCAATTGTAGAGTGCTGCCCCTATAACTTAATTCTGTGGCACCCTCCCTGGAGCTGGGGCCAGTCCCTAACTGAAAGCAGACCCACTAGGAGTCCCTGACCCTTCATCACTTCAGTAGCTAGTCGATTTCAGCACAACTCAGTGACAAGACAGAAAGGAAAGGTAGGGAGCAGTGGCCCTTGGGTTCTCCTAGGGAGGTTACACTTCGGGGGGTTGATGCCAAATATCTAAGTAACATTTTAATTTTATTTTGGCTGTGCAATGTGTCATGTGGTATCTTAATTCCCCAGCCAGGGATAGAACGCATACCCCCTGCAGTGGGAGCATGGAGTCTTATCCACTGGACCATCAGGGAAGTCCCTGATGCCAAGTATCTTTCAACTCGGGATCCAACTGAAAGAGCCAGAAGCTGGGGTGTTAACTGTAGGAAAGACCTCCAACAGTTCTCAGTCATTCCCCTATGGCAGGCCAAGGGTGGCAGCTTCTATGAGTCTTTCCCTCCTCTCACAGCCTACTTCCTACAACTATGGGCTTGAAATATTTTCGATCCACTCCCAGGAGGAGAAGATGCTTCAGGCACCAGGCAAAGTCCTGTCTAGGAGGAAGGTGGCAGCAGAGTGCTGGGATTGTGAGGATTTATGGACGGGGGGACAAGGCTGGGAGGAAGATAAAGCCAGGATTATTTAGCTCCCTCCATACAGGCCACTCACAGAGACGAGTGTGTGTGTGGTGGGGCGGGGGGCTTAGGTGGTGGAAGGCAATCACTGGTCGTAAGGGGATGCCTGACTCTGATGAGGGGACCTTAGGAATAATGGGAGCCTGGACACGTATGGACACCTTATCAGGGGGAGAGGCCCTGTCGATATTGAAACAGCCGGCATGGAGAATGGCTCCCATCCCGAATGGCAGCAGCGGCGGCAGAATCAGGAGGGCAGGACGGTGGCTTCTGTTTAAATCTTTAACTCACCAGCTGGCTAGACAGCGGCAGCAGGGGTGCGGTGGGGGATGTTGCGACCGGAGCCCTGGAGAGCAGTGCCCAGTCCGCTTGACAAACAGCTCATCAGGCCCCACAGAAGCTCCAGCTTCTGCTCCCGAGGGTGCGCTGAGCTGTGTGGGGACCCGACACAGGCATAAGGCGGGGCGGGGGCTCCCGGCTTCCCCGCGACCGGTTCTCTCGGACTGAGCCTCGTCCATGCCCTGGGCGGGTGCGCGGTATCCCAAGCACTTCGCCTCCACTCCCTCCACCACATGTGCAGCCAGGGGAAAAAGTAGAAACAACCCCTGCAGATCCTGGAAAGAGAAGGCAGAGCAGGGCCGGGTGGGGCGGGGCGGGGCGGGGCTGACTCCACTGACTCCGCCCCTTGGACGCTTCTACCCTCTCGTGGAAGGCTCCGCCCTTTTAGAGGCGGTTAGAGGCGGTTTACAGGCGGTTTACAGTCGGTTTTTAGAGGCTCTGCCCTTTTAGAGGCGGTTAGAGGCTGTTAGAGGCGGTTTACATGCGCTTTACAGGCGGTTTTTAGAGGCTGTTCCTCCAGTCCACGCCCCCTAATAGGCCCCTCCCCTCCCGCTTCTCCCGCCCCAGAGAACTCGCGCCCTCCCTGCCCCTTCCCCACCAACCGGGAGTGGCTAGGTTCCTCCTCCGCAGAACCCCGCCTCCACGCACGCCTCCTCCTCCTCCTCCTCCTCCTCAGCTTCCTGCATCACCTGGTATCTCCTCAATCCCGACATGTCCTGGGTTCCCAAAGTCTCCTGGTGAGCGGCATGATTGGATCAAGGATTCCCCAAATCCTTGGGAGGATCCCCTTCTCTGTCATTCTCTGGACCAGTCTGAATTGTTCTCAGATAATATGAGACAGGTGCCCCCGGGAAGACTCAGTTGCCACATTGGGACAGGGTTGGATTGAAGATTTGGGAGGCACTAGTCGTTAAGGGATTGGGTGGTAGGGCCTCTCGGGGGCATGGGGCATTTAGGGGGTCAGAGCCAAAGGCCTTCGAGGTCATGGGGCTGGGATATTTGGGGTCCCGCGTGAGGATTTTCGGGGATTGTGGTCACCCGGGTGGGGGTTGAGGGTTCGGCACAGCCTAAATGCCCACCCTCTCTGGCTCCACCCTGGAAACACGCCGTTGCATTAGGTCACAAAGACAGCATCACGCACTAGGGGTGGGGCTTACCTATTACCAGGAAGGGGCGGAGGCAGGACATTTCTTCAGAGGAGGGGTAGTCCAGAAGGTGGAGCCAGAGCCTATCAATAAAGAGGTGGAGTTCGGGTTTGTTACATAGAGGCAGGGCACAGACCCTCTTTTATAAGGGTGGAGTCAGATTTCAGTGCTGCACCCTGGGAAGACGGAGACCTCAGCACCAGGCAGCAAGAAAAGAGCTTTGGGACGCTGTCCAGTACTGTTGTGCCAATCCCCTCTCCTCTCTGTCTTCCTGGCTTCTGCTCCGACAATTACCTTTCTTGTCTGCCCCATTCTGTTTGTACGATTCTGGGCAGAGGAGGAATAGGGCTCCAGAGAGGGCCCAGTCTAGACAGGCCAGGCTATGGGAACACTTGTTGGCTGAGTGGCCTTGGCCAAGTCACTTCATGGTTAGAGAGTCACAGCCCTTCCTCTCTGAGCTGAGACCTCCTTTCATGTGATTTCTGTTCCTGCAGTCACTAATCAACAAATATTTATCGAGTGACTACTAGGTGCCGGGTGATGTGCTTGGGCATGAGGATACAGCAGAGAAGACAGGCACAGACTCTTCCCCCAGAGAGCTTGTCATCTGGGTTGGACAGGGCAGGGGAATCAAAAGAGACAATAAGATCACTACAATAGACGAAGCTGACTGGCCGGGGGCCGTGGAGGGTGCTTTGGCAAAGCCAAGAAAGAGCAATTAACCCAGTGTGGGAGGTTGGAAATAGCTGCGCTATTTGGTCTGGGGAGGGGGAAGGGAGCCTTGTGGCTGGACGGTATGGGAGAGAATGACCAGAAATGAGTGAAATAAAAGTCCCCTCAGGCTGAAGTGTGGAGAATGGATTCACCTATCCTCTTCCCACCATTCCACACTCTTTTCCCCTCTCATACCTATCTTCCCCTGCCTGGGCTACATAGAGACAGGTGACAGACAGATCCACGGATGCCAGTGGGAAGCATTGCAGTCTAGGCATGGAGAAGCTGTGCTTCCACCGCACTCACCCTCACTTACACTCACACTCACAGTGACACTCCTGCCCTGCTGCAGCTGGGGCAAGTCTGGTCACGGGAAGAGGAGGCCTGGTCCCTAGGGCTTCAGTAATTCACATCCCTTCACTCAGATGCAGGGTTCTGTCTGTTGTATACTAAACAATTTGGCTTTTGTCCCTGGTTCCTGAGAGGGAGACTCTAAATCTTTGGAATACCTCAAGTAATACGAGTGTCTTTGTTATCTATGTGTCCCTTGGCTCACACCTGAGTTGATGCTAAGAGATGAGGTGACTTGGGCTGAGGCCTGGTCAGCAGAAAGACCAACCATATCATTGCAGTATTGGGGTTTTGAGCCAATCCGTCAGAGGACATCGAGTCATGTTGCCAACAATTCATTCCTGCCTATGTATGAAATCTCAGTAAAAACTCTGTACACCAAAGCTCATGGAACTTCCTGGTTGGTGAACATATTGATATACTGCGAGGGTGACGTGCCCTTTGTGTCTCCATGGGGAGAGAGCATGGGAGCTCTGCACTGAGACCCTCCTTGTGTGTCTTTTCATTTGGATGTTCCTGATATATGTACTTTATAAAAAACTAGTTGTCAGGAGAGCACTTCCGAGTTGTGTGAGTCATTCTAGTGAACCATTGGACCTGAGGGGGGTTTGAAGACCTCTGGACTTGTAGCTAGTTAGGCAGAAATGCAGGTGTCCTGGGGACCCCACTTGTGACTGGCAGCTCAAGTGGAGGCAGGCTTGTTGGGACTGTGCCCTTAAACCTGTGGAGTCGAACACTGGCTCTGGGTAGTTAGTGTCTGCATTGAATTGCAGTACATGAGTTGGCAGCAGAATACCTTTCCACTGAGTGCACTCCCCACTGTCTCCATCTATCTGGAACCTTGTCTCCCTTTCATAACTCCTTAGTAGCCTCCTTGTCCCCATTTCCCACTCTTTGTCTTTAGCTCTGAGAACCTCAGCACTCAACATTTTGGACAAGGGAAGTGGGTTGCATTGTCCCTGTTAGGGGAAGGTTTGCAGTGTCATCCCCTTGAAGGCATTTGAAAATGAGTTTTAAGGCTAGGGGTCAGAGCTTGGTTCAGGATTAGAGGTCAGAGCAATATGGTTGGGGGGCTCCCTCTTTCCCAGGTTTCTCCTTACTCCCACCTCTTCTCTGTGGTCCTAAGACTACTGGATTGGGAAAGATGGGACCCAGCTGGCCCCCAGATTCCCTGAGGACAATGGCAAGTAGCTGGGTAAGACTGGGGAAGATCTCTTCCCAGGTCTCCATAGGCCTCTCACAGTGACTACACATCCCTCAGCTGAGACCTACTCCTCTCTTCGACAAGCAGGGCTAAAGGGAAAGTTCTTTGGAAGCAGGTCCAGTTCCCATATCTCACATCTCAGGACTCTAGGGCTTCCCCCTCCTGGCCCAGCCAGTACTGTCCCTCTCCCCCATTATTTACCTGTGCCCCAAACTGAGTCAGAGAATTATCGATAGCATGAGGGGAACCCGGCTTAGAACACCCCCTTCTGCCATGCCTTCCCTATCCTGGGAATTGAAAGGGGATTTCTGAGGAGAGGGGCTGGTGAGCTCCCAGGGACACACGGAAACTAGAGATGAGGGAGGGGAGCAAGTGTTTCCCCCCCCTGATGAGACGGACCCAAGAGACAGAGACCAGAGGAGGAGACCTCTCAGGAGACACAAATTGTAGAGTGTTGTCCCTTCCCGTTCCCAGCCCTAGAGCATATGATGTAACAAACTTAACTGTGACCCCTTTTTTTCTGCCTTATCTTTCCATCATCCATCCATCCATTTATCAATTTATCGATCCGTCCATCTATGTGTCCATATGTCTCCCCATCTTTGTCTCTTCATTGGTCCATTCTCCCATCTTTACTTTCACCTGTGTTTTCACATCTTTCTCTTCATTTATTCATCTGTATGTTTAACCATTAGCTGTGTATTTAATGCATCCATTCATCTATTTATCAGTTATGGTAATAATGAACATTTGTTGATACTTAAGTGCCATGCACCATGCTAAGAGCTCTAAAATCATTTTCTCATGACAAATATATGAAGTAGAATGCTGTGAGTGATGTTTTTGTTCATGCAGACACTTTTTTATACTCCTTTTCCTGCTTCCTTTAGGGAAGTTCTCTCTCACTTCACGTGGTCTTTGTGGCTATGTTCACTATAGTGATCTGATCAGAGTACTCCATTCCCTGGGCACTGTAATATATTGAAGAACTGAGTATGTGTCACAAGCACAGTTCAAAGTTTTTCATGAGCTTTGATGTTAGGAGAAAGTGGCCCTGCGTTTTCCATTACTCACTATAAAAATGTGGATTTGAGGCTTCCAGTGGTCATATTTTCTTCTGCTAGAAGATCACCTGTCTATAACCGGAATGAAGTCTCCACATAAAAAAAATAGAGATAATTCGGGGCTTCCCTGGTGGTGCAGTGGTTGAGAGTCCACCTGACGATGCAGGGGACGCGGGTTCGTGCCCCGGTCCTGGAAGATCCCACATGCCGCAAAGCAGCTGTGCCCATGAGCCCTGGCCACTGAGCCTGGGCGTCCGGAGCCTGTGCGCCACAACAGGAGAGGCCACAGCAGTGAGAGGCCTGCTTGCCACAAAAAAAAAAAAGAGAGAGAGAAGTCAAGTTACAAGATGGAGATAACATAATTTGATTCCCTGAGTCCAACCAGTGCTGAAGTAAACCAAATCTTAATCTAGTTATGTGATATGACAAATTTAACTTTTTGCTTAAGCTACTTTAAGTTGGGTTTTTTTCACTCACAATAGAAAGAGTCCTAGATAATGATCATTGTATTATTATCCCCATTTTACAGATGAGGAAACTAATATCCAGAAAGATTAATTTACCCCATGTTTCACCGCTTATAAATGGCAGAACATTGGTACATATTTGGAGCAAAACTCTGACATATTACACATATATGTCTGTCCATCTGTTGGTTCAGTCCATCCATCTATCCATCCATCCCAGTTATTTGTTTATCTGACCATCCTTCAATGCCAAGGCACCAAAGGCAATAAGACTTGCCAACTCCAATTTGAGGCTGGGTTTGGATCAGAGGTTAGCAAACTTTTTTGTTAAAGGTTCAGCTAGGAAATAAGGTTTTGCAGGCCATACTGTCTCTGTAGTCACTTGTCAGCTTTGCTGTTGTAGCCCCAAAGCAGCCATAGACAATATGTAAATGAACAGGCATGGCTATATTCCAATAAAGTTTTATTTACAAAAACAGGCAGCAGGCTGGCTGGGCCATAGTTTGCCAATCACTGATCTGGATCAGTGGGGAAAACACATACGTTCTGTCATCGTTGGGAACATGAGTAGGGAATGGAAACGTATATTCCTTGCATTTGCCATTACTAATGTAGTTGAAACAACAGGGTTTTTATACTCAAACTCTTGTATTTGAATCCGGTTTTAGAACCCTGGACAGTCGAGGGAACAGGATCTGTAAAATGGGAATAATATGTATCTTGTGAGGTGGTCCATGTGCCAGACACACAGTGGGTGCATTCAGTGGTGGTTAGGTCCATCCCCTTTTCTCATTCATCACCTCCCATATATTACCAGCCTCAGGAGGCCTCTCTCTTTTTAGGGTGTCCTGGGATACAGTGAGGATAGTTCAATCTGGCTTTCTGAGTTCAGGAGCCCAACTTCTAAGAATGTGCTTTCATACAAGTTATATAGATTAAGCTCTTGCAAACTCCAAATTTCTCTTTTTAGTAGCTCTACCCCAATTCTTGTCCATACTGTTCCACAACGGTAACCACTCCAGTGCCCAGCAAAACAAAAGGCTCTCTAGTCAACAGGCCCCATTAGACTGAGAGGCAGTTTAGGTACCTTCTTTTATCAAGTCCACCCTTCATGATATTACCCTGTTCCCCAGGTGGCTTTTTAACCTATTTATTCCAAACAAATACTCTTCTCTGGGAGGAAGGATTGTGTCCATATGTGTCTTTGTGTCTGTGTGCCCATGACGGTTTGTGTGTAATTGTGTATGTGTGTCTATATGTCACCTTGTGTCCGTACTGTGATTATATGCTTAACTATCTGTGGTGTGTCCTTGGTTGATGCGCGTGATTGGCTGTGTGATTGATTATATGCCTGTGTATGTGTGCGTGGGTATGGACGTATGTAAGTGGGTAAGGGTGTCCCCACTTTTGTGCTTGTGTGTATATGTGTTTAATCCATCCCATTGTGGCTCTCAACCTCACAAGGCCTGCAGGGGGCATCCAGTGCACAGGGAAAGGGGATGCGAGTCCCCTGGCCTGTGCTCCAACCTCATGGGGCCTGCAGAGGGCATATAGTGTCTAGAGAAAAATAGATTGTGTGGCCTGTGGAAGTGGGGCTCTGGTCTGAGGAGCCTGGGCTCTCTTATTCCAGAAATAAGCCTGGAAATGAGCAAGAAGCCTGATGACTCAGCTTCTGAAAGTCCCTGATCCTAGGAGGGGGTCGGCTTCACCCCGCAAATCCTTCTCCAAACCCTCTGTCCACATCCAGAGGTTCCTGACCCAGCCTGCAGGGCAGAGCTTGTCCCTTTAGTCCAAGTGTGGGTAGGATATTGCACAGCACTTCTGGAGGTGACTGGACATCAGGATGGGGGGAAGTCTTGAGCAATAGTACACCCTCCTTCTCTGCCTCCTGCCCTCAGCATCTTGAAGGACTGCCTCAGTCACTGCCAGGATTTCCTGAACACCCCCTCTCTTTCATTTTCTGCAGTTTGGGCCACTCTGGGCTCCAGGATTTCTGGGCCTGGACTGAGCCTTCTCAGGAGACGTGCAGGAAACAAGGGCCTCTGAAACCAAGCAGAAGGTGACCTGTGTCACTGGTGATGAGCCTGGTGGGTAGGGTGGCCAGAGGGAAGGCAAGGGAGGCTCCATGTAACAGGGAGCTCTGCAGAGCTTTGAGGATGGGTGAGGCAGGAAGTAGGACATTCCAGGTGGAATGAACAGCAAGCACAGAGGCTCTGGAGGGACAGGGCTTTGTGATTAATCCTGATGTGGGTGAGGCAGCGGAAGGCAAGTGGTGTGAGAAGCTATGTATGTGGGGGTAATCCCTGTGTACTTGGGGCACCTCCTAGTGATGCCATGCCCAGTGGTCAAAGTTCATGGAAGACCCCTGTAACCTTAATCAGGCAGGACCATCAGGGACCAGTATTCCCTAGGCATGAAGGTTTGGGTCCCTTAGCAGGCATAGAATGTCAACCAGCTGAAGTGCCAGTTGGAGGTAAAGGGAATGAATCATAGAGGAAGTGTGGCAAACAGAATTTAAGATTCCTCCCTCCTGGTGTGCATATCCTGTATAATCTCGCTTTGAGGGGATCCCCTTGGCCTCCTGGCTTGTGAATATGATGGGATATCAGTGATGTGGTTAGGTTATGCTATATGGCAAAAATGAAGGGGCTTTGCAGATGTAATTAAGGACGCAAAATCAGTTGACTTTGAGTTAGTTGAAAGGGAGATTACCCTGGGTGGGCCTGACCTAATCAGGTGAGCCCTTTAAAAAGTGTCTAGGGCTAAGAAATAAAAAGCAGCAGCAGGGAGGAAGATGGTGGAAGAGTAAGACACGGAGATCGCCTTCCTCCCCACAGATACATCAGAAATTCATTTACACGTGGAACAACTCCTACAGAACACCTACTGAACGATGACAGAAGACCTCAGACCCCCCAAAAGGCAAGAAACTCCCCACCTACCTGGGTAGGGCAAAAGAAAAAAGAATAAACAGAAACAAAAGGATAGGGAAGGGACCTGCACCAATGGGAGGGAGCCGTGAAGGAGGAAAGGTTCCACACACTAGAAGGCCCTTCACGGGCGGAGACTGCGGGTGGCGGAGGGGGAAGCTTCGGAGTAGCGGAGGAGATCACAGCAACAGGGGTGTGGAGGGCAAAGCGGAGAGATTCCGGCACAGAGAATCGGTGCCCTCAGGCACACACCAGCCCGAGAGGCTTGTCTGGTCGGCCGCCGGGGTGGGTGGGGCTGGGAGCTGAGGCTCGGGTATCGGGATTCAGTCGGAGCACAGGGAGAGGACTGGGGCTGGTGGCAGGAAGAGAGCCTGAAGGGGTTAGTGCACCATGGCTAACCCGGAGGGAGTCTGCGGAAAAAGTCTGGAGCTGCCGAAGAGGCAAGAGACTTTTTCTTCCCTTTTTTTTCCTGGTGCGCAAGGAGAGGGCATTAAGAGCGCTGCTTAAAGAAGCTCCAGAGACAGACGCGAGCCACGACTAAAGGCACAGACACCGGAGATGGGCGTGGGATGCTGGAGTTCCTGCTGCCGCCGCCACAAGGCCTGTATGCGAGCACAGGTCACTGTCCACCCCGCCTTCCGGGGAGGCTGTGCAGCCCGCCACTGCTGGGGTCCTGGGACCCTGGGATGGCTTCCCCAGGAAAGTGCACGGAGCACCTTGGGCTGGTGCAACATCACGCCAGCCTCTGCTGCCGCAGGCCCGCCCCGCACTGCGTGCCCCTCCCTCCCCTCTGCCTGAGTGAGCCAGAGCCCCCGAATCAGCGGCTCCTTTAAACCCGTCCTGTCTGAGCGAAGCACGGACGCCCTTCGGTGACCTACGTGCAGAGGCGGGGCCAGGTCCAAGGCTGAGACCCGGGAGCTGTGAGAGCAGAGAAGAGACAGGGAAATCTCTCTGTGCAGCCTCAGAGGCAGCGGATTAAAGCTCCACGGTCCACTTGATGTGCCCTGTGTCTGTGGAGTGCATGAATGGACAGAGAATCATCCCAAATTGAGGAGGTGGACTTTGAGGGCAAGATTTAAGACTTTTTCCCCTTTCCCTCTTTTTACAACAAACTATCCCAAATTAAGGATGTGGACTTTGAGAGCTAGATTTCAGACTTTTTCCCCTTTTCCTCTTTTTACAATGAATTATCCCAAATTGAGGATGTGGACTTTGAGAGCAAGATTTTCGATTTTTTCCCTGTTTTCTTTTTGTGAATTTGAATGTGTATGCTTCTGTGTGAGATTTTCTCTGTATAGCTTGGCTTCCACCATATGTCCCAGGGTTCTATCTGTCCGTTTTTTTTCAATAATTACATTTTAATTTTAGTAATGCTGCTATATTTTATACATTATTCTATTTTACTTTACCTGATTTTTCTTTTTTTCATACCTTCCCTTCCTCCCTCCCTCCTTCCCTCCTGTCTTTCTTTCCTTCTCTCTTTCTTTCTTTCTTTCCTCCCTCCCTCCCTCCCTCCCTCCCTTCTTCCTTGCACTCTTTCTATTTCTTTCCTTCCTTCCTCCATTGTTCCTTTCACTCTTTCTTTTTCTTTCCTTCCTTTCTCCATTGTTCCTTTCACTATTTCTTTCTTTCCTTCCTCCCTCCCTCCCTCCTTTCTCTCTTTCTTTCCATCCTTCCTCCCTCCCTCCATCCTTTCTTTATTTCTTTCTTCCTTCCTTCCTTCCTTTCTATCCTTCTTCCTTTCTTTCTCTCTCTCTTTCTTTCTTCTACTAATTATTTCTTTCTACCTTTTCTCCCTTTAATTCTGAGCCGGGTTGATGAAAGGCTCTTGGTGCTGCAGCAAGGAGTCAGTGCTGTGCGTCTGAAGTGGGAGAGCCAACTTCAGGACACGGGTCCACAAGAGACCTCCCAGCTCCACATAATATCAAGGGGCAAAACTCTCCCAGAGATCTCCATCTGAACACCAGCACCCAGCATCAGTCAACGACCAGCAAGCTACAGTGCTGGTCACCCTATGCCAAGCAACTAGCAAGACAGGAACACAACCCCCACCCATTAGCAGAGAGGCTGCCTAAAAACATAATAAGGCCAAAGGCACCATAAAACACACCACCAGAAGTGGACCTGTCCACCAGAAAGACAAGATTGAGACTCAACCACCAGAACACAGGCACTAGTCCACCCCCACCAGGAAGCCTACACAACCTACTGAAACAACCTTAGCCACTGGGGACAGACACCAAAAACAATGGGAACTATGAACCAGCAGCCTGCAAAAAGGAGACCCCAAACACAGTAACATAAGCAAAATGAGAAGACAGAAAAACACACAGCAGGTGAAGGAGCAAGATAAAAACCTACCAGACCTAACAAATGAAGAGGTAATAGGCAGTCTACCTGAAAAAGAATTCAGAATAATGATAGTAAAGATGATCCAAGATTCTATTTCCAAGATCCAAAATATTGGAAATAGAATAGACAAAATGCAAGAAACAGTTAACAAGGACCTAGAAGAACTAAAGATGAATCAAGCATCGATTAAAAACACAATAAATGAAATGAAAAGTACTCTAGACGGGATCAATAGCAGAATAACTGAGGCAGAAGAACGGATAAGTGAGGTGGAAGATAAAATAGTGGAAATAACTGCTGCAGAGCAAAATAAAGAAAAAATAATGAAAAGAATAGAGGACAGTCTCAGAGACCTCTGGGACAACACTAAACGCACCAACATACAAATTATAGGGGTTCCAGAAGAAGAAGAGAAAAAGAAAGGGACTGAGAAAATATTTGAAGAGATTATAGTTGAAAACTTCCCTAATATGGGAAAGGAAATCGTTAATCAAGTCCAGGAGGCACAGAGAGTGCGATACAGAATAAATCCAAGGAAAAATATGCCAAGACACATATTAATCAAACTGTCAAAAATTAAACATAAAGAAATCATAATAAAAGCCACAAGGGAGAAACAACAAATAACACACAAGGGAATCGCCATCAGGTTAACAGCTGATCTCTCAGCAGAAACTCTACAAGCCAGAAGGGAGTGGCAGGACATAATTAAAGTGATGAAGGAGAAAAACCTGCAACCAAGATTACTCTACCCAGCAAGGATCTCATTCAGATTTGATGGAGAAATTAAAACCTTTACAGACAAGCAAAAGCTGAGAGAGTTCAGCACCACCAAACCAGCTTTACAACAAATGCTAAAGGAACTTCTCTAAGCAAGAAACACAACAAAAGGAAAATACCTACAATAACGAAACCAAAGCAATTAAGGAAATGGGAATAGGAACATACATACCAATAATTACCTTAAATGTAAATGGACTAAATGTTCCCACCAAAAGAGACAGGTTGGCTGAATGGATACAAAAACAAGACACATTTATATGCTGTCTACAAGAGACCCATTTCAGACTTAGAGACACATACAGATTGAAAGTAAGGGGATGGAAAAGATATGCCATGCAAATGGAAATCAAAAGAAAGCTGGAGTAGCAATTCTCATATCAGACAAAATTGACTTTAAAAGAAAGACTACTAGAAGAGAAAAGGAAGGACACTACATAATAATCAAGGGATCGATCCAGGAAGAAGATATAACAATTGTAAATATTTATGCACCCAACATAGGAGCACCTCAATACATAAGGCAAATACTAACAGCCATAAAACGGGAAATCGACAGTAACACACTCATAGTAGGGGACTTTAACACCCCACTTTCACCAATGGACAGATCATCCAAAATGAAAATAAATAAGGAAACACAAGCTTTAAATGATACATTAAACAAGATGGACTTAATTGATATTTATAGGACATTCCATCCAAAAACAACAGAATACACATTTTTCCCAAGTGCTCATGGAACATTCTCCAGGATAGATCATATCTTGGGTCACAAATCAAGCCTTGGTAAATTTAAGAAAATTGAAATTGTATCAAGTATCTTTTCCGACCACAATGCTGTGAGAGTAGAAATCAGTTACAGGAAAAGATCTGTAAAAAATACAAACACATGGAGGCTAAAAAATACACTACTCAATAACGAAGTGATCACTGAGGAAATCAAAGAGGAAATAAAAAATAATACCTAGAAACAAATGACAATGGAGACACGACGACCCAAAACCTATGGGACGCAGCAAAAGCAGTTCTAAGGGGGAAGTATATAGCAATACAATCCCACCTTAAGAAACAGGAAACATCTCGAGTAAACAACCTGACCCTGTACCTAAAGCAATTAGAGAAAGAAGAACAAAAATCCCCCAAAGTTAGCAGAAGGAAAGAAATCATAAAGATCAGATCAGAAATAAATGAAAAAGAAATGAAGGAAACGATAGCAAAGATCACTAAAACTAAAAGCTGGTGCTTTGAGAAGATAAACAAAATTGACAAACCATTAGCCAGACTCATCGAGAAAAAAGGGAGAAGACTCAAATCAATAGAATTAGAAATGAAAAAGGAGAAGTAACAACTGACACTACAGAAATACAAAAGATCATGAGAGATTACTACAAGCAACTCTATGCCAATAAAATGGATAACCTGGAAGAAATGGACAAACCCTTAGAAATGCACAACCTGCCAAGACTGACTCAGGATGAAATAGAAAATATGAATACACCAATCCCAAGCACTGAAATTGAAACTGTGATTAAAAATCTTCCAACAAGCAAAAGCCCATGACCAGATGGCTTCACAGGCGAATTCTATCAAGCATTTAGAGAAGAGCTAACACCTATCCTTCTCAAACTCTTCCAAAATATAGCAGAGGGAGGAGCACTCCCAAACTCATTCTACGAGGCCACCATCACCTTGGTACCAAAACCAGGCAAGGATGTCTCAAAGAAAGAAATCTACAGGCCAATATCACTGATGAACATAGATGCAAAAATCCTCAACAAACTACTAGCAAACAGAGTCCAGCAACACATTAAAAGGATCATACATCATGATCAAGTGGGGTTTATTCCAGGAATGCAAGGATTCTTCAATATACACAAATCAATTAATGTGATACACCATATTAACAAATTGAAGAAGAAAAACCATATGATCATCTCAATAGATGCAGAGAAAGCTTTTGACAAAATTCAACACCCATTTATGATAAAAACCCTGCAGAAAGTAGGCATAGAGGGAACTTTCCTCAACATAATAAAGGCCATATATGACAAACCCACAGCCAACATTGTCCTCAATGGTGAAAAATTGAAACAATTTCCACTAAGATCAGGAACAAGTCAAGGCTGCCCACTCTCACCACTCTTATTCAACTTAGTTTTGGAAGTTTTAGCCACAGCAATCAGAGAAGAAAAGGAAATAAAAGGAATCCAAATTGGAAAAGAAGAAGTAAAGCTGTCACTGTTTGCAGATGACATGATACTATACATAGAGAATCCTAAAGATGCTACCAGAAAACTACTAGAGCTAATCAATGAATTTGGTAGAGTAGCAGGATACAAAATTAATGCACAGAAATCTCTGGCATGCCTGTACACTAATCATGAACAATCTGAAAGTGAAATCAAGAAAACACTCCCATTTACCACTGCAACAAAAAGAATAAAATATCTAGGAATAAACCTACCTAAGGAGACAAAAGACCTGTATGCAGAAAAATATAAGACACTGATGAAAGAAATTAAAGATGATACAAATAGATGGAGAGATATACCATGCTCCTGGATTGGAAGAGTCAATATTGTGAAAATGACTCTACTACCGAAAGCAATCTACAGATTCAATGTAATCCCTATCAAACTACCACTGGCATTTTTCACAGAACTAGAACAAAAAATTTCACAATTTGTTTGGAAAAACAAAAGACCCCGAATAGTGAAAGCAATCTTGAGAATGAAAAATGGAGCTGGAGGTATCAGGCTCCCTGACTTCAGACTATACTACAAAGCTACAGTAATCAAGACAGTGTGGTACTGGCACAAAAACAGAAATATAGATCAATGGAACAGGATAGAAAGCCCAGATATGAACCCACGCACATATGGTCAACTTATCTTTGATAAAGGAGGCAGGAATGTACAGTGGAGAAAGGACACTCTCTTCAATAAGTGGTGCTGGGAAAATTGGACAGGGACATGTAAAAGTACGAGATTAGATCATTTCCTAACACCATACACAAAAATAAGCTTAAAATGGATTAAAGACCTAAATGTAAGGCCAGAAACTATCAAACTCTTAGAGGAAAACATAGGCAGAACACTCTATGACATAAATCACAGCAAGATCCTTATTGACCCACCTCCTAGAGAAATGGAAATAAAAACAAAGATAAACAAATGGGCTCTAATGAAACTTCAAAGCTTTTGCACAGCAAAGGAAATCATAAACAAGACCAAAAGACAACTCTCAGAATGGGAGAAAATATTTGCAAATGAAGCAACTGACAAAGGATAAATTTCCAAAATTTGTAAACAGCTCATGCAGCTCAATAGCAAAAAAACAAACAACCCAATCCAAAAATGGGCAGAAGACTTAAATAGGAATTTCTTCAAAGAAGATATACAGAGTGCCAACAAACACATGAAAGAATGCTCAACCTCATTAATCATTAGAGAAATGCAAGTCAAAACTACAATGAGATATCTTCTCACACAAGTCAGAATGGCCATCATCAAAAAATCTAGAAACAATAAAAGCTGGAGAGGGTGTGGAGAAAAGGGAACACTCTTGCACTGCTGGTGGGAGTGTGAATTGGTACAGCCACTATGGAGAACGGTATGGAGGTTCCTTAAAAAACTACAAATAGAACTACCATATGACCCAGCAATCCCACTACTGGGCATATACCCTGAGAAAACCATAATTCAAAAAGAGACATGTACCAAAATGTTCATAGCAGCCCTATTTACAATAGCCCGGAGCTGGAAACAACCTAAGTGTCCATCATCGGATGAATGGGTAAAGAAGATGTGGCACATATATACAATGGAATATTACTCAGCCATAAAAAGAAATGAAATTGAGCTATTTGTAATGAGGTGGATGGACCTAGAGTCTGTCATACAGAGTGATGTAAGTCAGAAAGAGAAAGACAAATACTGTATGCTGACACATATATATGGAATTTAAGAAAAAAAATGTCATGAAGAACATAGGGGTAAGACAGGAATAAAGACACAGACCTACTAGAGAATGGACTTGAGGATATGGGGAGGGGGAAGGGTAAGCTGTGACAAAGAGAAAGAGCGGCATGGACATATATACACTACCAAACGTAAGGTTGATAGCTAGTGGGAAGCAGCCGCATAGCACAGGGAGATCAGCTTGGTGCTTTGTGTCCGACAGAAGGGGTGGGATAGGGAGGGTGGGAGGGAGACGCAAAAGGGAGGGGATATGGGAACATATGTATATGTATAACTGATTCAATTTGTTATACAGCAAAAAATAAAAAAAAAGAGATATGAACTTTTGAAGATTCCAGCTTACTTGTAAGTTTCTAAGGGTCAGGTCCTCTACATTGTTCCTGGCCTAAGTCTTAGTTAAACGTATAGCAATGTATATATTGACATATTTTCCCCTCGACTTTCTGCGATTCCCTACATCTCACCTTTCTTTGCAGACAAGCCATTTGAAATACCCTTAATTATTTCACAGCCAATAAGTCTTTGAAATAATGTGTATTTTTTAGAGAAATCTTCTCATATAATTAGGCAGAAAATCTGACCTGCCATAGATTTCAAAACAGCATAATTTCACTCTTCTCAATGATTAATCTGTTGTATTACACAACCTTTGAGTATTTAGCTTTATCAATGACATGTACTTTAAAAATGTTTTAGAGATCCTACCAGTCTTTGAAAACATCCTTCTTCTTGTTTCAGTTTGAGATTTATGTATATTTCCTGCCTTGCACCTGATTATTCCAACATCTGATGGATGGCCTTGGGAATCTAATCCTGGTATTGATTGTTTTTGCTGATTGTCTCCCCTTGTAGCTGATTTCTTCATTATTGTGTAAATTTAGATCATGAGCTCATGTTTAGCTAAACAGCTGACCTTGTAAGAGGCTAAGGTGTGAATGCTCGTAAGTTTCAGCAGAAAGTCGGCAAAGATTTTTTTGTGTCCCTCCAATGAGTTGCCCGCGAGGACCCCGTTTTCTAGAAGTGTTGGTCCAATACACCCTCTAGAGGCAGGGTATTCAGACAGGGCTGCTTTGCGGCCCCCGATCTGCGGCAGTGGCAGTGGGCGGCCTATGGTTCGGTCAGGAGCCTCTCCGCATGTGTCCCAGGGACCCATCGGCCTGCGAACATCGCTCAACTGGCAGGAAGCTACGATGCCGATACCTATGGTTAGCTGTGCAACGAGGTGTACTGTGCGAATGGTGCCACACACACTTCAAGTAAGAGGGCGGCCTGAGTGAAAAGGTGCGAGTTTGGGCACCTGTGCAGAAAAAGAAGGCACACTTTGGCCTGAGCCTAAATGCTTGTGACACCCCACTGGGCCTACCGGGCTCTGAGGGCCCTGCCCTGGGCCCCCTGCTCCCCTGCCCTTTCTTCAGTCACAGCACAGATGGCCACACCCACTCTCTCAGTGAGGGCAGTGTTCCAACCTCCCTCAGCCCCACCCCTTCTCCGCAGGTTACCATGGACTATAGATGCTGCATTCTGAGGCCTGGGCGTTTCGAGAATGCGAATGGCCGACATGATGACCTTAAATGATTTCCTCTTGTGTCAGTTTTGGTAAACTTTAGGAGCTAGGAAATGGTCCACTTTACAGAAATGTTCAAATTTACTAGCCTTTCATATATTCTATGCTCTAACATTGTCCTGATGATTTCTGTATATTCTTTACTTATGTTTTTGTTTTCCTTAATCAAAGTGTGTCTTTTAAATCTTTTCAAAGAATATTCTTTGGACTTACTAAATCACCTCAATTTTATAAGTTTTCTGTTGTATTAAGTTCTGCTCATATCTTTATTTATCTTTTTTCAATGATCTAAAGGTTTATTGTTTTGATCTTCTGATGTCAATTAAAGCATTTGGATATTCATTTTAATAAATCTTTTTACTTATAAAGATTTGAACTTTTGAAGATTCCAGCTTACTTGTAAATTCCTTAGGGTCAGGTCCACTACATTGTTGCTGGCCTAAGGCTTAGTTCAACATATAGCAATGTATATATTGACATATTTTCCCCTCGACTCTCTGTGATTCCCTACATCTCACCTTTCTTTGCAGACAAGCCATTTGAAATACCCTTAACTTATTTCACAGCCAATAAGTCTTTGAAAGAATGTGTATTTTTTAGAGAAATCTTCTTATATAATTAGGCAGAAAATCTGACCTGCCATAGTTTTCAAAACAGCATAATTTCACTCTGCTCAATGAATAATCTGTTGTATTACACTACCTTTGAGTGTTTAGCTTTATCAATGACATGTACTTTAAAAATGTTTTAGAGATCCTACCAGTCTTTGAATACATCCTTGTTTCTTGATTCAGTTCCCGTTTATGTATATTTTGTGCCTGGTACCTGATTATTCCAACATCTGATGAATGGCCTTGGGAATCTAATTCAGGTATTGATTGTTTTTGCTGACTGTCTCCTATCGTAACTGATTTCTTCATTATAGTGTAAATTTAGATCATGCGCTCAAATGTAGCTAAACAGCTGACCTTGTAACAGGCTTAGGTGTGAACGCTCCTAAGTTTCAGCAGAAAGTCGGCTAAGATTTATTTGTGTCCCTCCAATTAGTTGTCCACGAGGACCCCGTTTTCTAAAAGTGTTGGTCCAATACTACCTCTAGAGGCAGGCGACTCAGACAGGGCTGCTTTGCGGCCCCCGATCTGGGGCAGGTGCAGTAGGCAGCCTGTGGCCCAGGTAGGAGCCTCTCAGTGTGTGTCACAGGGACCCATCTGCCTGCGAACTTCGGTCACTTGGCAGGAAGTTACGATGCCCAGACCTATGGTTAGCTGTGCAGCGAGGTGTACTGCGCGGACAGGTTCCACACACACTTCAAGTAAGAGGGCGGCATGAGAGGAGAGGTGAGAGTTTGGGCAGCTGAGCAGACAAAGAAGGAGCCCTTTGGCCTGGGCCTAAATGCTTGTGACACCCCACTGGGCCTGCCGGGCTCTGAGGGCCCTGCCGGGCTCTGAGGGCCCTGCCCTGGGCCCCTTTCTCACCTGCCGTTTGTTCAGTCACAGCAGAGATGGCCACACCCACTCCCTCAGTGAGGGCAGTCTTCCAACCTCCCTCAGCCCCGCCACCTCTCCGCAGGTTACCATGGACTACAGATGCTGCATTCTGAGGCCAGGGCGTTCCGAGAATGCCAAGGGCAGACATGATGATCTTAAATGACTTCCTCTTGTGTCAGTTTTGGTAAACTTTAGGAGCTAGGAAATGGTCCACTTTACAGAAATATTCAAATTTACTGGCCTTTCATATATTCTATGCTCTAACATTGTCCTGATGATTTCTGTATATTCTTTACTTATGTTTTTGTTTTCCTTAATCAAAGTGTGTCTTTTAAATCTTTTCAAAGAATAATTTTGGACTTACTAAATCACCTCAATTTTATACGTTTTCTGTTGTATTAAGTTTTGCTCATATATTTATCTTTTTTCTATGATCTCAGGGTTTAATGTTTTGATCTTCTGATGTCAACTAAAACACTTGTATATTCATTTTAATAAATCTTTTTACTTATAAAAAGATTTGAACTTTTGAAGATTCTACATTTCTAAGGGTCAGGTCCTCTACATTGTTGCTGGCCTAAGGCTTAGTTGAACATATAGCAATGTATATATTGACATACTTTGCCCTCGACTTTCTGTGATTCCCTACATTTCAACTTTCTTTGGAGAGAAGGCATTTGAAATAAGCTTAACTTATTTCACAGTCAATAATTCTTTGAAATAATGAGTATTTTTTTAGATAAATCTTCTTCTATAGTTAAGCAGAAAATCTGACCTACCATAGTTTTCAAAACAGCATAATTTCACTCTTCTCAATGATTAATCTGTTGTATTACACAACCTTTGAGTATTTAGCTTTATCAATGACATGTACTTTAATAATGATTTAGAGATCCTACCAGTCTTTGAAAACTTCCTTCTTCCTTGTTTCAGTTACAGTTTTATGTATATATTTCTGCCTTTCATCTGATTATTCCAACATCTGATGGATGACGTTGCAATCTAATTCTGGTATTGATTGTTTTTGCTGATTGTCTCCCCTTGTTGCTGCTTTCTTCATTATTGTGTAAATTTAGATCATGAGCTCATGTTTAGCTAAACAGCTGATCTTGTAAGAGGCTTAGGTGTGAATGCTCGTAAGTTTCAGCAGAAAGTCAGCAAAGATTTATTCGTGTCCCTCCAATGAGTTGCCCGCGAGGACACCATTTTCTAGAAGTGTTGGACCAATACTCCCTATAGAGGCAGGTGACTCAGACAGGGCTGCTTTGCGGCCCCCGATCTGGGGCATTGGCATTTCGCGGCCTGTGGTCCAGGCAGGAGCCTCTCAGTGTGTGTCCCAGGGACCCATCTGCCTGCGAACTTCGGTCACCTGGCAGTAAGGTACGATGCACAGACCTATGGTTAGCTGTGCAGCGAGTTGTACTGCGCGGAGAGGTTCCACACACACTTCAAGTAAGAGGGCGGCCTGAGTGGAGAGGTGAGAGTTTGGGCAGCTGAGCAGACAAAGAAGGCGCCCTTTGGCCTTGGCCTAAATGCTTGTGACATCCCACAGGGCCTGCCGGGCTCTGAGGGCCCTGCCCTTGGACCCCTGCTCCCCTGCCCTTTGTTCAGTCACAGCAGAGATGGCAACACCCACTCCCTCAGTGAGGGCAGTGTTCCAACCTCCCTCAGACCAGCCCCCACTCCACAGGCTCCCATGGACTACAGATGCTGCATTCTGAGGCCAGGGCGTTTGGAGAATGACAAGGGCAGACATGATGACCTTAAATGATTTCCTCTTGTGTCAGTTTTGGTAAACTTTACTAGCTAGGAAATGGTCCACCTTACAGAAATATTCAAATTTACTGGCATGTCATATATTCTCTGCTATAACATTGTCCTGATTCTTTTGTATATTCTTTACATATGTTTTTGTTTTCCTTAATCAAACTTTGTCTTTTAAATCTTTTCAAAGAATATTCTTTGGACTTACTACATCACCTGAATTTTATATGTTTTCTGTTGTATTAAGTTCTGCTCATATCTTTATTTATATTTTTTTCATGTTCTCAGTGTTTATTGTTTTGATCTTCTGATATAAATTAAAACACTTGGTTATTCATTTTAATAAATCTTTTTACTTATAAAGATTTGAACTTTTGAAGATTCCAGCTTACTTGTAAGTTTCTAAGGGTCAGGTCCTCTACATTGTTGCTGGCCTAAGGCTTAGTTCACTGTATAGCAATGTATATATTGACATATTTTCCCCTCGACTTTCTGTGATTCCCTACATCTCATATTACTTTGCAGACAAGCATTTTGAAATACCCTTAACTTATTTCACAGCCAATAAGTCTTTGAAATAATGTGTATTGTTTAGAGAAATCTTCTTATATAATTAGGCAGAAAATCTGACCTGCCATAGTTTTCAAAACAGCATAATTTCACCCTTCTCAATGATGAATCTGTTGTATTACACAACCTTTGAGTATTTAGCTTTATCAATGACATGTACTTTAAAAATGTTTTAGAGATCCTACCAGTCTTTGAAAACATCCTTGTTCCTTGTTTCAATTCCAGTTTTGTGTATATTGTCTGTCTTGCACCTGATTATTCCAACATCTGATGGATGACCTAGGGAATCTAATTCTGGTATTGATTGTTTTGGCTGATTGTCTCCCCTTGTAGCTGATTTCTTCATTATTGTGTAAATTTAGATCATGAACTCATGTTTAGCTAAACAGCTGACCTTGCAATAGGCTTAGGAGTGAACGCTCAGAAGCTTCAGCACAAAGTCGGCAAAGATTTATTTCTGTCCCTCCAATGAGTTGCCCGAAAGGACCCCGTTTTCTATAAGTGTTGGTCCAATAACCGCTCTAGAGGCAGGGGACTCAGACAGGGCTGCTTTGCGGCACCCGATCTGGGGCAAGGGCAGTGGGCGGCATGTGGCCCAAGCGGGAGCCTCTCCGCGTGTGTCCCACGGACCCATCTGCCTGCGAACTTCGGTCACATGGCAGGAAGCTACAATGTCCAGACCTATGGTTTGCTGTGTAGCGAGGTGTACTGCACGGACAAGTTCCACACACTCTTGAAGTAAGAGTGTGGCCTGTGTGGAAAGGTGAGTGTTTGGGCAGCTGTGCAGACAAAGAAGGCGCCCTTTGGCCTGGGCCTAAATTCTTGTGACACCCCCATGGACCTGCCGGGCACTGAAGGCCTAGCCCTGGGTCCCCTGCTCCCCTGCCCTTTGTTCTGTCACTGCAGTAATGGCCACACCCACTCCCTCACTGAGGGAAGTGTTCTAACCTCCCTCAGCCCCGCCCCCTCTCCGCAGTTTACCATGGACTACAGATGCTGCATTCTGAGGCCTGGGCCTTCTGAGAATGCCAAGGGCACACGTGATGACCTTAAATGATTTCGTCTTGTGTCAGTTTTGGTAAAATTTTAAGAGCTAGGAAATGGTCGACATTACAGAAATGCTCAAATTTACTGGAATTTCTAATATTCTCTGCTAAAATATTGTCCTGATTCTTTCTGCATATTCTTTAATTATGTTTTTGTTTTCCTTAATCAAAGTGTTTCTTGTAAAATTTTCAAAGAATATTCTTTGGACTTACTAAATCACCTCAATGTTATACGTTTTCTCTTGTATTAACTTCTGCTCATATCTTTATTTATCTTTTTTCTATGTTTTCAGGGTTTATTGTTTTGATCTTCTGATGTCAATTAAAACACATGGTTATTCATTTTAATAAATCTTTTTACGTATAAAGATTTGAACTTTTGAAGATTCCAGCTTACTTTAATTTTCTAAGTGTCATGTCCTCTACATTGTTGCTGGCCTAAGGCTTAGTTCACCCTATAGCAATGTATATATTGACATATTTAACCTCAACTTTCTGTCATTCCCTACATCTCACCTTTCTTTGTAGACATGCCATTTGAAATACCCTGAACTTATTTCACAGCCAATAAGTCTTTGAAATAATATGTGTTTCTTAGATAAATCTTCTTAAATAATTAGGCAGAAAATTTGACCTGCCATATTTTTCAAAACAGCATAATTTCACTCTGCTCGATGATCAATCTGTTGTATTACACAACCTTTGAGTATTTAGCTTTATCAATGACATATACTTTAAAAAGGTTTTAAAGATCCTACCAGTCTTTGAAAACATCCTTGTTCCTTGTTTCATTTCCAGTATGTTTTCTGCCTTGACCTGATTATTCCAACATCTGATGGATGGCCTTGGGAATCTAATTCTGGTATTGATTGTTTTTGCTGATTGTATCCACTTGTGACTGATTTCTTCGTTATTGTGTAAATTTAGATCATGAGCTCATGTTTAGCTAAACAACGGACCTTGTAAAGGCTTAGATGTGAATGCTCGTAAGCTTCCGCAGGAAGTCGACAAAGATTTATTTGTGTCCCTCCAGTGAGTTGCCTGCGAGGACCCCGTTTTGTAGAAGTGTTGGTCCAATACTCCCTTTTGATGCAGCAGAGCCAGACGGGGCAGCTTTGCGACCCCTGATTTGGGGCAGGGGCAGTGGGCGGCCTGCGGAATGGGCAGGATCCTCCCCGCGTGTGTCCCAGGGACCCATCTGCCTGCGAACTTAATACAACAGAAAACGTATAAAATTCAGGTGATGTAGTAAGTCCAAGGAATATTCTTTGAAAAGATTTAAAAGACACACTTTGATTAAGGAAAACAAAAACATAAGTAAAGAATATACAGAAAGAGTCAGGACAATGTTATAGCAGAGAATATATGGCATGCCAGTAAATTTCAACATTTCTGTAAAGGGGACCACTTCCTAGCTCCTAAAGTTTACCAAAACTGACACAAGAGGAAATCATTTAAGGTCATCATGTCTGCCCTTGTCATTTTTGGAACGCCCAGGCCTCAGAATGCAGCATCTGTAGTCCATGGTAACCTGTGGAGAGGGGGCGGGGCTGAGGGAGGTTGGAACACAGCCCTGACTGAGGGAGTGGGTGTGGCCATCTCTGCTCTGACTGAACAAAGTGCAGGCGAAAAGGGGGCCCAGGGCAGGGCCCTCAGAGCCCGGCAGTCCGAGTGGGGTGTCACAAGCATTTAGGCCCAGGCCAAAGGGCATCTTCTTTGCACAGCTGCCCAAACTCTAACCTTTCCACTTAGTCCGCCCTCTTACTTGAAGTGTGTGTGGAACCTGTCCGTGCAGTACACCTCGCTGCACAGCTAACCATATAACTCGGCATCATAGCTTCCTGCCAGGTGACCAAAGTTCGAAGGCAGATGGGTCCCTGGGACACACGCGGAGAGGCTCCTGCCCAGGCCACATGCCGCCCACTGGCCCTGCTCCAGAACGGGGGCCGCAAAGCAGACCTGTCTGAGTGCCCTGCCTCTAGAGGGAGTATTGGACCAACACTTGTAGAAAACGGGGTCCTCGCGGGCAACTCATTGTAGGGACAGAAATAAACCTTTGCCGACTTTCTGATGAAGCTTACGAGCGTTCACACCTATGCCACTTACAAGGTCAGCTGTTTAGCTAAACATGAGCAAATGATCTAAATTTACACAATAATGAAGAAATCAGCTACAAGGGGATACAATCAGCAAAAACAATCAATACCAGAATTATATTCCATAGGCCATACATCAGATGTTGGAATAATCAGGTGCAAGGCAGGAAATATACATAAAACTTGAACTGAAAGAAGGAACAAGGATGTTTTCAAAGACTGGTAGGATCTCTAAAGCATTTTTAAAGTACATGTCATTGATAAAGCTAAATACTCAAAGGTTGTGTAATACAACAGATTCATCATTGAGAAGTGTGAAATTATGCTGTTTGGAAAACTATGGCAGGTCAGATTTTCTGCCTAATTTTATAAGAAGATTTCTCTAAAAAATACACATTATTAAAAGACTTATTGGCTGTGAAATAAGTTAAGGGTATTTCAAATGGCTTGTCTGCAAAGAAAGGTGAGATGTAGGGAATCAGAGGAAGTCGAGTGGAATATATGTCAATATATACATTGCTATAGGGTGAACTAAGCCTTAGGCCAGCAACAATGTAGAGGACCTGACCCTTAGAAACTTACAAGTAAGCTGGAATCTTCAAATCTTCAAATATTTATAAGTAAAAAGATTTATTAAAATGAATAACCAAGTGATTTAATTGACATCAGAATATCAAACCAATAAACCTTGAGAACATAGAAAAAAGATAAATAAAGATATGAGCAGAACTTAATACAACAGAAAACGTATAAAATTGAGGTGATGTAGTAAGTCCAAAGAATATTCTTTGAAAAGATTTAAAAGACACACTTTGATTAAGGAAAACAAAAACATAAGTAAAGAATATACAGAAAGAATCCGGACAATGTTATCGCAGAGAATATATGAAATGCCAGTAAATTTGAACATTTCTGTAAAGGGGACCATTTCCTCGCTCCTAAATTTTACCAGAACTGACACAAGAGGAAATCTTTTAAGGTCAACATGTCAGCCCTTGGCATTCTCGGAACGCCCTGGCCTCAGAATGCAGCATGTGTAGTCCATGGTAACCTGCGGAGAGGGGGCAGGGCTGAGGGAGTTTGGAACACTGCCTCACTGAGTGAGTGGGTGTGGCCATCTCTGCTGTGACTGAACAAAGTGCACGGGAGCAGAGGGCCTCAGGGTAGGGCCCTCAGAGCCCGGCAGGCCCAGTGGGGTGTCACAAGCATTTTGGCCCAGGCCAAAGGGCGCCTTCTTTTTCTGCACAGCTGCCCAAACTCTCACCGTTCCACTCAGGCCGCCCTCTTACTTGAAGTGTGTGTGGAACCTGTCCGTGCAGTACACCTCACTGCACAGTTAACCATAGGTCTACGCATCGTAGCTTCCTGCCAGGAGACCGAAGTTCGCAGGCAGATGGGTACCTGGGACACAGGCAGAGAGGCTCCTGCCCGGGCCACAGGCCGCCCACAGCCCCTGCCCCAGGACGGGGGCCACAAAGCAGCCCTGTCTCTGTCCCCTGCCTCTAGATGGAGTATTGGACCAACACTTGTAGAAAACGATGTCCTCGTGGTCAACTCATTGTAGGGACACAAATAGAACTTTGCCGACTTTCAGATGAAGCTTACGAGCGTTCACACCAAAGCCACTTAAATGGTCAGCTGTTTAGCTAAACATGAGCTCATGATCTAAATTTACACAATAATGAAGAAATCAGCTACAAGGGGAGACATTCAGCAAGAACAATCAATACCAGAATTAGATTCCCTAGGCCATCCATCAGATGTTGGAATAATCAGGTGCAAGGCAGAAAATATACATAAAAGTGGAATGGAAACAAGGAACAAGGATGTTTTCAAAGACTGGTAGGATCCCTAAAACATTTTTAAAGTACATGTCATTGATAAAGCTAAATACTCAAAGGTTGTGTAATACAACAGATTCATCATTGAGAAGAGTGAAATTATGCAGTTTTGATAATTATGGCAGGTCAGATTTTCTGCCTAAATATATAAGAAGATTTCTCTAAATAATACACATTATTACAAAGACTTATTGGCTATGAAATAAGTTAAGGGTATTTCAAAAGTCTTCTCTGCAAAGAAAGGTGAGAGGTAGGGAATCACAGAAAGTCGTTGGGATAATATGTCAATATATACATTGCTATAGGGAGAACTAAGCCTTAGGCCAGGAACAATATAAAGGACCTGACCCTTAGAAACTTACAAGTAAGCTGGAATCTTCAAAAGTTCAAATCTTTTTAAGTAGAAAGTTTTATTAAAATGAATAACCAAGTGTTTTAATTGACATCAGAAGATCAAAACAATAAACATGAGAAGATAGTAAAAAGATAAAGATATGAGCAGAACTTAATACAACAGAAAACATATAAAATTGAGGTGATTTAGTAAGTCCAAAGAATATTCTTTGAAAAGATTTAAAAGACACACTTTGATTAAGGAAAACAAAAACATAAGTAAAGAATATACAGAAAGAATCAGGACAATGTTATAGCAGAGAATATATGAAATGCCAGTAAATTTGAACATTTCTGTAAAGTAGACCATTTCCTAGCTCCTATAGTTTACCAATCTGACACAAGAGGAAATCATTTAAGGTCATCATGTCTGCCCTTGGCATTCTCGGAACGCCCTGTCCTCAGAATGCAGCATCTGTATTCCATGGTAACGTGCAGAGAGGGGTCGGGGCTGAAGGAAGTTGGAACACTGCCCTCACTGAGGGAGTGGGTGTGGCCATCTCTGCTGTGACTGAACAAAGGGCAGGGGAGCAGGGGGCCCAGGGCAGGGCCCTCAGAGCCCTTCAGCCCAGTGGGGTGTCACAAGCATTTAGGCCCAGGACAAAGGGCGCCTTCTTTGTCTTCACAGCTGCCCAAACTCTCACCTTTCCACTCAGGCCGCCCACTTACTTGAAGTGTGTGTGGAACCTGTCCGCGCAGTACACCTCGCTGCACAGGTAACCATAGGTGTGGGCCTCGTAGCTTCCTGCCAGGTGACCAAAGTTCGCAGGCAGATGGGTATCTGGGACACACGCGGAGAGGCTCCTGCCAGGGTCACAAGCCGCCCACTGCCCCTGCCCCAGAACGGGGGCCGCAAAACAGCCCTGTCTAAATCCCCTGACTCTAGAGGGAGTTTTGGACCAACACTTGTAGAAAACGGGGTCTTCCCTGGCAACTCATTGTAGGGACACAAATAAATCTTTGCCGACTTTCTGATGAAGATTACGAGCGTTCACACCTAAGCCACTTACAAGGTCAGCTGTTTAGCTAAACATGAGCTCATGATCTAACTTTACACAATAATGAAGAAATCAGCTACAAGGGGAGACAATCAGCAAAAACAATCAATACCTGAATTACATTCCCTAGGCCATCCATCAGATGTTGGAATAATCAGGTGCAAGGCAGAAAATATACATAAAACTGGAACTGAAACAAGGAACAAGGATGTTTTCAAAGACTGGTAGGATCTCTAAAACATTTTTAAAGTACATGTCATTGATAAAGCTAAATACTCAAAGGTTGTGTAATACAACAGATTCATCATTGAGAAGAGTGAAATTATGCTGTTTTGATAACTATGGCAGGTGATATTTTCTGCCGAATTGTATAAGAAGATTTCTCTAAAAAATACACATTATTTCTAAGACTTATTGGCTGTGAAATAAGTTAAGGGTATTTCAAATGGCTTGTCTGCAAAGAAAGGTGAGATGTAGGGAATCACAGAAAGTCGAGGGGAAAATTTGTCAATATATTCATTGCTATAGGGTGAACTAAGCCTTAGGCCAGCAACAATGTAGAGGACCTGACGCTTAGAATCTTACAAGTAAGCTGGAATCTTCAAAAGTTCAAATCTTTTTTAAGTAGAAAGATTTATTAAAATGAATAACCAAGTGTTTTAATTGACATCAGAAGATCAAAACAATAAACCCTGAGAACATAGAAAAAAGATAAATTAAGATATGAGCAGAACTTAATACAACAGAAAACCTATAAAATTGAGGTGATTTAGTAAGTCCAAAGAATATTCTTTGAAAAGATTTAAAAGACACACTTTGATTAAGGAAAACAAAAACATAAGTAAAGAATATACAGAAAGAATCAGGACAATGTTATAGCAGAAAATATATGAAATGCCAGTAAATTTGAACATTTCTGTAAAGTAGACCATTTCCTAGCTCCTAAAGTTTACCAATCTGACACAAGAGGAAATCATTTAAGTTCATCATGTCAGCCCTTGGCATTCTCGGAACGCCCTGTCCTCAGAATGCAGCATCTATAGTCCATGGTAACATGCAGAGAGGGGTCGGGGCTGAGGGAGGTTGGAACACTGCCCTCACTGAGGGAGTGGGTGTGGCCATCTCTGCTGTGACTGAACAAAGGGCAGGGGAGCAGGGGGCCCAGGGCAGGGCCCTCAGAGCCCTTCAGCCCAGTGGGGTGTCACAAGGATTTAGGCCCAGGTCAAAGGGCGCCTTCTTTGTCTGCACAGGTGGCCAAACTCTCACCTTTCCACTCAGGCCGCCCTCTTACTTGAAGTGTGTGTGGAACCTGTCCGCGCAGTACACCTCGCTGCACAGGTAACCATAGTTCTGGGCCTCGTAGCTTCCTGCCAGGTGACCAAAGTTCGCAGGCAGATGGGTCCCTGGGACACACGCGGAGAGGCTCCTGCACGGGTCACAAGCCACCCACTGCCCCTGCCCCAGAACAGGGGCCGCAAAGCAGCCCTGTCTAAATCCCCTGACTCTAGAGGGAGTTTTTTACCAACACTTGTAGAAAACGGGGTCTTCCCTGGCAACTCATTGTAGGGACACAAATAAATCTTTGCCGACTTTCTGATGAAGCTTACGAGCGTTCACTCCTAAGCCTCTTGCAAGGTCAGCTGTTTAGCTAAACATGAGCTCATGATCTAAATTTAAACAATAATGAAGAAATCAGCTGCAAGTGGAGACAATCAGCAAAAACAATCAATACCAGAATTAGATTCCCTAGGCCATCCATCAGATGTTGGAATAATCAGGTGCAAGGCAGAAAATATACATAAAACTGGAACTGAAACAAGGAAAAAGGATGACTTCAAAGACTGGTAGGATCTCTAAAACATTTTTAAAGTACATGTCATTGATAAACCTAAATACTCAAAGGATGTGTAATACAACAGATTCATCATTGAGAAGAGTGAAGTTATGCTGTTTTGATAACTATGGCAGGTGAGATTTTCAGCCGAATTATATAAGAAGATTTCTCTAAGAAATACACATTATTTCAAAGACTTATTGGCTGTGAAATAAGTTAAGGGTATTTCAAATGGCTTGTCGGCAAAGAAAGGTGAGATGTAGGGAATCACAGAAAGTCGAGGCAAAAATATGTCAATATATACATTGCTATAGGGTGAACTAAGCCTTAGGCCAGCAACAATGTAGAGGACCTGACCGTTAGAATATTAAAAGTAAGCTGGAATCTTCAAAAGTTCAAATCTTTTTAAGTAGAAAGATTTATTAAAATGAAAAACCAAGTGTTTTAATTGACATCAGAAGATCAAAACAATAAACACTGAGAACATAGAAAAAAGATAAATAAAGATATGAGCATAACTTAATACAACAGAAAACGTGTAAAATTGAGGTGATTTAGTAAGTCCAAAGAATATTCTTTGAAAAGATTTAAAAGACACACTTTGATTAAGGAAAACAAAAACATAAGTAAAGAATATAAAGAAAGAATCAGGACAATGTTACAGCAGAGAATATATGAAATGCCAGTAAATTTAAACATTTCTGTAAAGGGGACCATTTCCTACCTCCTAAAGTTTACCAAAACTGACACAACAGGAAATCATTTCAGGTCATCATGTCTGCCCTATTCATTCTCGGATCGCCCAGGCCTCAGAATGCAGCATCTGTAGTCAATGGTAACCTGAGGAGAGGAGGCGGGGCTGAGGGATGTTGGAACACTGCCCTCACTGAGGGAGTATTTGTGGCCATCTCTGCTGCGACTGAACAAAGGGCAGGGGAACAGGGGGCCCAAGGCAGGGCCCTCAGAGCCCGGCAGGCCCAGTGGGGTGTCACAAGCATTTAGGCCCAGGCCAAAGGGCGCCTTCTTTGTCTGCACAGCTGCCCAAACTCTCACCTTTCCACTCAGGCCGCCCTCTTACTTGAAGTGTGTGTGGAACCTGTCCGCGCAGTACACCTCGCTGCACAGCGAAACATAAGTCTGGGCATTGTAGCTTCCTGCCAGGTGACCGAAGTTTGCAGGAAGATTGGTCCCTGGGACACACGCGGAGAGGTTCCTGCACGGGCCCCATGCCGCCCACTGCCCCTGCTCCAGAACGGGGGCCGCAAATCAGACCTGTCTGAGTACCCTGCATCTAGAGGGAGTACTGGACCAACACTTGTAGAAAACGGCGTCCTCGTGGGCAACTCATTGTAGGGACACAAATAAATCTTTGCCGACTTTCTGATGAAGCTTACGAACGTTCACACCTAAGCCACTTACAAGGTCAGCTGTTTAGCTAAACATGAGCTCATGATCTAAATTTACACAATAATGAAGAAATCTGCTACAAGGGGAGACAATCAGCAAAAACAATCAATACCAGAATTAGATTCCCTAGGCCATCCATCAGATGTTGGAATAATCAGGTGCAAGGCAGAAAATATACATAAAACTGGAACTGAAACAAGGAACAAGGATGTTTTCAAAGACTGGTAGGATCTCTAAAACATTTTTAAAGTACATGTCATTGATAAAGCTAAATACTCAAAGGTTGTGTAATACAACAGATTCATCATTGAGAAGAGTGAAATTATGCTGTTTTGAAAACAATGGCAGGTCAGATTTTCTGCCTAAATATATAAGAAGATTTCTCTAAAAAATACACATTATTTCAAAGACTTATTGGCTGTGAAATAAGTTAAGGGTATTTCAAAAGTCTTGTCTGCAAAGAAAGGTGAGAGGTAGGGAATCACAGAAAGTCCAGGGGAAAATATGTCAATATATACATTGCTATAGGGTGAACTAAGCCTTAGGCCAACAACAATGTAGAGGACCTGACGCTTAGAAACTTAGAATTAAGCTGGAATCTTCAAAAGTTCAAATACTTATAAGTAAAAATATTTATTAAAATATATAACCAAGTGTTTTAATTGACATCAGAATATCAAACCAATAAACACTGAGAACATAGAAAAATGATAAATAAAGATATGAGCAGAACTTAATACAACAGAAAACGTATAAAATTGAGGTGATTAATAAGTCCAAAGAATATTCTTTGAAAAGATTTAAAAGACACCCTTTGATTAAGGAAAACAAAAACATAAGTAAAGAATATACAAAAAGAATCAGGACAATGTTATAGCAGAGAATATATGAAATGCCAGTAAATGTGAACATTTCTGTAAAGTGGACCATTTCCTAACTCCTAAAGTTTACCAAAACTGACACAAGAGGAAATCACTTACCGTCATCATGTCAGCCCTCGGCATTCTCCGAACGCCCTGTCCAAAGAATGCAGCATCTGTAGTCCATGTTAACCTGCGGAAAAGGGGCGGGGCTGAGGGAGGTTGGAACACTGCCCTCACTGAAGGAGTGGGTGTGGCCATCTCTGCTGTGACTGAACAAAGGGCAGGGGAGCAGGGGGCCCAGGGCATTGCCCTCAGAGCCTGGTAGGCCCAGTGGGGTGTCAGAAGCATTTATGCCCTGGCCAAATGAAGCCTACACTTTCTGCACAGCGGCCCAAACTCTCACCATTCCACTCAGGCCGCCCTCTTAGTTGAAGTGCGTGGAACCTGTCGGCGCATTACACCTCGCTACACAGCTAACCATAGGTCAGGGCATCGTATCTTCCAGCCAGGTGACCGAAGTTCGCAGGCAGATGGGTGCCTGGGACAGACGCGGAGAGGCTCCTGCCCTGGCCACAGGCCGCCCACTGCCCCTGCCCCAGATCGGGGGCCGCAAAGCAGCCCTGTCTGAGTCCCCTGCCTCTAGAGGGAGTATTGGACCAACCCTTGTAGAAAACGGGGTCCTAGCGGGCAACTCATTGTAAGGACACAAATAAATCTTTGCCGACTTTCTGATGAAGCTTACGAGCGTTCACAACTAAGCCGCTTACAAGGTCAGCTGTTTAGCTAAACATGAGCTTGTGATCTAAGTTTACACAATAATGAAGAAATCAGCTACAAGGGGAGACAATCAGCAAAAACAATCAATACCAGAGTTAGATTCCCAAGGCCATCCATCAGATATTGAAATAAACAAGTTCAAGACAGAAAATCTACATAAAACTCGAACTGAAACAAGGAACAAGGATGTTTTCAAAGACTGGTAGGATCTCTAAAACATTTTTAAAGTACATGTCATTGATAAAACTAAACACTCAAAGGTTGTGTAATACAACAGATTAATTATTGAGAAGAGTGAAATTATGCTGTTTTGTAAACTATGGCAGGTGAGATTTTCTGACTAATTATATAAGAAGATTTCTCTAAAAAATACATATTATTTCAAAGAATTATTGGCTGTGAAATAAGTTAAGGGTATTTCAAATGGCTTGTCTTCAAAGAAAGGTGAGATGTAGGGAATCACAGAAAGTCGAGGGGAAAATATGTCAATATGTACATTGCTATAGGGTGAACTAAGCATTAGGCCAGCAACAATGTAGAGGACCTGACCCTTAGAAACTTACAAGTAAGCTGGAATCTTCAAAAGTTCAAATCTTTATAAGTTAAAGATTTATTAAAATATATAACCAATTGTTTTAATTGACATCAGATGTTCTAAACAATAAACCCTGGGAACAAAGAAAAAAGATAAATAAAGATATGAGCAGAACTTAATACAACAGAAAACGTATAAAATTGAGGTGATTTAGTAAGTCCAAAGAATATTCTTTGAAAAGATTTAAAAGACAACTTTGATTAAGGAAAACAAAAACATAAGTAAAGAATATACAGAAAGAATCAGGACAATGTTATAGCAGAGAATATATGAAATGCCAGTAAATGTGAACATTTCTGTAAAGTTGACCATTTCCTAGCTCCTAAAGTTTACCAAAACTGACACAAGAGGAAATCATTTAAGGTCATCATGTCTGCCCTGGGCATTCTCGGAACGCCCTGGCCTCAGAATGCAGCATATGTAGAACATGGTAAACTGCGGAGAGGGGGCAGGGCTGAGGGAGGTTGGAACAGTGCCCTTGCTGAGAGAGTGGGTGTTGCCAACTCTGCTGTGACTGAACAAAGGGCAGGGGAGCAGTGGCCCTAGGGCAGGGCCCTCAGACCCCGGCAGGCCCAGTGGGGTGTCACAAGCATTTAGGCCCATGTCAAAGTTTGCCTTCTTTGTCTGCACCTTTGCCCAAGCTCTCACCTTTCCACTCAGGCCTCCCTCTTACTTGAAGTATGTGTGGAACCTGTCCGTGCAGCACACCTCGCTGCACAGCTAAGCATAAGTCTGGGAATCATAGCTTCCTGACAGGTGACCGAAGTTCGCAGGTAGATGGGTCCCTGGGACACAAGTGGAGAGGCTTCTGCCCGCGCCACAGGATGCCCACTGCCACTGCACCAGATCGGGGGGCCGCAAAGCGGCCCTGTCTGATTCCCTTGCCTCTAGAGGGAGTATTGGACCAACACTTGTAGAAAACGGGGTTATCGCGGGCAACTCATTGTAGGGACACAAATAAATCTTTGCTGACTTTCTGATGAAGCTTACGAGCGCTCAGACCTAAGCCACTTACAAGGTCAGCTCTTTAGCTAAACATGAACTCATGATCTAAATTTACACAATAAAGAAGAAATCAGCTACAAGGGGAGACATTCAGCAAAAACAATCAATACCAGAATTAGATTCCCTAGGCCATCCATCAGATGTTGGAATAATCAGGTGCAAGGCAGAAAATACACATAAAACTGGAACTGAAACAAGGAACAAGGATGACTTCAAAGACTGGTAGGATCTCTAAAACATTTTTAAAGTACATGTCATTGATAAAGCTAAATACTCAAAGGTTGTGTAATACAACAGATTCATCATTGAGAAGAGTGAAATTATGCTGTTTTGAAAACAATGGCAGGTCAGATTTTCTGCCTAAATATATAAGAAGATTTCTCTAAAAAATACACATTATTTCAAAGACTTATTGGCTGTGAAATAAGTAAAGGGTATTTCAAATGGCTTGTCTGCAAAGAAAGGAGAGATGTAGGGAATCACAGAATGTCGAGGGGAAAATATGTCAATATATACATTGCTGTAGGGTGAACTAAGCCTTAGGCCAACAACAATGTAGAGGACCTGACCCTTAGAAACTTACAAGTAAGCTGGATTCTTTAAAAGTTCAAATCTTTATAAGTAAAAGATTTATTAAAATATATAACCAAGTGTTTTAATTGACATCAGAAGATCAAAACAATAAACCCTGAGAACATAGAAAAAAGATAAATAAAGATATGAGCAAAACTACAACAGAAAACGTATAAAATTGAGGTGATTTAGTAAGTCCAAAGAATATTCTTTGAAAAGATTTAAAAGACACACTTTGATTAAGGAAAACAAAAAGTTAAGTAAAGAATATACCAAAAGATTCAGGGCAATGTTATAGCAGAGAATATATGAAATGCCAGTAAATTTGAACATTTCTGTAAAGTGGACCATTTCCTAACTCCTAAAGTTTACCAAAACTGACACAAGAGGAAATCACTCACCGTCATCATGTCAGCCCTCGGCATTCTCCGAACGCCCTGTCCAAAGAATGCAGCATCTGTAGTCCATGTTAACCTGCGGAAAAGGGGCGGGGCTGAGGGAGGTTGGAACACTGCCCTCACTGAAGGAGTGGGTGTGGCCATCTCTGCTGTGACTGAACAAAGGGCAGGGGAGCAGGGGGCCCAGGGCATTGCCCTCAGAGCCTGGCAGGCCCAGTGGGGTGTCACAAGCATTTAGGCCCTGGCCAAATGAAGCCTACACTTTCTGCACAGCGGCCCAAACTCTCACCATTCCACTCAGGCCGCCCTCTTAGTTGAAGTGCGTGGAACCTGTCCGCGCATTACACCTCGCTACACAACTAACCATAGGTCAGGGCATCGTATCTTCCAGCCAGGTGACCGAAGTTCGCAGGCAGAATGGTGCCTGGGACAGACGCGGAGCAGCTCCTGCCCTGGCCACAGGCCGCCCACTGCCCCTGCCCCAGGTCGGGGGCCGCAGAGCAGCCCTGTCTGAGTCCCCTGCCTCTAGACGGAGTATTGGACCAACACTTGTAGAAAATGGGGTCCTCGCAGGCAACTCATTGTAGGGACACAAATAAATCTTTGCCGACTTTCTGATGAAGCATACGAGTGTTCACACCTAAGCCTCTTACAAGGTCAGCTGTTAACTAAACATGAGCTTGTGATCTAAATTTACACAATAATGAAGAAATGACCTATGAGGGGAGACAATCAGCAAAAACAATCAATACCAGAGTTAGATTCCCAAGGCCATCCATCAGATATTGAAATAAACAGGTGCAAGACAGAAAATCTACATAAAACTCGAACTGAAACAAGGAACAAGGATGTTTTCAAAGACTGGTAGGATCTCTAAAACATTTTTAAAGTACATGTCATTGATAAAGCTAAACACTCAAATGTTGTGTAATACAACAGATTAATTATTGAGAAGAGTGAAATTATGCTGTTTTGAAAACTATGGCAGGTGAGATTTTCTGACTAATTATATAAGAAGATTTCTCTAAAAAATACATATTATTTCAAAGAATTATTGGCTGTGAAATAAGTTAAGGGTATTTCAAATGGCTTGTCTTCAAAGAAAGGTGAGATGTAGGGAATCACAGAAAGTCGAGGGGAAAATATGCCAATATGTACATTGCTATAGTGTGAACTAAGCCTTAGGCCAGCAACAATGTAGAGGACCTGACCCTTAGAAACTTACAAGTAAGCTGGAATCTTCAAAAGTTCAAATCTTTATAAGTTAAAGATTTATTAAAATATATAACCAAATGTTTTAATTGACATCAGATGTTCTAAACAATAAACCCTGAGAACATAGAAAAAAGATAAATAAAGATATGAGCAGAAGTTAATACAACAGAAAACGTATGCAATTGAGGTGATTTAGTAAGTCCAAAGAATATTCTTTGAAAAGATTTAAAAGACAACTTTGATTAAGGAAAACAAAAACATAAGTAAAGTATATACAGAAAGAATCAGGACAATGTTATAGCAGAGAATATATGAAATGCCAGTAAATGTGAACATTTCTGTAAAGTGGACCATTTCTTAGCTCCTAAAGTTTACCAAAACTGACTCAAGAGGAAATCATTTAAGGTCATCATGTCTGCCCTTGGCATTCTCGTAACGCCCTGGCCTCAGAATGCAGCATCTGTAGAACATGGTAAACTGCGGAGAGGGGGCAGGGCTGAGGGAGGTTGGAACAGTGCTCTTGCTGAGAGAGTGGGTGTGGCCATCTCTGCTGTGAGTGAACAAAGGGCAGGGGAGCAGTGGCCCCAGGGCAGGACCCTCAGATCCCGGCAGGCCCAGTGGGGTGTCACAAGCATTTAGGCCCATGCCAAAGTTTGCCTTCTTTGTCTGCACAGCTGCCCAAACTCTCACCTTTCCACTCAGGAAGCCCTCTTACTTGAAGTGTGTGTGGAACCTGTCCGTGCAGTACACCTCGCTGCACAGCTAACCATAGGTCTGGGCTTCATAGCTTCCTGTCAGGTGACCGATGTTCGCAGGCAGATGGGTCCCTGGGACACACGCGGAGAGTCTCCTGCCCGGGCGCCATGCCGCCTACTGCCCCTGCTCCAGAACGGGGGCCGCAAATCAGACCTGTCTGAGTACCCTGCATCTAGAGGGAGTATTGGACCAACACTTGTAGAAAACGGCGTCCTCCAGGGCAACTCATTGAAGGGACACAAATAAATCTTTGCCGACTTTCTGATGAAGCTTAAGAGCGTTCACACCTAAGCCTCTTACAAGGTCAGCTGTTTAGCTAAACATGAGCTCATGATCTAAATTTACACAATAATGAAGAAATCAGCTACAAGGGGAGACAATCAGCAAAAACAGTCAATACCAGAATTAGATTCCCTAGGCCATCCATCAGATGTTGGAATAATCAGGTGCAAGGCAGAAAATATACATAAAACTGGAACTGAAACAAGGAACAAGGATGTTTTCAAAGACTGGTAGGATCTCTAAAACATTTTTAAAGTACATGTCATTGATAAAGCTAAATACTCAAAGGTTGTGTAATACAACAGATTCATCATTGAGAAGAGTGAAATTATGCTGTTTTGAAAACAATGGCAGGTCAGATTTTCTGCCTAAATATATAAGAAGATTTCTCTAAAAAATACACATTATTTCAAAGACTTATTGGCTGTGAAATAAGTTAAGGGTATTTCAAAGTCTTGTCTGCAAAGAAAGGTGAGAGGTAGGGAATCACAGAAAGTCGAGGGGAAAATATGTCAATATATACATTGCTATAGGGTGAACTAAGCCTTAGGCCAGCAACAATGTAGAGGACCTGACGCTTAGAAACTTAGAATTAAGCTGGAATCTTCAAAAGTTCAAATACTTATAAGTTAAAATATTTATTATAATATATAACCAAGTGTTTTAATTGACATCAGAATATCGAACCAATAAACACTGAGAACATAGAAAAATGATAAATAAAGATATGAGCAGAACTTAATACAACAGAAAACGTATAAAATTGAGGTGATGTAGTAAGTCCAAAGAATATTCTTTGAAAAGATTTAAAAGACACACTTTGATGAAGGAAAACAAAAATATAAGTAAAGAATATACAGAAAGAATTCGGACAATGTTAGAGCAGAGAATATATGAAATGCCAGTAAATTTGAACATTCCTGTAAAGGGGACCATTTCCTAGCTCCTAAAGTTTACCAAAACTGACACAAGAGGAAATCATTTAAGGTCATCATGTCAGCCCTTGGCATTCTCGGAACGCCCTGGCCTCAGAATGCAGCATGTGTAGTCCATGGTAACCTGCGGAGAGGGGGCGGTGCTGAGGGAGGTTGGAACACTGCCCTCACTGAGGGAGTGGGTGTGGCCATCTCTGCTGTGACTGAACAAAAGGCACGGGAGCAGGGGGCCCAGGGCAGGTCCCTCAGAGCCCGGCATGCCCAGTGGGGTGTCACAAGCATTTAGGCCCAGGCCAAAGGGCGCCTTCTTTGTCTGCCCAGCTGCCCAAACTCTCACCTTTCAACTCAGGTCGCCCTCTTACTTGAAGTGTGTGTGGAACCAGTCCGTGCATTACACCTCGCTGCACAGCTAACCATAGGTCTATGCATCGTAGCTTCCTGCAAGGTGACCGAAGTGCACAGGCAGATGGGTCCCTGGGACACACGCGGAGAGACTCCTGCCCGGGACAGAGGCCGCCCACAGCCCCTTCCCCAGAACGGGGGCCGCAAAACTGCCCTGTCTAAGTACCCTGCATCTAGAGGGAGTATTGGACCAACACTTGTAGAATACGGCGTCCTGGTGGGCAACTCATTGTAGGGACACAAATAAATCTTTGCCGACTTTCTGATGAAGCTTACGAGCGTTCACTCCTAAGCAACTGACAAGGTCAGCTGTTTAGCTAAACATGAGCTCATGATCTAACTTTACACAATAAAGAAGAAATCAGCTACAAGGGGAGACAATCAGCAAAAACAATCAATACCAGAATTAGATTCCCTAGGCCATCCATCAGATGTTGGAATAATCAGATGCAAGGCAGAAAATATACATAAAACTGGAACTGAAACAAGGAACAAGGATGTTTTCAAAGACTGGTAGGATCTCTAAAACATTTTTAAAGTACCTGTCATTGATAAAGCTAAATACTCAAAGGTTGTGTAATACAACAGATTCATCATTGAGAAGAGTGAAATTATGCTGTTTTGAAAACTATGGCAGGTCAGATTTTCTACCTAATTATATAGGAAGATTTCTCTAAAAAATACACATTATTTCAAAGACTTATTGGCTGTGAAATAAGTTAAGCGTATTTCAAATGGCTTGTCTGAAAAGAAAGTTGAGATGTAGGGAATCACAGAAAGTCGAGGGGAAAATATGTCAATATATACATTGCTATAGGGTGAACTAAGTCTTAGGCCAGCAACAATGTAGAGGACCTGACCCTTATAAACTTACAAATAAGCTGGAATCTTCAAAAGTTCAAATCTTTATACGTAAAAAGATTTATTAAAAAGAATATCCAATTATTTTATTTGACATCAGAAGATGAAAACAATAAACCCTGAGAACATCGAAAACAGATACATAAAGATATGATCAGAGCTTAATAAAACAGAAAACGTATAAAATTGAGGTGATGTAGTAAGTCCAAAGAATATTCTTTGAAAAGATTTAAAAGACACACTTTGATTAAGGAAAACAAAAACATAAGTAAAGAATATACAGAAAGAATCAGGACAATGTTATAGCAGAGAATATATGAAATGCCAAAAAATTTGAACATTTCTGTAATGTGGACCATTTCCTAGCTCCTAAGGTTTACCAAAAGTGACACAAGAGGAAATCATTTAAGGTCATCATGTCTGCCCTATTCATTCTCGGATCGCCCAGGCCTCAGTATGCAGCATCTGTAGTCCATGGTAACCTGCGGAGAGGGGGCGGGGCTGAGGGAGGTTGGAACACTGCCCTCACTAAGCGAGTGGTTGTGGCCATCTCTGCTGTGACTGAACAAAGGGCAGGGGAGCAGGGGGCCCAAGGCAGGGCCCTGAGTGCCCGGCAGGACCAGTGGGGTGTCACAGGCATTTAGGCGCAGGCCAAAGGGCGCCTTATTTGTCTGCACAGCTGCCCAAACTCTCACCTTTCCACTCAGGCCGCCCTATTACTTGAAGTGTGTTTGGAACCTGTCCGCGCAGTACACCTCGCTGCACAGCTAACCATAGGTCTGGGCATCGTAGCTTCCTGCCAGGTGACCGAAGTTCGCAGGCAGATGGGTCCCTGGGACACACGCGGAGAGGCTCCTGCCCGGGCCACAAGCCGCCCACTGCCCCTGCCCAAGATCGGGGGCCGCAAAGCAGCCCTGTCTGAGTCCCCTGCCTCTAGAGGGAGTATTGGACCAACACTTGTAGAAAATGGGGTCCTCGCGGGCAACTCATTGTAGGGACACAAATAAATCTTTGCCGACTTTCTGATGAAGCTTACGAGCGTTCACACCTAAGCCTCTTACAAGGTCAGCTGTTTAGCTAAACATGAGCTCATGATCTAAATTTACACAATAATGAAGAAATCAGCTACAAGGGGAGACAATCAGCAAAAACAATCAATACCAGAATTAGATTCCCTAGGCCATCCATCAGACGTTGGAATAATCAGGAGCAAGGCAGAAAATATACATAAAACTGGAACTGAAACAAGAATCAAGGATGTTTTCAATCACCGTAAGGTTCTCTAAAACATTTTTAAAATACATGTCATTGATAAAGCTAAATACTCAAAGGTTGTGTAATACAACAGATTCATCATTGAGAAGAGTGAAATTATGCTGTTTTGAAATCTATGGCAGGTCAGATTTTCTGCCTAATTATATAAGAAGTTTTCTCTATAAAATACACATTATTTCAAAGACTTATTGCCTGTGAAATAAGTTAAGGGTATTTCAAATGGCTTGTCTGCAAAGAAAGGTGAGATGTAGGGAGCCACAGAGAGTCCATGGGAAAATATGTCAATATGTACATTGCTATAGGGTGAACTAAGCATTCGGCCAGCAACAATGTAGAGAACCTGACCCTTAGAAACTTACAAGTACGCTGGAATCCTCAAAAGTTCAAATCTTTATAAGTAAAAAGATTTATTAAAATGAATATCCAAGTGTTTTCATTGACATCAGAAGATCAAAACAATAAATCCTGAGAACATAGAACAAAGATAAATAAAGATATGAGCAGAACTTAATACACCAGAAAACGTATAAAATTGAGGTGATTTAGGAAGTCCAAAGAATATTCTTTGAAAAGATTTAAAAGACACACTTTGATTAAGGAAAACAAAAACATAAATAAAGAATATACAGAAAGAATCAGGACAATGTTATGGCAGAGAATATATGAAATGCCAGTAAATTTGAACATTTCTGTAAAGGGGACCTTTTCCTAGCTCCTAAAGTTTACCAAAACTGACAAAAGGGGAAATCATTTAAGGTCATCATGTCTGCCCTTGGCATTCTCGGAACGCCCTGGCCTCAGAATGCAGCATCTGTAGTCCATGGTAACCTGCTGAGATGGGGCGGGGCTGAGGGAGGTTGGAACATTGCCCTCACTTAGGGAGTGGGTGTGGCCATCTGATGTGACTGAGCAAATGGCAGGGGAGCAGGGGGCCCTGGGCAGGGCCCTCAGAGCCCGGCAGTCCCAGTTGGGTGTCACAACATTTAGGCCCAGGCCAAAGTTCGCCTTCTTTGTCTGCCCAGCTGCCCAAACTCTCACCTTTCCACTAAGGCCGCCCTCTTACTTGAAGTGTGCGTGGTACTTGTCCGCGCATTACACCTCGCTGCACAGTTACCCATAGGTCTGGGCATCGTAGCTTCCTGCCAGGTGACCGAAGTTCGCAGGCAGATGGGTCCCTGGGACACACGCGGAGAGGCTCCTGCCCGGGCCACAGGCCGCCAAATGCCCCTGCCCCAGATAGGGGCAGCAAAGCAGCCCTGTCTGAGTCCCCTGCCTCTAGAGGGAGTATTGGACCAACACTTGTAGAAAATGGGGTCCTCGCGGGCAACTCATTGTAGGGACACAAATAAATCTTTGCCGACTTTCTGATGAAGCTTACGAGCGTTCACACCTAAGCCTCTTACAAGGTCAGCTGTTTAGCTAAACATGAGCTCATGATCTAAATTTACACAATAATGAAGAAATCAGCTACAAGGGGAGACAATCAGCAAAAACAATCAATACCAGAATTAGATTCCCTAGGCCATCCATCAGACGTTGGAATAATCAGGAGCAAGGCAGAAAATATACATAAAACTGGAACTGAAACAAGAAACAAGGATGTTTTCAATCACCGTAAGGTTCTCTAAAACATTTTTAAAATACATGTCATTGATAAAGCTAAATACTCAAAGGTTGTGTAATACAACAGATTCATCATTGAGAAGAGTGAAATTATGCTGTTTTGAAATCTATGGCAGGTCAGATTTTCTGCCTAATTATATAAGAAGATTTCTCTATAAAATACACATTATTTCAAAGACTTATTGCCTGTGAAATAAGTTAAGGGTATTTCAAATGGCTTGTCTGCAAAGAAAGGTGAGATGTAGGGAGCCACAGAGAGTCCATGGGAAAATATGTCAATATGTACATTGCTATAGGGTGAACTAAGCCTTAGGCCAGCAACAATGTAGAGGACCTGACCCATAGCAACTTACAAGTTAGCTGGAATCTTCAAAAGTTCATATCTTTATAAGTAAAAAGATTTATTAAAATGAATAACCAAGTGTTTTAATTGACATCAGAAGATCAAAACGATAAACCGTGAGAACATAGAAAAAAGATAAATAAAGATATGAGCAGAACTTAATACAACAGAAAACGTATAAAACTGAGGTGATTTAGTAAGTCCAAAGAATATTCTTTGAAAAGACTTAAAAGACACACTTTGATTAATGAAAACAAAAACATAAGTAAAGAATATACAGAAAGAATCTGGACAATGTTATAGCAGAGAATATATGAAATGCCAGTAAATTTGAACATTTCTATAAAGGGGACCATTTCCTAGCTCCTAAAGTTTTCCGAAACTGACACAAGAGGAAATCATTTAAGGTCATCATGTAAGCCCTTAGCATTCTCGGAACGCCCTGGCCTCAGAATGCATCATCTGAAGTCCATGGTAACCTACGGATAGGGGGCGGGGCTGAGGGAGTTTGGAACACTGCCCTCACTGAGGGAGTGTGTGTGGCCATCTCTCCTGTGACTGAACAAAGGGCAGGGGAGCAGGGGGCCCAGGGCTGGGCCTTCAGAGCTCGGCAGTCCCAGTGGGGTGTCACAAGCATTTAGGCCCAGGCCAATGGGCGCCCTCTTTGTCTGCACAGCTGCCCAAACTCTCATCTTTCCACTCAGGCCGCCCTCTTACTTGAAGTGTGTGTGGAACCTGTCCGCGCAGTACACCTCGCTGCACAGCTAACCGTAGGTCTGGGCATCGTAGCTCCCTGCCATGTGACAGAAGTTCGCAGGTAGATGGGTCCATGTGACACACGCGGAGAGGCTCCTGCCCGGGCCACAGGCCGCCCACTGCCCCTGCCCCAGATGGGGACAGCAAAGCAGCCCTGTCTGAGTCCCCTGCCTCTAGCGAGAGTATTGGACCAACACTTGTAGAAAACGGGGTCCTCGCGGGCAATTTATTATACGGACACAAATAAATCTTTGCCGACTTTCTGATGAAGCTTACAGGCGTTCACACCTAAGCCACTTACAAGGTCAGCTGTTTAGCTAAACATGAGCTCCTGATCTAAATTTACACAATAATGAAGAAATCAGCTACAAGGGGAGACAATCAGCAAAAACAATCAATACCAGAATTAGATTCAATAGGCCATCCATCAGATGTTGGAATAATCAGGTGCAAGGAAGAAAATATACATAAAACTGGAACTGAAACAAGGAACAAGGATGTTTTCAAAGACTGGTAGGATCTCTAAAACATTTTTAGTGTACATGTCATTGATAAAGCTAAATACTCAAAGGTTGTGTAATACAACAGATTCATCATTGAGAAGAGTGTAATTATACTGTTTTGAAAACTGGCAGGTGAGATTTTCTGCTGAATTATATAAGAAGATTTCTCTAAAAAATACACATTATTTCAAAGACTTATAGGCTGTGAAATAAGTTAAGGGTATTTCAAATGGCTTGTCTGCAAAGAAAGGTGAGATGTAGGGAATCACAGAAAGTCGAGAGGAAAATATGTCAATATATACATTGCTACAGGGTGAACTAAACCTTAGGCCAGCAGCAATGTGGAGGACCTGACCCTTAGAAACTTACAAGTAAGCTGGAATCTTCAAAAGTTCAAATCTTTATAAGTAAAAAGATTTATTAAAATGAATAATCAAGAGGTTTAATTGACCTCAGAAGATCAAAACAATAAACCCTGAAAACATAGAAAAAAGATAAAGATATGAGCAGAACTTAATACAGCAGAAAAGGTATAAAATTGAGGTGATTTAGTAAGTCCAAAGAATATTCTTTGAAAAGATTTAAAAGACACACTTTGATTAAGGAAAACAAAAACATAAGTAAAGAATATACCGAAAGAATCAGGACAATGTTATAGCAGAGAATATATGAAATGCCAGTAAATTTGAACATTTCTGTAAAGTGGACCATTTCCTATCTCCTAAAGTTTACCCAAACTGACACAAGAGGAAATCATTTAAGGTCATCATGTCTGCCCTATTCATTCTCGGATCGCTCTGGCCTCAGAATGCAGCATCTGTAGTCCATGGTAACCTGCGGAGAGGGGGTGGGGCTGAGGGAGGTTGGAACACTGCCCTCCTTGAGGGAGTGAGTGTGGCCATTTCTGCTGTGACTGAACAAAGGGCAGGGGAGCAAGGGGCCCAGGTCAGGTAACTCAGAGCCCGGCAGGCCCAGTGGGGTGTCACAAGCATTTAGGCCCAGGCCAAAGGGCGCGTTCTTTGTCTGCACAGCTGCCCAAACTCTCACCTTTCCACTCAGGCCGCCCTCTTACTTGAAGTGTGTGTGGAACCTGTCCGCGCAGTACACCTCGCTGCACAGCTAACCATAGGTCTGGGCATCGTAGCTTCCTGCCAGGTGACCGAATTTCGCAGGCAGATGGGTCCCTTCAACACATGCGTAGAGTCTCCTGCCCAGGCCACAGGCCGCCCACTGCCCCTTCCCCAGATCGGGGGTCGCAAAGCAGCCCTGTCTGTGTCCCCTGCCTCTAGAGGGAGTATTGGACCAACACTTTTAGAAAACGGGGTCCTCGCGGGCAACTCATTGTAGGGACACAAATAAATCTTTGCCGACTTTCTGATGAAGCTTACAAGCGTTCACACCTAAGCCTCTTACAAGATCAGCTGTTTTGCTAAACATGAGCTCATGATCTAAATTTACACAATAATGAAGAAATCAGCTAAAAGGGGAGAAAATCAGCAAAAAAAATCAATACCCAAATTAGATTCCCTAGGCCATCCATCAGATATTGGAATAATCAGGTGCAAGGCAGAAAATATACATAAAACTGGAACTGAAACAAGGAACAAGGGTGTGTTCAAAGACTGGTAGAATCTCTAAAATATTTTTAAAGTACATGTCATTGATAAAGCTAAATACTCAAAGGTTGTGTAATACAACAGATTCATCATTGAGAAGAGGGAAATTATGCTGTTTTGAAAACTATGGCCGGTCAGATTGTCTGCCTAATTATATAAGAAGATTTCTCTAAAAAATAAACAATATTTCAAAGACTTATTAGCTGTGAAATAAGTTAAGGGTATTTCAAATGGCTTGTCTGCAAAGAAAGGTGAGATGTAGGGAATCACAGAAAGTCGATGGGAAAATATGTCAATATATACATTGTTATAGGGTGAACTAAGCCTTTGGCCAGCAACAATGTAGAGGACCTGACCCTTAGAAACTTACAAGTAAGCTGGAATCATCAAAAGTTCAAATCTTTATATGTAAAATATTTATTAAAATGTTTAACCAAGTGTTTTAAATTTATTTATTTTTATTTTTGGCTGTGTTGGGTCTTCGTTTCTGTGCAAGGACTCCCTCTAGCCGTGGCAAGCGGGGGCCACTCCTCATCATGGTGCGCGGGCCTCTCACTGTCGTGGCCTCTCCCGCTGCGGAGCACAGGCTCCAGACGCGCAGGCTCAGTAGCTGTGGCTCACGGGCCCAGTTGTTCCGCGGCATGTGGGATCCTCCCAGACCAGGGCTCGAACCCGTGCCCCCTGCATTGGCAGGCAGACTCTCAACCACTGCGCCACCAGGGAAGCCCTAACCAAGTGTTTTAATTGACATCAGAAGATCAAAACAATAAACCCTGAGAACATAGAAAAAAGATACATAAAGATATGAGCAGAACTTAATACAACAGAAAACGTGAAAATTGAGGTGACTTAGTAAGTCCAAAGAATATTCTTTGAAAAGATTTAAAAGACACACTTTGATTAAGGAAAACAAAAACATAAGTAAAGAATATACAGAAAGAATCAGGACAATGTTATAGCAGAGAATATACGAAATGCCAGTAAATTTGAACATTTCTGTAAAGTGGATCATTTCCTAGCTCCTAAAGTTTACCCAAACTGACACAAGAGGAAATCATTTAAGGTCATCATTACTTCCCTTGGCATTCTCGGAACGCCCTGGCCTCAGAATGCAGCATGTGTAGTCCATGGTAACCTGCGGAGAGGGGGCGGGGCTGAGGGAGGTTGGAACACTGCCCTCACTGAGGGAGTGGGTGTGGCAATCTCTGCTCTGACTGCACAAAGGGCAGGGGAGCAGGGTGCCCAGTGCATGGCCCTCAGAGCCCGGCACGCCCAGTGGGGTGTCACAAGCATTTAGGCCCAGGCCAAAGGGCGCCTTCTTTGTCTGCACAGCTGCCCAAACTCTCACCTTTCCTCTCAGGCCGCCCTCTTACTTGAAGTGTGTGTGGAACCTGTCCACGCAGTACACCTCGCTGGACAGCTAACCATAGGACTGGGCATCGTAGCTTCCTGCCAGGTGACCGAAGTTCGCAGGCAGATGGGTCTCTGGGACACACACGAAGAGCCTCCTGCCTGGGCCACATGCCGCCCACTGCCCCTGCCCCAGATCAGCGGCCACAAATCAACCCTGTCTGAGTCCCCTGCCTCTAGAAGGACTATTGGACCAAAACTTGTAGAAAACGGGGTCCTCGCGGGCAAATTATTGGAGGGACACGAATAAATCTTTGCTGACTTTCTGCTGAATCTTACAAGCGTTCACACCTAAGCCTCTTACAAGATCAGCTGTTTTGCTTAACATGAGCTCATGATCTAAATTACACAATAATGAATAAATCAGCTACAAGGGGAGACAATCAGCCAAAACAATCAATACCAGAATTAGATTCCCAAGGACATCCATCAGATGTTGGAATAATCAGGTGCAAGGCAGGAAATATACATAAAACTGGAACTGAAACGAGGAACAAGGATGTTTTCAAAGACTGCTAGGGTCTCTAAATCATTTTTAAAGTACATGCCATTGATAAAGCTAAATACTCAAAGGTTGTGTAATACAACAGATTCATCATAGAGAAGAGTGAAATTATGCTGTTTTGAAAACTATGGCAGGTCAGATTTTCTGCCTGAATATATAAGAAGATTTATCTAAAAAAATACACATTATTTCAAAGACTTATTGGCTGTGAAATAAGTTAAGGGTATTTCAAATGGATTGTCTGCAAAGAAAGGTGAGATGTAGGAAATCGCAGAGAGTCGAGGGGAAAATATGTCAATATATACATTGCTATATGTTCAACTAAGCATTAGGCCAGCAACAATGTAGAGGACCTGACCTTAGAAAGTTGGAATCTTCAAAATTTCAAATCTTTATAAGTAAATAGATTTCTTAAAATGAATAACCAAGTGTTTTAATTGACATCAGAAGATCAAAACACTAAACCCTGAGAACATACAAAAAAGATAAATAAAGATATGAGCAGAACTTAATACAACAGAAAAAGTATAAAATTGAGGTGATTTAGTAAGTCCAAAGAATATTCTTTGAAAAGATTTAAAAGACACACTTTGATTAAGGAAAACAAAAACATAAGAAAAGAATATACAGAAAGAGTCAGGACAATGTTATAGCAGAGAATATATGAAATGCCAGTAAATTTGAACATTTCTGTAAAGGGGACCATTTCCTAGCTCCTAAAGTTTACCAAAACTCACACAAGAGGAAATCATTTAAGGTCATCATGTCTACCCTCAGCATTCTCGGAACGCCCTGGCCTCAGAGTGCAGCATCTGTAGTCCATGGTAACCTGAGGAGAGGGGGCGGGGCTGAGGGAGTTTGGAACACTGCCCTCACTGCGGGAGTCGGTGTGGCCATCTCTGCTGTGACTGAACAAAGGGCAGGGGAGCAGGGCCCCAAGGCAGGGCCCTCAGAGCCCGAAAGGTCCAGTGGGGTGTCACAAGCATTTAGGCCCAGGACTAAGGGCACCTTCTTCGTCTGCAAAGCTGCCCAAACTCTCACCTTTCAACTCAGGCCGCCCTCTTACTTGAAGTGTCTTTGGAACCTGTCCGCGCTGTACACCTCACTGCACAGCTAACCATAGGTCCGGGCATCGTAGCTTCCTGCCAGGTGACCGAAGTTCGCAGCCAGATGGGTCCCTGGGAGACACGCGAAGTGCCTCCTGCCCGGGCCACGGGTAGCCCAATGCCCATTCCCCAGATCGGGGTCCAGAAAACAGCCCTGTCTGAGTCCCCTGCCTCTAGTAGGAGTATTGGACCAGCACTTCTAGAAAACGGGGTCCTCGCGGGCAACTCATTGGAGGGACACGAATAAATCTTTGCTGACTTTCTGCTGAAACTTAGGAGCATTCACACCTAAGCCTCTAACAAGATCAGCTGTTTAGCTAAACATGAGCTCATGATCTAAATTTACACAATAATGAAGAAATCAGCTACAAGGGGAGACAATCAGCAAAAACAATCAATACCAGAATTAGATTCCCAAGGCCATCCATCAGATGTTGGAATACTCAGGTGAAAGGCAGAAATATATACATAAAATTGTAACTGAAACAAGGGACAAAGATGTTTTCAAAGACTGGTAGGATCTATAAATCATTTTTAAAGTACATGTCATTCATAAAGCTAAATACTCAAAGGTTGTGAAATACAACAGATTCATCATTGAGAAGAGTGAAATTATGCTGTTTTGAAAACTATGGCAGGTCAGATTTTCTGCCTAACTATAGAAGAAGATTTATCTAGAAAAATACACATTATTTCAAAGACTTATTGGCTGTGAAATAAGTTAAGGGTATTTCAAATGGATTGTCTGCAAAGAAAGGTGAGATGTAGGGAATCGCAGAAAGTCGAGGGGAAAATAGGTCAATATATACATTGCTATATGTTCAACTAAGCATTAGGCCAGCAACAATGTACAGGACCTGACCCTTAGAAAGTTGGAATCTTCAAAACTTCAAATCTTTATAAGTAAATAGATTTATTAAAATGAATAACCAAGTGTTTTTATTGACATCAGAAGATCAAACCAATAAACCCTGAGAACATAGAAAAAAGATAAATAAAGATATGAGCAGAACTTAATACAACAGAAAAAGTATAAACTTGAGGTGATATAGTAAGTCCAAAGAATATTCTTTGAAAAGATTTAAAAGACGTACTTTGATTAAGGAAAACAGAAACATAAGTAAAAAATATACAGAAAGAGTCAGGACAAAGTTATAGCAGAGAATATATGAAATGCCAGTAAATTTGAACATTTCTGTAAAGGGGACCATTTCCTAGCTCCTAAAGTTTACCAAAACTGACACAAGAGGAAATCATTTAAGGTCATCATGTCTGCCCTTGGCATTCTGGGAACGCCCTGGCCTCAGAATGCAGCATCTGTAGTCCATGGTAACCTGCGGAGAGGGGGCGGGGCTGAGGGTGGTTAGAATACTGCCCTCACTGAGGGAGTGGGTGTGGCCATCTCTGCTGTGACTGAACAAAGGTCAAGGGAGCAGGGATCCCAGTGCATGGCCCTCAGAGCCCGGCAGGCCCAGTGGGGTTTCACAAACATTTAGGCCCAGGCCAAAGGGCGCCTTCTTTGTAGGAACAGCTGCCCAAACTCTCACCTTTCCACTCAGGCCGCCCTCTTACTTGAAGTGTGTGTGGAACCTGTCCGTGCAGTACACCTCGCTGCACAGCTAACCATAGGTCTGGGCATCGTAGCTTCCTGCCAGGTGACCAAAGTTCGCAGGTAGATGGGTCCCTGGGACACACGCGGAGAGGCTCCTGCCTGGGCCACAGGCCGCCCACTGCCCCTGCCCCAGATCGGGCGCAGCAAAGCAGCCCTGTCTGAGTCCCCTGCCTCTGGAGGGAGTATTGGAACAACACTTGTAGAAAACGGGGTGCTCGTGGGCAACTCATTGGAGGGAAACAAATTAATATTTGCCGACATTCTGCTGAAGCTTGCGAGCGTTCACACCTAAGCCTCTTACAAGGTCAGCTGTTTAGCTAAACATGAGCTCATGATCTAAATTTACACAATAATGAAGAAATCAACAACAACGGGAGACAATCAGCAAAAACTATCAATACCAGAATAAGATTCCCTAAGCCATCCATCAGATGTTGGAATAATCAGGTGCAAAGCAAAAAATATACATTAAACTGGAACTGAATCAAGGAACAAGGATGTTTTCAAAGACTGGTAGGATCTCTAAAACATTTTTAAAGTGCATGTCTTTGATAAAGCTAAATACTCAAAGGTTGTGTAATACAACAGATTAATCATTGAGAAGAGTGAAATTATGCTGTTTTGAAAACTATGGCAGGTCAGATTTTCTGCCTAATTATATAAGAAGATTTTTCTAAAAAATACACGTTATTTCAAAGACTTATTGGCTGTGAAATAAGTTAAGCATATTTCAAATGAGTTGTCTGCAAAGAAAGGTGAGATGTAGGGAATCACAGAAAGTCGAGGGGAAAATATGTCAATATATACATTGCTATATGTTCAACTAAGGCTTAGGCCAGCAACAATGTAGAGGACCTGACCCTTAGAAAGTTGGAATCTTCAAAAGTTGAAATCTTTATAAGTAAAAAGATTTATTAAAATGAATAACCAAGTGTTTTAATTGACATCAGAAGATCAAAACAATAAACCCTGAGAACATAGAAAAAAGATAAATAAAGATATGAGCAGAACTTAATACAATAGAAAACGTATAAAATTGAGGAGATTTAGTAAGTCCAAAGAATATTCTTTGAAAAGATTTAAAAGAAACACTTTGATTAAGGAAAACAAAAACATAAGTAAAGAATATACAGAAAGAGTCAGGACAATGTTATAGCAGAGAATATATGAAATGCCAGTAAATTTGAACATTTCTGTAAAGGGGACCATTTCCTAGCTCCTAAAGTTTACCAAAACTGACACAAGAGGAAATCATTTAAGGTCATCATGTCTGCCCTTGGCATACTCGGAACGCCCTGGCCTCAGAAGGCCGCCTCTGTAGTCTATGGTAACCTGCGGATAGGGGGCGGGGCTGAGGGAGGTTGGAACACTGCCCTCACTGAGGGAGTGGGTGTGGCCATCTCTGCTGTGACTGCACAAAGGGCAGTGGAGCAGGGTGCCCAGTGCATGGCCCTCAGAGCCCGGCAGGCCCAGTGGGGTGTCACAAGCATTTAGTTCCAAGCCAAAGGGCGCCTTCATTGTCTGCACAGCTGCCCAAACTCTCACCTTTCCACTCAGGCCGACCTCTTACTTGAAGTGTGTGTGGAACCTGTCCGCGCAGTTCACCTCGCTGCACAGCTAACCATAGGTCTGGGCATCGTAGCTGCCTGCCAGGTGACTGAAGTTCGCAGGCAGATGTGTCCCTGGGACACAGGCGAAGAGCCTCCTGCCCGCGCCACAGGCCGCCCACTGCCCCTGCCCCAGATCGACGGCCACAAATCAGCCCTGTCTGAGTCCCCTGCCTCTAGACGGACTATTGGACCAAATCTTGTAAAAAACGGGGTCCTCGCGGGCAACTTAGTGGAGGGACACGAATAAATCTTTGCTGACTTTCTGCTGAAGCTTACAAGCGTTCACACCTAAACCTCTTAAATGATCAGCTGTTTAGCTAAACATGAGCTCATGATCTAAGTTACACAATAATGAAGAAATCAGCTATAAGGGGAGACAATCAGACAAAACAATCAATACCAGAATTAGATTCCCAAGGACATCCATCAGATGTTGGAATAATCAGGTGCAAGGCAGGAAATATACATAAAACAGGAACTGAAACGAGGAGCAAGGATATTTTCAAAGACTGCTAGGATCTCTAAATCATTTTTAAAGTACATGCCATTGATAAAGCTAAATACTCAAAGGTTGTGTAATACAACAGATTCATCATTGAGAAGAGTGAAATTATGCTGTTTTGAAAACTGTGGCAGGTCAGATTTTCTGCCTAAACATATAAAAATATTTATCTGAAAAAATACGCATTCTTTCAAAGACTTATTGGATGTGAAATAAGTTAAGGGTATTTCAAATGGATTGTCTGCAAAGAAAGGTGAGATGTAGGAAATCGTAGAAAGTCGAGGGGAAAATATGTCAATATATACATTGCTATATGTTCAACTAAGCATTAGGCCAGCAACAATGTAGAGGACCAGACCCTTAGAAAGTTGAAATCTTCAAAACTTCAAATATTTATAAGTAAATAGATTTATTAAAATGAATAACCAAGTGTTTTAATTGACATCAGAAGATCAAACCAGTAAACCCTGAGAACATAGAAAAAAGATAAATAAAGATATGAGCAGAACTTAATACAACAGATAAAGTATAAACATGAGGTGATTTAGTAAGTCCAAAGAATATTCTTTGAAAAGATTTAAAAGACACACTTTGATTAAGGAAAACAAAAACATATGTAAAGAATATACAGAAAGAGTCAGGACAATGTTATAGCAGAGAATATATGAAATGCCAGTAAATTTGAACATTTCTGTAAAGGGGACCATTTCCTAGCTCCTAAAGTTTACCAAAACTGACAGAAGAGGAAATCATTTAAGGTCATCATGTCTGCCCTTGGCATTCTGGGAACGCCCTGGCCTCAGAATGCAGCATCTGTTGTCCATGGTAAGCTGCGGAGAGGGGGCGGGGCTGAGGGTGGTTAGAATACAGCCCTCACTGAGGGAGTGGGCGTGGCCATCTCTGCAGTGACTGAACAAAGGTCAAGGGAGCAGTGTGCCCAGTGCTGGGCCCTCAGAGCCCGGCAGGCCCAGTGGGGTTTCACAAGCATTTAGGCCCAGGCCAAAGGGCGCCTTCTTTGTAGGCACAGCTGCCCAAACTCTCACCTTTCCACTCAGGCCGCCCTCTTACCTGAAGTGTGTGTGGAACCTGTCCGCGCAGTACACCTCGCTGCACAGCTAACCATAGCTCTGGGCATCGTAGCTTCCTGCCAGGTGACCGAAGTTCGCAGGTAGATGGGTCCCTGGGACACACGCGGAGAGGCTCCTGCCCGGGCCACAGGCCACCCACTGCCCCTTCCCCAGATCGGCGGCCACAAAGCAGCCCTGTCTGAGTCCCCTGCCTCTAGAAGGACTATTGGACCAAAACTTGTAGAAAACGGGGTCCTCGCGGGCAACTTATTGGAGGGACACGAATAAATCTGTGCTGACTTTCTGCTGAAGCTTACAAGTGTTCACACCTAAGCCTGTTACAAGATCAGCTGTTTAGCTAAACATGAGCTCATGATCTAAATTACACAATAATGAAGAAATCAGCTACAAGGGGAGGCAATCAGCAAAAACAATCAATACCAGAATTAGATTCCCAAGGACATCCATCAGATGTTGGAAAAATCAGGTGAAAGGCAGGAAATATACATAAAACAGGAACTGAAACGAGGAACGAGGATGTTTTCAAAGACTGCTAGTATCTCTAAATCATTTTTAAAATACATGTCATTGATAAAGCTAAATACTCAAAGGTTGTGTAATACAACAGATTCATCATTGAGAAGAGGGAAATTATGCTGTTTTGAATACTATGGCAGGTCAGATGTTCTGCCTAAATATATAAGAAGATTTATCTAAAAAAATACACATTATTTCAAAGACTTATTGGCTGTGAAATAAGTTAAGGGTATTTCAAATGGCTTGTCTGCAAAGAAAGGTGAGATGTAGGAAATCGCAGAGTGTCGAGGGGAAAATATGTCAATATATACATTGCTATATGTTCAACTAAGCATTAGGCCAGCAACAATGTAGAGGACCTGACCCTTAGAAAGTTGGAATCTTCAAAACTTCAAATCTTTATAAGTAAATAGATTTATTAAAATAAATAACCAAGTGTTTTAATTGACATCAGAAGATCAAAACAATAAACCCTGAGAACATGGAAAAAAGATAAATAAAGATATGAGCAGAACTTAATACAATAGAAAACGTATAAAATTGAGGAGATTTAGTAAGTCCAAAGAATATTCTTTGAAAAGATTTAAAAGACACACTTTGATTAAGGAAAACAAAAACATAAGAAAAGAATATACAGAAAGAGTCAGGACAATGTTATAGCAGAGAATATATGAAATGCCAGTAAATTTGAACATTTCTGTAAAGGGGACCATTTCCTAGCTCCTAAAGTTTACCAAAACTGACAGAAGAGGAAATCATTTAAGGTCATCATGTCTGCCCTTGGCATTCCCGGAACGCCCTGGCCTCAGAATGCAGCATCTGTAGTTCATGGTAAGCTGCGGAGAGGGGGCGGGGCTGAGGGAGGTTGGAACACTGCCCTCACTGAGGGAGTTGGTGTGGCCATCTCTGCTCTGACTGAACAAAGGGCAGGGGAGCAGGGGGCCCAGGGCAGGGCCCTCAGAGCCCGGCAGGCCCAGTGGTGTGGCACAAGCATTTAGGCCCAGGCCAAAGGGCGCCTTCTTTCTAGGCACAGCTGCCCAAACACTCACCTTTCCACTCAGGCCGCCCTCTTAATTGAAGTGTGTGTGGAAACTGTCCGCGCAGTACACCTCGCTGCACAGCAAACCATAGGTCTGGGCATCGTAGCTTCCTGCCAGGTGACCGAAGTTCGCAGGCAGATGGGTCCCTGGGACACACGCGAAGAGCCTCCTGCCCGCGCCACAGGCCGCCCACTGCCCCTGCCCAAGATCGGCGGCCACAAAGCAGCCCTCTGTGAGTCCACTGCCGCTAGAAGGACTATTGGACCAAAACTTATAGAAAACGGGGTCCTCGTGGGCAACTTATTGGAGGGAAAAAAATAAATCTTTCCTGACTTACTGCTGAAGCTTACAAGCGTTCACACCTAAGCCTCTTACAAGATCAGCTGTTTAGCTAAACATGAGCTCATAATCTATATTTACACAATAATGAAGAAATCAGCTACAAGGGGAGACAATCAGCAAAAGCAATTAATACCAGAATTAGATTCCCAAGGCCATCCATCAGATGTTGGAATAATCACGTGCATTGAAGAAAATGTACATAAAACTGAAACTAAAACAAGGAACAAGGATGTTTTCAAATAATGATATGATCTCTAAATCATTTTTAAAGTACATGTCATTGATAAAGCTAAATACTCAAAGGTTGTGAAATACAACAGATTAATCATTGTGAAGAGTGAAATTATGCTGTTTTGAAAACTATGGCAGGTCAGATTTTCTGCCTAACTATAGAAGAAGATTTATCTAGAAAAATACACATTATTTCAAAGACTTATTGACTGTGAAATAAGTTAAGCTTATTTCAAATGGCTTGTCTCCAAAGAAAGGTGAGATGTAGGGAATCACAGAAAGTCGAGGGGAAAGTATGTCAATATATACATTGCTATATGTTCAACAAAGCCTTAGGCCAGCAACAATGTAGAGGACCTGACCCTTAGAAATTTGGAATCTTCAAAAGTTCAAATCTTTAAAAGTAAAAAGATTTATTAAAATGAATAACCAAGTGTTTTATTTGACATCAGAAGATCAAAACAATAAACCCTGAGAACATGGAAAAAAGATAAATAAAGATATGAGCAGAACTTAATACAATAGAAAACGTATAAACTTGAGGTGATTTAGTAAGTCCAAAGAATATTCTTTGAAAAGATTTAAAAGACACACTTTGATTAAGGAAAACAAAAACATAGGTAAAGAATATACAGAAAGAGTCAAGTCAATATTATAGCAGAGAATATATGAAATGCCAGTAAATTTGAACATTTCTGTAAAGGGGACCATTTCCTAGCTCCTAAAGTTTACCAAAACTGACCCAAGAGGAAATCATTTAAGGTCATCATGTCTGCCCTTGGCATTCTCGGAACGCCCTGGCCTCAGAATGCAGCATCTGTAGTCCATGGTAACCTGCGGAGAGGGGGCGGGGCTGAGGGTGGTTAGAATACTGACCTCACTGAGGGAGTGGGTGTGGCCATCTCTGCTGTGACTGAACAAAGGTCAAGGGAGCATGGTGCCCAGTGCAGGGCCCTCAGAGCCCGGCAGGCCCAGTGGTGTGGCACAAGCATTTAGGCCCAGGCCAAAGGGCGCCTTCTTTCTAGGCACAGCTGCCCAAACACTCACCTTTCCACTCAGGCCGCCCTCTTAATTGAAGTGTGTGTGGAACCTGTCCGCGCAGTACACCTCGCTGCACAGCAAACCATAGGTCTGGGCATCGTAGCTTCCTGCCAGGTGACCGAAGTTCGCAGGCAGATGGGTCCCTGGGACACACGCGAAGAGCCTCCTGCCCGCGCCACAGGCCGCCCACTGCCCCTGCCCAAGATCGGCGGCCACAAAGCAGCCCTCTGTGAGTCCACTGCCGCTAGAAGGACTATTGGACCAAAACTTATAGAAAACGGGGTCCTCGTGGGCAACTTATTGGAGGGAAAAAATAAATCTTTCCTGACTTACTGCTGAAGCTTACAAGCGTTCACACCTAAGCCTCTTACAAGATCAGCTGTTTAGCTAAACATGAGCTCATAATCTATATTTACACAATAATGAAGAAATCAGCTACAAGGGGAGACAATCAGCAAAAGCAATTAATACCAGAATTAGATTCCCAAGGCCATCCATCAGATGTTGGAATAATCACGTGCATTGAAGAAAATGTACATAAAACTGAAACTAAAACAAGGAACAAGGATGTTTTCAAATAATGATATGATCTCTAAATCATTTTTAAAGTACATGTCATTGATAAAGCTAAATACTCAAAGGTTGTGAAATACAACAGATTAATCATTGTGAAGAGTGAAATTATGCTGTTTTGAAAACTATGGCAGGTCAGATTTTCTGCCTAACTATAGAAGAAGATTTATCTAGAAAAATACACATTATTTCAAAGACTTATTGACTGTGAAATAAGTTAAGCTTATTTCAAATGGCTTGTCTCCAAAGAAAGGTGAGATGTAGGGAATCACAGAAAGTCGAGGGGAAAGTATGTCAATATATACATTGCTATATGTTCAACAAAGCCTTAGGCCAGCAACAATGTAGAGGACCTGACCCTTAGAAATTTGGAATCTTCAAAAGTTCAAATCTTTAAAAGTAAAAAGATTTATTAAAATGAATAACCAAGTGTTTTATTTGACATCAGAAGATCAAAACAATAAACCCTGAGAACATGGAAAAAAGATAAATAAAGATATGAGCAGAACTTAATACAATAGAAAACGTATAAACTTGAGGTGATTTAGTAAGTCCAAAGAATATTCTTTGAAAAGATTTAAAAGACACACTTTGATTAAGGAAAACAAAAACATAGGTAAAGAATATACAGAAAGAGTCAAGTCAATATTATAGCAGAGAATATATGAAATGCCAGTAAATTTGAACATTTCTGTAAAGGGGACCATTTCCTAGCTCCTAAAGTTTACCAAAACTGACCCAAGAGGAAATCATTTAAGGTCATCATGTCTGCCCTTGGCATTCTCGGAACGCCCTGGCCTCAGAATGCAGCATCTGTAGTCCATGGTAACCTGCGGAGAGGGGGCGGGGCTGAGGGTGGTTAGAATACTGACCTCACTGAGGGAGTGGGTGTGGCCATCTCTGCTGTGACTGAACAAAGGTCAAGGGAGCATGGTGCCCAGTGCAGGGCCCTCAGAGCCCGGCAGGCCCAGTGGGGTTTCACAAGCATTTAGGCCCAGGCCAAAGGGCGCCTTCTTTGTAGGCACAGCTGCCCAAACTCTCACCTTTCCACTCAGGCCGCCCTCTTACTTGAAGTGTGTGTGGAACCTGTCCGCGCAGTACACCTCGCTGCACAGCTAACCATAGGTCTGGGCATCGTAGCTTCCTGCCAGGTGACCGAAGTTCGCAGGCAGATGGGTCCCTGGGACACACGCGGAGACGCTCCTGCCCGGGACACAGGGCGCCCACTGCCCCTGCCCCAGATCGGGGGCAGCAAAGCAGCCCTGTCTGAGTCCCCTGCCTCTAGAGGGAGTATTGGACCAACACTTGTAGATAACGGGGTCCTCGCCGGCAACTCATTGTAGGGACACAAATTAATATTTGCCCACATTCTGCTGAAGCTATGTATGTAAGTGTAGGGGAACAATACTTTCCACTACAAAATGTTTCTTTGGTATGCAGATTATTTCAAGCTAAAAAAAAATCTAGGCCCAAAAGTCTCAGGAAGAAACTTTGTCCTTGCTCCTGCCTAAAAAAATTTAGATAGAGGACCAATTATTCCCCAATAGAGCTATCACCAGAGATATCTACAAAGTATATGGGCTAGTAGTGGTAGGAGAAACTCAGCAAGGGCCTAGAGATCAGAGTCCACTCTGTGTCCATTGTCTCTCTACACGGCCCATCTACCAAATATTTGCTTTTCCATCTTCATATAAATCACCTTGCTCCCATTTGAAGTCTCAAACACTACCCACAACATCCTCTTTTGTTTTTAGCTGAAGATCATATTTAAGGTGAGGGTTTCAGCCATATTGGTCATTCAGTTTTCCTGGGTCTCTCCCATATGTATATGTTATTAAACTTTGTTTGATTTTCTCCTGTTAATCTGTCTCATGTTAATTTAATTCTTAGACCAGCCAGAAGAATCTAGAAGGGTAAAGGAAAATTTCTTATTGCCCAACATAAATCAAATCATTATGCTGTACAGTAAGTCCCCTACAAAGGAACGAATTCCATTCCGAGAGTGCGTTCATAAGTCCAATTTGTTCCTAAGTCCAACAAAGTTAGCCTAGGTGTCCAATTAACACAATCGGCTATCTACAATAGGTTTATAATACTTTTCACACAAATAATACATGAAAAACAAACAAAATAAAACATTTCTAATCTTACAGTACAGTACCTTGAAAAGTACAGTAGTATAGTACAACAGCTGGCATCCAGGAGCTGGCATCGAGTGAAAAGTCAAGAAGAGTTACTGACTGGAGGAGGGAGAGGAGGTGGGAGATGGTGGAGCTGAGGTATCGTCAGCAATAGGAGACGGAGGGCACGCTGCAGTTTCACTCACGCCTGACGCTGATGGCATAGGTTCTGGTTCCTTGCTGGATTCAGTTCTATCTAGCCTCTTTTCTCGTCATAGATGACATGGTAGCACTGGATTGCATTCTGAATGGCTGCTGCAACCTTTGTGTACTGTTCTTTGTTTGGATCCTATGCCTCAAAAACTAACATTGCCTCCTCAAATAAAGAAAATTCCCTTGCCATTTCCCGCATGGTGAATCTCTTCGGTTCCTCAGTTATTTCTTCTTCCCCTTGTCACTCTTCAACCTTTCTCTGGGCTGCCAATTCCATCTTTTCGCCTCGCTCCACTCTCTCAATTATTTTCAGTTTTGTTTCCATCATTATCACTGCTTCTTAGCAGTACCAGCTACATCATCACTGCTTTTATGCTTGCTTCTGGACATCCTGGGCTTGAAATAAAGATACTCTACTACTGTATTCTATACAGTACTGTAAAGTACACAAAAGCACAACCACTTGTAGAGGATGCACACACATGACAATGTACACCAGACACGTGAACTAACTTACATGATTGGACATGTGACCACACGTTCGCATATTTGACCTTTCACAACTTGAAGGTTCATGTGTAGGGGACTTACTGTATGCCTTAAACTTAGACAGTGCTAAATGTCAAGTATATCTCCATAAAACTGGAAGAAAAAAAAGTAATTTATAATAAAATTGCCATGTAAAACTTACTTGCTTTTGTCCATTCTATAAAGTTAACATGTTTATACAATTTAAGTTTAATTGGATTTAGTTTTTATGAAAAAATAAGCAAACAGAATTTTTCTGTCATTTATTTGTTTAATAAGTATTTATTAGGCTTTGAAATTCTGTAAAGTTGAAGGAAATGAACATTTTCATTTGATTATGAATGAAATGTGGTTATCACATATAATGTTAATATTTTGAATAAATTTCCTACTTCTTTGGACCATGAGGTCCTTTCAGAATGTCCCTATTTTTGTATGTGTTTCATTTATTATACAATGTATTCTGATACCTTGGCCCAGTAATACTCATTTAATTCTCATATGAAGAGAAAATATCCCGAGTTAAAGTACCACTGAACATTTGGCTTATATTCAGAAACAGAATGGTCCTGGTGGGAACTAAAATGTCTTTCACCAATACCTTACTAATGAGTGAGATAATGTTATGTGACCAATTAGCTCCCTGGTGGGATTTTTAGGATGCCTAAATTTAGCAAAGTCTTAGTGTGAGTAAGTGTGTACTTATGTGTATTCTTGCATGTCTATGTGTGGTGTATTTAAAAAGTTTTAACAGATGTTTGGTTAGGTTAATAACCATTGGCTTAAGTGTGGTTTCTGGGTACTAGTAATAGGTCTATTTCACTGAAGTTTTGAAAATTCCTCTACAGTGTGAACATACTTTATCTAGAACTTTGAATTCCTATAACACTGTAGTTATTGTCTACTTTAATGTCTTGTTTTTAATATTTGTTCTATGCATAAACAAAAAGATACAGCATGTTGTTAGCACTTAGAAAGTTACAATTTACTTCGTAACATTTTTCATATTTCAGTTCGTAACTGAAGGTGGTCAGATTGACCACTTTGGGAGTGAAAGGAAAAAATAAAGGCATATTTACTTTTAAATTCACCTGCTAGATGTGCTCACTGTATGCTCTGTTATATATGCAAGGCCAGGGTGACTGGAAGTGCAATTGTCAGGCTTTTTCATGAACTGGATGACCGTTTGTTTCTGCACAGCACATTACCTTTACATAGGAGCAATCAGGAGAAAAGATGAAATAGGCAAGCATTCTGCACTACAAAACACCACCTTTAACAGCTAACCAGCATTACTCAACTGCTGTACAGCTGTGTCTAGTGCACAAAAATACATAAGCGATTAGAACTATGTTTGATAAATAATCCTTAAAAAAAATTCTTTTCACCTTAAATGTCCCTATACCAGTGTAGGTCCAGATTACCAGTTAAACCCAGAGGTAAACAGCACATGTAAATAATTGTATAATAACTTCAAGGAGGTCTTTATTTTTAAAAGAATGATGGCAATGATGAGTCAATCACTAGACAGTTTTTGACTCAGAAAGAAAAGGCTGCACACATTTTCTTAAGTCAGGAGGGCCACAAATTAGATAGCAATCTGTTTACTTTCAAACAAAATGCCGTAAAGAGAAATGAAGTTTTACCTCAAATATTCAAACCAATAATAACTTGAAGTTGTTCACCTCACTAACTTAGAAGATAGTTGAATAACAGCAACAAAATACCATACAAAATGAGGTTTACCACTTGTGGCAAAACTTAAAACAAGTAAAAACTTATACAACATGCTAAAGAATAACCTTTTCAACAGCTAGTGGCTTATTTCAAGGACTCTTTGATCACCTGAGAATGTTGCTCCCCTCCCCTCCCCCCAAGTCCTCAGGTTGTTTGCTAATGACTCGTTATCCTAATGGGGCACCGCTCCTTCCTCTTCAGGAAACTTGGAGGGATTTTTCTTTTTTCTTTTTTTTGAAAAAATATTTTTTATTAGTATCTGCTTTATAACAAAGTGAATCAGTCATACATATACATCTGATCCCATATCCCTTCCCTCTTGCGTCTCCCTCCCTCCCACCCTCCCTATCCCACCCCTCCAGGTGGTCACAAAGCACCGAGCTGATCTCCCTGTGCTATGCGGCTGCTTCCCACTATCTATCTACCTTACGTTTGGTAGTGTATATATGTCCATGCCTCTCTTTCGCTTTGTCACAGCTTACCCTTCCCCCTCCCCATATCCTCAAGTCCATTCTCAGTAGGTCTGTGTCTTTATTCCTGTTTTACGCCTAGGTTCTTCATGACATTTTTTTTTCTTAAATTCCATATATATGTGTTAGCATACGGTATTTGTCTTTCTCTTTCTGACTTACTTCACTCTGTATGACAGACTCTAGGTCTATCCACTCATTACAAATAGCTCAGTTTCGTTTCTTTTTATGGCTGTGTAATATTCCATTGTATATATGTGCCACATCTTCTTGGAGGGATTTTTCAATTGTGATCTGGACTTGGGCTTTTTTCTGGTGTAAGGCTTATGGATCTAGACATGGACGTGGTTGCTGAGGAAGATCTGGACCCAGAGGAGGACTTGGACTTGGAACTTCGAGTAGATCTTGATCTAGAGGTTGATGGATATCTATCGTCAGAGCAAGATGGAGACTTCGCATGGCTGAAGGGAGATCGACGCTGAGATCAAGATCTGCTCCTGCTGCTGGAACGACAGTGGCAAGGAAGCCTCGGGCTGCGGCTCTGGATGGCCATCCAGCACGATCCTGTCGTCCTCGGCGTGGTGCTTGTCATGGAAGCGGACGACAGCAAAGCCACTTACTCTTTGGTGAAGCGGTCCCACGGGATGTACACGTTGCCAACGTGCCCATACTTCTCAAAGACGCGCCTCAGGGTGTTGGGTGAGTTGCGGTAGGTCAGATTGTCCACCTTGGGGGAGATCATGCCATCCACGTTGGGAGGAGGGCAGCTGTAACTCATGGCCTTTGCGTGCTCAGCTGGGGCCCCACGAACTGAATTCTGTCTGAGCAAGCAGCAGTCTGACAAGGCTGAGAGCACGGCCCAGGCGTCATAACGGTTGCCCTGAGTTTATTCTGCCTGAAGCTCCTCCTCTTTGTATCATTTGCCATCAGCGTGTGGCTGCTTAGAGAAACAAGAATGTTCCATCCGCCTGGACTATCTTCAGGGCAGAGACCGCCTGAGGAACAGCTCTGTACCAGTTTTTCTTTTTTTAAGGGAAAGTTCATGACTGTAACATCATTATATGACTTTCCCAGTATGTTTCTAAACATCCAGATTCAATTATGGATAAAAGTATATACATATAGATATAATTATGTGATGAAGTACATGGCAATGCTGATTCATGTACGCTAGAAACATTTGTCTACTTTAGAGACAAAAAAATACCAAACAAATCATGAACAGATAGGGTGATTCAGTAATACTAACAGGCAAGGAGAGCATGAGAGCCACCTACAGGGTGTGAACTGTAATCAGAAACTCAATATGGGTCCCTTATTCTGCTTGAAAAAAATAAGAGTCAAAGCTGTCATGATCTGTGATTCCAAATTATATAATTGAATATAACTCAGATTACTAAAATTAAACTTTCTCATTAATTAACCAGATATACTTTCTGATGGAGTAAGTTCATTTGCTGTGACTTTCATTTAAAAATTTTTTAGAATTAATATTTCATCAAATTGTTGACAAGGCATCTTTTCTTATGGATCATGTCCATGGGACTCTAAGAAATGAGCTTGACAATGATAGGTGTAGAAAATAGTATTCCATTAAGTATTTCTCACCTGCAATGAACATTGTGTGCTCTTTACAGGTGGCAGGGAGGGGGAAATTTCCCCCTCTACCCATCTTGAGTTCTTGTGGCTGGACTAATAAGAAAATTGGCACAAGGCAGATTAACTGGAGAAAAAGAAACACGTTTTAATTCTTGTGCACAGAAGTCTCATAGAAATGGGACCTAAGTAGTAGCCAAAGCAGGAAGATTTTATACTTTCTAGATAAACGATAAATTTGTGAGGAGTTGACAGGACAAACTTAGGCTTTTGGTGCTTAATTAGTGAAAAATCTAAACAGAGTTTGGGCTTGCTGTAGTCAGTTAAAGAAGTAATAACCTTTGTTTATACAGGCTTCTCTGCCTGAATTCCCTGTCTCTGGTGATAAGGTTGTCCTTCTACCTCCAGATGCAGGGAGAGCGCCTTTCAGATGAGAGATTTATCTCCTGCTTTCAGAGGGACAGAGAAGTATCTTGTGTCCCTTTTGTACTGGCTCTTTCTTAAGTAACTTTAATTTAAAATAATCAGTATGCCATTGATTGGCATTGTTGGGCCCCAACAAAAGCCACAACATCTTCTGCACGTTATTAATTCTTATGTATGTGCTCTGGTTATCCACTACTGTATAACAACCTACATCAAAATTTAGTGGCTGAAACAAATTTATCATTATTTTATCTCATAATTCTAAGACACTGGAATCCAGGCAGGGCTTGGATTAAGATGGCAGGGCTTAATTTCTTAAGCTTCTTTCTTAAGCTTCTTAATTTCTTAGGGCTTCTTTCTTCATTTTATTAGCTGAATTAGTTAAGGAGACTGGGATGGCTCTTTTCAAACTACTGGGTGTTGGCTGGTTCCTATCTCCCACCCCCCACACCCCTTTCCAGAGCCAGTCCATGTAGTCTGGTAGATTTTTATTTTTCAACCCTGGCTTGCAATTGATCCACACTTTTGAAAATGTCTTTCCAGAGACTTCCCTGGTGGAGCAGTGGATAAGACTTCGCACTCCCAATTCAGGGAGCTGGGGTTCAATCTCTGGTCAGGGAACTAGAAAAAAAAATTCTTTTAGAATTTTATTTTATTTATTTTTTATACAGCAGGTTCTTATTAGTCATCCATTTTATACATATCAGTGTATACATGTCAATCCCAATCTCCCAATTCATCCCACCACCACCACCCCCTACCACTTTCCCCCCTTGGTGTCCATATATTTGTTCTCTGCATCTTTGTCTCTGTTTCTGCCCTGCAAACTGGTTCATCTGTACCATTTTTCTAGGTTCCACAGATATGCATTAATATACGATATTTGTTTTTCTCTTTCTGACTTACTTCACTCTGTATGACAGTCCTAGATCCATCCACGTCTCTACAAATGACCCAATTTCATTCCCTTTTATGGGTGAGTAATATTCCATTGTATATATGTACCACATCTTCTTTATCCATTCGTCTGTTGATGGGCATTTAGGTTGCTTCCATGACCTGGCTATTGTAAATAGTGCTGCAATGAACATTGGGGTGCATGCGTCTTTTTGAATTATGGTTTTCTCTGGGTATATGCCCAGTAGTGGGATTGCTGGATCATATGGTAATTCCACTTTTATTTTTTTAAGGAACCTCCATACTGTTCTCCATAGTGGCTGTATCAATTTACATTCCCACCAGCAGTGTAAGAGGCTTCCCTTTTCTCCACACCCTCTCCAGCATTTGTTGTCTGTAGATTTTCTGATGATGCCCATTCTAACTGGTGTGAGGTGATACCTCATTGTAGTCTTGATTTGCATTTCTCTAATAATTAGTGAAGTTGAGCAGCTTTTCATGTGCTTCTTGGCCATCTGTATATCTTCTTTGGAGAAATGTCTGTTTAGGTCTTCTGCCCATTTTTGGATTGGGTTGTTTGTTTTCTTAATATTGAGCTGCATGAGCTGTTTATATATTTTGGAGATTAATCCTTTGTCCGTTGATTCATTTGCAAATATTTTCTCCCATTCTGAGGGTTGTCTTTTCGTCTTGTTTGTAGTTTCCTTTGCTTTGCAAAAGCTTTTAACTTTCATTAGGTCCCCTTTGTTTGTTTTTATTTCAATTACTCTAGGAGGTGGATCAAAAAAGATCTTGCTGTGATTTATGTCAAAGAGTGTTCTTCCTATGTTTTCCTCTAAGGGTTTTATAGTGTCTAGTCTTACATTTAGGTCTCTAATCCATTTTGAGTTTACTTTTGTGTATGGTGTTAGGGAGTATTCTAATTTCATTCTTTTACATGTAGCTGTCCAGTTTTCCCAGCACCACTTATTGAAGAGACTGTCTCTTCTCCATTGTGTATCCTTGCCTCCTTTGTGATAGATTAGTTGACCACAGGTGTGTGGGTTTATCTCTGGGCTTTCTATGCTGTTCCATTGATCTGTAGTTCTGTTTTTGTGCCAGTACCATATTGTCTTGATTACTGTAGCTTTGTAGCATAGTCTGAATTCGGGGAGCCTGATTCCTCCAGCTCTGTTTTTCTTTCTCAAGATTGCTTTGGCTCTTTGGGGTCTTTTGTGTCTCCATACAAATTTTAAGATTTTTTGTTGTAGTTCTGTAAAAAATGCCATTGGTAATTTGATAGGGATTGCACTGAATCTGTAGATTGCTTTGGGTTGTATAGTCATTTTCACAATATTGATTCTTCCAATCCAAGAACATGGTATATCTCTCCATCTGTGTCACCTTTGATTTCTTTCATCAGTGTCTTATAGTTTTTTGAGTACAGGTCTTTTACCTCCTTAGGTAAGTTTATTCCTAGATATTTTATTTTTCTGTTGTTGTTGCAATGGTGAATGGGATTGTTTCCTTAATTTCTCTTCTGAACTTTCATTGTTAGTGTATAGAAATGCAAGAGATTTCTATGCATTAATTTTGTATCCTGCAACTTTACCAAATTCATTGATTAGCTCTAGTAGTTTTCTGGTGACATCTTTAGGATTCTCTATGTATAGTATCATGTCATCTGCAAACAGTGACAGTCTTACTTCTTCTTTTCCAATTGGTATTCCTTTTATTTCTTTTGCTTCTCTGATTGCCATGGCTAGGACTTCCAAAACTGTGTTGAATAATAGTGGCGAGAGTGGATATCCTTGTGTTTTTCCTGATCTTAGAGGAAATGCTTTCAGTTTTTCACCATTAATAGTGATATTTGCTGTGGGGTTGTCGTTTATGGCCTTTATTATGTTGAGGTAGGTTGCCTCTATGCCCCCTTTCTGGAGCATTTTTACTATACATGGGTGTTGAATTTTGTCAAAAGCATTTTCTGCATCTATTGAGATGATCATATGGTTTTTTTCTTCAATTTTTTAATATGGTGTATCATATTGATTGATTTGCATATATTGAAGAATCCTTGCATCCCTGGGATAAATCCCTATTCTGGCAGATTTCTACTGTATTTAGATTTCTTACAGAATGGTCAGGTTTATCAGAGACCATAGTAGAAGCATCAGTCCTCTTAAAGGCTAGGCCCAGGCCAGTATATAGTATCAGTTCTGCATCACTTCTATGATATTCCATTGGTTAAAGGAACCATAGGCCAGACCATGTTCAAAAGAAAGGAAAAAAGAATCAGTGAAAGAAGTGTGAAGGATTTGCAGCCATCTTTAATCTACCACAATCAATCCCCTGGGCAGATAATATTTACATTTTTCTCACATGAAAAAGTACATTCACCCCCTTTCAAGACCACTAAACTCTTATTTCCTTATGATAATATATGAACGTCCAGGACTTTGTCATCTTAATTAGGTCTAGAAATCGAAGAGACTCTTCAGGTGCATCTCCTCGAGTTGTATTCCTCTTAAAGAGAATACCTGGGAAATAAAAGACAGGTTATCTGCCCTCCTCACATCTATATATACAATATTAGGATAGGCATAGGATAGAATTAGTTGACAGTTCTGTTCAAGAGAAGGAATAGTTCACAGTAATTCCAAAATTCTACTGACTGCATGATTCCAGTTTCTTGGTTTAGGGCCCAGGCCCGTTTCCTGGGTCACCAGTTGGTCCTGTAATATCTTAGTTCAGCCTTCTGAGTCATCCTGTCTTCATTAAATGGTCCGTGTTTGTAGCTGAGTAGCTTTCTTAGTGTTCTTCCTGTGTGCAAAACTTTGAGGGTACCAAGAATTCTTCTCATTCTGAACTGTGTCTGTCCCTTTTAGTCTAAGCTCAAATAGCACAAATTCTCCATCTCTCTCTCTCTTTCCCTCTCTCCCTCTCCCCCCCCCACCACCTGTTGGGTTGCTTATGATTCTTTTTGGGTGTTCAATCCATTAAACATAATCTACACCCACATTTCTTTCTAAGACAAAGTCCTTATCTACCTTGGGCCACTTAAAATCTTTCTGAGATCTTAAACAAGGACCTGTAGCTATAGCCTTTACTTCTTTACCCTGAGACTGCATTTTACTGTCCAAGTTCTGTTTTTTTGCTCTGAGGTCATTGTTTAACTTTGACTCTTCTTAGCTGGAAAGGCTATCCTGGGCACTCTATGTTTTGTCTATATTATTTTCTAAAACTGAATAATTCCTTTCTTAGTTTATCTCTTTCTTCTCGTATATTATTAGAGGCATTTAAAGAAGTTAATTGATTTTTTTTTTACTCTTTCTAGACATCTTCTTAGTCAGATTTATGAGTTTATTAGGTATACTGGCTATTTTCCAAAACCCTCCAGGGGATAGTTTTGCTAATTGTTTGTTTTACAGTAGATAACTTAGGGTCTAGTTCTCCATGTACTCATTGACTGTCTTTCACTTCTTTCAAATTTTAACAGAATTATATCATGGCCTACTAAGGGACACATAATATGCATTGTTTTAGTTGTTCAAAATCAAAGGATTTTAGCTCTTAATTACATCAGTTCCCTTAAGAGAAACCATTCCCAGGAAAAGGTGAATTGATAGGTATTTTGTCCCAGTTAACAAAAATAACAGTACGTGTCAGAAGTGTTAAAAATTGTATGGACTTCTATCCATTTAAAGGACTGTATGTCTTTACATAAATTAGTTTTATCAGAACAAAATGTATATTATATTCTTCATGAGAATTGTGTTTGATTTATGTTAGAGAGGAGAGAGTGCTGAACCAGCTTTTGGGGACTTAGATTCCTGTCGTGGCTCCGCTATAAATAAGCCACAGTACTTGAGACAGTCAACTCCTGGGCTCAGGTTTTAATCTCTCTTAAATGAGGGAGTTAAACCAGTTGATCTTTGTGTTCTATCCAAGCTGTAAAATATCACTTACGTATAATTGTTGAAATGTTCATTTTCATAACTTTGACAAAAATTTAAATAAATTTATTGAAACTAATATTACAATTAAAATGCTAAAAGTCCTTTTCCGAATGTTAGTTTACAGACTGTGTTGGATTCAATTCTCTGGCAATACTTTACTCATTTAAAATGATAATCACTATATGATTTGGACCAAGTAAAGAATGATTTCAGAAACTTTAGAGTTTCGTTATCTAAGAGACTTATACCTGATTTGAAAGTCAGGAAACACATGTTGCTGTTTTACTGTCTGCCTTACATTGTCTGATTTGGGGCAATAATTCTTTTTTTTGTTTTGCGGTATGCGGTCCTCTCACTGTTGTGGCCTCTCCCGTTGCGGAACACAGGCTCCGGACGCACAGGCTCCTCAGCCATGGCTCACGGGCCCAGCCGCTCCGTGGCATCTTCCCAGACCGGGACAGAACCCGTGTCCGCTGCATCGGCAGGCAGACTCTCAACAACTGTGCCACCAGGGAAGCCCTGGGGCAATAATTCTGAATACATTTTAACACCTGTTGTAATAAGCAGGGTCATGTGTTTCATGAGGTGATTTGAGAATTTCTCAGTTTGGCATCAACTTTGTCCTTGCAACTGAAATAATTAGAAGTCTAATGGAAACTTCTCCTCATGGAGTTTATCCTCCTTGCTCAATATTCCTATTTCTTTATCATCCACAAATATTTGTAAACTTACTACTATGTGTATGTACCTGTTCTAGATGCTATACATTTCTCATTATATTTATCTACTACATGAAAGGATTGAAGTGAGTTGGTTAAATATATTCTCCAGCTGTTCCAAACCTCTTTATTTGATAGAAAGGATAGGAAACCTGAGCCACTAGAAGAATGATGAACCATATATTGTAGGTGGCATTCCAAGTAGAGTTGCCTCCGGGGAGAGTGTGCTGATCAATATGTACAAGTAATTAAAATCCATTTTAAAGCAGTATTTACAAATATAACTTAATAAATTCATTTTTCAGTTTCATTCCCAAATTTTCCAAATTTCTTATGATTTTAGATTTGTTAACTAGAATTATAAAACTAATAGCTTCTGAGTTTATTAACTTTAAGGAACATAGCCTAAAACCCAATATATAATTCTGGAATATGGTAACTCAGTCAAGGTCTTTTCACTTCCTAGTTCTGTGTGAAAGACTGGACAGCCTTCCCAGTCAGAGCTTCCTTATTTTATTGTCTTGTTGCTATTTTCAAACTGCAACACTTGGTATAAACTGGGTGGAAGATATTAATTATCTTAAGGCAGGGCTGTGATTTGCTTAAGTCTAGGCCCTTCAGTCCTGAAAAAAATGTATGCCTTACAATGGAATATTTTCATCCTTTAAAAGGAGATGCCATTTGTGAAAACATGGTTGAACCTGGAGGATATTATATTAACTGAAGTAAGGCAGTCTCAGAGGTACAAATACTACATTCCACTTATATGACCTACGTAAAATAGTCAAACTCATAGAAACAGAGAATAGAATGATGGTTGCTAGGGACTGCGGGAAGGGAGAAAAAGGGTGTTCAACAGGTATGAATTTTCAGTTATGCAAGATGAATAAGTTCTAGAGATCTGCTGAACAACATAGCACCTATAGTTAACAGTACTGTATTGTGCACTTAGAAGTACGTTAAGTAGGTAGATCCCATTTTAAGTTTCCTTATCACAAAACAAAATGAAACAAAACAGAAAATACCCAAAGAGATGCAAGGAAACTTTGGGAGGTGATGGACATGTCTATCACCTTGATTGTGGTGATGGTTTCACAGGTTTATGCATATGTCCAAACTCATCAAATTTGTATGCATTAAATATATATTAAATATATATAAATTAAATATATTAAATATGCATTATATTGCATACATTAGGTATATGTGATTTAAATGTATACATTAAATATGTGCAACTATATATAAATATATATTAAATATAAATTATGTACATTAAATATGTATAATTATACCTCAATAAAGCTGTTTTAAAAACAGCAACAAAGAATGGTTGGTATTCAGAAAGGAGCAACAGCATGAAGCTTTTACCACCTCTAGAGCTGAGGGGCAAGAGTTGGAAAAGGTATTACCAAAATTTGAGAGAACTAGCACTTTGGAAGTGGGCCTGCCCAGTGGGAGAGCTAGTTATACAGGGATTCAGAAATTGCCCAAGACATGGCTCTGGAGCATGGAAGGAATGGAGGAGATATCCACCAACCCTTTTTCTCCTAACTTACATCCAGTTAATGTTCCTCTGGCTGAACTGAAAATGAAGCTAAGACAGCCTGGGAGATGGAGTTTGAATGGTACAAACTTCCAAGACACAGATCAATTAGAGAAGAGCAGAAAATGAAGCAGAATATGTGAACAAACAGAGAATGACTAGTGTATCCTGTGTGTTTGTCTTGCCTTCCTAGGATCATGAATACCTTGATTCTGGTACTTATCTATTTTACATTAAAGTATCCACTATAAGAAGCCATAAGTAACTCTTTGTGATCCCTGCTTGATAAATTAAGTGCTTCATTTTGCAAAAGGGACTTTTCAGGATACTTTTATTCTTTTTTTTTAATTTATTTTCCCTCCTTGAAGTCCCAAGTTTTTATTGAACTGGCTGTCTACCATCTAAGTCAACCGTGTTGGTGGTTTTATTTTAAAGAGTTATTGAGTGAAGAAAATTTTCAGATTAAATCTGATAAGTGGCATTATATTAATGCTGTCTTGAGGGTCCTTCTCAGTCCTTTCTGAATCCTTCTGATTCTGTTCATGTTTGTATTTTCTAAGTTAATCCTCAGGTTGAAATGAATCTTAGGCTTTGCCTTACTGACTCCTATAGGTCAATAAGATGAGTTTGTTAATTTATCAGGGTCAGCTCCATGACCAGATTTGATTTTGGTCTTATGTACCTTAATTTTGAACTGTAATTTATGACTTACTCAGTCATCATCCATCGAGAGCTTTACTGGAAAGAAATATAAATCTTGTCTACTAAGGCAGAAAAATGTGTTGGATGGGTTGGATTTGATGTTCTTTATGTTGTCCTAATCCTCTTTTTGTGAGAAACTAGATATAAAGCAAAAACTTCAGTCGTAATCAGTTCATAGTGTGATCAAATTAGCGTGGAGCTGACATCTGCATTCATAGGCCTGATTCAACAGTCAGTGTGATTATGGAAGAGGTATTTTACTTCTCTATATCTCAGATGCCATATCAATAAAATATGAGAACTGAAGTGCTTTATATTTTACATTGCATTCAGCTCCTAATATTCTTAATCAGGAAGTGAATTGAAGGTTACTGAAGGCTTTTTCTTCCAGTCAGTACCCTATAATATGAACAATGAAAAAAGAAAGTGGCATTGCATTATAAGATGATTTTTATTTCCATGTAAAAGCTTGTAGACTCATTCTGTTCAAACACTCTTCTCCTACCTGATTTGAAAAAAAGTAAATAAAACATACTGAGCAATAGAAAACTTTGAACTTGTGTTGTTTCCTTTTCCTGAAAAGTCGTTTCTTTTTTTTAATAGATGCTATTCTTTTTTTTTAATTTATTTATTTATTTTGGCTGTGTTTGGTCTTCGCCTCTGTGCGCGGGTTTTCTCTAGTTGTGGCAAGCGGGGGCCACTCTTCATCGCGGTGTGCGGGCCTCTCATTATTGCAGCCTCTCTTGTTGCGGAGCACAGGCTCCAGACGCGCTGGCTCAGTAGTTGTGGCTCATGGGCCCAGTTGCTCCGTGGCATGTGGGATCTTCCCAGACCAGGGCTCAAACCCGTGTCCCCTGCATTAGCAGGCAGACTCTCAACCACTGCGCCACCAGGGAAGCCCTGAAAAGTAGTTTCTTAAAACATGTTTGTGCTCCTAGGTCAGTGGAACCAATTTATTACCTCTTTCAACTAAGCACGAACACTTCATTGCAGTGACTGTGATGTTCACAACATCTTAAGTTTGACTGATACCCTTATTGTAAATGATGGTGTAAATACCTACCAAGAGTTCAAAAATGATGAAAGGAAACTCTTTGTGCCACTTGGCATCAAAGTATCTTGAAAGCAGATGAAGTAGTGCAGTCAGTAAAAAATGGCAACAAGAAAGGGAAGAGAATGGAGAACAATAGATGAGGGACCCTAAAGAAAGCAGTTAGACTCTTCCTTTTTAAAATAACTTGATATGAAAGAAAAAAAGTCCCTAGCTCATTATATCTTTTCCATTTTCCTGTTTTTTCCATTTTCCTGATTACTTGAAACTATTTAAGACTGCATTAAATTTTTTTAAAAAATAATATTTTTTTCAATAAATATCTCATTGAAAGTATCTTATCTGGTCATTACGAATTTTTTGCGCTTCAAAAACAAACATAAATCACAGCCAGACATGGGCATTTGAAACTGACCGTAATATACCCTCAGAGAATTTAGTCTGGAAGGTGATTTTAATTTTACTTTTGCTTTCTTCAGCTCCTCATTTCCACTAAGAAATTTCCTAAAGGCTTTGGGGCTTGTCTCCCTAGAATCTATTCATTCTTTCAAAAAATTTCAATTTATTTCATCATATTCTTGGAGAGTTTATTATTAGAACCAAGCTCTCCCATGGGGATGGAGAGTAGCATATTAGTTATATTGAAAGGGCTAGGACGGGTAGCCCTTTCTTATTATATGAGGTTCTGAAACTCCATGGGCTTTCCTTTTCTCAATCACTCCCCGGAGGAATGAATAAGAGATTAAGCAATATTGGAGGATCTTGGAGTCTACTTTCCCAAGGAAGCAGTAGAACAATTTCAGTATTCAAAGGAAGTAAGACATAGGAGGGAGAGACATTGGTGAGGAATGGGGAAGGGGAGAAAAGAAGAATGAGGCAATCTTAATTTACCCATTCTTTTTTCTTTTTTTTTTTTTTTGCGGTACACGGGCCTCTCAGTATTGTGGCCTCTCCCGTTGTGGAGCACAGGCTCCGGACATGCAGACTCAGCGGCCATGGCTCATGAGCCCAGCCACTCTGCGACACGTGGGATTTTCCCAGACTGGGGCACGAACCTGTGTCCCTTGCATCGGCAGGCAGACTCTCAACCACTGTGCCACCAGGGAAGCCCCCCCTGCTTTTTTTTTTTAATTGAAGAATTTGTTTTGTACTCTTAAGTCAGATAGTCAACTGCAACTCTAAGTTCCTGGAAGGCAGGGACTCCTCTTTATCAGTTTCTGTAGGTAATAAGTCATAGAGGGTAATGTGAATAAGAACTCTCTGAATACTTTATGATGAGAATTAATGGAGGCACACTAGTCATATGTTCCCAGAAGTTTCATATTCTAACTAAATTTTAAGTCAAATATAAGTATTACACAATGGAATATTACTCAGCCATAAAAAGAAACAAAATTGAGTTATTTGTCATGAGGTGGATTGACCTAGAGTTCAGAGTGCAGTAAGTCAGAAAGAGAAAAACAAATACCATATGCTAACACATATATATGGAATCTAAAAAAAACAAAAAAGGTTCTGAAGAACCTAGGAGCAGGACAGGAATAAAGGTGCAGGCGTAGAGAATGGACTTGAGGACACGGGGAGGGGGAAGGGTAAGTTGGGACGAAGTGAGAGAGTGGCATGGACATATATACACTACCAAATGTAAAATACTTAGGTAGTGGGAAGCAGCTGCATAGCACAGGGAGATCAGCTCCGTGCTTTGTGACTGCCTGGAGGGGTGGGATAGTGAGGGTGGGAGGGAGACGCAAGAGGGAGGGATATGGGAACATATGTATATGTATAACTGATTCACTTTGTTTTAAAGCAGAAACTAACACACCATTGTTAAGCAATTATACTCCAATAAAGATGTTTAAAAAAAAAAGTTACCTGTGTGGAATGCTGTTAACGATGGCAATTCCCGCTACAGTACCTTTCATCTGAGACACTTAGGGTCTGTTAACAGATTAAAAGTAGTAAAAGACGCTGATCGAGAGAATTTTTATTATCTTGTGCTCTGAAAACTTGGATTTTCATTGGTTTGAATGGGCCTGAAAATGCATTTTTCTTAGTAGGGGCATAGAAGCCTCTAGCAGTATTCTTAATAAAGCAAGGTGAGTTATAAGCAATCATCTGATGGAGGGTAAATGTACCACACTCCATTTTAAGAAAAATACAATGTAAAAGTCTTACAGGCCTCAAGAAATAATAGTTTAACAAGTGACACATTCACAGAATCAGAGAAAGGACCACAATCCACAGGGTGTGCAAAGGAGGTGCCTAATCCCAGGAGCAGCAGCGAGGCAGGTGCTGGGCAACATTTTGTATGTAATATTCACCAAAGGGAACCTTGGCCAGTGATACCAGGGAAAGGCTATCATGGTGAAGGTGCACTCATCTCCAACACCCTCACTTGAAATCAAAGTATTGGCTGAAGAAACAGACTTGACAGAGACTTTGGCCACCTGGCCTGGGTTCTCCCTACAAAATGTCATGTTTCTCCAAGAACAGGGCACAATTTTCTGAAAGGAAAATTGAAAGGAGTCACAATTTTCTGAATCACAGACTGCATATCTTAATGGTACAGCTATTACAAATTTGCACCTTTATTTGAAGGGAATTGTTAAGTGGTGGGTAGGGAGTGATGTGTTCCAGGGAGGATTTGTGCCCTCTGGCTTGCCCTCTGTCTCTTATCAGACAGGCAATTCTGTCAATAATTCATCACTGCCTTCATTCATCGGGTGGTAGGGATACAAAGGGATTAAAAAGGGTGCGGGCAGAGGACAGCCCTCACTGACAGCACAGAGCCATCACCTACTGTCTCCTCAACTCCTCTGCCCATATAGCCCCCGAGGGTGCCAGCTTCTTTCTTTCACAGCAGCTGTTGATAGCACACCATCATCCAAGGAGTTCTTGAGCACCAAATTTGCACTACTGAGCAGCATAATGGAGAAATCGAGGATGATCCATGGAAATACCTAAGGGTCTTGTTTTAGGTCAAACGAGCTTATTCTGCACTATGTGCTTCTTAGTTAATTGGGGTTCGAATATCCTTCCTTTTATGAAACGATGTTGATAATGTTTGAAAAATAAAAGGTTGGCAACCCCATGAGAAACTATGCTTTTATCTGAGTGGGGATGGGGAGCAAGAGAGAGTAATGAAAATTTTGGTTGTTGAAGTCGTGAGAGGACAAGGCTAACTTGTTCAAGACTGCCTCCCTGCAGGAGGAAGGCCAGCCTTCCTCAAGACTTCATGGACACATAAAGCACCAGAGCCCAAAGTTTGGGTCCCTCTCCTGGACCCTGGATCCCTATGGGATCCCTGTGTGTTGGCCCAGAAAAGAGTGTGCAGTCGGGACCCACAAACTCCCCACTATTCCTGTGTCTGTGAACTTCCCCTGATAAACATGGCTCCAGCAGCCAGGGTTACATATTTTTTGGGAATTCACTTATGGTTACAAGTGCAAAAGACTGAGAACTACTATGTAAAATTAATATTTCAAAACTTCACTTCAGTGATATTTGAAGGACCTCTATAAATTAACTAAACAAACATAATTGCATTTTATTCCACTGTGTCCAAAGTCTAAGCTTTAAATTGTATAAAAATGAGAGTGAGAAGTAGAAAGCCTCCAAACAACCGGAAATTAAGATGCACACTCTAAATAATCCATATTTTTTTAAATTTTACTTTATTTATTTTTTTATACAGCAGATTCTTATTAGTCATCAATTTAATACACATCAGTGTACACCTGTCAATCCCAATCACCCAGTTCATCACACTCCCATCCCCCACCCCACCACTTTCCCCCCTTGCTGTCCATACATTTGTTCTCTACATCTGTGTCTCAATTTCTGCCCTGCAAACTGGTTCATCTGTACCATTTTTCTACGTTCCACATATATGTGTTAATATACAATATTTGTTTTTCTCTTTTTGACTTACTTACCCTGCGTAACAGTCTCTAGATCCATCCATGTCTCAACAAATGACCCAATATCGTTCCTTTTTATGGCTGAGTAATATTCCATTGCATATATGTACCACATGTTCTTTATACATTTGTCTGTAGATGGGCATTTAGGTTGCTTCCATGACCTGGCTAATGTGCACAGTGCTGCAACGAACATTGGGCTGCATCTGTCTTTTTTTTTTTTTTTTGTGGTACGCGGGCCTCTCACTGCTGTGGCCTCTCCCGTTGCAGAGCACAGGCTCCAGACGCGCAGGCTCAGCGGCCATGGCTCACGGGCCCAGCCGCTCCATGGCATGTGGGATCTTCCCAGACCGGGGCACGAACCTGTGTCCCCTGCATCGGCAGGCGGACTCGCAACCACTATGCCACCAGGGAAGCCCTGCATCTGTCATTTTGACTTTTGGTTTTCTCTGGGTATATGCCCAGGAGTGGGATTGCTGGATCATATGGTAATTCTATTTTTAGTTTTTTAAGGAACCTCCATACTGTTCTCCATAGTGGCTATATCCATTTACATTCCCACCAACCATGTAAGAGGGTTCCCTTTTATCCACACCCTCTCCAGCATTTGTTGTTTGTAGATTTTCTGATGATGCCCATTCTAACTGCTGTGAGGTGATACCTCATTGTAGTTTTGATTTGCATTTCTCTAATAATTAGTGATGTTGAGCAGCTTTTCATGTGCTTCTTGACCATCTGTATGTCTTCTTTGGAGAAATGTCTATTTAGGTCATCTGCCCATTTTTTTGCTTGGGTTGTTTGTTTTTTTAATATTGAGCTGCATGAGCTGTTTATATATTTTGGAGATTAATCCTTTGTCCATTGACTCGTTTGCAAATATTTTCTCTCATTCTGAGGGTTTTCTTTTCATCTTGTTTATGTTTTCCTTTGTGGTGCAAAAGCTTTTAAGTTTCATTAGGTCCCATTTGTTTATTTTTGTTTTTATTTCCATTACTGTAGGACGTGGATCAAATAAGATCTTGCTGTGATTTATGTCAAAGTGTGTTCTTCCTATGTTTTCTTCTAAGAGTTTTCTAGTGTCCGGTCTTACATTTATGTCTCTAATACATTTAGAGTTTATTTTTGTGTATGGTGTAAGAGGGTGTTCTAATTTCATTCTTTGACATGTAGCTGTCCAGTTTTCCCAGCACCACTTATTGAAGAGACTGTCTTTTCTCCATTGTATATCCTTGCCTCCTTTGTCATAGATTAGTTGACCATAGGTGCATGGGTTTATCTCTGGGTTTTCTATCTTGTTCCATTGATCTATGTTTCTGTTTTTGTGCTGGTACCATATTGTCTTGATTACTGTAGCTTTGTAGTATAGACTGAAGTCAGGGAGTCTGATTCCTCCAGCTCCGTTTTTTTCCCTGAAGACTGCTTTGTCTATTCGTGGTCTTTTGTGTCTCCATACACATTTTAAGTCTTTTGTTCTACTTCTGTAAAAAATGCCATTGGTAATTTGATAGGAATTGCATTGCATCTGTAGATTGCTTTGGGTGTTATAGTCATTTTCACAGTATTGATTCTTCCAATCCAAGACTATGGTGTATCTCTCCATCTGTTGGTATCATCTTTAATTTCTTTCATCAGTGTCTTATAATATTCTGAATACATCTCTTTTATCACCCTAGGTAGGTTTATTCCTGGGTATTTTATTCTTTTAGTTGCAATGTTAAATGGGAGTGTTTCCTTAATTTCTCCTTCAGATTTTTCATCATTAGTGTATAGGAATACAAGAGATGTCTGTGCATTAATTTTGTATCCTGAAACTTTACATTCTTTGATGAGCTCTAATAGTTTTCTGGTGGCATCTTTAGGATTCTCTATATATAGTATCATGCCATCTGCAAACAATGACAGTTTTACTTCTTCTTTTCCAATTTCTATTCCTTTTATTTCTTTTTCTTCTCTGATTGCCATGGCTAGGACTTCCAAAACTATTTTGAATAATAGTGGTCAGAGTGGACATCCTTGTCTCGTTCCTGATCTTAAAGGAAATGCTTTCAGTTTTTCACCATTGAGAATGATGTTTGCTGTGGGTTTGTCGTATATGACCTTTATTATGTTGAGGTAGATTCCCTCTATGCCCACTTTCTGGAGAGTTTTTATCATAAACTGGTGTTGAATTTTGTCAAAAGCTTTTTCTGCATCTATTGAGATGATTATATGATTTTTATTCTTCAATTTGTTAATATGGTGTATAACATTGATTGATTTGTGTATATTGAGGAATTCTTGCATCCCTGGGATAAATCCCACTTGATCATGGTGTATGATCCTTTTAATGTGGTGTTGGATTCTGTTTGCTAGTATTTTGTTGAGGATTTTTGCATCTATATTCATCAGTGATATTGCTCTGTAATTTTCTTTTTTTGTAGTATCTTTGTCCGGTTTTGGTATCCGGGTGACAGTGGCCTCATAGAATGAGATTGGGAGTGTTCCTTCCTCTGCAAATGTTTGAAAGAGTGTGAGAAGTTTGGATGTTACCTCTTCTCTAAATGTTTGATAGCGTTCACCTGTGAAGCCCTCTGGTCTTGGACTTTTGTTTGTTGGAAGATTCTTAATCACAGTTTCAGTTTCATTACTTGTGATTTGTCTGTTCATATTTTCTATTTCTTCCTGGTTCAGTCTTGGAAGGTTATACCTTTCTAACAATTTGTCCATTTCTTCTGGGTTGTCCATTTTATTGGCATACAGTTGCTTGTAGTAGTCTCTTAGGATGCTTTGTATTTCTGCAGTTTCTGTTGTAACTTCTCCTTTTTCATTTCTAATTTTATTGATTTGAGTTCTCTCCCTCTTTTTCTTGATCAGTCTGGCTAATGGTTTATCAATTTTGTTTATCTTCTCAAAGAACCAGCTTTTAGTTTTATTGATGTGTGCTATTGTTTTCTTGTTTCTCTATCATTTATTTCTGCTCTGATCTTTATGATTTCTTTCCTTCTGCTAACTTTGGGTTTTGTTTGTTTTTCTTTCTCTAGTTCCTTTAGGTGTAAGGTTAGATTCTTTATTTGAGATTTTTCTTGTTTCTTGAGGTAGGCTTGTATAACTATAAACTTCCCTCTTAGAACTGCTTTTGCTGCATCCCATACGTTTTGGATCGTTGCGTTTTCATTGTCATATTTCCCTAGGTAGTTTTTGATTTCCCTTTGATTTCTTCAGTGATCTCTTGGTTTTTTAATAACATATTGTTTAGCCTCCTTGTGTTTGTGTTTTTTACGTTTTTTCCCATGTAATTCATTTCTAATCTCATAGTGTTGTGGTCAGAGAAGATGCTTGATATGATTTCAATTTTCTTAAATTTACTGAGGCTTGATTTGTGACCCAAGATGTGATCTATCCTGGAGAATGTTCCGTGCGCCCTTGAGAAGAAAGTGTATTCTGTTGTTTTTAGATGGAATGTCCTATAAATATCAATTTAATCTATCTGGTCTATTGTGTCATTTAAAGCTTGTTTCCTTATTTATTTTCATTTTGGATGATCTGTCCGTTGGTGTAAGTGAGGTGTTAAAATCCCCCACTATTATTTTGTTAGTGTTGATTTCCTCTTTTAGAGCTGTTATCAGTTACCTTATGTATTGAGGTCCTCCTATGTTGGGTGCATATATATGTATAACTTTTGTTTCTTCTTCTTGGATTGATCCCTTTATCATTATGTAGTGTCCTTCCTTGTCTCTTGTAACATTCTTTTTTTAAAGTCTATTTTATCTGATGTGAGTATTGCTACTCTAGCTTTCTTCTGATTTTCATTTGCATGGAATATCTTATTCCATCCCTTCACTTTCAGTTTGTATGCGTCCCTAGGTCTGAAGTGGGTGTCTTGTAGACAGCATATATATGGGTCTTGTTTTTGTATCCATTCAGCAATCCTGTGTCTTTTGGTTGGAGCATTTCATCCCATCACGTTTAAGGTAATTATCCATATGTATGTTCCTATTACCATTTTCTTAATTGTTTTTGGTTTGTTTTTGTAGGTCATTTTCTTCTCTTGTGTTTCCCACTTAGAGAAGTTCCTTTAGCATTTGCTGTAGAGCTGGTTTGGTGGTGCTGAATTCTCTTAGCTTTTGCTTGTCTGTAAAGCTTTTGATTTCTCCATTGCATCTGAATGAGATCCTTGCCAGGTACAGTAATCTTGGTTGTAGGTTCTTCCCTTTCATCACTTTATATATGTCATTCCCTTCTCGTTTGTTGAGATTCTGCTGAGAAATCAGCTGTTAACCTTATGGGAGTTCCCTTGTATGTTATTTGTCATTTTTCCCTTGCAGCTTTCAATAATTTTTCTTTGTCTTTAATTCTTGCCAATTTGATTACTATGTGTCTTGGCGTGTTTCTCCTTGGGTTTATCCTGTATGGGACTCTCTGTGCTTCCTGGACTTGGGTGACTATTTCCTTTCCCATGTTAAGGAAGTTTTCGACTATAATCTCTTCAAATATTTTCTTGGGTCCTTTCTCTCTCTCTTCTCCTTCTGGGACCCCTATAATGTGAATGTTGTTGCATTTAATGTTGCCCCAGAGGTCTCTTAGGCTGTCTTCATTTCTCTTCATTCTTTTTTCTTTATTCTGTTCCACAGCAGCGAATTCCTCCTTTCTGTCTCCAGGTCACTTATCCATTCTTCTCCCTCAGTTATTCTGCTATTGATTCTTTCTAGTGTATTCTAAGTCTTTGTGAAAAATTTCTTGCATCTTCTCGATCTTTGCCTCCATTCTTTTTCCAAGGTCCTGGATCATCTTCACTATCATAATTCTGAATTCTTTTTCTGGAAAGTTGCCTATCTCCCCTTCATTTAGTTGTTTTTCTGGGATTTTATCTTGTTCCTTCATCTGGTACATAGCCCTCTGCCTTTTCATCTTGTCTATCTTTCTGTGAATGTGTTTTTTGTTCCACAGGGTGCAGGATTGTAGTTCTTCTTGCTTCTGCTGTCTGCCCTCTGGTCCCTTCTCTTATTTTAATTGAGCATATTATGACTCCATTTTTTCTCCTCTCAATATTTCGTTTATCTGTATATATATATATATATATATATATATATATATATATATATATATATATATATATATATATAAACATATTTAGTGATATCCTTGATTTTGCGTTATACATTTACAACTAATCTAAGTTCAATTTCATATAACATTATACTGCTTCATGGGTAGTGCAACTACTTTGTACCAGAGTATTCCCAATTCTTCCTTCCTGTTCCTTATAACATCGCTGTCATTCATCCATAAGCTATAGTCCGTCACTGAATACATAATTATTATCACTATTTTGAACAAACTGATATTTGTTAGATTGATTAAGAATAAGAAAAATAAACGTTTGTATTTTACCTCCACTTGTTTTTTCTCCAAAATTCTTCCTTCCTCTATATTGATCTGATTTTCTGTTATATATCATTTTCCTTCTCTATGTAGAACTTCTTTTAACACTTCTTGCAAGGCAGGACTACTGGCAAAAAAAACCCTTAAATTTTGTTTGTTTGAAAAAGTCTTTATTTCTCTTCCACTTTTGAAGGGTAATTTTGCTGAATACAGAATTCTATGGTGGTGGCTTCTTTATTTCAACATATAAAACATTTTACTCCACTCTCTTCTTGCTTGCATAGTTTCTGAAGAGAAATCCAATGTAATTGTTTTCCTTGCTCCTCTACAGGTAAAGTGTCCCCCCCCCACCCCGGCTTCTTTCACGATTTTCTCCTTATCTTTGATTGTTTTTTTTTTTTGCAGTATGAAAGTGACATGCCTAAGTGTAGAGTTTTTGGTATTTATCTTATTTATTGCCCTCTGAGATCTCTGGATCTGTGGTTTGATGGCTGTCATTAGTTTTGGAAAATTATCAATCATTATCACTTCAAATAGTTTTTATGTCCCTTTCTCTCTTTTTTTCTCCTCTGGTATTCCCACTACTCATATATTACATCTTTTATAATTATCCCACAATTCTTGGATACATTGTTGTGTTTTTTCATTCTCTTTTCTCTTCACATTTCATTTTAGAAATTTCTTTTGGCGTATCTTCAAGCTCATGGATCCTTTTCTTGGTTGTGTCCAGTGTACAGATGGTTCTATCAGAGGAATTCTTTATTCTGGTTACAGTGCTTTTCATTTTTAGCATTTTCTTTTTAAAATTTTTTAAAATATTGAAGTATATTTGATTTACAATGTTGCATTGTAGCATTTACTTTTAATTCTTAGATTTTTTTCATTTCTCTGCTTATATTACCCATATGTTCTTGCATGTTGCTTACTTTTTCCACTAGAGTCCTTAGTATTATAGTTATCTTATATTCGTGGTCTGAATATTCCAATATGTCTGCCATAATTGAGTCTGCCTCTGATGCTTGCTCTGTCCTTAAAACTGTTATTTTATGTGTGTGTCTTTTTTTATGGCTTGCAGCTTTACGTCAAAAGCTGGACGTGGTGGACTGAGTGAAAGAAACTGAAGTAAATAGGCCTTTAGTGTGAGATTTTATATTTATCTGGCTGGTAGTTACTCTTCTTACTATTTGGCGTAGCTATAGGTGTCAGAGGATAAAAGTTTTTCTCATACCCTTGTTTTTGTCCCCCCTGTTGTCTTTGGACTTCCCTAGAGACTTCTTAAATTAGGTGTAAGGTATGCATTTCCTTTAGTTGTAATCCCCTCTTATATAGGAGCTCTACTAGGGGTGGCGGTGAGGATTGTGGTGGGTAGGATATATTCTGTAGTCTATAATTAGGTCTCTGTGAGCCTGTGTCCATGGGCCCGAGACCTTCACAACTGATTCTCTGTACCATTCCCTCCATGAGTTGAGACAGGAACGGTTGAGGGTGATGGAGTTGGGGATTACCCTTTATCCACAGCCACTTAGGCTATTAAAAACAACCCTACAGATTATGTTCTGTTTAAATCGTTTCTCTTGAGGCCAGGCTTTTGTTAAGTAGAATAGAATGCTCAGAGCATATCTGAAACTGGTTACATTCTCCCTCCCCCTCGCTCCCCCGAGGAGGGCAGTAGGAGATTTTCTCTGATCTGCGCTTTGAGAACCTAATAAGGCTGCTTAAAGAAAAATCGTGAAAGTGTGGGGCCTCCCTGCAACTGGACTCCCCTGGAGTTTTAACTCTCATGCTCATTTACGTCAAGCCTCCAGCACTTCATCAATTAAAATGTAAGTTCTCCTGCACCACTACTGGCTCTGGCATCTAGCTTCTACTCCTGAGCTTCACTCAAGTAAGCTGTGACTCTGTGTATCTGCCTGTTTCACCAATTTTCAGAGCAGTGGTTTGCCCTGTGACCTCAATTCCTTGATGAGTCTAAGAAAAGTTGTTGACTTTTCAGTTTGTTCAAGTGTCCTTGTTTTGAGGATGGGAGTGATGACTTCCAAGCTCCTTATATCCCACACTGGAAACTGGAACCCTCTGATTTTTGTTAGTTTCTTCTCACCTCTGTAGCTTGTCAGTGCTTGACTTTGGCAGTGAGCACCAGTAACCCATGCCAGTGCACCATTTGGGAGGGCAGGGAGTCCCTGATGACAGACCTTTCAAGTCCCTCTCTCTGCCAATGACTTCAGTGATCCTCCAGGCCATATTCCCAGGCTCCCTGGCTCCTCCTGTCCTCTGCTCAGCTCTTTCCCTCCACCTCTGCCTTAGTCTCCCTATTCAGCAGTGGGTCTCTGGGACTTGCTCGGGGGGCAGGTCGGAGTGAGTATTTCCCAGGTGTCTGAAGAGAGGTCAGACAGACTAACAGGCATGTGGGCACAGCCTGCAGGAGTAGGAAGAACAAAGATGTTCAAGTTCTCTCAAGAGAGATCAAGGGTTGAATTCCTGTTCTTACTACTTTCTACCTATGTCATCTCTGAAAAGCTAATTAACCCTACTAGGCTTCAGTTTATCTTTAAAAAGCAATTAAATCAGGATAATACCGAGCACTAAGTTGGTTTCAGTTAATGGGGAAACTGGCTAGGCTGGAGATGAAATTTGGTCCATCAGTTGTGTGGATGAGATTGGGATCCCTTGGTTAGAGGTCTGAGAACATCCAGGAGGGGCAGAGAATCACCTAACTCCAGAAATATGGTGTATGATGGCGAGGACCCCAGGGCCCAGCCAGCCTGAAGTTGCTGTGGTTGGGAGAAAAATAGGAGCTTAGGACCAGTGGAGTGGCTACTACTTCAGCTGAACTGCCTGAGCACCCCTGATTCTGTGGAGAGTCACTGACATCCAGGGGCCTGAGCAACCTTGCCTGAGACCCCATAGCCGAGTTTACCACCAAGGGAGGGAATATTTGTCTTCCTCTGTCCACAGACTGCTGGGCTTTTAAGGGCTGATGCTGGTGGACACAGAGCTAGGTGTGGTGGTACCTCAGTGGTAGAGCTCCAGCCAGAGGGATGGCCAGAGGCAGGGAGTGAGTCAATGCCTAGACAGGTGTGGATGCTGGGAAGACACTTTCTTGATGCCTCCCAAGATCATCTTGGGAAGGGAGTTCCTGTGCAGGGTCCTGGCTCCAGCCAGTGACATCCTATTGTTCATGTGCATGTGAGTCCATTTGTGCTCACCTGCCAGTGAGGGTTCAGGATATTTGGGCAATGCCAGGATTGGAAAGAACTTACACTGAACCCTTTGAATGGCATCTAGTCCATATTGGATATGTGCTAAATGGGAAATCTACCACATTTCCATGGGTTATGAAGGCTGGGGTGGGTGCATTGCGAGGCCTCCTGGGATCCCGTTGGCTGCACAAGGACTCTGTGTCAGGCACATTGGCAGGAAGGGTGACTAAAGCATTGCTTGAAGGCTTATTGCCAGGCCACTAAGTATTGAGTCACCGAAGCAGAAAGGAGACACCAGGCTCCAACTGCTGGAGGTGTGAGGGCATCTTGGACCAGGCTAGCCTGGGCCCCTACACAGAAGACAGCAGTGTCATGTGGGTTTGGGGGCCAGGTGGGCAGTGCATTGGGCCCCTTCAGACTGTGGAGAGTGGGAGCATGGGAATGGGTGAGGAGGGTGCTGGAAGTCGACTATAGGAGCAGAGGTCTGAGGGCTGCCAGCCTGGACCTCAGCTCACAGCCTGGCATCGGGCCTCCTCTCTCTGTTTCCCACTCACTCTGCTAGACCCGCCACATTCAAAAGCCCTGTATGCTTCAGGCTGGAAACCCCTTCCTTATGGCCTGGGTCATGTACTCCAGTCCAAGTCAATTGTCCTGCACTCTGGGAACTTCCCTCTACCTCCGTGGGGAGTTGGTCCTTGTTCCTCCAAATCCCACGAGGGACGGTTCTTTACTCTGGGAAATATCCTTACTCCCCTGTATATAGACACCTGGGAAAATGTCTTACTTCCTATTAAAGGCTGAATTGTACCCCAAAAAATTCATATGTTGAAGTCCTAACCCCAGTACCTCAGAATGTGACAATTTTTTTTTGGTTGCACCATGCAGCATGTGGGATCTTAGTTCCCCAACCAGGGATGGAACCTGTGCCCAATGCAATAAAAACGTGGAGTCTTAAACCTTGGATCTCCAGAGAAGTCCCCAGAATGTGACTTTATTTGGAGTAGTGCTTTTAAAGAGATAATTGAGTTAACATTACGTCGTTAGGGTAAGCCCTAAGCCAATATGACTGGTGCTCTTATAGGAAGGGAAAATTTAGATACAGAAACACACAGAGGGAAAACAATGTGAGGACACAGGGAGAAGGTGGCCATCTATCAGCCAAGGAGAGAGACCTTAGACTTCTGGGCTTCAGAACTGTGAGATGATAAATTCCTGTTGTTTAAGCCACATTGCCTGTGGTATTTTTTATGGCACCTGGAGCTGACATATCCTTCCTCTGAAGGCCTGTGTACCCCCATGGCAGGAGTGGTGTCTGCAAGTGAAGACACCTTTCTCTCTCCCCATCTGGACTTCCTCAGTGTCCTCTGACTATCCCTGCCTTCCTCCTGGGATAGTCTCCCTGCCGGGTCCTGCTTCCTTGTCCACGGAGCCAGACAACAGACCTCAAGGGAAAGGTTGAGTCTTGAGGATCATGGGGGGCAATAGGGCCCCAAGACAGGAGCAAGATGACTCTTTCATTAGTTTTTATTTGTTTTTTTATGCTTGGTTTGTGGGCTGGAAACAGTTGGAAAGGAAAGCGAAGAAGGCACCAGTGAAAGGTGATGGGGCTTGGGGAGGGGAGGGGCAGAAGGTTCCAGCGAGGAGACTGGGCCCTGAGGCAGAGAGCAAGAGCAGAGGGGCTTGGCGCATCACTGCAGGGCTTTCCATATGGCACCAAGCATGAGCAACAGCAGGGGCCAGCTCTGTGGAGGCACAAAGGCTTTGCCAGGCCCAGGCGAGCCCGCAGCCTGCAGAGTCTGGTATGGAAACAGCGTCTGAGGAGGAGCGGACGTGGCCTCAGGGAGAGGTGTGAGTCTCTGGATCTCGACGATCCAGTCGGTGAAGTAGGTGAAGATACTGGGGTAGAAGGGATGACGGCAGTCAAAGCCCCAGCTGGACAGCCCCATCAGAACCCAGGCACTGGCGAAGTCACAGACGAGGGGCCCCCCGGAATCGCCCTTGGAGAGAGATGGGAGTTCATGTGGGTGACTGAGCCAGGTCTAAGAAGACCAGGTAGCAAGGTGGGGCTTATGAGTCTCTGCCATCCAGGCTCAGGTGCACCTCTGTAAAAGTCACAACACCAGCGTCCCACTGCAGAGCAGCCCTATTAAGCCATGCAGGCAGGCAGTGGAATCATGCTTTAGGAAGTCCCTCATTGACCCTCAGGACAATCATGGATCTAAACCTATCAACATATGGACCCCTGTGCCCAGCGAGGTCCTGGTGGTCCAGGACAGGGCAATATCCAAGGCCAAGAAGGGACAGCTGCACCATAGGGCCCAAGAGAGCTGCTCTGTGAGTAAAGCCTGGCCAGCTAAAGCTGCGTCTGTCCCCAGCTCTTGCAAAACCCTGAACTGCAGCAGCACATGCCCACGTGGGTCCTCCTCCTTTTTCTTTCATTTAGTTAGGCCTTTAGTTTTTCTCTCAACTTCTTGGTTGAGCATCTTCAGGAAATGCCCATACCCAGGCATGGTTTAGGCAGCCTGTTTTGCTCGGGGAGAAGATCGGTGGTCCCCAGAAAGCTGCTGGAGTCCTAAAATGCTGTCAGGGCAGGACAATCTGGATGGAAATCCCCTCACTCATCAGCCAAAGCGAAGGTCCCATCCTTGGGTGTGGGGGTGGAGGAGCAGGGGCCATGGCCATGCTTGGTGCTCCTCCACTAACCTGTCCAACACGCACATCAAGCATCCAGGGCAGCCTCCGCCTTTGGGCACAGCGGTGAAATGACAAGCCTCCTCTTTTGTCGTGCTTTTGTAAATAAGCCAATTAGCCTGCCATGTGTCAGCTGTGACATGTGGTAACAAGCCATGGAAGGGACAGAACAGGAAGGGAAGGGCATTTCATAAGATGGAGACACAAAGCTTTCCTGTGCTGAGACTACAGGCAAGAAACAACCTAACTTTCTGATGAAGAAGAGGGAGCAGTAAGTGCAGACGAGGAGAGGAGGGTTGAGCCAGGTGGGGGGGGGGAGGAAGAGCAGTGATGTGTGTGGAGCCAGGGGGATAAATGGGACATGGGGTCATAGGGCCTTATGGTGAGGGGTTAGATTTGACCCCCATGGAGGACTGTCTAGGTTATGTTTAGCACTTGGATCACTCTGATGCTGTGTGGAGAATGAACCAGTTGGGAGGTAGCTACAGGAGAGAAGCGGAGAGATTATTGATGGGGAGGGCCAGGGTGGTAAGAAACAGTCAGATTTGGGGCAATATGTTGAAGGAGGCAATAGGACCTTTCAAATCTGAGCCTTTCTCACCAACCAGGGAGAAACTGCAGAGGGGAAGCAGCAGGCTGAGCATGGAGCCCTGGGGTCTCCAGCATTTAGAGGTGGGAGGGGAGGGGACCAGGTGTAGAGCAGAGTAGTTGGCTAGTCCTGGTGCCCAGGAAATGGGAGTGAGAGTTTCTGAAGTGGTGAGTGAGAGGAGGACTCAGGTCCACCGGTGGTTCTGGCAAGACAGGCTCCTGGGGATATTGGTCATGTGGCTCTGGTCACACACTGGCGACACTCCTGGGTAGAGTGGGTTAGATTCAGTGCTGCTGTGGGTCTTTTGGGGAAGGAAGGCAGACAAATTGGGCAATAGCAGGAGGGAGATGGCTGTTGCACGTTTACACATGAGCCAGGAAAGGGGGAGACAGAAGACATGGAGCAGGAAAGCCTTTGGGCACCCAGAGCTCCAGGACGGACTGGCTGGGATGGGCCATGAGGCTCAGGAGAGATGGAAGATACTGGGGTGGGGGAAAGTAGGGCTGGCAAGATGAATGGGCTCTAGTCTGATTGATTGCTTTGGTGTTCTCAGTGAAATAAGATCTCCAGCTGAGAGGGGCGGTGGGGGAAGCGGCGGCTTGCAGGAGAGAGAAGGGTACATGCTGTAACTGGCCAAAAATAACCCTCAAAGATGCCCATCCTCATCACTGGACCCTTCGGCTATGTTACCTTATGTGGCAAAAGGGACTCTTCAGCTGTGACGGAGTTGAGCATCTTGAAATAGGAAGACTATCCTGGATTATCTGGGTGGACCCAATGTAATCACAAAGGTCCTCATGCAGAAAGAGGGAGGCAGGAGGTCAGAGTCAGAGGAGGAGATGTGGTGACAGAAGCAGAGGTAGGAGCAATGTGCTTTGGGTACAGAGGAAGGGGCCATGAGCCAAGGAATGCTGGTGGCCTGGAAAAAGCTAGCAAGAGCAAGAAAACATTCTCCCCTAGAGTGTCCAGAAGGAACCAGCCTGGCCAACACCTTGATGTTATACTTCTGACCTCCAGAAATCTAAGAGAATAAAGTTCTGTTTTAGCCACCCACTTTGAGGTGATTTGTCACTGCAGACCCAAGAAAGTCATACACGGGGTCTTCTTGGAGATTGGGAATGTGCCATCATCACCTCAGTTCTTCCCCTCTGTGCTCCCTAGCTGGGGTGCCTTTGGCCCTCCCCACAGTGTACCCACCCCAAGCTGTTCAAGGCCAGGGGAAGGCCTGGTCCCTGTCCACTCCAGGCCTCAGGGATTCATGCAGATGAGCCATGTGGTTGTCTACATTATGATGGATTCTGGGCCAGTACGGGGGAGATGGGAAGGGCTCCAATAGCCTCCTGGACCCTGGGGAGCTCTCAGGAGGCAGAGGAAGCCCCAACACTAATGTATCCCATGCAAACTGAGATGCACAGCAAACCGTGTGTGTGTGTGTGTTGGGCAGGGCCAGAGCAATGAACTCTACCTTGGGTGAGAGGACAGGTCTAAGACAGGCCCAGAAAAACAGGTACAATCCAGATAGAGGGAGGCAGACCAGGCCAGGAGATTGATATCCAGCAGTTGTTAAGCACCTACGGAATGCCAGGCACAGTACTAAATTTTCTATAAGGACCTTATTAAGTGGAGGCCATTGGCAACCCCATTTCATGGGTTATCTTAGGTCACAATCTCAGTAAATGACAGATTGAAGACTTTAACAAGGTCTGTCCTGCCCCATAGTCTGAGCACTGAGTGCTCCTATGGTCTATCTCTCCACAGACTTGTTTCTGGGTTCCCTGTGCAAGCGGAAGGCACTTCAGGGAGAGAAGAGACCCCCGGTTGGAGGATGGGGACCAGAGCAAGCATGTGGCAGAAGATGAATCTAGACGGAACCTCTCAGACAGGCTGTGGTGACTGAAAGGCTAAGGGAGGCAGGAGGGGCCATGTGCTGGGGATCCTGGGTGTCCAGCTCAATGGTGTTCTCAGCCTGGGGAGAAATGAAAGGGGGTGGGGCCAAGGGGCACTATGGATGTCATTAGGCAAGCAGACAAAGGGCTCCAGCCCTGAACTCCATGGGCATGACCTCTGCAGGCTGGAAGGGAGGTCTACCGTGACAGCCACATGGGGACTCGGGGGACTGAGCCCTTTATTTCACCTGCAGGTGCAGCTGACTCTGTGAGAATGATGGGCCAGGCCAGACAGCCATCGGTTTTTGACTGGGAACCAAGAAACCTGGGTCTACCTCCTACCAGGTGGGCACGTGGCCAAGCTTCTTCCCTCTGGCTCAGTAGCTTCATTGGGCCGCCATGAAAACAGCTGTCCGTGAGGCCTTCCCAAGGACCAGGTGCATCCCATCCCTCCTCTGTGCATTTCCTGGGGTGCCAAAGCATATTACCACAAACTGGGTAACTACAAAAACAACAGAAATTTCTCTTCTCACAGTTCTGGAAGCCAGAAGTCTGAAATCAAGTGTCTCTCTGTATATCTCTCAGCTCACCCTAAATTCAGAATAGTCTCATCTCGAGATTCTTAGCTAATCACATCTGCAAAGACCTTTTTCCAAATCAGTTTACTTTCTGAGATTCCAAATAGTTACAAATTTAGGGGACACTATCCAACCCACTACACCATCCTTTCAACAGTCCCATGAAGGAGGCCTCAGAATCCTACACTATGAATGAGGACATGGGCTCGGAAGGTGAAAAGGCCTTCAGGGCAGAGCAGTGTCTCTAACTCCAGAACCCTAATACTCTTCCCTCCACTCCACAATGCCATCTATGTAAAAGATCCTCACAGGATACCAGCTTGGAAGGCTGGGCCCTAAGGCGGATATGGTGGAGGTCAGGTTAGGCTTGGAGTCAGAATACGGGGAACCAGGTTGTGCTGTCTTATTTTAGGGTAACTACTTTCCCTCTCCTGGTCTGTTTGCCCACCTCTAAAATTGAGCATTACAGAGAGAGGAAAGAAATGTTTACAATTCAAATATCCAACAGTGGACTCATACCTGGAATATGTAAAAATACACAAAGAGCCCCGAAAGAAAAGGAAGACAACCCAACAAAAGTGTGAGAGGGGGTAAAATCTTGAAGGGAAACTTTAGACAAGATACCCAATGACAATAAACATATGAAAGTATATTTAACTTGTCATCAGGGACTTGTAAACCACCATAAGCTATCAAAATGAGAAAAGACGGAAAGTGCTAAGTTTTGGCGAGGATATAAACTCTTATCCAGTACTTCCCTGGTGATCCAGTGGTAAAATATCTGCCTTCCAATGCAGGGGACACGGGTTCAATCCCTGGTTGAGGAACTAAGATCCCAAATGCCATGGGGCAACTAAGCCAGTGTGCCGCAACTAATGAGCTCGTGCGCCTCAAGAGAAACCGCATGCCACATCTACAGAGCCCATGCACTCCGGAGCACCATACACAACAGCTAGAGAGAGAAAACCCACACACGACAACTAGAGAAAAGCCTGAGAACCGCAACCAAAGAGAAACCGGAGCAGACAGCGCACCATAACGAAAGATCCCACATGCCACAGCAAAGATCCCTTGTGGTGCAACTAAGACACAACACACATGTACCAAAATGTTCATTGCAGCTCTGTTTACAATAGCCAGGACATGGAAGCAACCTAAGTGTCCATCAACAGATGAATGGATAAAGAAGATGTGGCACATATATACAATGGAATATTACTCAGCCATAAAAAGAAATGAAATTGAGTTATTTGTACTGAGGTGGATGGACCTAGAGTCTGTCATACGGAGTGAAGTAAGTCAGAAAGAGAAAAACAAATACCGTATGCTAACACATATATATTGAATCTAAGAAAAAAAAAGGTCATGAAGAACCTAGGGGCAAGACTGGAATAAAGACACAGACCTACTACAGAATGGACTTGAGGATATGGGGAGGGGGAAGGGCAAGTTGTGACAAAGTGAGAGAGTGGCATGGACATATATACACTACCAAAAGTAAAATAGATAGCTAGTGGGAAGTAGCCGCATAGCACAGGGAGATCAGCTCGGTGCTTTGTGACCACCTAGAGGGGTGGGATAGGGAGGGTGGGATGGAGGGAGATGCAAGAGGGAAGAGATATGGGAACATATGTATATGTACAACTGATTCACTTTGTTATAAAGCAGAAACTAACACACCATTGTAAAGCAATTATACTCCAATAAAGATGTAAAAAAAAAAACGACACGACACAGCCAAAAAAATAAGGAAAATTAATAAATAAAATAAATAAATATTAAACTCTCATCCACTGCTGGAATGAGTGGAAATGGTGCAACCACTTTAGAGATGTTAGGAAATATCTGCCAAAGCTGAATATACACATACCATTTAATTCAACAATTCTACTCAAGGGCTTCTGTGAAATAGAAGATAAAACATTTGGAAGTGAAAAGAAATGAAAAACCTCTAAAATACCCATGAAGAGGAGAACTGATCATAGAATTCAATTCACACAATAGAGTCCTTGTAGAGCAATGAGACTGAACAAACTATAACTACATTTAAGAGTTTGGATGAATCTCACAAATATAAAGACACAAAAGATTGACAACTGGAAATAAATTCTATTTATGGAATATTCAGAATCTAAGTTGTCAGAAGTGAAGGTGGTGGTTTCTGTTGGGTGTTGGTGATAGGAAGGAGGTGTGAGTGGGGCCTCTGGGGTATTGGTCACGTGTTGCGTCACTATGTGAACGTTCCTCCAACTTATGAAAACAGCATGAATATATTCTTTTGTATGTATGTTACACTTCAATAAAAACTTTAAAGTATGCCTCATAAAAAGATGCTGTTTGAGGGTGCTGCCAGTAGATGCCCTTATGTGCAAGGGGCTTAGGAAGGGGCTATCCTGGGGGACACTGCCAAGGAATGGAGCCCAGGAAGACATGTGGAGGGAGGAAATGGGAAGTCCCAGGGATCTCCACAAAGACAGTAGAGGCAACACAGCCCCTCTCCCAGGGAAACTGAGGCCCTGAGAACAGGCAAGGGAAGAACAGAAACGACCTTGCTCACTTGGCAGATGGCCTTTCCTGTCGAGAAGTCCCCAGCACACAGCATGTCCTCGTGCATGGAGAAGTTCTTGCCTTTTCTAAGTCTGTATAATATATTACAAAACTTGTTCTCAATGAAGCCCACCTTACCCTCCTGGAGATGGAAGGGTTCGAGCAGAGGCGCTGCGAGGATAAGGAGGAAATCAGTGAAGGATGCTGTGGCTTAGCTACAGGCTACTCTGCCTTACTGTTCACCACTTCAACATGGAGTTTTCTCAGCACAGCTGAGCCTTCAGCACTGTTTCAGTCTTCTACCTATGCCTAGTAAGCCCTCCTCCTTTTCTCAAACTTTTCCAGACTCATCCTATTCCCTCCACCTCCCTCATAGCAATAGACCACAACTCTCCTATTCCACAAAGGAAAAAGGCAAATCCCACCAACACATGCCACTCAGTGGTGCTTAGCAAGCATTCACCAACCTACCTACCCTTTCACAAACCATCCCATCCACTCTCCATTTGTCTATCATTAACCTTTCCATCCATCCACTAATTCCTCCATCCATCTTCCTATCTTTCCTCTTTCCTCATGTCCCATTCATGCACTCACCCTTTCATCCATTTGCCCATTTACCGATCTTTTGATCCGTCTCCACTCCATCTATCTCTGCCTACCATCCTTTCGCCCACCCACCCATCTTCCCTTCCACCCACTCATCCTCCCACCTACCCCTCACCCATCCACCCTCTCATCCAATCACTCATTTATTCCTCTGTCCTTGTGTTCAGTATCTTTTAGACACTAATGATACACAGGACCATTCTTAGTTGGGGGAGACAAGGATACCTAGCAGGGCCCTGTGGGGCTCCTGGGCACAAAGCCTTTCTGTGTCCCGCATTTCTTTGATTACAGGAAATAGACTTCATTCAGCCTCCATGACTTTCTCTGAGTTCCACCGGGCAGATTCAAGCAGTTGTTAATTAGGGAAGGGAGGGGATGCGAGACCAGTGAGAAACATTTAAGAGAAACAATAGTGCAGCCTTGGGGCAAGGTCCTGGCTCCCCATCAACGGATACACAAAACAATATCTCTGAGCTATTTTGCAGATACCGAAACCCCCTCCAGGTGGGAGAAGTGGATGATTAACAATGGTATGCTGCCCACAAGCATGTAGACCCCAGACCAGCTGGAACCTGAAGGTCGATGATGCTGACTCCTACTTACCTCACAACCACCTCATCAGAAAAATGGCCAAGAGCTGATCACGCCCTCGTTGAACCATTACTTTAAAACTTCTCACTATCCTCTCCAAGTAGACACACAGTTTTTCGAGGCAGGAGCCCGCTGTGTCCCCCTTTGCCTGGCAAAGTAAGAAAGCTATCCTTTTCTACTTCACCCAAAACTGTCTCTGAGATTTGATTTAGCACCAGTGTACAGAGAAGCTGAGCTTTTGGCATCAACAGGGTAAATGAAGTAAATAAGACAAATTGTTTTAGATCTAAGAAGTGGTGTAAAGGAAGTAAAACAGGGAGATGTGCTATTAGGGGTTGCCTGTTGTAGCTCATATGATCAAGTAAAACTCCTCAGAGGAGTAGCTGAGTTGTACATGTAAAGAAATGAGTCATGCCAAGGTTAACAGGGAGAGCAAGCGAGGCCACAGAGGCAGCCAAGGTGAAGGCCCTGAGGTGGGGATGGCCTTGGCATATTCAAGCAGGAAGGAGGCCTGTTGGCTGGGATGGTGTGGGTGAGGGATGTAGTAGGAGATGAGCAGAGAGGAATGGGGGCCAACATTATGCACGGCCTGAGAGCCAAGGTAGGGAGTTTTGACTTTTTTCTAGGTATAAATGAGAAGGCACTGAGGGTAATGAGCAGGGAACTGGCATGACTCCTGCTTTAAAGCAAACACTCAGACAGCTATGTGGAGACTAAAGTATGGCACAAAGGGTGAGACCTCGGAAACCTGTCTGGAGGTCCAGGCAAGAAATGATGGTCTATAGGACCAAGGTGGCAGCACTGGGTACCTACCAGTCACCTGACCCTGCCCAGGCCACAGGCTGGGATATTAAAACAAGAAAGACAGGGTTTCTGTCCTCAAGGAGTAACTGTGTGTGTGTGTGAGAGAGAGAGAGAGAGAGAAATGTGGTGTATGTGTGGTGTGTATGTGTTGTGTATGTGGTGTGAGAATGTTGGGAACGTGGTTGTTTGTCCTATGATTAGGGACTGTTCCTGACACACTACGGGGCAATGGCCAGGGATGCTGACACATCCCACCCAATGAGGACAGCTTCTGTTCAAAACACCTGTAGCACCTCTGTTGAGAAACACGGTACCAAATTATGACCCTACAAATAATTAAAATATATATTCTTTTTCCCCTTAATTTTGCAACATAAGCATTTCCCCCAATCATAAACACTCCTTTCTGTAATAAAGACTCTTGCTCATAAGTCTTTGCCTATATTTCTCCTCTTTCCATTTTAAAAAAGATAATTATTTTCCCGTGTTATTCAGTTCACCTAATAAGCTTACAAAGTAGATAGTTGAGCTGGGTTGGGGGAAGAGCAAAGTGAGGTTCAGAGAGTGAAACACTCAAGTCATAATCATTCTAACTTGATCATGCAGGCTCAGAGCTCAGAAGTCGTGCATGTGTTTTCTTTCCACTTTTCCCAAGCTCCTCTTATGGCAATGGGAAATCAGGGTGTTTGTCAGTGGTCTGGAATGAGCCAGGCCCCAAGTTTGACCTTTGAGTTGAATCAAGTCATCTCAGATCCATGGTTGATTAAAACCTTGGAATCCAGAACCAGAAAGACTTCAAGAACCCAGAATCTTGATTCCAAAAGTCAAAGATTCCCAGACTTACAGTGTAAAGCTTTGCACTTAGGGAACACTGAAGCTTTAGAATCACACACTTTCAGAACTAGAACTATAATGGTCCAGTCCTCTAGAAATGAGGCATCGTGGGCCAAGATCCAGTGCCTCGTTGCTTGGGGACCCCTCAGGTGGAGCCACACCTCCCTTCTTCCCTCCTCTGTCCTTCTCCCCTTCCTCCTCCCCACCCTCATCTGCCCCCAACCCGACTCTCCTACAGCCCCTCACTTTCCTCATTGAGCATCCCCCAGCCAGTTATCCAGCAGGATGAGTTACTGGGTAGCTGCATGTCAGGTACTGGGAGGCAGGCGGTGATGATGTAGGAGGTGAAATTCACAGGAAATAGCAGCTGCAACATGGCTATGTCACTCCTGAACGGATGTAACTTCTCAAAGTCTGGGTGCATGATAATCCGGCTCAGGGACATCTCTCGGGTGTGCTGGGTGTGCTGGTGCAGCTGGGTGCTTCCTGACAGAACCTGGTAGTTCTCTGGGGCGTGGGATTTTCTGGATGAAGAAGGGCACGTCGTCACCATCACCTCTGCGTGTGGGCTACCTCTTTCCCTGCAGCCTCATCTAACTGCCCACACTCCTCTGGACCCCTCTACCCCACACGATGCTAGACAGCTTTTATCTCCTAATTCTAGTGTTCAGGAGCCCTTCTTTCTTGGGGCTAATTGATATTCTACTTACAACCTCAGACACACAGCTTCTCCATCACACACTAGAATCAGAGGAGCATTGAATCCCTGTGCTGGAAAGATTCTTGGTGGAGTTATCAAATGAAGGTCTTTTGATTGTACACAGGAGGAGTTCTGGTTCAATCCCAGCTCTAACTTTACCCTTCCCAAGACTCCCTACAATCCACCTTCTGGCCCCACACTCTTCCTGACCCCTCCTTTCTTTAAACACCTTCCTGCCCAAGGGCTGCTTCTCCACTTAGTTATAAGGACTCAAAAAAGATTTGTTAAATAAATGAGCAAATGAGTGCAGGAAACACACTGAACACAGGTGTTGAAACTTCCTACCTCCCTGACTGTTTGCAAGGCTCATCCACCTGGAGACCCACTCATACTCCCCTTGCCCAAACCCTTCCCCTCTAGAAAGCCTCTCCCTCTCCATAGCCCTTCTCTGGAGCCCCCAGCCCATGCATCTGCCCTTCTCACCCATGTTGGGCCTTCTCGTGACAGGATGGAGACAGGGTGAGGTGGGGTCTTGCTACCCCTGATGTCACAAAGGGGCTTGCATGGATCGTGGTATAGAGTAGGTGTCAATAGGTCTCTAAGCTCTGAAAGCTCCAGCTCCCAGACCTGGGCTGTGATGCCCCAACTTCCTTGGGACTCCTCCTCATCTTTTCAGGCCTAGACACTGAGCCAGGCCCAGGACGGCCAGGGGAGTTAGACTCCTGAGCAGCCATGTCACTCTCCCAGGGAGCCCCATCTCCCACTTATGCAGCCTGGCACCATGGCTCCCCACAACGCACACCAGTGGCCATGACTACTCCTGGGCACATAGTTGTGCAGGAGTAATAATAAGAATTGCCCAGCTGCTGGCCATACATGCGGTCCCAGGTCCCTGCCTAGAATCTGATACCTGGAAATGTGGGGACATTAAGAAGAAGCTGTGATCTGAGATTGGTCCACACTGCGTGTCAGTTAGGAAGGACACTGCCACTCTCCTGAGGCACATCTGGGTTGAAGGACAGGCACAGGGGCTGAAGGCAGAGCATGAGGCGGATCTGAGCAGGTGAGCAAGGAGGACAGTCCAGGTGGAGGGTACACAGGCCAAAGGCATGAATGACATGCATCTGAAGGCCACAGACTGCCCCAGAGAAAAGCCCAGAGGAGCTGATGTGGGATGCCCATCAACCCTTTTCTCCTCTTCCCCCGCATACCCCTCCCCTGCCAGTGCCTGTGCTGGCACCCTGGAAGGAGGACTTACTTGAGAAAGCAGTGGGCAGTGGAAACGAGCCAGTGGGAGTTAATGAGGACAGCTCCACAGACATGTGAGCCCTGGTACTGCAAGCTGGCCTGCCATGGCCACTGGCCAGCCACCACGTCCTGGCCACCGTAGATCTTCCCCATCACTTTGGGTTTCCTGCACACTGTGGAGACTCCCCTGACACCTACAATAGAGACACTGGTAGTACCCCAAATGCCACTACCAGGAAGGCCCTCTCCACTTCATAGATGGGAAAACCAAGGCCAAGTGTCCAGTGGCTTATCCAAAATGACAGCACTACCTGGACTCTGCCTTCACTGGCTGCCCCTGAGAACTGGACAGAGCAAGCCCTGTGGGGATGAGGACCCAGAGGTCTGGTGGGATGGGGCAAGGGGAGACCAAAGGTAGCCAGAGCAGCTCACAGCAGCATCTCCAGGGAGAAGGACATCCCTGTGTGAGGCTGCCAAGGGCTGGGCACATCACAGACCTTATTTCCCTCAACTAGCACACCTCAGGGCCTACTCTTATAGATCAAAGAACTAAAGGTCTCAGAAGTTGCCAACATTACTTGCTCAAGATCATGGCTTCTAAGGGCCTGTGCCTCCTCCATGTCACCCCGGTGTCTTAGGGAGGGAGATTTGCTGGCAGAAGTCTGTGGTGCTCTGTGAGCTGGGGAAAGTCACTGCCCCTCTCTGACTCAGGATTCTACATTTCTAAAAGAAGAGGGAGTGGGTTAATGAAGACAGCTCTGGCTCTAGGACTCACACCTCGGAGGGCAGGGGTGTGCCCAGGTCCCCTGACAGTGGGTATATTGGTCTAGGGCCTGCGCTGCCAGGGCCTAATGGAGGGGAATGAGACCCGCGGCCCTGGACTCAGGGCCACTCAGGCAACTCGGTGACCCACCTGTGTTGAGGGGGTCTCTGGGCTGCCTGGTTGTTGGCCAGGGCAGAGAAAAGATGAAATTCAGTGACTCAGGGCACGCAGGCCCTGGTCACAGCCGGCCCCCACAGGCCCTGTAGTGTAGGCCGTCTCAACCCCCAACAGAGGCCTCAACGCACCTGTGGCTCCCGGGGCCAACCGCTATGCTCCCGGGGCCAACCGCTGCACTTCTGGAGTTGGAGCGCTGCCCTCCACCACTCCCCCCACGCCTGGAGCCCAGCCGGTGGCGGCCGTGGCTGTGGCCGGGGACCCTCACAGCTCCAGGGTGGCCACGGGCAGCAGCAGCAGCCAGAGAAGGGCCACAGGCTGGCCTCCGCCTTGGACAATCCATGCCTCCGCGCCCATTGCCAGGGTTGCTGACTCCGGCCTGACCGTACCCTGGCCCTGCCTGACCTTGCCCGGACCCCGCCTCAGCCCAGCCCTGATCCCACCCTGACCTTCTTAAAAACCTTTTAAACAACTCTACTAAGATATAATTTATATACCATGAAGTTCACTTATTATTATACAAGGGACAATTCAATGATTTTCTGTACATTATTAAAAATTTATTTTTTTATATTTAAATAAACTTGTTTAGATTTATGAAAAAGTTGCAAAGACAGTACAAAGAGTTCCAATATCCCCCTCACCCATCCCCTAATATTAAGATCTTATATTACTATGGCACATTTATCACAACTAGTGAGCCAATATTGAGACATTAATATTAACTGAGGTCCATTCTTTCTTTTTTTAAATTTTTTTAAGTTTAAGGTGTACAGCATAAGGAGTTGATTTCCATGCATCATGAAATGTTCATGACAATAAATTTAGTGAACCTCCATCATCCCACATAGATACAAAATTAAAGAAATAGAAAAAAAATGTCGTTGTGATGAGAACTCTTGGGATTTGCTCTATCGACTGTCATGTATAACATACAGCATTGTTAATTATATTTATCATGTTGTCCATTACACCCCTAGTAATTATTTATCTTATAACTGGAAGTTTGTACCTTTGACTGCAGCTAACCAATTCCCCCTCCCCCAATCCCCAGCCTCTGGTAACCACAAATCTGATCGCCTTTCCTATGAATTTGTTTGTTTGTTTTTGAAGTATAATTGACGTACAATGCTCTGTTAGTTCCTGTTACACAACATAGTGATTGGTTATTTCAGTACATTTCAAAATGATAAGTAGTTATGATATGTCACCATAAAATATATCACATAATTATTGACTATATTCCCCACAGTGTACATTTCATACCCATTTCATACTCATTTATCTTGCAACTGAAATTTTGTACCTCTTCATCTCCCTCACCTATTGCTTTCTTTCCCCCAACACTCTCCCGTCTGGCAAGCACCTGTTTGTCCTCTGTATCTATAACTCTGTCTCTGTTTTGTTAGGTTTCTTCATTTGTTTTATTTTTTAGATTGCACATATAAGTGTAATCATACAGTACTTGCTTGCCTTTGTCTGACTTACTTCACTTAACATAATACCCTCATGGTCCATCCATGTTGTTGCAAATGGCAAGATTCTGTTCTTTATCAGATATGTGATTTGCAAGATTTTCTCCAAGTCTGTATCTTGTTTATTCAGTCTTTTAACAGTGGCATTCAAAGAGCAAAAGTTTTTAATTTTGATGAAGTCTAATTTACTAATCTTTTCTTGTATGGATCATGTTTTTGATGTTATATCTAATAGATCATGAAGAGTTTCATCTATGTTTTCTTTGATAAATTTTAGGGGTTGTTTCTTACATTTGGATATGTGATCAAGTTTTAGTTCTTTTTTTTTTTTTTTTTTTTTTTTTTTGTGGTACGCGGGCCTCTCACCATTGCGGCCTCTCCCGCTGTGGAGCACAGGCTCCGGACATGCAGGCCCAGCGGCCATGGCTCATGGGCCCAGCCACGGCGTGTGGGATCCTCCCAGACCGGGGCACGAACCCGTGTCCCCTGCATTGGCAGGTGGACTCCCAGCCACTGCACCACCAGGGAAGCCCGAGAATTGCTTTCTTGATTATATGAAATCTCTTGATCTATGAACAAGAAATGTTTCTGTTTATATAGATCTTTAATTTCTCTCAGCAATGTTTTGTAGTTTTCAGTGTACAGATCTTGCACCTCTTTATTAAATTTATTTCTAAGTATTTTATTCTTTTCCAAGCTACTGTGAATGAAATCATTTTGTTAATTTCCTTTTCATATTTTTGTACCTAGTATATAGAAATGAAATTTATTTTTATAAGAAATGTTTCCTGTGACCTTCCTAAACTTGTTTATTCATTCTAGTCTGTTTTGTTTTGTTGTATTTTGTTTTCGTGGGATCATCGGTGTTTTCTAACACATAGGATCACGTCCTCTGTAATAAAAGTTCTAATTCTGCCATTTAAAGTTGGATGCCTTTAATTTCTTATTTCTCTCCTACCTTCTTTTTCTTCTTTTTCCCTTCTTTCCTTCCTTCCTTCCTTCCCTCCTTTCATTCCTCCACTTCTTAGAGACTATATTTTAAGGACCTTGCTTTTCAAATATGGTCTATCAATCTTTGTCTTTAACTTTGCTTCATCTATTCACATTTAATGTGATTATTGATATGGTTGGAATTACATTTTCCACTTTGCTATTTGTTTTCTGTATGTCTCTTATCTTTCCCCACACTTTTGAGACAGGCTGGGACCTGGGACCCTTCGCTGCAGTGCTACAGCAGATTTCTATATACTGGTGTATGGATGGGTGAGAGTCCCACATGTGGGTTAGAGTTCTTCAGATGACGCACAACTGTCTGGTTTCCAGGCTTGATCATTCTGGTGGGCAGTGGACAGGGTGCTCCATTCTTCACTGGCCCTTTCTGAAAGCTGGCAGGTTGGTGCCTGAAGAGACAATGGCAGGGGGCAGGTTGAAATGGCAATCTCTCTGTTTCTCTTTCTCTTTTTCAGTCTTTTCTGTCCCTCCTCCCTTTACCTCTCCCTTGGTCCTTATACAAGCACTCCCATCCCCTTTATTCTGAAAACTTCTTGTTTGTGCCTAAGTTTTTGTCATTGGTATCTTTGTTTTATGAGTTTTGTCTGTCCAACTGCTCCTACAAGTCTATGCTGACATGTGGGCATGGTGGAGCTCTTAAGCCCTGAAATACAAACGGATTCCACATTATCTGAGACTTGACTAGAGCCTTGGGTTACTTAGTGGGATTTTAAAGAACAAAAAAAGAAGAGAGGGGCTTGCACCTCTCTCCTCTGCCTTTGCAATGTAACTATTCTGCCTGGACTCTCAGAGACTCCCTGATCCATCTGTAGTCCCCCAGACTGAGGGAAAAAAAGAGGTCTTTTTAAATTCAAGCAGGAAAACTAAGAAATCTCTGATTTTGTAAAAATTATCTTGTGTGGCTTAAGCTTGTGGGTTTAGTTAATACAGACCTCTCTGTATTATCAACATTAAGTATAATACTTCTATCATACCTAGGGTTACTGGAAGTCAGTAAGTGTGTATTGTTTCTGTGATAAAATCTGTTATCAAGGAAAATAAACTGATATGATTAAACTCTTAAGTAAATATAACTGGATAAGAGCTTTTTAGTAAACTCAAAGGGAATAATCACGTTTTCAAAATGTCCATCTAGAACAGTCCCGCCAGATTTTGGTAACTTGAAACTAAATTAAGTTAAATGATAGGAACCCATTGAGTATTCAGGCCATTTCAAATAAGATGAAATACTGGAACATTAATTGCTAAACAGGTCTAAATTTACCTACTTTTGTTTTCTTGTGAGAGGGATAGTAAGGATGTTTGGGTTTATTAGACACATACCTTACATCACATTAAGGAAAGAAATTGTGCTTTGGGAAGATACATGGGATCCTCCCAAGAGTTTATGGGATATTCCAATCAGGGAATGCTAATGTAAAAGACATTTCATTGTGGCATAAGGAAGGTAGGGTGTGTGCTTTCAGAAAAGAAGGTATGTGGAATAGAAATGTATTTTGTTAAAAGGAAAAATGTGATTTTGTCCTACAGCTGGTTATTTCTGAATGGAAAAAAGAAGAGACAAAATATGGCTACAGAAAGTTGCAGAAGATTTGCAGAAAAGGAACACTGAGAAAAGAATTTTTTATGTGGTTGGAATTTTCTAAGTTTAGATTAAATTTAATTAGGTAACCGGATTTTATCAAGAGTAGGCTGATATAAGACTGGATTTGGTTTCCTTCTCTCATAACAGAGCAAAGATTTCCTCGAATGCTCCTTTTGATAACAGATTGTGTGAGTTTCTGTGCCTTTAAGTGATCTGCATTCACTTTTGGAATCCATTTTTTATTTTTACCTTAGCTCAAGGAATAATTGTTTCACAGCAGTCTATGTTTCTATTTGACTAGATGTTTTAAAACTTTTGGAAATTTTTGACAGATTTCCCAAATCTCAAATTCTAATTGAAATTCTTTTGACTTCCAGTTAACTTTGGGATGCTTCATGGGGCTCCTGGAGCCTCCCAAAGAGAGATCCTAAACTAACTGGGTTCATTTGGTATGTTAAATTACATGGGAAACATTGTCTAAACTCATTGTTGCCTGGGTCAGATGGAATCCTCAGACTCTCCCCAGTTTTATCATAGCTGTCAAACAGATAGGGTAAAGGGTTTTAGGTTTTTCTGCTGTCTAGTCTCTCACCTTATTCTATGTCCAGAAAAAAATCCCCTGTAGGAATACTCCCAATGTAGGCCCTTAGGTCTTGACCCCAATGGCATTTTCCATTGCACCCAACTCCAATTACTCCAGGAGTTCCTTTTTTACACCTCTAGGACCCCTTTCATTCCAGGCCTTGACAGCCCATACCTTGTTACAGATTTCCTCTTGGGTGGCCACTTCCAAGCAGCCCACATCCTAGGTTTTATAGATGCTCAAACTCGAGGAATACCCCCAGCACAGGGAAACATTATCAGACAAAAGCCTCCTGGTAAATGTCTCTGGGACACTGGACTTCATTTCTAGGAGCACTTTTTCTCGGTTGCATGTTATTCAACATGAGATGATCCTCTTCTAAGCCAGAAGAAACACCTCTGGAGCATATCCTTAAAAATTGGAAACTTTCAAAATAGGCGAGCTGAAAAGGGAAAAACTTAAACTCTATTGTAACATTGCCTGGCCCTTGTATAAGTCGGGGAATGCAGAAAAATGGCCTGAAAATAGGTCTCTATAATACCGTGCTGAAATTGGATCTCTAATGTTGCAGGACAGGAAAATGGACTGAGGTTCCCTATGTTCAAACCTTCACGGTCCTGGGAATTCCCTGGCGGCTCCAGTGGTTAGAATTCTGAGCTGTCACTGCTGAGGGCATGTGTTCGACCCTGGTTGGGAACTAAAATCCTACAAACCACATGGGGCTGCCCTCCCCACAAAATAAACTTTCATGGTCCTTTCACCTCTCCTTTCCAGCAGAGGTGGAACCCAGTGGAGGCAGAACCCAGCAGAAAATAATGACCTTTTAGGTTTGGAATGTCCTTATTCACAAAGGAACCACAAAGGTGTGGTCTTTGTTCACGAGCTGGGGGTCAAAGGAACCACAAAGGTGTGATCTTTGTTCACGAGCTGGGGGTCCGGCCAAAACTCCTGCAGTGGGAGCTCTGAGTCCAAACCACTGGACTAACAGAGAAGCTCAGACCCCATGGAATATTCATCGGAGTGTGGTCTCACAACGGTCCTCATCTCAGCACCAAGACCCAGCTCTACCCAACAGCTTACAAACTCCAGTGTTGGAAGCCTCAGGCCAAACAATCAATAACAGAGGAACAAAATCCCACTCATTAAAAAAAAAAAGTGACAACAAAAAAATATGTCACAGATGAAGGAGCAAGGTAAAAACTTACAAGAACAAATAAATGAAGAGGAAATAGGCAATCTACCTGAAAAAGAATTCAGAGTAATGATAGTAAAGATGATCCAGAATCATGGAAAGACAATAGAGGCATGGATTGAAAAGATACAAGAAATGTTTAACAAAGTTCTAGAAGAACTAAAGAGCAAACAAACAGAGATGAACAACACAATAACTGAAATGAAAAATACACTAGAAGGAACCAGTAACAGAATAACTGAGGCAGAAGAACGAATAAGTGATCTGGAAGACAAAATGGTGGAAATAACTGCTGAGGAGCAGAATAAAGAAAAAAGAATGAAAAGAATTGAAGACAATCTCAGAGACATCTGGGACAAAACTAAACTCACCAACATTCGAATTATAGGGGTCCCAGAAGAAGAAGAGAAAAGGAAAGGGTCTGAGAAAATATTGCAGAGATTATAGTCAAACACTTCCCTAACATGGGAAAGGAAATAGTCACCCAAATCCAGGAAGCACAGAGAGTCCCATAGAGGGTAAACCCTTGGAAAAATACACCAAGACACATATTAATCAAATGAACAAAAATTAAATTCAAAGAAAAAGTATTAAAAGAAGCAAGGGAGGGCTTCCCTGGTGGCACAGTGGTTGAGAGTCCGCCTGCCGATGCAGGGGAAACGGGTTCGTGCTCCGGTCTGGGAAGATCCCACATGCGTGGAGTGGCTGGGCCCGTGAGCCATGGCCACTGGGCCTGTGCATCCGGAGCCTGTGCTCCACAACGGGAGAGGCCACAACAGTGAGAGGCCCACATACTGCAAAAAAATAAAATAAAATAAAATAAATAAAAGCAGCAAGGGAGAAACAAAAAATAACATACAAAGGAATCCCCATAAGGTTATCAGCTGAATTTTCAGCAGAAACTCTGCAGGCCAGAAGGGAGTGGCAGGATATACTTAAAGTGTTGAAAGAGAAAAACCTACAACCAAGATTATTCTACCAAGCAAGGATATAATTCAGATTTGATGGAGAAATCAAAAGCTTTACAGACAAGCAAAAGGTGAGAGAGTTCAGCACCACCAAACCAGCTTTACAAAAAATGGTAAAGAAACTTCTCTAGGTGGGAAACACAAGAGAAGAAAAAGCCCCACAAAAATAAACCCAAAACAATTAAGAAAATGGTAATAGGAACATACGTGTCAATAATAACCTTGAATGTAAATGGATTAAATGTCCCAACCAAAAGACATAGACTGGCTGAATGGATCCAGAAACAAGTCCCATATATATGCGGTCTACAAGAGACCCAATTCAGACCTAGGGACACATACAGACTAAAAGTGAAGGGATGGAAAAAGATATTCCATGCAAATGGAAATCAAAAGCAAGCTGGAGTAGCAATATTTGTATCAGATAAAATGGACTTTAAAATAAAGACTGTTACAAGAGAAAAGGAGGGACACTACATAATGATCAAAGGATCAATCCAAGAAGATATAACAATTATGAATGTTTATGCACCCAACATAGGAGCACCTCAATACATAAGGCAAATGCTAGCAACTATGAAAGGGGAAATCAACAGTAACACAATAATAGTAGGGAACTTTAACACCTCACTTTCACCAATGGACAGATCATCAAAACAGAAAATGAATAAGGAAACGCAAGCTTCAAATGACACAATAGACCAGATAGAGTTAACTGATATTTATAGAACATTCCATCCAAAAGTGGCAGAATACTTTCTTCTCAAGTGCACATGGAACATTCTCCAGGCTAGATCACATCATGGGTCACAAATCAAGCTTCAGTAAATTTAAGAAAATCGTATCAAGCATCTTTTCTGACCACAACACTTTGAGATTGGAAATCAATTACAGGGAAAAAAAACTGTAAAAAACACAAATACATGGAGGTTAAACAGTGTGCTACTAAATAACTTAGAGATCATTGAAGAAATCAAAGAGGAAATTTTAAAATACATAGAAACAAATGACAACAAATACACGACAACCCAAAACCTATGGGAGGCAGCAAAAGCAGTTCTAAGAGGGAAGATTATAGCAATACAATCTTACCTCAAGAAACAAGAAAAAATCTCAAATAAACAATCTTACCTTATACCTAGAGGAACAAGAGAGTGAAGCAAAAACAAAATCCAAAGTTAGTAGAAGGAAAGAAATCATAAAGATCAGAGCAGAAATAAATGAAATGGAAACAAAGAAAACAATAGCAAAGATCAATAAAACTAAAAGCCAGTTCTTTGAGAAGATAAAAAAATGGATAAACCTTTAGCCACACTCATCAAGAAAAAGAGGGAGAGGACTCAAATCAATAAAATTAGAAATGAAAAAGGAGAAGTTACAATGGACAACGCAGAAATACAAAGCATCCTAAGAGACTACTACAAGCAATCCTATTGGACAACCTGGAAGAAATGGACAAATTCTTAGAAAGGTATAACCTTCCAAGACTGAACCAAGAAGAATTAGAAAATATGAACAGACCAATCACAAGTAATGAAATTGAAACTGTGATTAGAATTCTTCCAACAAACAAAAGTCCAGGACCAGATGGCTTCACAGGTGAAACCTATCAAACATTTAGAGAAGAGCTAACACCCATTCTTCTCAAACTTTTCTGGAAAATTGTAGAGGAAGGAACACTCCCAAACTCATTCTGCAAGGCCACAATCACCCTGATACCAAAACCAGACAAAGATATCACAATAAAAGAAAACCACAGGCCAATATCACTGATGAAATTAGGTGCAAAAATCCTAAACAAAATAGTAGCAAACAGAAAACAACAACACATTAAAAGGATCATACACCATGATCAAGTGGTATTTATCCCAGGGATGCAAGGATTCTTCAATATACACAAATAAATCCATGCGATACATCATATTAACAAATTGAAGAATAAAAACCATATGATCATCTCAATAGAGTCAGAAAAAGCTTTTGACAAAAGTTAACACCCATTTATGATAAAAACTTTCCAGAAAGTAGGCATAGAGGGAACCTACCTCAACATAATAAAGGCCATATATGACAAACCCACAGCAAAAATCATTCTCAGTGGTGAAAATCTGAAAGCATTTCCTCTAAGATCAGGAACAAGACAAGGATGTCTAGTGTCACCACTCTTATTCAACATAGTTTTGGAAGTCCTAGCCATGGCAATCAGAGAAGAAAAAGAAATAAAAGGTATACAAATTGGAAAAGAAGTAATACTGTCAGTGTTTGCAGATGACATGATACTATACGTAGAGAATCCTAAAGATGCCACCAGAAAACTACTAGAGCTCATCAATGAATTTGGTAAATGTTCAGGATACAAAATTAATGCACAGACATCTCTTGAATTCCTATACACTAACAACAAAATATCAGAAAGAGAAATTAAGAAAACAATCCCATTCACCATTGCAACAAAAAGAATAAAATACCTAGGAATAAACCTACCTAAGGACGTAAAATACCTGTACTCAGAAAACTATAAAACACTGATGAAAGAAATCAAAGATGACACAAACAGTTGGAGAGATATACCATGTTCTTGGATTGGAAGAATTATATTGTGAAAATGACTATACTACACAAAGCAATCTACAGATTCAATGCAATCCCTATCAAATTACCAATGGCATTTTTTACAGAACTAGAACAAAAAATCTTAAAATTTATATGGAGATAAAAAAGACCCCAAATAGCCAAAACAATCTTGCAGGAAAAAAATGGAGCTGGAGGGGGCTTCCCCGGTGGCGCAGTGGTTAGGAGTCTGCCTGCCAACACAGCGGATGTGGGTTCGTGCCCCAGTCTGGGAGGATCCCACATGCCACAGAGTGGCTGGGCCCATGAGGCATGGCCGCTGAGCCTGCACATCCGGAGCCTGTGCTCCACAGTGGGAGAGGCCACAACAGTGAGAGGCCCGCATACCACAAAAAAAAAAAAATGGAGTTGGAGGAATCAGACTCCCTGACTTCGGACTATACTACTAAGCTACAGTAAAGAAGATAATATTGTACTGTCATAAAAACAGAAAGATAGATCAATGGAACAGGATAGAAAACCCAGAGATAAAACCACACACCTATGGTCAACTAATCTACGACAAAGGAGGCAAGGATATACAATGGAGAAAAGACATTCTCTTCAATAAGTTGTGCTGGGAAAACTGGACAGCTACAGGTAAAAGAATGAAATTAGAACACTCCCTAACACCATACACAAAAATAAACTCAAAATGGTTTAATGACCTCAGTGTAAGGTCCAAATATATGGACACCAACGGGGAATTGTGGGTGGAGGGTTATGGTGCTGGGATGAATTGGGAGATTTGGATTGACATATATACACTAATATGTATAAAATAGATAACTAATAAGAACCTGCTGTACAAAAAATATAGTAAAATTCAAAAAAAAAAAAAAAGAAAGAGCAACAAGGTAAAACAGAACCACAGGGACTTCCCTGGTGTCACAGTGGTTAAGAATCCTCCTGTCAATGTAGGGGACACAGGTTCGAGCCCTGGTCTGGGAAGATCCCACATGCCGTGGAGCAGCTAAGCCTGTGTGCCACAACTACTGATCCTGGGCTTTAGAGCCTGTGAAACACAACTACTGAGCCCATGTGCCACAACTACTGAAGCCCGTGTGCCTGGAGCCCATGCTCTGCAACAAGAGAAGACACCGCAGTGAGAAGCCTGCACACCACAAGGAAGAGTAGCCCCCACTCGCTGAAACTAAAGAAAGCCCACATGCAGCGACGAAGACCCAACGCAGCCAAAAATAAGTAAATAAATAAATAAATTTTGAAAAAAAAATAGAACCACACAGCAAAAAGAAGAAAAAAGAAAGAAAGAAAAGAAAAAGAAAAAGAAAAAAGGGGCAGGGGACAAGCATAAAGGAGCAGAACAATAACAAGGAATAAAAAATAAAATAAAATTAGAAAACTAAAAAATTTATTAGAAAGATAAAAATATAAATGAAGCAACAACAACAATGTAAAAGAGAACCCCAATAGCAAAAATAAAATAAAATAAAACCAGAAAAGACCTTGGCTGTGGGGGGTAGGGTTTAGGCATGGGTGGGGCTTAGCCAGGGGGTGGGGCCTAGGCTCAGGACCTGCAGGGCCAGAAAAGGCCCTGGGTAGGGTGGGTGCTGGGCCTAGGCTCAGTGCGAACGGAAAAGGCCTTGTCGTGTGGAGCATCAGGCCTGGGGTCTGCAGGCTCCCTGAGGCCCAGTGGGTGGGGGCAAAGGCAGGCCGCATTTCCTTCTGGTCCTCCAACCCCCTGAGGGTCTCTCCCTGTCTCCGTTGTTCCCCTCATTGTGAATGGGCCCCTCTGTGCATGGGAATCCCTCCCCTCCTCAGGCTGCCCCTCAGGGACACTGGTCCTCTCTGGCTTCCACTTCTCCTTCCCCTTCCCTCCCCCCATGTCCTACTGGGTCACTCAGGGGTTCCTCCAGTCCCCTTAGGTGTCCGAGGTCCCCCACCAGCACCTGGTAAGTGTCCCAGTTGTGAGGAGATGCCAACTCTGCGTCCTCCTACTCTGCCACCTTGACTCCAGCCCCCCAGCTTTTTTTTTGATGGAGATTTCCTTGAAGTCGGGGAGCTGAAATAATAAATAAAAACAACAAGTTAAAAGAAGGAACAGCCACCACAAATTACGGCAGGTTGGCTCTGTGCTGGGGTCCTTGTTCACCACTTAGCTAGGCTTGCTCTGAGCCTAGGGATCCATCTGAGGTGAAACTTGAGGTCTTCTCAGGACTTTTCTGAGCATGTCATGCCTGGTCCTGCATGTGGCTTTCTAAATTCCCATGCATACAGGCTGCTCTGAAAGTCCTAATTTCCCAAGTAGTCTCACTTCCAGCTTCTCCCCTGGGCTTTAAATGGTCTGTTGTATTTCTCCACCCAGAATCTCTTGACCCAGGCATCTGTTCATTTAGAGTTGCCTTGTAGCTTTACAAGTAGCACCTGCCATTTTTCTGTGTTCTGTGTTATGCAAAACAGACAAGAGCGTCTTGCTTCAGGCTTTCACCTTTCCCCCTGACAGGTTGGAACAGTGGTACACAATTATTTGTAAATAAAGTCTACTCTGCTCCAACCAGTTGGAGATGGAGAACTGGAAACCAGGCTGCTGCTGGCTCAAGACTAAGACCACTGCTATGTTGGGAGGAGTGGAACAAGATTAGGTAAATGGCCACAAAAGTTTCCTATCTCTTTGGAGAGGATTTTTTTCCAATTGGGCATTTGCTTGGTTGTGAAAACCTTTGATGATTTTCCAGAGCTCTTACAGAGTTGGTTTAGAAGCTTCTGATTGGTTTTTGTTTTGAATGTTTCTATAGGGAAATAAGAGTTTGAAACTTCCTAGACTATCATTTTGCTGCCATCTTTCTTCCTTTACCATTTGATATAAATTTTAGAATAAGCTTGTCTATTGTGACCAAAAAAACCTGTTGGAAGTTGATAGGAATTGCATTTAAACCTACAGATCAATTTGGGAAGAATTAATATTTTACTATATTGTGTCTTCCAATCCATGAAAATAATATGACTCTGTATTTTTTTTACCACTTGCTTAATTGTTTTCCTCAGAGTTTTGTAGGTTTCATTAAAAAGATCTACATTTTTTAAACATTTATATTAAACATCTCATTTTGAAGGCAGTTATTGTATACATTTATTTATTTATATTTATTTGTAGCACTTTTTATTTTTCTTAAACTGAGGTATAATTGACATACAACATTATATTAGTTTCAAGTGGACAACATAATGATTCAATATTTCTATATGTTGCAAAATTATGACCACAATAAGTCTAGTTAACATCCACCATCATATATTGTTACAATTTTTTTTCTTGTGGTAAGAACTTTTCAGATCTATTCTCTTAGAAACTTTCAAATATGCAGTACAGTATTTTTAGCTAGAGTTGCCATGTTTTACATTACATCCACATGATTTATAATATTTATTTTATAACTGGAAGTTTGTATGTTTTGACTACCTTCAGCCTTTTTGCCCACCCTCCTCATGCCCCACTTCCAGCAACCACCAAACTGTTCCCTGTATCTGTGAGTCTGTTTTGTTTGTTTTTCATTATTCCATACATGTGAGATCATACAGTATTTGTTTTTCTGTGTGTGACTTATTTTGCTTAGCATAACACCCTCAAGATCTATCCATGCTGTCACAAATGGCAAGATTTTATTCTTCTTTATGACTGCATAATATACCATAATATTATGGAATATATTGCATTATATATATATATATATATATATATATATATATATATATATATATCACATTTTCTTTTTCCATTTATTCATCACTGGACATTTTGGTTGTTTCCATAGTTTGGCTATTGTAAATAATGCTGCAGTGAACATAGGGTTGAATATATCTTTTCAAGTTAGCGTTTTTATTTTCTTTGGCTAAATATCCAGAAGTGGAATTGCTGAATTATATGGTAGTTCTATTTTTAATTTTTGAGGAAACTCCATGCTGTTTTCCATAATGGCTACACAAATTTACATTCCCACAAGCAGGGCACAAAGTTTCCCTTTTCTCCTTATCCTTGCTAACACTTATTATTTCTTCGCTTCTGATAATAGCCATTCTAACAGGTATAAGGTGATACCTCATTGTAGTTTTGATTTGCAATTTCTTGGTGACTAATGATGTTGAGCATCCTTTTGTGTACCTGTTAGCCAACTGTATATCTTCTTTGGACAAATGTCTTTTCAGATCCTCTACTTATTTTTTAATTGGATTTTTTGTTTGTTTTTGAGTTGTATGAATTCTTTACATGTTTTGGATATTAACCTCTTATTGGATAGATGATTTGCAAATATTTTCTCCTATTCACTAGGTGGCCTTTTCACTTTATTGATGGTTTCCTTTGCTGTGCAGAAGCTATTTAGTTTGATGTACTTCCACTTGTTTATTTTTGCTTTAGTTGCCTTTGGTTTTGGTGTCAAATCCCAAAAAGAAAGAAAAATCATTGACAAGATTGATGTCAAGGAGCTTACTGCCTGGATTTTTTTTTTTTTGCAGTACATGGGCCTCTCACTGTTGTGGCCTCTCCCGTTGCAGAGCAGAGGCTCCGGACACGCAGGCTAAGCGGCCATGGCTCACGGGTCCAGCCGCTCCGCAGCATGTGGTATCTTCCTGGACTGGGGCACGAACCCGTGTCTCCTGCATTGGCAGATGGACTCTCAACCACTGCGCCACCAGGGAAGCCCTGCCTGTTTTATTCTAGGGGTTTTTATGGTTTCAGGTCTTACATTCAAGTCTTTAATCCATTTTGAGTTGAATTTGTGTATAGTGTAAGATACTGGTCCAGTTTCATTTTTTGTATGTGGCTGTCCAGTTTTTCTAACACTAATTATTGAAGAGACTGGCCTTTATCTATTGTATACTCTTGGCTCCTTTGTTGTAAATTAATTTGAACATACATGAATGGGTTTATTTCTGGGCTCTCTCTCTTTTTCATTGATATGTGTCTCCCTTTATACCAATACCATACTGTTTTGATTACTATAGTTTTGTAATATAGTTTAAAATCAGGGAGCATGAATTTTCCAGCTTTCTTCTTCTTTCTCAAGATTTTCAGGGCCTTCTGTGGTTCCATACAAATTTTAGAATTGTTTGTTCTGTTTCTGTGAAAAACGTCACTGGAATTTTGATTGAGTTTTATTGAATCTGTAGATTGTTTGGGGAGTATGGACATCTTATCAATATCAATTCTTCCAATACATGAGCATGGGGTATCTTTGTGTCTTCTTCAATTTATTTCATCAATGTCTTATAGTTTCAGTGTACAGATCTTTCACTTCCTTGGTTAAATTTATTCTTACTTTATTCTTTATGATATAATTGTAAATGGGATTGTTTTATTAACTTCTCTTTTGGTAGTTTGTTATTAGTGTGTAGAGATGTGACATACTTCTGTATAATGATTTTATATCCTACAAATTTACTAAATTCATTTATTAGTTCTGACAGTTTTTCGATGGAGTCTTTAGGGTTTTCTATATATTGTGTCATGTCATCTGCAAATAGTAACAGTTTTACTTCTTTCTTCTCAGTTTGGATGCATTTTATTTCTTTTTCTTGCATAATTGCCCTGGCTAGGACTTTACTGGGTGACTTTGTCTTGTTTCTGATCTTAGAGGAAAAGCTTTCAGCTTTCCACTGTTGAATATGATGCTATTTGTGGGCTTGTCATATATGGCCTTTATTATGTTGAGGTATGTTCCCTCCATACCCACTTCATTGAGAGTTTTTATAATAAACTGATGAATTTTCTCAAAAGTCTTTCTGCATCTATTGAGAGGAGCATATGATTTTTATCCAAGTTGTTAATGTGGTATATCACATTGATTGATTTGCAGATATTGAACCATCCTTGCATTCTAGGAATAAATCTCACTGGATCATGTTATATGACCATTTTACTGTATTGTGGAATTTGTTGTTTACTCTCCACGTTTGTGAATTTTCCAGTTTTCTTTTTGTAATCAATTTCTAGTTTCATACTATATAGAAAAGGAGCTTGATATAATTTAAATCTTCTTAAATTTGTTAAGATTTGGTTTTGGCTTTACATATGATCTATCCTAGAGAATGTTCCATGTGTACTTGAGAAGAATGTATATTCTGTTGCTTTTGGATGGAATGCCCTATATATATATATATATATATATATATATATATATATGTTAAATCCATCTGATCTAACATGTCATTTAAAGCCAATCTTTCTTTCTTTATTTTCTGTGTGGATAATATATCTGTTGATATAAGTACAATGCTCAAGTCCCGTACTATTATGGTATTGCTATTTCTCCCTTAAGGCCTATTAATATTTGCTTTATTTATTTAGGTGCTCCTATGTTGGATGCATAAATATTTACAAATGTTATATGCTCTTATTGGATTGACCCTTTTATCCATATGTAATGTCCTTCTTTGTCTCTTGTTACAGTCTTTGTTTTAAAGTCTATTTTTTCCGATATAATTATAGATAGCTACCCCAGCTTTCTTTTGGTTTCCATTTGCATGGAATATCTTTTTCCATCCCTTCAATTTCAGTCTGTGTTTGTCTTTAACTCTGAAGTGAGTTTCTTATAGGCCACATATAGATGGGTCTTCTTTCTAATCCGTTCAGCCACCCTATGTCTTCTGATTGGAGCCTTTAGTCCATTTACACTTAAAATAATTATTGATAAGTATGTATTTATTGCCATCTTGTTAATTGTTTCCTGGCTATTTTGTGATTTCTCTGTTCCTTTCTTCTCTTGCTGTCTTCCTTAGTGGCTTAATGACTTTCTTTAGTTGTATGTTTAGAGTCCTTTCTTGTCATCTTTTGTGCATCTACTCTAGGTTTTTACTTGGTGGTTACCATGAAGCTCACATATAACAACATATTTTTAACAGTCTATTTTAAGTTGATAACAACTTAAGTTTGAATGCATTCTATAGGTCAAATATTTTACTCCCCCCTCCTCACATTTTATGTTTTTGATGACATATTTTACACGTTTTTATGTTGTATATCCCTTAACTAATTGTTTTAATTATAGGTCTTTTTACGAGTTTTGTCATTTAACCTTCATACAGATTTATAATTCATTAATCCACTACCTTTACTATATACACTTACTTTTAATGGTGAGATTTATACTTTCATGTGTTTTCTTGTTACTAATTATCACCCTTTCTTTTCAGCTTAAAGAAGTTCTTTTAACAATTCTTGTAAGGCTGAGTTAGTGGTGATGAACTCCTTTAATGTTTGCTCATCTGGAAAACTCTTTTATCTCTCCCTCAGTTCTGAATATAACATTGCTGGGTGAAGTATTCTTGGTTGGAAAGTTTTTTCTTTCAGCACTTTGAATATATTGTGCCACTCCCTTCTGAGCTGTAAAATATCTGCTAAAAAATCTGATGATAGTCTTATGGAAGTTCTTTTGTATATAACAAGTTGTATTTCTCTTGGTGATTTTAAGATTCCCTTGTTATCTTTAATATTGACATTTTAATTTTAATATTTCTTGATATGGATCTCTTTAGATTGATCTGCTTTGGAGCTCTCTGGGCTTCCTGTATCTGGATGTCTGTTTCTTTCCCCAGGTTAGGAAAAGTTTTCAGATATTATTTCTACAAATATTTTCTGCCCCCTTTTCTCTTCACCTTCTGGAGTTCCTATAAGGTGAATGTTATTCCATTTGATGTGCCATAAATCCCTTAAGCTATATTCATTATTTTCATTCTTTTTTCTTCCTTATTCTCTGATTGGATGAGTTCCTCTGACCTGTCTTTGAGTTCACCTATTCTTTCTTGTGCTTCATCTACTATATTTCTAAGTTCAGTTACTGCATTCTCCAGTTCTGTGACTTCTATTTGGAACTATCTTTTTTTTTTTAATTAGTCTCTGCTTTACAACAAAGTGAATCAGTCATACATATACATATGTTCCCACATCCCCTCACTCCTGCATCTCCCTCCCTCCCACTCTCCCTATCCCACCCCTCCAGGCAGCCACAAAGCACCGAGCTGACCCACCCGCGCCACGCGGCCTCCCCCCACCAGCCATCCACACCACGCCCGGCAGTGTATACACGTCCATGCCTCTCCCCTGCCCCGTCACAACCCCCCCCATATCCCGAAGCCCACCGCCAGTAGGCCTGTGTCTCTATTCCTGTTTTAAACCTAAGTCCTTCATGACATTTTTTTCTTAAATTCCATGTATATGTGTTAGCATACGGTATTTGTCTTTCTCTTTCTGACTTACTTCACTCTGTATGAGAGACTCTAGGTCTATCCACCTCATTACAAATAGCTCAGTTTCGTTTCTTTTTATGGCTAATATTCCATTGTATATATGTGCCACATCTTCTTTATAAATTCATCTGATGATGGACACTTGGGTTGTTTCCATCTCCAGGCTATTGTGAATAGAGCTGCAATGAACATTTTGGTACATGTCTCTTTTTGAATTATGGTTTTCTCAGGGTATATGCCTAGTAGTGGGATTGCTGGATTATATGGTAGTTCTATTTGTAGTTTTTTAGGGAACCTCCATACTGTTCTCCATAGCGGCTATACCAATTCACATTCCCACCAGCAGTGCGAGAGTGTTCCCTTTTCTCCACACCCTCTCCAACATTTATTGTTTCTAGATTTCTTGATGATGGCCATTCTGACTGGTGTGAGATGATATCTCATTGTAGTTTTGATTTGCATTTCTCTAAAGATTAATGATGTTGAGCATTCATTCCTGTGTTTGTTGGCAGTCTGTATATCTTCTTTGGAGAAATGCCTATTTAAGTCTTCTGCCCATTTTTGGATTGGGTTGTTTGGTTTTTTGCTATGGAGCTGCATGAGCTGTTTATAAATTTTGGAGATTAATCCTTTGTCAGTTGCTTCATTAGCAAATACTTTCTCCCATTCTGAGGGTTGTCTTTTGGTCTTGTTTATGGTTTCCTTTGCTGTGCAAAAGCTTTTAAGTTTCATTAGGTCCCATTTGTTTATCTTTGTTTTTATTTCCATTTCTCTAGGAGGTGGGTCAAAAAGGATCTTGCTGTGACTTATGTCATAGAGTGTTCTGCGTATGTTTTCCTCTAAGAGTTTGATAGTTTCTGGCCTTATATTTAGGTCTTTAATCCATTTTGAGCTTATTTTTGTGTATGGTGTTAGGGAATGATCTAATCTCATACTTTTACATGTCCCTGTCCAGTTTTCCCAGCACAACTTATTGAAGAGGCTGTCCTTTCTCCACTGTACATTCCTGCCTCCTTTATCAAAGATAAGTTGACCATATGTACGTGGGTTTATTTCTGGGCTTTCTATCCTGTTCCATTGATCTATCTTTCTGTTTTTGTGTCAGTACCACACAATCTTGATTACTGTAGCTTTGTAGTATAGTCTGAAGTCACGGAGCCTGATTCCTCTAGCTCCGTTTTTCGTTCTCAAGATTGCTTGGCTATTAGGGGTCTTTTGTTTTTCCAAACAAATTTTGAAATTTTTTGTTCTAGTTCTGTGAAAAATGCCAGTGGTAGTTTGTTAGGGATTGCATTGAATCTGTAGATTGCTTTGGGTAGTACAGTCATTTTCACAATATTGATTCTTCCACTCCAGGAGCATGGTATATCTCTCCATCTATTTGTATCATCTTTAATTTCTTTCATCAGTGTCTTATAATTTTCTGCATAGAGGTCTTTTGTCTCCTTAACTAGGTTTATTCCTAGATATTTTATTCTTTTTGTTGCAATGGTAAATGAGAGTGTTTTCTTGATTTCACTTTCAGATTTTTCATCATTAGTGTACAGGAATGCCAGAGATTTCTGTGCATTAATTTTGTATCCTGCTACTTTACCAAATTCATTGATTAGATCTAGTAGTTTTCTGGTAGCATCTTTAGGATTCTCTATGTATATTATCATGTCATCTGCAAACAGTGACAGCTTTACTTCTTATTTTCCAATTTGGATTCCTTTTATTTCCTTTTCTTCTCTGATGGCTGTGGCTAAAACTTCCAAAACTATGTTGAATAAGAGTGGTGAGAGTGGGCAGCCTTGTGTTGTTCCTGATCTTAGTGGAAATGGTTTCAGTTGTTTACCATTGAGGACGATGTTGGCTGTGGGTTTGTAATATATGGCCTTTATTATGTTGAGGAAAGTTCCCTCTATGCCTACTTTCTGCAGGGTTTTTCTCATAAATGGGTGTTGAATTTTGTCGAAAGCTTTCTCTGCATCTATTGAGATGATCATATGGTTTTTCTCCTTCAATTTGTTAATATGGTGTATCACGTTGATTGATTTGCGTATATTAAAGAATCCTTGCATTCCTGGAATAAACCCCACTTGATCATGGTGTATGATCCTTTTAGTGTGCTGTTGGAGTCTGTTTGCTAGTATTTTGTTGAGGATTTTTGCATCTATGTTCATCAGAGATATTGGCCTGTACTTTCCTTTCTTTGTGACATCCTTGTTTGGCTTTGGTATCAAGTTGATGGTGGCCTCGTAGAATGAGTTTAGGAGTGTTCCTCCCTCTGCTATATTTTGGAAGAGTTTCAGAAGGATAGGTGTTAGCTCTTCTCTAAATATTTGGTAGAATTCACCTGTGAAGCCATCTGGTCCTGGGCTTTTGTTTGTTGGAAGATTTTAATCACAGTTTCAATTTCAGTGCTTGTGATTGGTGTATTCGTATTTTCTATTTCTTCCTGGTTCGGTCTCGGCAGGTTATGCATTTGTAAGAATTTGTCCATTTCTTCCAGGTTGTCCATTTTTTTGGCATAGAGTTGCTTGTAGTAATCTCTCATGATCTTTGGTATTTCTGCAGTGTCAGTTGTTACTTCTCCTTTTTCATTTCTAATTCTATTGATTTGAGTCTTCTCCCTTCTTTTCTTGATGAGTCTGGCTAATGGTTTGTCAATTTTGTTTATCTTCTCAAAGAACCAGCTTTTAGTTTGGTTGATCTTTGCTATCGTTTCCTTCATTTCTTTTTCATTTATTTCTGATCTGATCTTTATGATTTCCTTCCTTCTGCTAACTTTGCGGTGTTTTTGTTCTTCTTTCTCTAATTGCTTTAGGTGCAAGCTTAGGTTGTTTATTCGAGATGTTTCCTGTTTCTTAAGGTGGGATTGTATTGCTATAAACTTTCCCCTTAGAACTGCTTTTGCTGCATCCCATAGGTTTTGGGTCGTCGTGTCTCCATTGTCATTTGTTTCTAGGTATTTTTTAATTTCCTCTTTGATTTCTTCAGTGATCACTTCATTATTAAGTAGTGTATTGTTTAGCTTCCATGTGTTTGTATTTTTTACAGATCTTTTCCTGTAATTGATATCTAGTCTCATAGCGTTGTGGTCGGAAAAGATACTTGATACAATTTCAGTTTTCTTAAATTTACCAAGGCTTGATTTGTGACCCAAGATATGATCCATCCTGGAGAATGTTCCATGAGCACTTGAGAAAAATGTGTATTCTGTTGTTTTTGTATGGATTATCCTATAAATATCAATTAAGTCCATCTTCTTTAATGTATCATTTAAAGCTTGTGTTTCCTTATTTATTTTCATTTTGGATGATCTGTCCATTGGTGAAAGTGGGGTGTTAAAGTCCCCTACTGAGAATGTGTTACTGTCAACTTCCCCTTTTATGGCTGTTAGTATTTGCCTTATGTATTGAGGTGTTCCTATGTTGGGTGCATAAATATTTACAATTGTTATATCTTCTTCTTAGATCGATCCCTTGATCATTATTTTGTGTCCTTCTTTGTCTCTTCTATTAGTCTTTATTTTAAAGTCTGTTTTGTCTTATATGAGAATTGCTTCTCCAGCTTTCTTTTGGTTTCCATTTGCATGGAATATCTCTTTCCATCCCCTTACTTTCAGTCTGTATGTGTCTCTAGGTCTGAAGTGGGTCTCTTGTAGACAGCATATATATGGGTCTTATTTTTGTATCCATTCAGCCACTCTGTGTCTTTTGGTGGGAGCATTTAGTCCACTTACATTTAAGGTAATTATCCATATGTATGTTCCTCTTCCCATTTTCTTAATTGTTTTGGGTTCGTTATTGTAGGTCTTTTCCTTCTGTTGTGTTTCTTGCCTAGAGAAGTTCCTTTAGCATTTGTTGTAAAGCTGGTTTGGTGGTGCTGAACTCTCTCAGCTTTTGCTTGTCTGTAAAGATTTTAATTTCTCCATCAAAGCTGAATGAGATCCTTGCTGGGTAGAGTAATGTTGGTTGCAGGTTATTCTCCTTCATCACTTTAAATATGTCCTGCCAGTCCCTTCTGGCTTGCAGAATTTCTGCTGAGAGATCAGCTGTTAACCTGATGGGGATTCCCTTGTGTGTTATTTGTTGTTTTTCCCTTGTTGCTTTTAATATGTTTTCTTTGTATTTAATTTTTGACAGTTTGATTAATATGTGTCTTGGCGTATTTCTCCTTGGATTTATCCTCTATGGGACTCTCTGTGCATCCTGGACTTGATTAACTATTTCCTTTCCCATATTAGGGAAGTTTTCAACTATAATCTCTTCAAATATTTTCTCAGTCCCTTTCTTTTTCTCTTCTTCTTCTGAAACCCCTATAATTCGAATGTTGGTGCATTTAGTGTTATCCCAGAGGTCTCTGAGACTGTCCTCAGTTCTTTTCATTCTTTTTTCTCTTTTCTGCTCTGCAGCAGTTATTTCCACTATTTTATCTTCCACCTCACTTATCCGTTCTTCTGCCTCAGTTATTCTGCTACTGATCCCATCTAGAGTATTTTTAATTTCATTTATTGTGTTTCTAATCATTGCTTGATTCATCTTTAGTTCTTCCATGTCTTTGTTAACCGTTTCTTGCATTTTGTCTATTCTATTTCCAAGATTTTGGATCATCTTCACTATCATTATTCTGAATTCTTTTTAAGGTAGACTGTCTATTTCCTCCTCGTTTGTTAGGTCTGGTGGATTTTTATCTTGCTCCTTCTACTGTTGTGTGTTTTTCTGTCTTCTCGTTTTGCTTATGTTAGTGTGTTTGGGGTCTCCTTTTTGCAGGCTGCTGGTTTGTAGTTTCCATTGTTTTTAGTGTCTGTCCCCAGTGGCTAAGGTTGGTTCAGTGGGTTGTGTAGGCTTCCTGGTGGAGGGGACTAGTGCCTGTGTTCTGGTGTTTGAGGCTGGATCTTGTCTTTCTGGTGGGCAGGTCCATGTCTGGTGGTGTGTTTTGGGGTGTCTGTGGCCTTATTATGATTTTAGGCATCCTCTCTTCTAATGGGTGGCGTTGTGTTCCTGTCTTGCTAGTTGTTTGTCATAGGGTGTCCAGCACTGTAGCTTGCTGGTCGTTGAGTGAAGCTGGTTGCTGGTGTTGAGGTGGAGATCTCTGGAAGATTTTCGCCATTTGATATTATGTAGAGCTGGGAGGTCTCTTGTGGACCAGTGTCCTGAAGTTGGCTGTCCCACCTCAGAGGCACAGCACTGACTCCTGGCTGCATCACCTAGAGCCTTTCATCCACACGACTCCTCAGTTTGGGACGATTCTTTGTCTATTCATGTATTCCACAGATGCAGGGTACATCAAGTTGATTGTGTAGCTTTAATCCACTGCTTCTGAGGCTGCTGGGAGAGATTTCCCTTTCTCTTCTTTGTTCTCAGAGCTCCCGGGTCTCACCTTTGGATTTATCCCCGTATCTGCATGTAGGTCGCCGGAGGGCGTCTGTTCTTCACTCAGACAGGACAGGGTTAAAGGAGCAGCCACTTAGGGGACTCTGACTCACTCAGGCTGGGGAGGAGGGAGGGGCACAGATGCAGGGCGAGCCTGCGGCGGCAGAGGCTGGCGTGACGTTGCACCAGCCCGAGGCACGGCATGCACTCTCCCAGGGAAGCTGTCCCTGGATCCCGTGACCCTGCCAGTGATGGGCTGCACAGGCTCCCCGGAAGGGGGGTGTGGACAGTGACCTGCGCGCGCACACAGGCCTCTTGACGGCAGCAGCAGCAGCCCCAGCGTCCCACGCCTGTCTCTGGGGTCCGCACTTTCAGCCGCGGCTCACGCCCATCTCTGGAGCTCCTTTAAGCAGCGCTCTTAATCCCCTCTCCTCGCGCACCAGGAAACAAAGAGGGAAGAAAAGGTCTCTTGCCTCTTTGGCAGCTCCATAGTTTTCCCGGACTCCCTCCCGGCCAGCTGTGGCACATTAGCCCCTTCAGGCTGTGTTCATGCCGCCAACCCCAGTCCTCTTCCTGTGCTCCGATCGAAGCCCGAGCCTCAGCTCCCAGCCCCGCCTGCCCCGGCGTGCGAGCAGACAAGCCTCTCAGGCTGGTGAGTGCTGGTCGGCGCCGATCCTCTGTGCGGGAATCTCTCCGCTTTGCCCTCCGCACCTCTGTTGCTGCATTCTCCTCCGTGGCTCCGAAGCTTCCCCTTCCACCACCCGCAGTCTCCGCCCGAGAAGGGCTTCCTAGTGTGTGGAAACCTTTTCTCCTTCACGGCTCCCTCCCACTGGTGCAGGTCCCGTCCCTATTCTTTTGTCTCTGTTTATTCTTTTTTCTTTTGCCCTACCCAGGTACGTGGGGAGTTTCTTGCCTTTTGGGAGGTCTGAAGTCTTTTGCCAGCGTTCAGTAGGTGTTCTGTAGGGGTTGTTCCACGTGTAGCTGTATTTCTGGTGTATCTGTGGGGAGGAAGGTGATCTCCGCGTCTTACTGTTCCGCCATCTTCCCCGGAAGTTGGATAAATTTTTTTTTAAGGAAAAAGAAAAGAATTCCATAAAGCAAGCACGGATTCCCCCCTCCCTCCCCCAGTTCACTGTTTCCTCCCCGAGGCAGATGGAAGTGTTTTTTCTGACAGCAGTTAGATGTCTGAAGACAGCTGGGAGGGCGGGTTCACACTCACTTCCTTCCTTCACCTCTCCTCTCCTCCCAGAACCCCCAGGAATCTCCCCTCTGCCGCTCTGAGTTTGTCTCCTCTGGTTCTTTTTGTTCCCTCCACCATCTGCCCCTATGTGCTGTGTTTTATGACCCATTTGCCATCCTTCCCCCTGGAGCCCCGGCCTCTAGCTGAAAGGCAGGTGGGCGAAGGCGGGGGTGGAACAGATTGCTTAAAATCAACGAACAGCCCAAACTGCCTTCACTAGGAAACAGTGTCCGTTTCATTAGTTGCTAATGAATATTATTAAACTAATCTGTCATTGGTTTTCTAATTATGTGTCACCAGGCATCACAGTGGCAGCTGAGGTGACTGCTGATGAACAGTTTTCCTCCTTGAATCCTGTTTTTTAAAGTAAGAACTGCTAGGAATGATTAGCAGTAATCTGAACCTGGTAAGATTCTCCCCCCTTTCCCCAGCCTGTCAGCAATTTTTGTCCCCCAAGTTTATAATACTACCAGGATCTTATCACCACCTGCCTCACCAAGCTGCTCCAAACTTGGGACAGCCCTACTGCTGAAGTCTTCAGCTCCACTGAGACCACAGCTTCTCATCATTTCCCGTCATGGTTTTGTGGGCCTGGAATTTGGGCAGGACTCGGCGTGTTGCACAGACTGGGTCATTCAGTGCTCAACTGGTCTGGAGGGTCCTGATGGGTTTTTCCTCGCATGCCTGGACCCTTGACGGAAGGGGCTAGTTGGATGTGGGGCTCAGTTGGCCCCCTGCTCTCTCTGTGTGTTCTCTGCCTCACCACGTTGTCCCTCCAGCAGGGTAGTTGAACTTCTTCTACCGTTGCCCAAGGCTCCAAGAGAGTATTCCACAGACCAGAAGTAGAAGCTGCCAGCGTCTAAAGGCCTGACCTAGAAGCTCACATAGTATCATTTCTACCATATTCTGTTGGACAGTGCAGTCAGGGTCTACCCAACCTCAGTCTACTCCTAACTTGGGCTATTGAGTGCATCCCAGAAAATTGCACATCCCTGCAATGTGTCCCGTCTGAAAGCAAGTGGGTTCAGATCTCACTTGGGTCATCAAAGCTGCCTGGTCAGCCTTCTCTTGTGTTTGATTTCTCTCCCTTCCTGTGATAGTTATAAGAAACGTTTACCCCCTCCTGGAATGCCAAATCTAGGTCTCCCTCTTGCAGGACCTCATTTGATCTAATTCTTAGCAGGTGGCCTTGCCTTCTGTTTCTCAGAGGTATGAACATTCTCTGTCACTTGAACACGTCATCTTCAAACCCCTGTCTCAGAGATGTCCTGCCCTCCTTTCAAATGGCCCTACCACTGTTTGCACCCTTCATTTCTACACTTTTCCTCAAGGTCTGACCAGTATTATCATTCCTTCTCTGGGTCCATTTTCTCAGCCTAAAAACATGCTCAATCTTGTCATGGAAATACTAGTGCTATCAAATCCTTGGACCTTCCTGACAAAGGTTACCAGGGGCTCCTGACCACGGTATCCAATGGTGGAACTAATTTTTAGTCCTTACCTTGCTTGGTCTCTCTGCAGAGTTCACCAATCCTTTCCTCTCAAACTTCGTTTTTGGCCATGTCTTGCAGCTTGTGGAATTCATAGGGACCAAAAGCAGATCAGTGGTGGTCTGGAGGTTGAGGGAGGGAAAGACTGCAAAGGAGCACGAGGAAATTTGGGGGGTGGGGTGGGAATATTGTGTGTTTTGACTGTGGTGGTGGTTTTTCATGAGAGTAAGTATCTGTCAAAACTCATCCCATTGTCTGATGGATGCAGTTGACTGTACGTAAATTATACCTCGATAAGGTTGACACTGCCCCCAAATCAGATGGGCGAGCGGGGTCAACAGGCCTAGACAGATTGGTCTGTCACTAGTAGACAAAACTGAGTCATGAGCTTGCCTGCCCACCAGACTGTCACTCTGAGCTTGAACCCAAGGCCAGCCCAAGCCCTCCCTCCCAAGCCAGGCTCCTTGGAAAAGAGCAAGAGGGGTGTCCCAATAATAGGAGTGGGTGGGCAAAGGAGAAAGGGGGAGTGTGTGGGGTGCTGGCCTCCAGTCAGTGGCCATCCAGGGACTTTTTCTTGTGCTCTTATGTAACCTTCCTCAGCGGCCTTTGGGTCAATCATACCAGACCCATTGTCACCGGAGGGTTAGGTGCAGCATGCTGGATCTTAGTTACCTGACCAGGGATCAAACCTGTGCCCCCTGCAGTGGAAGCACTGAGTCCGAACCACTGGATGGCCAGGGAACTCCCTCCTCTCAAACTTTTGCTGGTTTCAGAATCATTTTACGGTTCTTTTTTCCTTGACTTCTCCCTTCCTCAAATGTTAATATTCCTCTGAAGTCTGTCCTTGGGTGTTTGCTCATGCTGTCTGCTTTCCCTCCATGGTGAAATTCGTGGGCATGTCAATTGCTGCCTAGTCTGAAGACCCTCAAACAGATCTAGCCCAGATCCCTTTCCTGAGCAACAGGCTTATATATATAGAATTACCCACTAGGCATCTTGGCCTGGATGTCCCACAGACAGCTCAAACTTACATATCCAAAGTAGGACCTGTCACCTAAAGAAAAGCGCAACCTAAATGACAGACCGATTTCTTAGCCTGCTTCATTTTCCTGTTTCGAGGCTTCAATCTGCAATTCTTGTACTCTTTTTCCTTGTTTTTCACATTCACTTAATCACCAACTTGGGTTGATTCCCCCTCCTAAGTATCATTCATCTTGCCTTCATATCGATCCTTATTACCTGGTCAGGATGATGACAAATAGGTAAGTGGCTTCCTTTCTCTTCATCTCGTCTACCATTATTCTGTTATCCACACAGCCACCAAAGACATGCTTCTAATCTCAAATTTGAATAAATCATTGCCCTGCTCCTGATCCTTCAATGGCTCCCCATTGTCCAGCAATTAAAGCTCAAACTTGTAGCCTGGCATAGTAAACACTTTCTGCCACCCAGCTTCATCCCTCCATTCCCTTCCTTACACCCTATGCTTCAGCCTCATTCCTGTTTTATGTTTTCTTACCTTTGCATTTGATGTTTTATTCATGCCTGAAATCCCTCCCTTCCTCTCTCATCAGGCAATTCCTACATACACTCTAATTCTCCACTTAAGTTTCTGTAAGATATTTTAGATCTTGCTCCCTGAAAACATTTGGCCATGTCTAGAGAAATTCTTAATTGTCACAAGTTGGGCATGATATCAATCAGGGCTGCTGCTAAATGTTCTACAATATAAAAGACAGCTCCCCACAACAAAGAATTCCCTGGCCTAAAATGTCAGTAGTACTGAGGTGGAGAAACTGTTTTAGGTCAGTTTTCATTGTGCTACTATTCCTGGATATTTTTAAGTTTTTCCTGCCTACTGTACTGGCTGTTCTTGAAATTCTTATCAGTCATTTACACTTTAGAGTGAATGAAGCTTGGTTGGTTTCTTGAATAGATTGGTTTGTAAAGGAAAGTAGCTTAAGAAAGAGACAGAATGCAAAGGAAGCACTACAGTTCTTGCTTGTCTCACAAGATTATCCTCTTCTGTTCTCTAGATTTTCAGATTCTCTCTTTTCTTCGTTATAGTCACAAACACTTCTCAGAACATCTCCAGGCAACCTTTATTTGCCTTAGTTTACTAGGACTTCTAACAGTGACGCTCAAGAGAAGAAGTGCTTACCAGTCTCTTGGCTTCAGGCTCCATTTCCACTCTTCGATGCTCTCCTGTGTATCGTGGTAGGCTAGAAGTCTGAAAACTGCATTTCTAAAATCCCCCTGCCCAATGGCTTCCAGTTACCTTCTACAAATTGGAGGCGCTGGTGGGAGATTAGGAGGAATGAGGAAGGAAACAATATTTTATCTGCTTCTGCGGTGCAGCAGAGATGGCAGTGGTGGTAGACAAGTCTAGACTCTAGGCATCCTGCCCAGGCAGTGGGTGTTCCAACAACAAAGCACCTGTAGACTCTGGTTCCAGTAGCAACCATGACTGCTGTGGACAAGTTTAGACTCAACTTTCTGCAAAGAAACCCTGACTGTTCTCCCAACAACACCAGCACGGAATGTTCTGGCAATGGGGTAGGGATCGTGGATGTTGAGTAACATTTTCCTTTTGTTCCTCCAGTCCTAGGATGGGAACAGCTTCTTGCAATTACTGACCTGTGGCTAAGTTCACCTTTTCTCTTTTCTCTCTGTTGGTTCTTTCCAGATTTCTGTTTCCTGTATTAAATTTCCTGTCTGCAATACCTATAGTGGCTTCCGTTTTCCTGATGAGACATGGAATGGTACAGCATTAGTATGGCACAATCCCATTCCCAGGAATTTTTCATTTTTCTGGGTTCTTGAGGTATAGATTAATCACTATAAAATTTTACTTCCTGGAGGTTAGGGTGTGAATCCTGGTAAATGGGGTGTTTGAACTCCAATATAAAGAGAAAAATGGTCTCTTGCAGAGGTAAGATGTTAAAAACTTTTCTGGTTGAGAAGGACTTCAAAGCAAGGTTCCCCTACCTCACTTCCATAATCTTTTTTTTACTTTTAACATCTTTATTGGAGTATCATTGCTTTACAATGGTGTGTTAGGTTCTGCTGTATAACAAAGTGAATCAGCTATACGTATACATATATCCCCATATCCCCTCCCTCTTGCATCTCCCTCCCACCCTCCCTATCCCACCCCTCTAGGTGGTCACAAAGCACCGGGCTGATTTCCCCGTGCCCATAAATCTTTATAGCCTTCTGACATTGAATGAATTGATAGGTTTGATCTAATTTTCTCTTCTCTGAAGTTAAAAGCAAGTCCTGATTTTATTTTATTTTTCTGAGGAAATACATTCCTTGGATACAACTCTGAATACCAACCACAGCAGTACCTGCTTTGACAATCTTGCCTGCTGTATTAGCATGAAATAATTATGCAGGAGCCCGCACAGCCTCATTTGTTTCATCACATAATCATGTACCAAGCAGGCATCTTTTCTGAGAAAATACTGAAAACTTCTGATGCCTTCCTTTCTACCATAACTAGAAAACAATTCAAACTACCCTCGCTGTCCGTAGTGAGGTCCTTGGCTCTGCTGTCCCCCAACCCACGCCAAACACTCACATGCTCACCATGCAGGCTGTTTTTCTGTTGTTCAAATACTAAAAGCTATACCTGACTTTGGGTCTTTATATTTGCTTCCCAGAAATCCTCTGCTTCTAGATCTTCTCGTGGTTAGCTCTTTACCGTTCAATTCTCAGAGTCAATACCACTTCTTCAAAGATGATTTCATTAATGTACCTGTACAGAGCTGTTCCCCGCTCCAAGTTATTCTCCACTCCATGATTCTCTTTAATGTTTCATAGTTCATATTGCTCTATCAGCATCGGAAATTACATCATTTGTTTATTTGTTGATTATCTGCCTTCTAGCACTAGGATGTAAACTCTCCGAAGACAGGGAGCTTACCTGTTTGCCTTTACAGCTGTATCTCCAGAGTTCAAGGTGTTCTGTGGTAGACAGAAAGTGCCTAACAGACAGTTGTTGAATGACTTGATTACTGTCCTCACTGTGCTTTCTATTCAGTTCAGCAAGTGTTGATGGCGTCTGCACTCTGTGGATGGTACTGTGGTGAGGGGCAGAGGACATGGTGCCTCTCAGCTAGTGTTCAGTGTGGTGAGAATGGGGTCTGTCAATAACCACGACCCCCTCCCCAACAAAAACCAGTTGCTACTCAGCACTTACAATATGCCGGGTACTTGGCTAAGTGTCTCCAGACTTCACCTCATTCAGTCCTCTCAACACTTCATGATGTAGGTATGAATCACCCCATTTTACAGGTGAGAGAACTGAAATCTAGAGGGGTCATAATTACCCTAAATCATGCGGGGAGTACATGCCAAAGCTCCAGACTGAACTTAAGTCGGCCTGAGTCTAAAGCTGTACTTGTTAATACTTTACAACACATGTGTTTTCAAATACCTTACTTTGTTTTTCAGGATACTTGTTATATAAAGTGTAGGATTTGATTCTTTAAATCACCTTCTCCATTTGAAAGAAGTAGATGAGGGAAAGAGAACTTTCCTGTTGTGAGGCAAGGAAGTGTGTTAGCTAAAGAATAAGGATTCCTCCAAATGCTGGGTTCTTGCCCTTGACTTATTGCTAACTCAGAGCTCCATCTTATTCTTGATCTACTAGGAAAAAGTAGTGAGGAAGAAAGAGATGAATGGGCTACATGGAGGAGGTAGATATAGTCTGATAAAATTGAGAGTTCAGGCTAAAAGTGTGCCTCTTCCCCACAAGGCTTAAGAAGATTCTCTCCCCTTTTGCCTTTCCACCAGCTAGAAATTCATTCCTATTACCTACAGTTCACCTGGAAGCAGAGACTAGTTCTAGGATGGCTATCAGCCACTCACACCTCAGGTCAATTAGTTTAAGCTTTAGAATGCTTTCCACCTATTTGGTCTCTGTTGATTAGAGAAAATGGGAGATCTGATGAAGGAGGATTTGGGGGACCTGCATTGGGAGGGGAGGTGATGTTTTAGGCTGTCGTGGGGCTGCCACATAACTCCAGAGTGCTGTCTGGTTTGGGTTCAGAAATGGGGGTGACGCCTAGTGGGAGAAAGGATTAGAGACACACAAGGTAAGTGGTTTTCTAGCTCAAAGGATCAGAGGTGACTGAATCCTGTGGGGCATATGGTGATAGCTCTGACATCTTGTTTGCACATCCCACAAGCAATAATGCCCTCTCTCCGTGTGCCGGTATCAGAAAGGCTGCTTTCATCTTCCTTTTCACCCACTTCGAGTGCACCAGTTTTTTCAAGGGAGATGAAGGCAGCAGAGCTGGCCTGTTGTCTCCAAAATTTCTATCTAGTTATTTGACATCCTTGGGATTTCCCTGATTAGCCTTGAGAAGTCATTCACCGCTGATCAGAGTTACTCCTCGGGGGGTGGAAAGAAGTAGAAAAAAACAGGAGAGGCCACACAGAAGTATTAAGAGTATGGAGAGATGATTCTCTACAATATTCTTTGACTTTGTTCTTTGTCCATGATTCTAGAATGAGCTTTGAGGGGGATTGGGGATGAGGATAAATCTGCTTTCATTTCAGGGGAAGAGGAAGAGAAGGAAATCGTAGCTTTCACCAACTTTTTGTAGGAAACAGATCTGCTTCACCCCCCTGGAAACTATCAACTTTAAACAAACAGACTCTAGGAACCTTCTCTGTAGTGGCAGAATAAATCTATCCTTACATTTCTCTTGAAATAACAAGGAGATGAAATACAAAGGAAAACCCTTGCACTCACTAACGTAAATCAGTCCCGTTGTTGTGTTCAGCACATACGGTGTGATAACGTTGCCCACTGCTCGGAGACCTACTAACGGAAGGCCAGGAGCGAAACACAGTGGGCCTGCTTTAAGACTCCGTGGCGGCCTTGACGCTGAACTTCATTGTATTTGTTGCTTTGTGTCTCTGCTTTAGCACTGCTCTTACCACCATAGTCTCTCACCTTCCCTCACTTTTCCTTTCCTATCTTTCAGGACTTGAGAGGGCTGGGTAATTTAACAACTTGGGTGTGGACTTTGTAGAGTTCTTTTAGTCGGCAGTGGGCTTGAGGGACAGATACCAGTGATTGATGGTGCCTCTAGGACAGAGCAAGCTTCCTGCTGAAAGATTTGCTTTCCCCCTTCCCCTAGCTTTATTGAGGTAGAACTGACATATAAAAATTGTATATATTGAAGGTGTATAACATGGTAATTGGCTATATGTATATATTATGAAATGACTACCACAGTCAAGCTAACTAACATCTGTCACTTCACATAGTTACCTTTTTTGTGGTGAGAGCACATAAGATCTACTCTTTTTGCACATTTCAAGTATATAACACAGTATTAACTATAGTCATCAGGCTATACCTTAGATCCCCGGAAAAAGACTAATTACAGGGAGTTACAGACTTAGATTTAAACAAGGATGGAAAAGAGGTTTTATTTGTCCCCTGCCCCCCCGCTTTCTATTTAAATATAGACTTTGAAAAAAGGGAGAGGGTCCAGCATTTACTTTTGTATGTAAACTTAAAGTACATGCATGAATGAATGAAGCAGGCTACATAGCTGCTTGTGTTACTGCAGGTACGAGCACAAATGAAAACCAAAGAAGTTATTAACAGGACCAGATGCACAGCATATCTCTTTTCTTGGGAGCTCAGAGAACCTTGTGCACAAAAATGCATTTATCTTTGGATTGACCCTTTGAGAGTGGTATCTGGTTAACATATTACCCTCTGGTTTGTTAGGGCCCGCACTTAGCTTTTTGTTTCTATTCACAGGAGATCCTAGATAGGTCTGAACAAGCCCATGATGAACGCCAGACCTCATGTACGCAAAGATTCTAATAGGAGAGAATTAAACAAACAAAGAAAGCATACTTGTTATTGAAGTAAAACTCGGTTTTTATCTTTTGAATAAAAAAAAACAATACTCTAGTTGTCATATGAACGAAGACCTAATTCAGTTACTTTGTTTTCTGAGTCCCCTGCCCGTGGCATCCCCACTAGACCAAGGTATCTGCCAGGACCCTGCTGTGCAGACCACGTGGCATCTCATTGTCCAGCTGAGGGACAAAGGTTTTGTTATGAGGTCCTGCATATCCACACAGAGGGTTTTCCTTGCTCATTCATCCTATGCCATTTCAGGGCTATGGAATCCTATGGTTTCCAAGTTAGCACTCACCCATTAATCCTTGAAACCTTGGAAGTGGCAACCACCCTGAAAATCATGTGCTATATTTAGAGAACTTTTCCGAGGTGACTTGGGAGACCACTGACGTCCCAGCTCTAAAAGGGCTTGTGGCTCTGTACGCAGCAGCCTGACATGGTGGGATAAGTGCCGACTCTTTTAGGTGCATTAGGTATGGAGGGCTGGCAGTGTTAGGGCAGAAGACTTCCTCCCTGCTTCAGGCTGTGGGCTAAGTTAGCCGAGGCTTCCTCAGGGCTGCACTCGTTTCTGTCCCTCATGGTCACGGTGGCACGACTGACAGAGATGAAAAAGGAGTGGCTCCCCGTTTGTTTCATGAAACGCTCCTGTGTTTTCCTCCTCTGTTCTCATCAGAGGCCCGGTGGAGTGTCATGTAAATCTCCAAAGACAGGCGAACATGGGGGCAAACCTGCACCTCTCAAAGCAAAGGGGCTGAACTGCAGGCGAGGGCACATGTTCTCACCATCTCACCAGGATGGGGTTGCGGTGGGTGGCATAGCCAGACACCCAGTCCCTGACCCAGTACAGAGTAGATCCTGAAACAGCATGCTGCTTGAAAAGTTAAGGAGTTCTCCTAAATGTCTCTAGACGGAGACAGACTCTGGAACTGAAAGTGCAGTTGTCCTTGGAAGCCCTTCTATAATCTGCATAGTTACTCTTTACTGATCAACGACAGTAAAGCTGATGCCACTTCTTAAGACAAAGGAGATTGTCTCCCTCGGGCACAAGGGATCAAGCATTTTGACTCCTCAGAGTGAGCCGTACAGGTTGCTGGTGACAACCAGTGTCTTGTTTCTCCCCGGAGAAGGGGGGGTCAGGAACTCCTTGTCTGAGTTTTCAGGCTTGGCCCACTTAGATGGTTCCAGAAGCCAGGATTTAACATAAATCAGTAAGGCAGATGGTGGAAAGCCAGGTTTAAGGGCATGGCTGTTACTCAGCTCCAGTGATGGTGGCTTTTTGGGAATGTGAACCCAGCATTGCCAGATCTTTTGAGTTTTTCCAGCAGCAGCTGGAGTTCCAGGTTTTCATGTTGGAGGACAACTCAGATTATATATGGACACATACCTTAAGTGCTTTTGAGGGTACGTTGCTGACCAGTCCTAGAGTAACCCCCTTTCCCTGTTTATTGCTCACAGGAAAGAATCTTGTGAGCTTTTGGATGATTGGAAGTAAGCTGAGGTTGCACACACGCAGACTGCCCCAAAGGTTCCATCTGTTCTTCGTGTTTATTGTGATGGAATCCAAATGATAGAAGCTTGAGGTTAAAAAGTAGGGCATGACATCTGGTCTAGCTAATCCCTCCAAGGGTACAATGTGGGAACTTGGGATCTGAGTGAGATTCAGCAGGACTGCTGCTTATATGGCCTTTCCATTGAGTAACACACTATACGGTGCTCCTTGGAGTTGTGTGGTGGGAAGCATACAACTGCACAACCATCCATGTTGGTTTAGTACCATAGAGGTCCCTTCTGCCAGTGTAGGGTGTTCTATGATGGACATACTTCCTCCTTCCCATAGCCTATGGCCCCTAACCTCGGGGCTATGTCCTCTTAATGCTTTCCCTTCTCCTGAAGTTCCCACCTCCCTTCTCTTCCCAAGCTGTGGCTTTCCCCAGATTCCTCCATACTTTGACCTACAAAGTTGGGTATAAATCACAGCTGTGCCCTTCCTCCTACCTATTTTCACTTTTGGGTTGGGGTGAGACTTAGAATGCCAAGAATGGTAGAGGAAAGAAAGGAAGGAAAGGTGGCCTTGACACCGGGTCGTGGTTTAAATTTTTTTCCCTCTTTTAGTTTCTATGAAGATCTGAAAGAAATTTAGGTACCTCTACTGTAATATTTAATACTTGGCCACTAAGTCAACATATGAGACACATCTCCCACATCTGCATAACTTGTAGGTCTTATTTTGCTAAGAGAGCATCTGTATACTTTGTGATTTCAACTTGTATTACAAATTTGCCTGGGCACTACGTATCAGTCAGGGTCCTGGAGAAATCAAATGTCGTATCCTAATTGGATAATTTGTAGTGAGTTTGATAAAGGGATTATTTATGTGTGGAGCAGAATCACAGGCAGTTGTGCCATATGCTGGGGCTAGAAACAATGGGTTGTTTGTGGGGCTCTGCTAACACTACCCTCAGTGGAGATATCAACTTGTGGAACCAGGTTGTATAGAAGTGGCTAATGACAGGAGACTGCCAGTCTGTGGTGGCCCCGCAGAAGGAAAACCAGAGGAATAAGTGTTCCAGCCTCGTTCTCCTGTCTACTGTCTGTTCGCTCCATTGGCCAAACCCAACTGGAAGCTTGTCAATATACATCATACAGGTCACAGGGTGGAAATGGTGGAGAGGGGGTCTGGAGAGGCGTATGGAAGCTATCGAGCACAGCATTTTAAAATATCAAGGACTTCCAGGTAGAGTAATGAGATGCCAGTTTGATGTGGATTCAGGTGAGTGTAATTCTTAGTTTTAGTGTGAACAGACTAGTATGGAAATGCTATCTCAACAGAAGCATTTGAATAAACACTATTAAAGGAATGAAATACATGACAGAGGGTTAGCCGCATGGTTGTTTATAAAATTCAACAAATATTTATTGACTCCTTACCATGTCCCTAGTATTGTGGTCATCTTATCTATGAACCATATTGGTATCACTGTAATAAAGGGCAGGATTAAATGATATTTATGTGAGGTTCAACTGGCGCTATCTTTCCTTTGTAAACTTGTTTGGATAAGAGATTGTCCATCTCCCCTTCATGTATTATGTACAGTGATTCTTCTGTATCAACGAAACTCTATACTCTTACTATTCTAGAGGAGAATGGTTTCTAGGAGCACATAATCTTTTAACAGTTCAATTATTAATATGCAAGTTTTAATTTATGAAACAAACATTAAAATTGCACTTACAGTTACCTCCTTGTAAAATGGAGATTAAATGAGATAATGCATATATCTGACCCTTTGTAAGCTCTTAATGAAGATGAACTGATTTGGAATAAAAGAGAAACTGCCAACCTCCCTACTCTGAAAATTCGATGTTTTCATGTTTCCTTATTCTCTTTTAAACCTTATTCTTGTGCCTATATAATTTGTGTATGTTAGGAGGCTTTTATTAGCAAGTGAAAGAAGCCCAAACTTCAGGTGGCATTGGGAATGATGTCATCAGGACATTTTTTGCATTTCTTTGTCTCAAGAGGTCTGTCCTTCTTCAGAAGGCTCCATCTTCAGGCTGGCTTTCTTCAGGGGATATAAAAGGCCCCTCCTGTTTCAGGCTTCACACCTACATACCGGATGTCCTGGTCAGCTTCGGCTGCCAGAACCAAATAGCACAACCACGGGAATTTATTTCTCACCATTCTAGAGACTGCAAGTCCAAGATCAAGGTTCCAGAAGAGTCAATATCTGGTGAGGGCTCTCTCCTTAGGTGCAGACTGATGCCTTCTCTTTGTTCTCACATGGCCTTTTCTTGCTGCCTGTGGGTGGAGAGAGAGAGGAAGCAAGCTCTTTGGTGTCTGTCCTGGTAAGGGCACTAATCCTATTAAGGGCAACCCACCCTCATGATCTCCTATAAATCTAATTACCAACTGAAGGCCATATCTTCCAATGTAATCCCATGGGGAGTTAGGACTTCGTGTGAAGTTGGGGGTGGGGGATGCAGTTCAGTCCATAGCACTGGACTTGCCAGACAGGTCTTCTCCCCCAGCTGTCAAACAGAAGCTCTGTCTTCACTTTGATTGGACTAGACGAAACCAGTCATTGCAGATAGGGAATGCCACAAACTGATTAGCTGGGTTTTTGCCCACAACTGATAGAATCATTGTAGCAAAGAGTGGGAGGATGAGATGATTTGGACTGGCTTGCATTGGGGGTGGGGGAAGTTATGCCAAAGCAGCATGGCTGCCACCCAAGGTGGGAAGGGAGGCGTCAGCAGCATACCCTACATTTAACTCATCTGTTCCCCTATTGTTGGAGAGTCAGCTTGTTTTCAGTGATTCCTATTCTATAACATAACTGAATTTCAAAATTTCAAGATTTCGCATGAAAGTGCATTAATGTTAGGTTCTCAGAAGTCTTGTCTGACATGCTCAGCAGTGGTTGCTGCTTAATGGACAAAAGCTAGTAATACTGAAACCAAGTTTTCCAAAAAATCAATATTATTACAACTGTGAAGTCCTTGCCTTCCATCTAGTCTCGCCATAATAAAATTCAGTCACGGCATGATTTTTGAGCTGCCTTTCTCAGGTCACATTGTTCTACAGAATGTGTTAGTGGGGTTAGTGTCAAAGCTCAAGCCTGTAACCTTTTGTTCCCTCCTAGAAGCAAAGGATATTTAAAAATTAATTATTTATGGGTTCTTAAATGATGAATTAGGTCATTGGGGTTGGGTTTGCCACAATTAAGACTGATGTTTACTTATATTGAGGAAACTGGATTGTAATCCTTAAGTCTGACTTTTTATTATCCCATATTCAATATTTCATTATTATACATAGTTATCTAAACAACACATTGAAACTCAGCCTCTGCTAATGATCAATGTCATGCTAGATACTCTGGAAAATAAAAATGTGTGAAGGCTACTGTCTAGGTGGGGGAAGAAGACTAATCACATGGAAATGTTGACCAAAACAACCCCATCCTGAGTGTGTGATAAAAGAAGATTGGAACAATAGAAATTTAGAAAAGATCGCAGTGGATTGAATTTTCATGGGGGCTTCATGGTGGAAGTGGCACTTGAACTGGGCTCTGAAGGATGGATATGCAGGTTCTGGTAGGAAAAAGAATCTGGGAAGGGCATTTACCAAAGGGTGAGAATAAGTGCTGGTGTGCTGTGCTGGGATCCCTGAGAAGTTAAACTGGAGTGGCAATCGTGTGCGGGGGAGAAGTGGGACAGCGGGGAGATGGGTAGTTAGTTGTTCTTTCCTGTATCTCCTCCAACTGGATTTCCTCCCATTCTAAAACATCCTTTGGGGGGGGCTTTAAATTGCTTTAAAAAGGCAACAATATGTGAAACGTGAAGGTTGGAATCATTTTAGAGTCCTTGTGCTCAGTGGACACAATCTTAGGAGAAGGTCTCATAGGGTGACAACCTACTTTCAGTTTTTGTTTATTCCTTGGATATTTTTTATGAGTTTATAGGCACATCTCAATAAAGAATGTAAATGGTATCTCCTCTCTCCTAGTTGACATGGGGGGGTGGAGTCTCTGTCCTCTGCTGATATTTAGTCCAGAGTCTAACTGAAAAAACATGAAGACTACAGGGCAGAAAAGTATGGAAATTGAAACCAGGAACTAAATGCAGGAGTGGAGAGTAAGTGGATTCTGACAAGTTAAGAAATTAAAACAGTTCCATAGATTCTAAAGTAAACCTATAGTTACGGGTTAAATTAAAATTGATATTTTCATTGTCAGTATTTAGGTGGAGTTAAACTTTGGGAATATTAAGACATGATACATTTATATTGATTCTTCCAATTGGCTTTCCTTAAAGCATAATAAAATGTTATATGCATAAATGTGTATGTATATAAATAGATGTTTTCCAACATTGTTAGAAAATGAATTTTAATTTACTGAAGAATCATCTTTCATGCTTATTGCTTGAAATTCTGAACTTACATGTTTTCTTACTAACGTCTGGAGATGTCTATTTATAATCACATCTTGAAAATTTTCTTAAAAGTGGCAATATATGTGTCTGCATCTAAGGCACGCCACAATGACTCTGGTTCAATGTTATTGCTTTGGGTTCTTTGATTTACTGTCCAATGGAATGCCAAGTCTGGTTATATTCTAAACAAATGAATGGTCAATAGAATTTATTCTCCTCAAATTTTTGTTGGGTTTATATGAAGACTGGCATCTGAGTAGTCATTGGAAGTAAAGTATTTTGTGAGGAAAAATGGCTCAGTGTTCCACCTGATAGGAAAACAGGCAATTGTTCTCAGCATTTAAAATAGGTGAAACTTTTCTGTACTCATCTTGATTGTGACATGTTCCATTTACACAAATGTAATTCAGTTAACTGTTAGCTTATTTATATATTTGTAGTTTTTAACCTGTAATAATTCTGATGTAGTTAAATTACCAAATGTTATTTTGGGAGTTGATGCCTTAGGCCTTTTTCTAAGGTGCCTGCTTTTCCCCTAATCCTCAAATTTTTCTCAATCCTAGCCCTTAAGTTTCTCTTGCTCCCTGCTTCTCCCCTTCTTCTGACTCAGCTCATTATTATGAGCTCACCTTTGGCTTCTTTAACAATGTGATGGTTATGAATGTACGTTTAGGAGTCTAATCCAGTTGCATCACTTAGTTGCTGTGTGATCTTGGATAAGTTACTTAACCTTTCTGTTTCTCCATCAGTGAAGTGGAATCCTAATAGAATCAATCTTACTTTTGAAGAGTAAGTGACATAATGCTTGTGAAGTGCCCAGCACTGTGATTGACCCCATAGTAAGCATGAGTATTAGCTAAGGTAGTCTAGCTGTGTTATTGTAACAATCAACACAGGATTTAAGTATCTTTAAAACACACATGTTTATTTTTCGTTCAACTGGTGTTGGCTGTGGGTCTGGGAGACTCTTCCAAGGGTTGGCTCAATGGTAAAGGCTGCTTCGACCTCATGGCCCCTCCATCTCAACACATACTTCTGTGATCAATGATGTAGGTGGAGGCGAGTGGAGGGTCTCACTGTCTGTCAAGTGCTTTGGCCCGGAAATGACACATATCACTGCCCCTTAGAACCAATTGGCCAGAACTAGTCATGGGACCTAAAGTTAAAAGAAGCAAAGATGTAATCTTCCCATGTGCCCAGAAGGGGATGAGCCCCGCACTCGATGTCGCCATAGATAAAGAAAATGTCACAGTACACAGTGCAGCCGTATACCAGGCGAAAGTCCTCCGGGAAGCTGGCTGATGTTGGAGCCACAGAAGTTTCAAGCTTTACATTAGGCCTTAAAGAGACCTTATGTTTTTCATTTGTTCTCAGAATTAAGAGCTCCGGATGGCCTGGGTAGTCTAAAATAATGGCCAAAATTTAGAATAAGGCTGATATTTCATAGAAAATACATGAAGGGGCTTCCCTGGTGTCGCAGTGGTCGAGAGTCCGCCTGCCGATGCAGGGGACACGGGTTCGTGCCCCGGTCCGGGAAGATCCCACATGCCGCGCAGCAGCTGGGCCCGTGAGCCATGGCCGCTGAGCCTGCACATCCAGAGCCTGCGCATCCAGAGCCTGTGCTCTGCAACGGGAGAGGCCACAACAGTGAGAGGCCTGCGTACCGCAAAAAAAAAAAAAAAGAAAAAAAAAAGAAAAGAAAAATACATGAAGGATAAAATGAGATGATTTGTAGTGGTTCTGAGAGATTTGGTGCTGGTAATGAGGGTGCAGGTGTGCCGATTATTTATCTAAATCCCACGTGGTGTGGTTCACTACGGACATGGATCTGGTATTTTGATCTTTCCCTTAGCGTTATTTTCCCAAGGGAGGGCTTGGCACTGCTATTGATGGAGAGGTTGGAAAGACAGCCCAGTGCATCTTTGGGCCTGTGAACTGGGAGAAGTCCCTGCGCCCCGATAGTTGGATCAATCCTCCATCACACCAGCACTGACAGTTAACGAAGTACAAAATAAGCCATGGACGTAGTCAGGTTCCCCATTCCAACAGGACTGGCCCCAGCAGTCAGCAGTTAGCCATGCGCCACTAATGGGGGCTGGCCGGAGAACCTCATTCACTGTGTGTCACTAATAATCCTGTTCATCAGGGCTGGGTCCACTAGTCTGCTTTTGGGGTGACAAGAAAGGAACTGGCATTTCTTTGAAATGTTGAAACTTTTTGTTGCCGAGTGGAGAAGTCCCTTTGTCAGCGCTGATTTTATTTGGAGCAAAGGTGTCAAGAGTGTGATTATTCCTTATCAGCTCAGGGAAAGGAATCACTGAACATGGAGAACTGTAACAAAATTGCCATAGAAACTGAGATTCCTTGATTTTTAACATCAACTCCTATAATAACCTGCTGTGAGAACTTGGGCATGTCACGTAATTTTGTTGGACCTATTTCTTTTATTAACAAAGAATAAATGCTACACTACCTACTTTGGCAGTTTAATGGGAAAAGCAGATGAGAAAAATGCAGCCCCTTAAAAAGCATGAAGGTAGTGGAATGGATATTTTTCTTGTTACAAAGAAAAATATTTTATTATAAAATTTTGGAAAATATGAATATGGGTAAGTAAAAATTCAACATGAAAATCTTAAAACCAAACAGAATGCCACCACATAGAGATAATGGCTGTTAATGAATGGGTGTATGTCTTTCCAAGAGTTTTATAATCTGCTCTTTCTATATAAAGTATATTTTCAACATATTTTTGTTTTGTTACGTGCTTTAAATGGATGTGTGGTATTCCACCGAATGAAGATAAATGGTAAAACTGGTGTCCATTTTACAGTTATTTTAGGTTATCTTCAGTTTGCCTGGCTCTAGTGGCTATTTAGAACTTCCGCTTGTCCACTGCCTGTCAGCTATGTGGTCAGGGTAGGATTTCCCTTCTCCCTCCCCACCCCAAATCAGCCCTGCTTGGTGTAAACTAACCCAAGGTGGCCCCATGCCCTTTTGCCACAGGGACTGGCTCAGGAGCAAGCAAGGAACCTCAGTTAATTCCACTGGAATGAAGCTCAGTACTATGTTCTATGTGTTCTGTGGCTAGGAAAAGGGAAAAAAATTCCTCTCCTCTAACAGCTGCAGCCCTTTAAAAAAAAGGCACGTGGAAGCCAAGTTAAGAACAAAGTCTGCACATGGAGGAAGGCAGAGTTGGAAGGACTGGCAGAGAAGTCCAGATAGAACCATAGTGCAAACTTGAACTACTACTGAACCTTTCAGTGGGTGAACCGGCAGACTCCCTGTATTACTGAGCCCAGTTTGAGCTGAGGTTCCTGCTACTTGAAACCAAAAGCATCCTAGTTGACACATCCGTTTAAAACAGCACTGCAACAAACATACCCAGTTAAATCTTTGTGCCCATTCATGACTTTTTCCTTTGCCTATATTTTAGTAGGATTGTGAAATTAGGGGGTGTGTGTTTGGCCAGATTCCCTTGAATTCCTTTTTACAGTTTTTATGTTACCACTGGCTTTGATGTGCTTTCACTGCCACAGTAGGTACCTGGGACTCTTTTTGGGAAAACTGCACTTGGGCTACTGGAGTTTGTCCAAACACCTGGAGAAACTGAAGTGCCTGAAGGTTGACTGTGGTGCCTGGAAATCACTCTTGTGTAGCCCCTAGCCAGTGACAGGTAGATGAAGGGGTAGGAAAGCCCAGCTCCTTGGCCACAGCTCTGAGGCACAACTTGCACTTCAGAGTGGTGAAACTACCCTCTGCAGGACCTGCTGGGCGTATATCTTTGCGTGGCTTCATCTCGTCTCTGTCCTGCTTCCCCCTTCCCCTTGCCAGTCTCCCTTGGATCACGTGCACGAATCCTTATCTTAGGGTCTGCTTCTGGGGAATGCAATCAAAGAGAGCTTGTGAACGATCTTCAGGTTTCTGATGGCACAAATATTTAATGTAAATGATTAAGGGCTAGCACGACTGCTAGTCAGATGGGACGTTACGATGGTCTGGCCAGTGACATTGGATCTCAGGTACCTTGGGAGGTAGATGAAACAAGGAAGAGACTTCACATCTTCTGACAGTGGTTTGCCAAACACACCCGAGTGCAATTTTGAAACTGGCTGTGGATCGCTGAATGAATGTGTCAGCTCTTCCTTTAGGAAACTGAATATTATCCTGTCTAACAGAGCTCAATATTATGGTCTTTTTTTTTTTTTTGCTGAAGTCTAAATCCCCTTCATTTAATACCATCCCATTTTCCTTAGTTATAGTCTATTGTACCATCCTAAAAACTCTTTATACTTGGTCCTAACGATTCTCATTTGATACAAGACAGGCTGCTCTTACATTGGAAAATGCATGAGTCACCCTGCAGGAGAGAGTGATGGGGAGGAGGGTAATAGCATATAAAGTCCTGCGAGGGGCTCTTCCAGAAGGCGTCTCCAGCCCCCATGTGCTTGGGTTGGTAACATTAGTGCTGTCTTTGAGTCCTCTCCACCCTTCACAAATATCTTCTCTTCGTCCTTCCAAAGTCCCTCTTGTCCTGTCCTTGCATTTCCATTGTGATCATGTGCTTTGGTCCAAGTTCACACCTTTTATTGGGAACTGAATTGTATCCCCCCACCCCCGCCAATTCCTGTGTTAAAGCCCTCACCTCTAATGTGACTGTATTAGGAAATAGGGTCTTTAAGGAGGTAATTAAGGTTAAATAAGTTCATAATGGTGAGGCCCTAATCAGACTGGACTAGTGTCCTTATAAGAAGATAGAGACATCAGCAGCCTCTCTCTGTCCATGAACACACACAAGTAAGACCATGTGAGGACTCGGTGAGAAGGCAGCTGTCTGCAAGCCAGGAAGAGAGGCCTCAGAAGAAAGCAACTCTGCTGGCACCTTGATTTTAGACTGCAGAATTCCAGAACTGCGAGAAAGTAAATTTCTGTTGTTTAAGCCTCCAGTCTCTAGTATTCTATTATGGCAGCCCAAACAGACTAATGAACCTTTTTATGTTGGTTTTTTCCCCCAGGAGAACAGCACCTATAACAGTAGACTGGCATCCTGGTCCCCAGGTCATTTTGGTTCAGTTAAATTCTTAAAGTAGCACTTATATCTCACCTCACACTGAAATAAATCCTTCTGTAGCACGTGAGTGGCACAGAGTGGAGCTTAAAAGACTTAGCGGGCCATCATGCTCTCTCTAACCCATCCCTCGAACCTGCCTTATAGCATCTTCTTTGCTTCCCAGTCCAAACCCTGTGTTCCAGTCTCTTCCCTGTCCTCCATTTATAGTGCCCACTCCTTCCTTGCCCAGTTGGAATTTTCTCTAGCTTCCATGCCGACTGTCCAAACCCCATCTGTTCTTTAGGGTCATCCTAAGCCTTACATCTCTGGGGCCTCTTCTCAACCTTCCAGCCAACCTCTGCATCACTCTGGTACTTCCTGCCTTTGCAGAAATCTAACAGAAAGAGAGGAGGGGACTGAAGGCACCGTGCCTATGATCTCAGGTGGATGAGATTCTTCCCTGCAGGCCAAGTGTCAGACTGTAAATAATACCTTCAGGGCCTAAACTGAGAATAGAGGGATAGAAAGTGACTTGACCTTGGTGTATGTATGTGTTTATACCCAGATATGTGAAGTCTGTGTTCTTGGAGTAGTGGCCCATTCATTTAGAGAAAAAAGCCTGCTCCAAATTCCCCATCTGGAACTAGAAATTTGTCCTTAATGAGGCACATGTATAACACAGGTTATAGATTAAGACTGACCTGAAGAGAGCATACTGACTTTTGTCTAAGCACGTCACACGTCAAAGACAGCTAGACGTGGAAGAAACCAAGAAATCAAGCGTGGGATTGCCCAAACTGCAGTCAGTTACTAACCACATTAATAACTTTTTAAAACCTTATTCACATTGCATCAAAGGGATGCTTTGATGCACTGCTGAGGTCTTCTCAGCAAAGCTCATGGGAATTTGGTATATGAGGATACACACTAGCGATCCATTTCATCGGTGTCAATATTTCTGGACAGTTTGGGTGGAAAGGACAATTCCTGAAGGTGAGATACCTTCACCGCGTATACTAGCATTGGGTCTTGCTTGTGTGTGTGTCACCGACTTCAGCCTTGCTGTAGCAATAATAACTAAGATACTGTAGAGCTGAGAGGCTATTTAAGTATTTATAAATATATACATAAGATAAAAGCACCTAACTTTTTTCTACCTATTGCTTAGTTTCCACAACAGTGTACACACCACACTTTAGGAAACAGTGATGTAGTCCAATCTGTCTTCTCATTTGAAGATGAGAAATGAAGGTCTGGAGACCTTTCATTGCTCAAGGTCACTCGAGTGTTTAAGGGCAGGATGCTGGGGTTCCTGATTTCCAGGGAACCTCACTTTTCTCTGAAAGTATATTGCCACTTAACCTCTTAGCAGTACATAAAACAAATATTGATGACCTCATGGCATGCCAGCCCTCGGGTGAAATGGAGGTCTGTGATTGGCTCTCCTCTTAAACTTTTAAGAAATGGGAGTCTAGGAAAAAAACCCCAAAACATCCATGCAAAGACTCACTGGGCTGGAAGGGAGCCCGTGGTCATCTAGCTCAGTGCTGGGTGGAACCCTGGATCGTCCAAGGAGGATCTTGGAGACCTCTTTGCAGGCCAAGAAGTCAAGGCATAAGGGGGAATCAGGCAGGTTTGCTTCTGTGTCTTCATGTTATTTTCATGTAAGATAGCACTGAAAATTTCAGAAGTAACACTGGAAACGTGCTGTGCTTGTCCATTTTCATCTTATAGGTAATGACATGAAGGCTCAAAGGGGGATCATGTTTTTCTAGTTAATAACAGACAACATTCCTCATCCAGCATTCCTATAGCTTAAAAAAACAATAGAGGCAAGTGGGTCCATGAACATGGGTTTTGTGGTCATGCAGATTTGAACTTGAATCCCAGCAGGGCTTGAATGGAGTTTTTCTCTCCAAATTAGGCAAATTGTTTCTCCAAGGCTCATGGGGCGGTCAGTGTTGTTATAGGAGAGTGAGGAAAAAGCATTTTCCTCACTATATCCTGCCCCAGACATGTTATCTGAAAGGAAGGAAGGAAGGAAAAATGGGAGGGATATATGGAGAAAGAGGGAGGAAACAAAGGTGGCAGAGAACATTCTTAAACGTCCTCCATGTTACTTCCACTGTGCTTCCACACGCTCCTTGGGACCTCGCTTGCCAACAGAAATGTTGATTAAGCACTCTGGTTCTTGTGTATTTTCTGTATTGGGAACACTTATAGTTAGGTTTCAGGGCTCTGAGCTCCCCAAACTGGGGAACTTGTCATAAAAAGGTCCTTTTAAAAAGCACAAGTGCCCCAAAGTTTAATGGCATTAGATTTTGGCAATGATTTCTTGAATATGACACCGAAGGCACAGGCAACAAAAGGAAAATAGAGAAATTGGACTTCATGAAAATTTTTAAAAATCTGTGCATCAAGACCCTATCAACAGAGGAAAAGGGCAATCACAGAATGAGAGGAGTTGTTTGGAAATCATATATCTGATAAGGGATTAATATCTAGAGTGTACAGAGAACTGCTAAAACTCAACCACAAAGCAAACAACCTGGTTAAAAAATGGGCAAAGGACTTGATTAGACATTTCTGCTAAGAAGATTCATAAATGGCCCATAAACACATCAAAAGATGCTCAGCATCACCGATCATTAGGAAAATGCAAATCAAGACTACAGTGAGATACCACCTTACACACATTAGGGTGGCTACTATAAAAACAAAAAATAACAAGGGTTGATGAGGATGTAGGGAATTGGAACCCTGTGCACTACTGGTGAGAATGTAAAATGGTACAGCCATTGTGCAAAATATTATGGTGGTTCCTCAAAATTAAAAGTAGGATTACCATATGATCCAATTCCACTTCTGGGTATATACCCAACATAACTGAAAGCAGGTTTTCCAAGATACTTTGTATACCTATGTTCATAGCAGCATTGTTCACAATAACTAAAATGTGGAAGTAACCCAACTGCCCACTGACAGATGAATAGATAAGCAAAACAGGGTGTATACACAACAGAATATTATTCAGCCTTACAGAGGAAGTTCTGACACAGGCTACAACATGGATGAATCTTGAGGACATGATGCTAACCTACCAGTCACAGAAAGACAAATGCTGTCAATTCCACTTGTATGAGGCACCTAGAGTGGTCAAGTTCATACAGACAGAAAGTCGAATGGTGGGCACCAGGGCCTGGGGGTAGGGGTTGCTGGAGGGCAGAGAGTTCTAGTTTTTCCAGAAGAAAAGAGTTCTGGAGATTGGCTGCCACACAACGTGAATGTCCTGAACGTTTCTAAACTCTACACTCATAAGTGATACGATGATACAATTTTATATGCATTTCACTACAATTAAAAACCAAACATGAACTTCCCTGGTGGCGCAGTGGTTAATAATCCGCTTGCCAGTGCAGGGGACATGGGTTCGAGCCCTGGTCCGGGAGCGGAGCAACTAAGCCCGTGCGCCACAACTACTGAAGTGCATGCACCTAGACCCTGTGCTCCGGAACAAGAGAAGCCACCACAGTGAGAAGCCCGCGCACCGCAATGAGGAGTAGCCCCCGCTCGCCGCAACTGGAGAAAGCCCGCGCGCAGCAACGAAGACCCAACGTAGCCATAAATAAATAAATAAATAAATAAATTTAAAAATTAATTTAAAAAAAATATTAAAAAATAAAACACCAAACACAAGTAGCCCTCGGAGACACAGTAAATATTTTTGTCGTTCACAGTTTAGAGCTGCCTCATTGTCAGAGTGCTAGTCTTCAGTCAACTAGCTGAGAACTGTTACGGAGGGGATGGGAACTTCCATGAAAGAGCTTCTGAAGCTAAGTAGCCTGGTCCATTTCCTAACTTCTTCAACGAATATCTGAGTGCTTGCTGAAGCCGGGCACTGTACTTGGTCCTCGAGATAGACAGCTGTGACAAAATTATACAAAGATCCTTGCAATCTGGGAGTGAGAGGTGGGGTAGGGAAGGCCCCCAGATAAAAGCATGGGAGTTTCTAGCATGTTACCAGATGATACTGGTGACGGGACAATAAAGCATCAAAGGGAAAGAGGGCTACCCTAATTAGAAGGGGACATGTGGACAGACCAGAGGGAGCAGTCCCTGTAGATACGGAGAGAAAGAACATTCTAGGCAGAGAGAATAGTAAGTGCGGGAGGCTGTGGGGAGGGAGCTGCCAGGAACAGCCAGGGACAGTGCGCCAGTGTGTCTGGAAGGGCTTGAGGGAAGGGGAGGGACAGTGTGTATGTGTGTGTGTGTGTGTGTGAGAGAGAGAGAGACAGAGACAGAGACAGAGACAGAGAGAGACAGAGAGAGAGACACAGAGAGAGAGAGATGGGGAGGGGAGAGGGGGAGAAGACTGCTTTTATTCGAATGCAGATGGGAGCCTCTGAAGGGTTTTGAGCTCCGAGTGATACGATCTGACTTGGGACTTACCAGGATCACCGTGACCGCTGTACCTAGAACAGATTGAGCGGGAGGGGGCAAAGCAGAAAAACGCATTTGGAGAGGGTGCACAGAGGGGGAGAGCAGGGCTGGTGGGACCTGAGGGGAGAGGTTTTCTGTCTCTTGCAGGGTGCTGGGTAGGGTTTAGTCTGGGTGTGGCCATCCCGCTCCCCGTCTGCAGCACTCTGCCCTCCTCACCTCCTGTAAACAGAGGCTAAGTGCATCCTTGAGGCTCTCCCAGAGAGCTGATGGCCTCCCTGGGACAGTCCTGAGTCACAGCCCCTTGGCTGTAACCAGCTCCAGGGATGCTCCTGTCATGAGCATTAACTTCCCTCAGGGGGAGTCCTCATTCTCCGGGAGGAAATGGATATCTTGCAGCTGCGGGCTCTTAACTCCTGTAAAGCTGCAGGACAAATGACTTCACTGACCATGCTTCATGCAGGGAGGAGTGGGTAATCTCAGAAAAGGGAATAAAACTTCTCAAAACTCCAAACCAGGGGATTGCAGAGAAGCTTGCTCTCTTCTCTCTTGGCTGTGTGTGTGTGAATTGGGGAAGGAGAGGGCGGGCACCGACTTGGGTCTTGGTTTGCCCCCGCAGACCATTCTTCCAGGGCAAGTTTTTCTTAGCGTCACTCGATTTCCTGAATTGGGAGAATGAATACCCAGTATAGAAAAGGGGGAAAAAAGCATGTTAGTTAGCATGAAATATAGTCATCTGATGACTTGTCCACTATGTATTTGAGGAAGCGGAGATTCTGTAGACCTTCACCTCCTCAAGAGAGGAAATTGCCTCTGTCTAGACCAGGGCCTCTTACCTTTGCCACTGGTGACATTTTGTGTCCGATAATTCTTTGCTGTGTGGCTGTCCTGGGCATTGTAGGATACTCCTACTGTATCCCTGGCCTCTAACCAGTAGACGCCAGTAGTCTTTCCCCAGCTGTGACAAGCAGAAATGTCTCCTGAAATTGTCAATTGACCCGGGGTTGGGGAGCTGGGGGGAGGGGTGCAGAGTTGCTCTGGGTTGAGAGCCCCTGACCCAGGCTCAGCAGGCACGTGGGTGAAGTCAGGGCTGTGTATGTCACGTCCTCTCTGGCTAACAATAATCGATGGAGTTAAAACTAATAGTGGCTTCTGCTTGGTCACTGGGACAGCAGAGCATTCACTATTCTGCCGTGAGAGAACAATTTTCCTGTGTTTTAACTAATAAGTCCCTTGTGATGGCTGGATTCTGGGCACCCCAACTAATAAGCGTGCCTATAAGGCAAAGGAACCAAAACCAATGTCCTCCCTGATTGCCAAGGAGGGGGCATGTTTTCTTTCCTCTCCCTCTCCTGGATCCATGCAGTAATTAGCGAAAGTAAAATGAATATTAGCTCATGCTTAATTGTCTTTACAGCGTACTTGCCAGCACTGATGCAGTAGTGCTAAACCAATTTTTTTTTAATAAATTTTTAAAAATTTATTTTTATTTTTGGCTGCCTTAGGTCTTTGTTGCTGCGCGCAGGCTTTCTCTAGGTGTGGCGAGCGGGGTCTATTCTTCGTTGCAGTTCGTGGGCTTCTAAATGGGTGGCTTCTCCTGTTGCAGAGCATGGGCTTTAGGCGCGTGGGCTTCAGTAGTTGTGGCACTCGGGCTCAGTAGTTGTGGCTCGCGGGCTCTAGAGTGCAGGCTCCATAGTTGTGGCGCACGGGCTTAGTTTCTCCATGGCATATGGGATCTTCCTGGACCAGGGCTCGAACCCGTGTCCCCTGCACTAGCAGGTGGATTCTTAACCACTGTGCCACAAGGGAAGTCCCTAAACCAATTATTTTTTGAAATTTATGGCTTTAAATAATCCTTGGCTCTGAAATTCCCTGTACCCCTCAGCTAGGTAACCACAGGCCCCTCTGCCCTAAATCCTTTTCTTATACTTTGTAGCTTTTTAAGCAAGGCCCCTCTTTAAGAAGACATAATCCGTTCTCTGTAGAAAGCATGAAAGACCTGAACAAATCAAGATTTCTCCATGGAGAATTCAGCTAATCCTGTACTTAGCTCCTAACAAAGAGATCCATCTCTCCACCAAGCACGCCATTACCTGGACTAATGCCTGACTTGAATAACAAGCAAATTATTGTGCTTTTAACTGTACCCTGCTCGGTCACAGCACGTGTGAGAGAGGAATGTGCCCAGCTTCTCCAGGAGAAACAGGTCAGGCCTCTAATCCTCCTTTGCTATTGCCTTCCCCTCCCCCTTTCCAATCCTTTCTCTTCCCAGCAGAGCAGAGGGAACAAAAAGAGACAGCTAAATTATGTTTAAAATGGAAGGGTGTAAAAGAAGAAAAACGGTGGTCAGTACTGACATGGGAGAGGATGAATTATCTATCCACAGCCTCTGCAGTGTGGCTCATTTGAGGACAATCAGTGTTCTCACCGGCTTGCTGGAGGTCGATATCTGTGAGCCTAAACCAGGCTTTCTCAGCCTCAGCACGACTGCTGGGTGGGGCTGGATGCTTCTTTGCTGTGGGCCTGTCCTGTGATGGAAGGACTTTTAGCCTCCCCTAAGCTGTGACCATCCAAAGTGTCCCAAGACACTTTCAGATGTCTCCTGGGTGCAAAATTGCCCCTGGTTGAGAACCACGGCCCCAAGCCCTTCCATATTGGGATGTACTTGCTCTCTCTCCCATTCTCTCCCCCCATACACAAAACCCAAGAAAATCCTGTGTTAAAACTGGGGAGATCAATGTGCTCTTCATGTAGGTAGAATGAGCGGAAAGGAAAAAGACACTGACTTGTGTGTAGGCAGTAGACACAGTGGGAACCCCCTCAACGCCAAGACTGAAAAGAGTCTTAGGATGTGGGTGTGTTTGTGGCTCCCGCTGGAAAGTGGCAATGCCCCTGGTTGAACAAGCCAACTTTTGAACGCCTCTACCCTGTGCACTTGGGAATCAGGCTTGCTGTGGGCGAGATGAGGAGTGATGGCGAGGCTGCAGAGATGAAGGCGCCTGTGAAGGTGCTGACTGTCTCCTCCTACACTACTTGGGACAGGGGAGAACTACCCAGCTTCACAGAGATACCCATTGCTCAGACAATGACAATCCTGTCTTGGACCTAAATATCAGGATGAAAGAGGGCTACTAGCAAGACAGACGTTGTGCAAGCATGGGGTTGCACTTTCATTACAGACACTGAGGCAAACATTTCACTCCTGGTGATATAAAGAGACCTCCCTATTTTTAGGAACTTAAAAGAAACATTATTACTTGTCCTTGCCGGCCAGAAGGAAAAGCGGGAGAACGAGCACGGTGCAGTGAGCTCCCATCTCCACTAGATGGCGGTGTACATCTTCCTCAGAAGCCAGGAGGGCAGCGCTCAGGGCAGCTCGTTGGCTTAAGCAAGACAAGGGCCGCTCTTCTTTTGGGAGACAGGCGTCTCCTCTCATTGTGGGCACAAACAGCCCCAAACAATTGCACTGACCACACAGCCCTAAGCCACGTTCCTGGGCACTGCTGTCTGTTCAAGAGTGAATGCTGGGGAAATGAACCACGCTGCTAATTTGCTTGATTGGGGGAAAAAATCAGATCTCAAGTGACAGTGGGTGTAATTTATTTTTCCAAAAAGAATAGGGGCAAAGCCATCCCACCCCCCCGCCCAACTGCTACCATAAATGAAAGCAATCACCTAATTAGTCCTGAATTACTAACTGGCAGGGTAAAGACCTGCTGGAAATCAAGCTGAAGTGGGGCGTCTGGAGAAAGGGATGGATTTCTGTGGGAGGAGGGGAGGGTTAGGCCGGGGTGGGAGGGGAGGGGAAGGCCTGAAGCCCATTGTGAGGCCCTGGGCCCCTGTGGTCTGGGGGCCGTGCTGGCCCTGACCCTGGGAGAAAAAGAGGCTCAGTGATGTCTTCAGGCCGTTCATTTTGTGCAGGCGAATGACTTTCTAAACTCAAGGAAAAGGAACCTGCTGGAGAAAACCTACCCGTGAGTTTCTCTGAAAATCCTACAGATGGAGATGAACTGGCTTGGGAAGGAGAGCACAGATCTGTGGCGCCTGGCCACCCCACTGCTGGGTGGACCCCCCAGGAACGTTCTGGCATGGAAATGACAGGCAGATCTGAAACCAAGTTGGGCTTTACGTCATTAAGAAATTCCCCAAAGGAATGGAATAAAGGCCTCATTTCACACTTTGGGTTTCGCATGCGTTCTGAGGAAGCGCCTCTTCCCCAGCTGAGACAGCGCGCTGTCCCCGTGACCCAGTGAGCAGCCCTCTTCCTGCGGGGAAAGCAAAACAGCAGCGGGATGGGTGCGCATCCAGAGCTGCTCCTTGAAGGCTCCGCAAATTCCAGTCGCAATTGATTTTTTCAGGGATGACTTCTTGCACTCTAGTTAGATGTGACTTTAATCGAAGTGCTTTCCTAAGGCGATTTATCACAACTGTGAACGGTCAGTTTGCACAGCTGCTGCTTTTTTAGGGAAACGCACACAGGCTCGGGAGGCGGAGGAGCCGGTGTGGGCTCCTCTCTTTCCCACGGACCGGCCCGCGGGACCCTCGCCCACCAGAAACACGTGTGCCGCGTCCTCAGAGGCCGCCGCTTCGGTGCTCGGGCTCCTCTGCTGTTTCTGGCTGTTTCAGCCATCTCCTCTCTCCTGGGGGGGGGCAGCTGGTTTCCTTTGGGGACGCCCCCCTTCTCCCCGTCTCAGCTCCTGCAGCAGAGAAGAGGCTGCCCCTCTCTCCTTGCACACTGTGGGCTGGGTGTGCAACCGGCTCAGGCCATAGTCCCCCACCGTCCCGCCCCCCCCGACCCTGCTCGGCGCCCACAACTGGTTGTTAGGTTGCCAGAGTCAACAGAGCGACCACAGCTGGCAAAGCCCACACGGGGCGCCCAGTTAAAGCTGAACCTCAGATGAAAACCACGACTTTCTAGGGTGTCTTCAATATTGCATGCAACATACTTCTACTAAAAAAATTACTGTTTATCTGAAGTTCAGCTTTAACGAGGAAGGCATCCTGTATTTTGTCTGGCAGCCTTCTTTGTTCTAAAGAGAATGATTGTCCAGAGCAGGTCAAGTTGGAATCAGCCTAGGACTTTTAACTGGAGTTTGGGGAAAAAATACTTAAAAGGTATCTGTTGGGACCGCTAGGCTGGTAGGATTCATGCTTGCAAATGCAGGGAGCCAGCCTTTGCTATCATGTGGGGAGAGCTGCTTGTATTAGAAGCCAACACCACAGAGAGCAGACCTGTTTCATTTGAACAGGTGGATCCAGCTGTTCTTGAAGCTGGCCTGGTGGGTGGTGGAGGTCAGGGTGCTGATGGCCAGGAGGGATAATAATTTTCTACCCCTCAAATCTGGGAAGTGAAAACAGCAGGGCTGAATGTGCCCACGGGGCATGGCTTCTGTTCAACTGGAAGAGTGCTGAATGGCTATTGGGTGACAAAAACAGTCAGTCTACTATATTCTTACTTTGTTTGCTAATTGTTTTGCTGCATGTAAACTCTTTGTTCTGCTGCATTAGCTCTTGTTCATGACATCATGTCTGGAGACAGGGTCCGATAGACTTACATGTGGAATTGGAGACTTAAATTTCAAATCTGCCTCTGCCTGGTTGAGTGGCTTTAGGGTCCTTGTAACCTCTACAAAGTTGAGTTTCTAGGTCTGAAAACTAAGGACAGAGGTTATCTTAATCCATTTGGGCTACTATAACAAAATACCAGAGTCTGGGTAGCTTATGAACAACAGAAATTTATTTCCCATAGTCCTGGAGGTTGGAAGTCTAAGATCAGGGTGCGAGCAGTTTCACGGTCTGGTGAGTATCCTCTTCCTGGGTCACAGTTGGCGTGTTTTCTCTGTAACCTCCCATGGCAGAAAAGTCGAGGGACCTCTGTGGGGTTTCTTTTATGAGGGAACTAGTTTTATTCATGAGGGCTCTACCCTCATGACCTTAACACCTCCCAAATGCCACCCCTCCTGATACCATCACCTTGGGGGTTAGGATTTCAACATATGAATTTTGGGGGAGGCAAATGTTAAATCTATAGCACAGGTACTTTCCCCATAGGACGGGGGAGAGGGAAAGTATGTAAGCACCTGTCACAGGGCCTGGTGTGGAGCAGGTGCCCCATACAGATGTTATTACAAAATGTTGAGTAGAGTTCCCTGTGCCATAGAGGACATCCTTCTATCTATTCTATGCCTTTTTTGAATGACTGTAGCACTTGTTGTCTGTATCATTTTTATGTCTGTTGTTGCTTTGTGACTGAACATGAAAAATTACTATTTGTTCATGCCCTGGCCCTTCCTTAAAAATGTGTTCATTTATCTATTTCATATTTATTGACTACATCTTAGACAGCGTGTTAGCTGCTTGTTCTAGATGTTAGTAAAATATAGACCTTCCTGCTCAAAGGGTCACAGTATTTGTGGGAAAACAAAAAAATGAACAACCTATGTCTCAAATAGCTTTGTACTTCCCAAAGAGAACATGCCTAGTAGGTACAATAAATATATGTATTATATGTAAATGTATAAATAGTTAATGGCATTAAAAACTTGAGATAACTGCTTTTCTATTCTGAGGAAATGATGATTTTATTTCACCAGTAGCTCAATACCACTCTGAGAATGAGGGCTTAACCCCCATCCTGACTCACTGCATCACTTTCTTATATGAAAAGAGACAAGTCTGTACATACTCTCTACAAAAAGGCTTATCTGGCATGAATTTCAGATAGCAAGAAGAAAACTTCAAGAGGTTCAGAGAAGCATCCAGAAGCTCAAATGATTGTCTGGCACTAATACAACTTGCTTGACAGGAAAATAGAGCTGTAAATCTCACAAAATTAGATGATCTTTTAAGAATTTCAAAACCTCCTGCTATTAATTGGAAATCCTAGAAGAACCGCTTCTTTTAAAGCATACTGATAATATGCTTTACAGCTTAATATTCAGAAGCCTATGTTTTGGCTAAGTGAGCTTCAGGAAAGAAGGAAACTTGTGGTTCAGTTCCACCTACTCTGGAACCTCTCGTCAAACATTTACTTCCGTGCTCAGCCATTTTATCATCTGTAAAATGGAGGCAACTCTAAAAAACATAGTTACAGAGATGTTGCACAGTTTCATGTGTCATTGTCTTCATTTGTTTCAGGAAACCAATAACATCTAAGCTACTGCTGCAAAGAGTGCAGTGTTACTTGGGGTCATCTAGTGCAGCTCTGTTGAAGTAAAGAAAAGGAAAGGGGCCTAGAATAACTATAATTTTCCCAAGAGGACACTTTTATTTTATGGTAAATCTGAGTCAAGAACCCTGATCTCTTTGATGACATTCCATTGTTCTTTCATTGGGTTCTGAACAACCCAGAGAAAGAAAGAGAAATAAAACTCCTATGTGCTGTGTCACTGGTACAGGACGTGGCAAGATTGGAATTGGAGAACTACATATTAACAGGTATTTGGGAAATTCTTCAAACTAATTAAGATATATACCAGGTACATAAAAAACAGTATGTTTTCTCAAGAGGATTCTGTGGAATGAACAGAACTGGTAATCGAAGGTGTCTGTGTGCTGCAGTTCCAAACAGGATGAGTGAATGCTTGTTTTCTGGCATCTTGAAGACTCCACCCCAACATACACAGTAAAATAAAATTAACATTTCAACTGGGTCATATTTAATTCTGCATGCTCTTGTAAGTCAGCAAAATATTCCATATATCATTAAAGTTGTCACTCACTTTTTTTTTTTTTTTTGCGGTACACGGGCCTCTCACTGTTGTGGCCTCTCCCATTGCGGAGCACAGGCTCTGGACATGCAGGCTCAGCGGCCATGGCTCACGGGCCTAGCCGCTCCGTGGCATGTGGGATCTTCCGGGATCGGGGCACAAACCCATGTCCCCTGCATCAGCAGACGGACTCTCAACCACTGCACCACCAGGGAAGCCCCATATCTGATTTTTGTATTAGGACTCTTCTAATTTTTTATATATATTGGAAAATAACTCATGTCTTTCTAAGGTGTATATCTTTGATTATATTTTCTATTTTCATAAAGCTTCTTGTATTCTCTACTCAAAACAGGTGTAAATAATGGCTGCATATAACTAATCAATAATCAGCCATTTTGTCCAGATTTTCAAATGTGTTGGTATAAAGCTACCATAGTATTCTTTCGTAATTAAAAAAAAAATTCTCTCTGTTTTATAGCTAGTCCCATCTCTATCATATTTGCCAAATATTGCTTATTTTATTGGTCTTTGTAAAGAACAAGCTTTTGGTTTTATTTGTCAAGCTTACTGCTTTTCTTCCCTATTTTTTTTTTTTTTTTGCGGTATGCGGGCCTCTCACTGTTGTGGCCTCTCCCGTTGCAGAGCACAGGCTCTGGACGCTCAGGCTCAGCGGCCATGGCTCACGGGCCTAGCCGCTCCGCGGCATGTGGGATCTTCCCGGACCAGGGCACGAACCCGTGTCCCCTGCATCGGCAGGTGGACTCTCAACCACTGCGCCACCAGAGAAGCCCCCTAGTTTTGACTTTTCTCTTGATTAATTTTGTCCTGCCACTCTTTGGGATTTACCTTGCTCTTTTTCTATGTCTACTGTCCATTTCCTGTAGCTTCAAGAGCCATTTTCAACAACTCAATGAGCTTTGTTGGCTGTGTCATGGCCACTTCATCATCTGCCATTAAAACTTAATCTCATACACTGGGTGAAGACTCAGTAGTCTTATTTTGCTTTCAAAATTGTTCTATGGCCTTGGATCCTTCTTCTTCTCCTAAATTAGCACTATCATCAGAGAAAATTCTAGTGGGCCTAGAATTCTAGGCTTACCTTTCCTGCAGTTTCATAATAAAAGAAAAATCATTTCCACCCTTTTTTTGATGTTGATCGAAAATTTAGCAACACTTCTTCTTTGCACTGTATTCAAATCCCAAAATATAAGCAAGCCTTCATGAACACAGGCTCACTGAAATGTCATAATTTTAAACTATTTATGACCTTGAACAATGACCTTTCCAGATACTCCACATTCTTCCTAGGTGTTCAGACTTTTTCATTCCTACAACATCTTTTACACATGGTCGATTTGTGTCATAAGTTTTTCCTCACTCCCACTTCTGAGTATATATCCAAAGGAAACATCATCATGATTTGAAGAGATATCTGTACTTCCATGTTCACTGTAGCATTATGCACAAGAGCCAAGGTATGGAAACAACCTAAGTGTCCACAGTAGATTAATGGATAAAGGACATATGGTATATATATACAATAGAATATTATTCAACCTTAAAAAAGAAGAAAATCCTATCATTTAAGTCAACATGGATAAAACTGGAGGACACTATGCTAAGTGAAATAAGACAAAGACAAATAGTGCATGATGTCACTTATATGTGGACTCTAAAAAAATAATGAAATAAATCAACTCTTCTCTCCCTGGACATTTTCATCAGCAGAATCTAGCAGCCTCTACTATGAGTCTTATCTTTTTTTTTTTATTGTTTGTACCAGATCACAACCCCACAGGGAACCTATGTATTTACCGATGTATATCTAGATTATAGTTTACCATTCTTCTTTTCCTTTGTAATTCATTCCTTCCACTTCTGGCATCAGAACCTCATTTTTACTTTGGAGAAGTCCTTGTGATTCAGGTAGGCTGTGTGTCTCCTCCCTAGGCTGTGTGACTTGGGGCTGGCTAGACATAGTGTTTTACATATACTCTATATGTCTTAAGTACTTACTTTGTTTTCCATCATTTTCCCTCCAAATTTTTGTGTAGGTTTTTTTTTTTTTTTTTTTTTTTTTGCGGTACGCGGGCCTCTCACTGTTGTGACCTCTCCCGTTGCGGAGCACAGGCTCCGGACGCACAGGCTCAGTGGCCATGGCTCACGGGCCCAACCTCTCCGCAGCATGTGGAATCTTCCCGGACTGGGGCACAAACCCGTGTCCCCTGCATCGGCAGGCGGACTCTCAACCACTGCGCCACCAGGGAAGCCCCTGTAGTTTTTTTTTTTTTAATTGACATTTGTAATCCTTTCTTTTGTTTGACTAAGGTACTGTTCAACTGATCTTCTGAGTGCTTAATTTCAGCTTTTTTAATTCTAGAAGTTTCTTTTGGTTGAATTTCACACATAATTTTTGCTTAAATTGTACATGTTTTCCTTTTTTTAATACATTAATCATAATTTTAAATAATAGTTTCATTGAGATATAATTTACTTTCCATATTATTTAAAGTGTACAATTTAATGTGTTATGCATCTACCACCACAATCAATTTTAGAACTTTCATCCACCCCCCAAAAGAAAAAGAATCTATTATAGGTCACTCACTCTCCCATTTCTCCAAACCCTAGGCAGCCACTAATATACTTTGTCTCTACAGATTTGTCTAGACTGGACATTGCATACAAATGGAATCATACAATTACTTAGCATGTTTTCAAGGTTCATCCATGTTGTAGCATGCATCAGTACTTGATTTCTTTTTATGGCTGAATAATATTCCATGGTGTGGATATTACTATGTTTCATTTATCCATTCACAGTAAATGGCCATTTGGGTTATTTCCACTTTGGGGCTCTTATGAATAATGCTGCTGTGGTTGGATTTACGTGCAAGTTTTGTATGGAGGTCTAGATTTGTTTTTTAAATTAACAGACTATTTCGGAGCAGTTTCTGGTTTACAGAAAAATTAAGCAGAAAGGACAGAGTTTCCATACCTCCTTACCTCTCTAACCAGTTTCCCCTATTATTAACTTCTTACATTAGCATAATACATTTGTTATAGTTAATGAACCAATATTGATACATTATTACTAACTAATGTCCATGGTTTACTTTAGACTTCACTCTTTGTTTTGTACATTATATGATTTTTGACAAATGTGCAATAACCTGTATCCACCATTACAGAACCATACACAGGAGTTTCTCTGCCTTTAAAAGTTTGTGCTTCACCCATCCTTTTCTCCCTCCCCACAACCTCTGGCAAACACTGATCTTTTGACTGTCTCCACACTTTTGCCTTTTCCTAAATTTCATATAGCTGCAATCATATAATATGCATGTAGCCTTTGCAGATTGGCTTTATTTCACTTAGCAATATGCATTTAAGTTCTTCCATGTCTTTTCATGGCTTCATAGCCTTTTCTCTTTATTGCTCAATGCTATTCCTTTGTACTGATATACCATAGTTTGTTTATCCATTCACATATTGAAAAACATCTTGGTTGATTTCAAGTTTTGGCAATTATGAAAGAAACTGTTATAAACATCCATGTGCAGGTTTTTAAGCGGACATAACTTTTCAGTTCCTGTGGGTAAAGACCAAAGAGCATGATTACTAGATCACTGTATGGTAAAAGTATGTTTAGTTTTGTAAGAAACTGCCAAGTATACTGCTAGCAGCAAATGAGAATTTCAGTTGTTCTGCATCGTCAACAACTTTGGTATTTCAGTATTTGGATTTTAGCCATTTGAATAGGTGTGTAGTGGTATCTCATTATTGTTCTAATTTAAAATTCCCTGATGACATGGAATGTGTAGCATCTTTTAATATGCTTATTTGCCATGTGTCTATTTTCTTTGTTTAATCATAGTTGTTTTGTTTTGTTTTTTAACCAAGGCCTACTAACTCTTGTCCTCCTGTGTCTATTTATATTGTCTTTTTTCTTTCTTTCTTTTTTTTGAGCTTTTGATCATTTAGCCTTTTTCCTGATATGTCCAATTATTTTTTATATTAAAATTGGGCTTAACTTATTTTAGGAAACTATAAAGATACCTCCACATTCTGGATGTTGTTACCGTTCTCTTGAAAAGATTTCGTTTTGCCCATGGCAGACAGTTACTATAGGGACTGGAAACCTTAGTCCATTCTCAGTTTGAGCTCATTCAAAGATGTTTTGCAGTCTGTGTGAAGGGTGCTCTATTTCTGTCTTGTCCTTCCTCTACAGGTGTTGCCATTTGGGATTACCATGTGAAAGTTTGGATTCTCCCTATTCCCAACTACCCTTGTATTTGTTAGGCTTTAAATGTAATGGTTCCCCCAGCCCTGTGAGACTAAGGATACGTGTAGCTTGTCATTCCATTAGTTGTTGCTTTTATCTTGAGCTCTTGCTGTTTGGCTTCTGTGGTTACAGTCTTTTGAACTCCTTGGCTTTTCAGCTCCTAGGCTGTATGAGTTGAATCAGCAAATGCCCCAAGGAGAAAAGCTGCACCAAATGTCAAGCTTGCGTCTGTGTTTCCCTTCTCTCCAGAACTTGGCCCACATGTCTTGGTGTCTCTCTAACATTCGGATGCTGGCGAACAGATGTTTTCTTACTTTATCCAGGTTTTCTAAAATTTCTTTAGACTTCATCTGATCTTATGTTATTATTGAAGTATCATCTCAATTATCCCTAGGAAGAAAATATACAATTTTATGTTTTATTTTTTTATTTTCTATATTACCTCAGTTTCTGTAGAGACCTTTTACCTGATAGTTCAGTCTAGTTCCTGTGTTACCAGTGAGATGGAGACAGGTGGAGGCTAAGAATATTGGGGGGAAAATCACTGATGAATGATATGTCTGGTTCTTTTTGTTTTTCCTCTCCTTATTTATTCTGGCAGCCTACATTTGCCCTTCTTGATTTGACCCAGTTGCCCAAATAAGCAACCCACTCTGGCAAAGATCTGACTTTACTCTCATAAATGTCTGCATGTTAGGATAAGCTAGATGATGAACTCCATGCCAAAGTTCTTTGTGTGACCAGTCAGAATGAACATCACCAAAAAATCTACAAACAATAAATGCTGGAGAGGTTGTGGAGAAAAGGGAACCCTCTTGCACTGTTGGTGGGAATGTACATTGATACAGCCACTATGGAGTACAGTATGGAGGTTCCCTAAAAAACTAAAAATAGAACTACTGTATGACTCAGCAATCCCACTACTGGGCATATACCCTAAAAAAACAGTAATTAGAAGAGACATGTACCACCATGTTCATTGTGGCAGTACTTACAATCGCCAGGACATGGAAACAACCTAAGTGTCCATTGACAGATGAATGATAAAGATGGGGCACATATATACAATGGAATATTACTCAGCCATAAAAAGAAATGAAATTGAGTTATTTGCAGTGAGGTGGATGGACCTAGAGACTGTCATACAGAGTGAAGTAAGTCAGAAAGAGAAAAACAAATATCATATGCTAACACAGATATATGCAATCTATAAAAAAAATTGTTCTGAAGAACCTAGGGGCAGGACTGGAATAAAGACGCAGACGTAGAGAATGGACTTGAGGACACGGGGAGGGGGAAGGGTAAGCTGGGATGAAGTGACAGAGTGGCTTGGACATATATACACTCCCAAATGTAAAACAGATACTACTGGGAAGCAGCCACATAGCACAGGGAGATCAGCTCGGTGCTTTGTGACCACCTAGAGGGGTGGGGTAGGGAGGGTGGGAGGGAGACACAAGAGGGAGCAGATATGGGTATATATGTATATGTATAGCTGATTCACTTTGTTATAAAGCAGAAACTAATACAGCATTGTAAAGCAATTCTACTCCAATAAAGATGTTAAAAAAACAAAAAGTTAGAGAGTAAAAAAATTCAAAAGAATTGGCCACACTCCTCCAACAGATTCTCTAACCTTTAGCAGAACAGAATTCACACTGAATCTGGTTTATGAGTAAAAGACAAGTCAACTTTAAAGTGCATCAGAGATGACAACATTTCTTTTCCATGTGCCTGCTTTGGAGCCATATTTCTGCTGATCACTCAAAACCTTCCTCTTGAGTATTCTGTGATATATTAGAACCAGGAATAAGGGATGTTAGTGCTGGAAGGGTCAGCCAGTGGTCTGTGATTTAATTCACATATCCTTTCTGCACCAGACTCTTTAAGATCATTGAGTTAGCCTAAGAATTTTGAAGCTGTAGAATTCAAGACAGTACATTACAATATGCCAATATTACTATTTCCCTGCTCTGACATTCTCCACTGATGGACAGATGAAGGAGAAGGAAAGGCAGTCACCAGTAACTGAGAGTAAATGAAACTGGAATATTGTAATTCAGTATCATTTGAGTGACTGAATTGGCTGGCAGAGTGTTCTCCAGTTAAGGGTGAGGGAAGATTAATTCTGCACATGACACCACTACTGTATTTATACAAGTCTACTGGGACAGTTGTTTGCCTTGAATTGTTTTCTTCATTCATTTCAGTCAGACAGTTGTGTTGACTGATTTTCCTTTTTGATGTATGAAATGACTGTTTGACTGAATTTACCATTTGATTTCCACTAATGCACTGTAAAAACGATACATTAGTCAAATTGGATTAGCAGGTATGAAAATGTTTACCCCAGAACTAGACAGAAATATAATATTGCCTTCTACAGAAATGTAAGTCATATGCCCTGGATTTTGGGGAAATGTTCCAATTTTAACTATTTTGCCACGTTTCAAAAATGTAGGGTCACTGATCCCATAGTAAAAATAAGAAGATCTGTGAAGTCCAGATAAAAATAGTTTTGTGTGACTCTGACAATCACATAACACAAAAGAAAAAACTATTATGAGAATAATTTTATGGAGTTTCATACTTATCAAGAGGTGTTTCTATGTTAAACTTTTGAGTCTTATTCTAAAAGTTCTTTAGGAACAAACACTTCAAATATATTCATAGAAAACCCTCTTTATTTATAATTCCATTCTTCCAATATTTAAAGTTACTATGACAGACCATTTCTCCACGACCCATCCCATGATTCTCTGCTCCTATTGAACATTTGGAAATTGGTGGCATGAGCAGGAAAGTGAAGCAGTTTTTGAGATTATTGAATAATGCTGATTTTATAAAGACTGCTTTCTTCCATAGTTGACAAACTTATGATGGTACCGATGGTTGAATACTACTCTTAGAGTTGAAAAAGCTCTTAAGGAATCTTCCGTATCCCATTCACCAACCTGTGTTCTTGTTCAAAGCAAAGTTAATTCCTTTCAAAATTAACATATTAGCTTAATAATAATTTTTAATCTTAAAATAATCTATCTGTGAGAATGGGAATTTTGGGTAGGAAAAACTGACAGAAGATGGGACAAAAAGAATTCATAGAAAGACAAAACAGAATTTTTTAAATGGTGGGTACGAACTTCTGTTTCCAACTATATCAGTTTACCTTAGGCCAGATAAATAATAAGCAACATTTGACTGTGAGCGTTAGAAAGCTACTGAGGTAGCCATGACCTAGGAAAGTAAAATAGAGAAAGAAACTCACTGAAGTGAGAACAATATTCTGCACATGCTTTTCTAGCCCAGTCATTTAGAAACTACTGATGAAGAGCAAAAGTCTGAGAAACCAAATGTGGCTCCTAAGAGGTAGAAAAGCCAGTAGATCTTAGGACAATGTCATAGGACTAAGGAAACCAGAGTTGGAATTGAGAAATAACAAGGCAGCTAGAATTTTAAGGACCAAAATCACAGAGAGAGTAAAGATTCAGAGAACGGAGCTGGATTCAGCAACAGTGTTCCCTTGCAGTATTTTCCATGTATAATAGGTAGACAAGGCAAGATGCTGAGAAGTCAAACAAAAGGTAACTGAAGTCAAAACAAAGACTTAGTTGGCTCATAATGCTGTAGAGACAAAATTGGGGTTCAGAACCTATGAAAGATTTGTGGCCCAATGGAAAACTAATGATATGAATTAGGACATTGAAAGTCTCTACATGTGTGTGTGTGTGTGTGTCTGTCTGTCTGTCTGTCTGTGTCTGTGTGTGTATCTGTGTGTTAGGAAGGTTGATGCAACATCTACACTGAACCTTATAAAGAAGGAAAATAAGTATGAAGTTGGTCCAGTGACTGAGGTGATCTTCCCCTCTGCTCCCTACCTAAGAATAGGAAATTCTCTCCTCAAGAAAATACAGTTGACCCTTGAACAAGGTAGGGGTTAGAGACACTGACTCCTTGTACAGTCAAAAATCCACATATAACTTTATGGTCGGCCCTTCTTATCTGTGGTTCTGAATCTGAGGATTCAACCAACCACAGATCATGTAGTACTGTATTACTTATTGAAAAAAAATCCATGTATAAGTGGATCTGTGCAGTTCAAACCCAGGTTGTTCAAAGGGCAACTGTAACGTCATTCAGGTTCTCTACAACTTGTCATATCCCAAGTCTGGTATTCACTGAAGAACCACCAAGACTACCAAGAAAAGGAGAATTAGAATAAATACCAAAACAGAATCAGAATCATAGATGACCTAAACATTAAAGTTCATACATATTTTGGTAAATATTATCAAGTTCAAGAAAATAGATGACAAGGTGGAGAACTTAACTTGACAACTAGAAACTATAAACTGATTGAAGTTGAACTGATAGAATTAAAAATTACATGAAATTTAAAACTTGTAGTGGATTGGACACAGGTAAAGAGAGGTAAGTGAACTGGAAGATAGAGTAGTAACAATATTAAGACAAAAGCATGGGAAATGAAAAGAATAAAAAGTACACAAAAGTGCATTTGAGACATATGGGCCACAGTAAACATTTTTATCATATGTGTAAACTGGAGTCCAAAGAAAAAAGGAGAGAGATATTGGGATGAAAACAATATTTCAGAAGTATTAACAGCTGAGAGTTCTCTAAAACTAAAAAGAATATATGGAGCCATAAATTCAATAAACATTAAAAAATGCAACAAGAACAAATACAAAGAAAAGCACACCTAAGATCACCACAGTACAATTCATGAATAGTAAGGAAAAACATGACATCCTAAAAGCAGCCCGAGGAAAAAGAGAGAGATTACTTTCAAAGGAACAATAGGATTAAGATTACAGCTTTCTTCTCAATGAAACTGACTGGATACTAGAAAATAATGGAATAACATTTTTAAGTGCTAAGGAAAGGAACTGCCCATTAGGAATTCTAGAGGCAGAGAAAATGTTGTTTGGAAGGAAAGATGAAATAAGGAAATTTGCAGACAAAATTTAGAAAATATGTTCTCATCAGAACTGACTGAATTAAATTATAAAGGGAGACTTGCAGGCAGAAGGAAGATTATCATAGATGAAAATAAGGACTTTATAAAGAATTATGTATAACAGAAAAGATAAATCAGTGGATAAACCTAAATAAAATCTAACTGCACAAAAGAGTAAAGATAAAATATATCAAAAATTAGAATGCATTAAAACAAATGGAAGAGGAAAAAGTAGTAAAAGAAATTTAAGATCTCAGCATTGCTTGAGAAGCAGTAAAAGAGCTAATAAGTCATGGTATATGTGGAACTGCTACTTATGTAAAAATAACAAGCTAATTCAAGGGAAAATGGAATTTGAAGAAATCTAAAAGGAAGAAAGAAGAGCAAAAGGCACATAACAAGGTGGGACAAATAGTAAACGAGGAGTAAACGGTCTATAAGAAAATACATTAACTGTAAATACTCAAATTAAAGGACGAGGATTATTGAAACAAACAAAAAACCTAATTCTATGCCACCTACAAGAGACAAGAGTCAGATTGAAAATTAAAGGATTCAAAAATTATGTCATAACAGCAATAAGTAAAATTGAAGAAGATTTTTTAATGTTAACATAGATTTGAAAGCAAAAAGTATCACTGGCGATAAGGCAGGATAATAAAACCCACTGTTACTTAACAAGGAATATATTATAAATCTACACTTCAATGCAATAGATGAAGGGAAATTCCAAAAAACTAAGTAGAAATAGAAAAATCTAAATTACCTAGATCAGTAACATAGAACCACAACAACAAATCAGCAGATTATAGCAGATCTGAATAACATAATTAATAACTTTGGCCTAAATTTACATAAAACACTGCACCAACAATGATGGAATACATATATTACGCAGAAATTTTTAGGTGCACATGGCACATTTACAAAATTGACTATATTCCGGTTATAAAACAAGACTCCGAATAAGCAAGAAATTTTAAAATATATAACCAATATTTTACCAAATAGTTGGATATTAAAAACATACTTCTGATCATTATGTAGGTCAAAGATAAAGTCGCACTGGGAATTAGAATTTTATTAATTGAATGATAATGAAAATATGCCATAACAAAACCTGTGGGTTGCAAATAAAGCTGTGGTCGCAGAGAAGTTTATGTATTCAAATTATATTCTCTAAATGTAAAAGGGAAAGGAATAAAACAACTAGAAGATAACCTATCACCCTGAGGTAGGCAGCTCCTGAACTGTACCTGGTGGGGAAGGCAGGGCAGAACTTCAGGAGGCCAGCTGAGAGCACGGTGAACGCCACGTCAGGAGCAGTCTCCAAGAAAGAGCACTTAATGTACAAAGGGATGACTAAAATATATTTAAGAGCTAGCACCTGACTCCTCTTAAGGATGACTTAACGTTGCTGGGGAAAAAATAAGAAGTGCTCGGTGTAGAAGGTGAATAGCTTTATAATTCCCAGGAGAACCTTGGTACCAGGACGACACAATGAAGAACTTGGAGTCCCCATGGCTAATCCAGCAGAGAGAAAAGGAGAAACAGAGATGCGAGAGAAAATAAAGGGAACTCTTGGTGCAATTTGGTGCTGCTGCAGGCCCAAGTCCAGGTATGTGCTCTCTAGCTCCCCCTCTTAAATAAAAGCCACCATGTTCCTCAGTCTTTCAGGTACTTAGAATTTCTCTTTAGAACCTGAAAATGGGGTCAGGTTTCCTGTCTGCATTGCTACAGTACAAAATAGAGGCAGGATGTTTGAAATAGTTCTTCATCTGGCAGAGGAGGCCTTGAAGCTGTGAGCCACTCACTGCAAACCAGCAGGACATGAAGGATTCTTGAGCAGATCTGAAGCTACTGGGAGGTCTTTCAGGAGTTAAATCCCATAGTAAATACTGTACCTTCAATGGCCCCTTGTCCCTCTCTGTCCAGTCTTCCTCCACTCCCATGGGAGCCCAAAGGGGTTAAATGAGCACTCTTTGACTTGTACTTGGTGGTCCCAGAACTTGACTTGGGCTTGGAGACTTCCATGAAAAGTCTGCCTTCCATCTACTGGCTTGGGTTTCTTGGTCTCTCTGCTCCAGGCTAATCCCTTCAACCTGCTTTTTCCAGTTCTGCCAATAATTCACCTCTCCAGACCTTCCTAATGCTCTTCTGGGGCGGGAGGAGACTTACTGAGGGCAATGTTTATTTCTAGAGGGAGAGGTGACCACATGACTTCACAGTGGTTGTCCCCTTGATTATTCAGTTTCTGTCTAGATTAGTCGTGGGGGTTTGTGCACCCCGGCCTCACCCCCAGGAGGCTTTAGAACACTGTCCTTATCTCAGCCCTGAGCCGCTCTCTATCCTCCCTCCCTCTATCTCCTTACCCATCTTTACCCACAGACTCACAGGCTTTCTGGGCCTCTGAGGAAGATAAGCGCTTCACAGAACCTCTGCTACAGAACCAAACATACTGAAATGACTCTTTACAAAGATATTGAAACAACAGAAAAAGAATACATGAGGATTGTTTCTCCTGAGGGTTCAATTACCTAGGGGACCTTTAGCAAACTTTGATTGATAAATCTAACCTTTCTTTCCTTGGCAATAGGTGATCACACTGTGAGGAAAACAAGTTAGAGAATGGAAAAATAATATTTGGATTTCAAGGAAATAATAAAGATGCAGGGACTATCTTTGACTTTTGCAAGGTGAGAAGAGAGTTTACATTTTGATTATTTGATGGCAGGAATCCCTCTGAAAACAGGGCCAGTCTGCATGATGCATTTAAAAATCAACCTTTTCAAATATAGCCATAACCCCCACAAGATTTCTTGATTTCTCTGGGGTCAGATAAACCATCACATTTCACAGTGGTGCCCTGTATATGAAAGTGATAAACATAACCTGGAAGCACGGCAGTGGCTAAAAATATGGAGCTGGCAGCCATTTGTTGAAATGATTTTTTGCTTTTAATTCATTGCATAAAATGCTAATGTCCAAATTCAGGCAGGTAGATCTTACCAACCATCAAGAGCTTCAACACTGCTAACAGCTAAGTATGCACTTTTAAACCCTACTTTGACTGCTCCAGAAACTTACTGGGTTTCTTTAATGCCTCTGTTACTATTTCCTTTGTGTCATTTTGCTTTTCTTGAAAAACATAGCTGTGTGACCTTGGGGAAGTTATATTATTTCCTTGAGACTTGGTTGCCTTCTCTGTGAATATCTGGGTATAATTTTAGTATTGCTCAATAGAATTTTTGGTGATAATGAAAATATTCTATACCTGGACTATGCAAAGCAGTATTCAATAGCTACATGGAGCTAATAAACATCTTTGAAATATGGCAAATGCAACTGAGGAACTGAATTTTTAATCTTTTAAAATTTGTTTACATATAAACAATGCCACGTGGCTAGCATCTGTTGACAGTACAGATCTACATATTTTAAGGATACTCTCCACTCAAAAACTCTTACCATTCATTAACTCAACCTAAATATTTTTGCCCTCTGACAAACAGAAAATAATGTATGCTTCCTTTGAAATTATCTGTCAAGACCTTTATCAGTTTGGGGACATTATATTCTTAAAATTGACTTTGCTTTATGAAACTTTAATAATGTTGGAGTTCCCTGCCCTTGGTACCACCTTTGTGATGATGGGAAATATTGTGAGTGATCAAGGACCATTTCAAGAGATATGGATTTAATTTCATTATGATGATGTCAAAATGCTAAATTACTTAAAATAAAACCCATACTGTTTTTATGCTAAGTTATATTCTACATGTAGCTGGAAAAATGTTTAACATATTTTTTTTTTTTATTTTTTTTATTTTTAATTTTTTTTTTTTTTTTTTTTTTTTTTTTTTTTGCTGTATGCAGGCCTCTCACTGCTGTGGCCTCTCCCATTGCGGAGCACAGGCTCCAGATGCAAAGGCCCAGCAGCCATGGCTCACGGGCCCAGCCGCTCCGCGGCATGTGGGATCCTCCCGGACCGGGGCACGAACCTGCGTCCCCTGCATCAGCAGGCGGACTCTCAACCACTGTGCCACCAGGGAAGCCCTGTTTAAAATATTTTTAAAGAACTACACATCTGGGCTTCCCTGGTGGAATAATGGTTGAGAGTCCGCCTGCCAATGCAGGGGACATGGGTTCGTGCCCCAGTCCGGGAAGATCCCACATGCCGCGGAGCGGCTGGGCCCGTGAGCCATGGCCGCTGAGCCTGCGCGTCCGGAGCCTGTGCTCCACAACGGGAGAGGCCACAACAGTGAGGGGCCACTTCTCTGCCTACTGCAGAAGCTCAGTTCCCCCTGGGCCCACTCCCTGTCTGAATCCCACACTTGAGGCCATGTGCCAGCCTTCCCAGAACATTCGTGGGCTCAAATTTCAGTTTTTGACCTGCTCAGATTGAGTCCCTGTAGACTCTTTCTCAGCTTGAAACCTGATCTTCAACCCCTTTCCCTGACCTCGATGGTTACCTTCTTACTTTAGGCCTCAGGTGCTTTAGCTATAAAATGATATAGTTGCCCTTAATTCTAAAGTCTTCTTTCTAAAGCTCTACAATGTGGTGGCTCCTTGAAAATGTTTCTGTTTGCTGGTTTTAATTTTGTAGAGAATTAAAACCACAGCTACTCTAAAAGACAGTAAGTTACATTGGATAAGGAAAGTGTGCTTTTGTAGTTAGATTAACAGGGATGGAAGACGACTTAATATGTTTTAAGATACTCATGATCCATTCTCGTGAGAGTCAGGGGAAGAAGGGGAAGAGAGTTAATAAAATACCAAACGATTGTGACAAATTAAGTTAACCAAGATGTAGCTGATTAGTTACTACTTGAATAAGCCACACATATCCAATTCAAGTTTTCCTTTATTTTTCTAAGAAGGGATCCCAGTGAACTGAGTCCCATTTTCAGTAACTCCACGTTCAATGGCTTAGTCTTTAAAAACTGTTATGTTGCTGGAAGAAGAAATATTGCCCACCAGTCCTAATTGATGTTTAGCTATCACGCACATTTGAAATAAATTTATTACTTTGCCTGATCTCAGTGTAATACATTCCAAAGGGGCAAAGAGCACACGAAAATTTATGGAGTCTCCATTTTCTACACTAAAGTGTGCAATAAATTACATATTATTGGGCCGTGAAATTCACAAGCCATAGAAACCACACCATTAGCAATGTTTACAGTGGTAAACAACAGGTAATGATAATGATATAAAACAAAATAGACTGTGTATGTTGGCACTGATGCCAATAAAGCAATCATTAAATGCATTCATATGCATCTACCCTAGGTAAGCTCTTTGAGGGCAATTGCTATGAATTCTACATACCTGTCAGGATATTATATATAGCCCAGTTTCTATGGCATTTATTCAGAGGTGCTGAGAAAGGGTTACTGTGGGTAAATTCAGACATTTTCTCAATATAGAATTTGGTCAACATGCATTCTGAACAGCAAAATTTCACACTGTTTTCAATTTTCCTACAGTAATTGCCACCTCAACAAATGCAGGATTAAGTATAATGGATCATAAGAAGTTAGAAAGGAAAGATGGAAGAAAAGAAGGAAGGTAGAAAAAAGTTGTGTATGGAGTACATCAACATTTATGTAAAGAGTGGACCTAAAACAAACCTGAGGTTACCCTAAATAATTATTATATGATATAGAAGCTTAAATGAAAAAAAAAAAAAAAACCCAGCAAGGAAAACTCAAAGGTTCTTTGTTTTTTTCACTTTACTGCATATACACGTCCATCTTAAACAATCTATATGCTTATATCCAATAAGAGAGCATTGTTTTGCAAGACTATTTGGGTTCTATCAGCATGTAAATGTCGGACAGCTCAACTTTAGCAGAGTTAGCCTTCAGGTGAATAACTGCTTCTTTCAGGTTGTGAGCATTTGAATTTTCCAGAAATGTTTCCCAAAAAATGAAAACTAAAAGAGTCCTAGGACAGCGTCCTTTAGAAGTTTTATACTATCAAGGTTTTTGGAGGAAGAGTATCCTTGTCGATTATCAACACAATGATTTCAAGTAGGTCAATTTATGCTGAGAATATTATATAACAGAACCCACTTCACCTCCATTATACTGGCAATGATCTTCCTTACTTCAACCTTGTGTTTCTTAGTAAAGTTGAAAATACTGAGCCAAGAACAGACAGTGACAATGCCAGAGACTCAGATGTACCTATAGGTGCCTTCAGACAACATCAGCCACCCAGGCTAAAGTCCTGGTTTAAAATATCCCAACATGAATGAATCTCAAAAACCATGTGCTGAGCAAGTGAAGCCAGATCAAAAGGGCACCTACTGTATTATTCAACTTACATGAAATTCTAAACTGGGCAAAATTCATCTCTAAAGATAAAAACCAGATCCGTGGTTGACTTGGGGTGGGAGATGGGGATACTTTTGCAAAAGACTAGGAGAAAACTTTCTAGGGTTTTAGAATTGTTATCAATCTTTACGGGGGTGGTAGTTATACAAATGTATACATTAATTAAAAGTTACTGAACCGTTGACTAAAGATGTCTGCATTTTATTGTATGTAAATGATACCTTAATAAGGTTGATTACAAAATGAACCAAAAACAAAACAAAGCAGAAAAAAAACCTCTCAAGACCTCAAAGGAAATACACTGTTTTCTTCCAGGGTACCAGATTGGAAATGAGGCATTGGTCTGTTCTACCCTCAGATTATCCCTAGGATTATCTAGTCTATTTTAAAGCACTAGAGTCCCCTATCAGAAAAACTCACCCCATGTTTAATTACTTCGATTTCTTCTCTGCCTCTTCTCCCAACACAGTGAAGTCATTTACGGAAGAAAAACCAGTTTTTCCAACTTTGCATCATCACGTATTCTTTTCAAAGCTACTATTTATGGAATAAAATTTGGCTACACTTTGTAAAAATCTAGCTTTTTGAGCCTTACAAATCTTAACAGTTAACCTATCGCCTCCATTGGAATTTGGAAAAAACATTATTTTGAAAATGAATAGCTGAGATTTGACGTTTTTGTTTTTTGTGATTTTCTCTTCCCCTAAGAGAGAAGTGAGTAGGAATGAGAAACACATACATAAAGAAAAAACAAATTATCTTGCTGCCTTTGCATGGTTGTAATTTATAGGAGGCCCTTTTCAACAATAATCTATTATCAGAATCAATAAAATATAATCTCCATGAAGGCCAGGCCAGGATATTTGTCTGTTTTTCAGCAGATTGCAATACAAACCACATTCATGGATATGCTTCTTGATGATCTTTGTAATACTGTAACAGTTGACCATTTCCTCATGCCTCTTTGCCTTAACTTAAATATGGCTTTTCACTAATGACCTCACATTTCCTTCTCTATCACTGGGTTGTCGGCCTCTTTTCCAACTCCAACTCCAACTCGCATTTCACTATGGTACCAAAGGAAGACTCACACCTTCCTGCTTTTTAGTGATACCTCAAGGTCATTACTATATTGTGATCACCCTGAAGAGTAGCCAGACAATTGTTATTTCAGAGCCATCTGACAGTTTGTATCTCTAAAAATTAACTAAGGACCGCCTTTGTCAAAAATATTCTAGTTTAAGATTTTGGTAATACAGCAACAGTAATTCCGAAGTCATTTATGACAATCAGTGTGGGAAGCACCCTCCTTCGGGAAGATCCTTTGCCACACAATACTCTTTCCCTGTCAGGTAATAAGGAAGCACGGCCGTGGAAAGTAACCTTTTGTGGAAAGAAATACTTGGCTTCGAGAAGGCTTGAAGTTCATACATTCTTCTTGAATTAGATTCCCCATTAATTACTTTATCCACAAAGAGGTAATTGTCAGAATTATGTAAGCAATTAAGGAGATGCTACTCCACATTCTTTCAGCTTGTTGACCTTTCTCACTTTATTTCATGTGGCTATCTGAAACATCAGTGATTTACAGGTCTTTCTTTTTTTTAAACAGATTTCTGTGTGTGTGTGTGTCCCCATGATGAAAACATCATTAAAATAAAATATCATGAATAGACTCTTAAGAAGCAGAGTCTACTTAAAGTCCTGGAAAATGTGAAAGCACGAATATTCATGGACAACGCTACACTCTGAACGTTACTCCAAATTTTATTGATCTCTATTTTGTCTAGGAGTTTTTCAAATTTTCTACCATGATCATTTGTTAGTTTTATAATTACATAATAAAGGCATTACCTCATACAATCTTTTGTTATCCATTGCAGTTTTAAAACTATTCCTTTCCTTGTTCTCAGCAGATATGTCATAGATTATTAGTACACAAGCAAAGACTTTCAACGTAACAGTACATTATAGTGAGAAGAACTATACTGAGCTATCTCTATCCTAAGACAATGCACTAGGAAAGCACTAGGAATTCTTAAGCACTAGGAATACAGAGACGATCAAGGGGCAAGTTCCTTGCCTTCGGGTATACATAATCATTATAGCAAATGCTTAAATAGCACTTAGTATATAACTCACCACAGCAGTCTTATTATACTCCTTTTTAATAGGTGAGGAGAGGAAGTCACAGGGAAGTCACAGGGTAAAGCCAGAATTTAAACCTAGGTAGACTCTTCATGGCTTTAACTACTACGATAAAAAATATATATGTAAACGTTTTATATATATATATATATATATATATATAACTCCAAGTATTCCAGTTACAAAACACTTATCTACCAAAACTCAAAAAGGAGCACACAAACTTGCATAGAAAATAAACATGTAAAAGGTCATAAATAAACCACAATATAACCTGCTCCACATAATATACTGACTGCAGTGTCCTGGGCCTCTCCCATCCTTAGGTAGCTGGAAATTACAACAAAATAATACTTTTCACCTTTGGAAGCCATACCATCTCTCATACCAACCAAACAATTACTTCCTTAGAGAGAATAGGAAATTAACCTGAATAGCATATATATATATAGCATTACTGATGTAGAATCTTTGTTCAAAGACAATAACTTCAATAGCAGAGGGAATTTTACCATTGCAGGCTTCAGATAACCTCTATATTTCTCAGATTGTATGCTAAATCATAAAATGCCATATTGTGTCTGAAGCTATTTTTTCAATAGTCCATTTTCTTAAATATACTAGCAAAGCAGTAAATACTGAGGAACATTTTGGCTCCCAAATCCTAAAGCCATTCTGATTATTCCTGGGTGATCATGGGGACATCATCGGAACTACCAGAGGACTGGCTGAAATACCAGTGCTCTGGCCAGCTTATAAATTAGAAATTATATAGAATCCAATTTTATTTTTTTGTTAAGTAATTCCTATGAGGCTTTTGGGATGTCAATGTAAAGTCCTTTGATGTGTAATCTTTATCCATTAGATAGGGAACAATGCCAATCCCCATCATAAATACTTTCACAATCTGACACTGAAAATCCACTGTAGGGCATAGGACCTGCAAATAGGATATGAATCACACACATCCATTCATTCAGACAATCCACAAATATTCATTTTTAAGTCTACTATATGCCAATAATGTACCGGGCTCTAAGATGCTAAACCATGCTAAATGCTGAAACAGACATACTCAGTTCTGGCCCTCCTGGGACTTATTACCTACAGAAGTGCCTTCATTTTAAATGGTCAGGTCTCAGCCAATGCTATTATCATCAGCAGGTGACCAAATGATAGAGCTTGCTTTGTAAACAAGCTCCACACTCTTTTCTTTCAACATTTTTGCTTTCCTTCAAGGCACATAATCCAGTGGTCAGTTTCTCCCAGTTAGTGAGGTTTGGGGAAAATGTACCCAGTGAACAATTCCTTGTGGCCTCACTCTTTCCTCACACTCTCCTCTGTGCTCTTGAGCTAAAGAGACCTGGATTCAAGTCACTTGCTCTAACCTTATTATTTTAAAATAGGGCTGCTCCTGCTTTGAGGATTTCCACTGGACCAACACAGTAGCAAAGCAGCACTGAATCAGAAGCAGGTAAATTTCAAAATGACAGCTCTAAAAATATCCACTCTCCTTTTGTTCTCCTCCTATCCCTGAACACCTCTGCCCTGAGGCTTTGCCTTTACCCTTCTCTGATTACTGCTGCAAAAGGGTTTCCAAGAGCAGGGAGTATTTATGGTTTCATTTGCTCCCAAGTCCTTGGTGGAAAAGGATGCTTGCTTCCTGATTCTTACTAATTCCACACTCACATCGTTAACACAAAAATCATCATTTAAAAAAAATTTCCTCAGCTTCATATTTCTTCTGGGCCAACACTGAAAGAATATTTTCAAAGAAACAATATCCTCTCTCCTTTGCTCTTCTGAGTTTCACGTTCTTACCTCCAGTCTCATTTTCAACCCTTATTACGGGATGCATCACAAAAATAGAAGAAAGTTCTTTGTGCTTTCCCTGTACCAGCCAATTATTCTAATTTGTCCTGTCTCTAATGAACAGAATGCAAAATCAACACAAAGCCTGATTATGCGACCTCTTCCAAGGGAAAGGTCTGAGAGTTGTCTATTTACTAATGAAGCTCAGTGTGTATTAAGGGTTGACTGAAGCAATCATCAGGAATTTTCATCCCTTAAATTAGTGTTTTCCACCAGATGCACATCTTTCATTTTGGATAATATAACTTTTAAGTTCAGGATACAGCTGGACAAAAGAAAAGAAAAAAAGGTAACCAACACAACATTTGCAGTAATAACACAGTAACAGCTATCATCCTTCCCTGAGGAATTCAGTCTATTTTATGGACACAATTTAGTACAAACTCATAAGAAAGCTAACAAAGCCCAAAACCACTTCACAATAGCGTAGAGAGGTAAAGGCCAAAAATTATTACTGCCAGGCCCAGCAGACAATGGCACCTACCGGAAAGAGCACAGGGCAGGAAAACCTGGAAGCCTGTGTTCCAGTTTCGATTATTCCTGTAAGCATTAGTATGATCTGAGTGAACTCAGCCTGCCCTGCTTTTTCCGTTTATAAAAGCCTACATCATCTTCTCAGTAGAATGAGATGCCACATCTGAAAAGTTGCAGATCTCTTTAGGAAAGAAACAAAACTCATGCTTTCCAACCAAAATGGGATAATTCAGTCAATGGAAACAATAAAAATCTGCCGTAAAGCAACTGTTTACTTGAAATCTATCTTTTGTGGTATGTTTATTGGGGTAAGGAGTGTAAGGAAATCATAATTAGAGTTACCAATTATTCCAGAAATCAGGGTCATTAAGTTCAGATTCCAACTTTGACCTTGACCCAGGCTTACAGAGATGTAAGATGTCCCAATACCTCATATCCACCATACATAGGAGAAACAAGGTATGCCGACAGATCCTCTTATAAATATACCATATGTAGTGGTTTTAATACAGGGTCTCAGATTCATTGCCATTCTCCGCATCCAGATGTGGCCATTTTCCCTTGAATTTGGGCAGGCTTTCCATGGCTTCAAACAATAGCACAGGGGTCAGTTAATTATGGCTGGTGGGCCAAATCCAGGCCTCTATCAGCTTTTACAAATGAAGCTTTATTGGAACACAGCCATGTTCCTTAGTATATGTATTGTTTGTGTCTGTTTTCACATCACAGCAGCAGAGCTAAGTAGTTGCAAAAGAGACTGTATGGCTTGTAAAGCCTAAAACATTGACTGTCTTGACACTTTATGGAAAAAGGTCTCCAACGCCAGCAATAGTATATAATGAAAGTGATGCTATGTAACGTCTAAGACTAGGTCATAAAAGGTCATGAAGCTTTTGCATGATTCTCGTGGAATGCTTGAACCCTGGACACTCATTCTTGGGATACTCTATCTTGAATCCTAACTACCACGTTATGAGAAGTCCAAGCCACATGGGCAGCCAGATGGGCAGCCATCTATAGGCACTCCAGACAACAGTCCTTTTTGGGCCTAGTCTTCAAGTCATCCCATCTGAAGGGCCAGACATGTGAATTAAAATTATCTAGATGATTCCAGCCCCAGCCGTTTGAATCCTCATGAGCTGAGGTTTCAGACATCAGTCATGGAGCAGAGACAAGCCACCTCCTCTGTGTACTGTTAAAATTGCTGACCCACAGAATCTGGGCACATAATTAAAATTTTTGTTTATTTCACCACTAAGTTTGGACTTCTTTATTATGTAGCAATAGATAACTATAGCACTGTGTCTGTAAACAGGAGATCTACATTTCACAGAGCACATACTTTTAGATGTGAATGTTGACTGCTCAATTTCTAAGAAGAACGTATACACACATATAGGTACAAAATGTTTATGTATATGTAAATATTAGACCTATATAAACTAATCTATATTATCCATAAAATGAGGGGCCCTTGATAATGGCTAACATTTATTTGCAGTATTTATTGTGTTCCAAGAACTGATAAATTCTTGCATTGTATGAATTTTCTGTTTTAACCCTCATAGCAACTCGTTGAGAGAAGTAATGTTATCTCTATTTTATGGATGAGAAAACTCAGGCAAAAACAGATAACATGCTCAAGAGTACTCAACAAGTAAATTTTAGAGTCAAGATTTGAACCCAAGTTCTCAAGTTTTAGATCCCTTACTCATAGTCACCAAGCTATATACTGAGGAAGGGGATGAAAGCTGAAACCATTACCTCATGCTCAAGAAGTTAGATGGAAACATAGCAGGTATGGTTGAAAGAAGACAGGACTTGGAGTCGTAAGTCCAGAGCTTGAATTATGAAATGAATTCTCCTCTCATCTAGATATAGGTTTGTTTTTAGAAAATGAAGAAGAGCACTGCATATTTTGATTGTTAATTTCTGTACTTAATGATTACCAAAGAATGGAATTTTTCCAGGGAGCTATTTTGCAATGACATAAATTATTGATTCAAAATCAAAACTTTATTATAAATTATTGATTCAAAATCAAATCTTTATTAAGTCTCCCTTGCATCAGAAGTCTTTCCCACTCTTCATTTATTTTTAAACCCTTTCCTGTCTACTCTTGGTGAAAGCTTGAAGCCTAATTTAACATTTGGAAATAAAATAATGAAATAGTCATAACACAGCAATTCCAATGCCTATTGAAACGGAAGCTCTAAATAATTTTTCAGATAATTTAGGAAATTAAAAATATTTACATCATAGATGCAAAGACAGAAGTTATTTGTGTAATAAAATAAATGGTGAGACAAAAAGTTTCTGGTCAAGTAGATGTATTTAAATATGAACACTAATCTGAGTTCTACCCCTGTGCTAAAACCCAGTGACAGGTTGCATACAGCTTCTAAAGGGATAGTTCAGTGCATTTGGTCAAATTCATGCTATAAAAATGTAGACACCACACCTCCTTCCCAGGCTGTCATTTTCCAGTCTGCCCTGTCTCCAAGTAGAGCCACTACCCATTTCACACGGCTGTTCCTAGTTCTGGAAACACACCACTCACTGGTAACAATGTCTCAGCCCATGCCTCGACCCATTTACCTGCAACGCTGGCCAACAGATAGACCCAACTCTTCAAAGTTATGACAGAAAATTGAGTAAGTTATATGCTTGGAATTGCATTTATTATTATTAACAAGCACAGTTGTAGTGCTTAGACTATAACAAGTAATATTCTAAGTGCTTAGCAAATATTAACTCACTTAATCCTCACAATGGCAATCCTATCGGTAGGTAATATTCATAATATTCACCTTTTTGGGTGGAACCTGTGGCCCAGAGGGGTTCAATAGCTTGTCTAATGCCACATGGTAAGTAGGGGGCAGAATCCCAGGATGAAAACCAGACTGTGTAGATTTTCATCACTTTGCTGTGTCACCTTATTAGATGTTGTGGTTAGGGAAGGGACTAAACTGACAAGACTCTGAACTAGAGAAGGGAGAAATGAGAAAATGACTGATCCTAGAAACTAGAGAGGATTTCAGCTCAGAAATTTCTGGTGATGAGACCCGGAAGAACAAGAACTTGGTTGGAATATTAACTTGGGGTAGTATCTGAATCCATTGAGAAATGGTTTTCTTTTTTTTTTTTTTAATTTAGAAAGGCCAGTTGGATGAAGATTAATGAAAAAAAAAGTAGAAAGGAAAAGAGGAAGGTGCCTTAAGTGAGACATAACCTCTTCCATCTAAGTACTAGGGGTGGGCGTCCTGTGGGAAAGGATGGAGCTCTCTCTACAGGTTTGTCACCAGGATGAACAAGGAGAAACATGGCAACCATTGTACTAGTTTTGTACTAGTTTTGATGATCCCTCAAAACCAAGGCTTCAGTTTCCAAAAACGACCTAGCATACCTACCGTGTGTCAGACATGCCACCAAGTGTGTTTCCAGGCACACATTTTAATTGGAGAAATAGTTCCTATGAGGTACGCATTAGTTCCCTATGGCTGCTGTAACAAATTACTACAAATGTGCTTGCTTAAAACAAAACACACTTATTCTCTTATGGTTCTGCAAGACAGAGGTCCAAAACCAGTTTCCCTGGGCTGGAACCAGGAGTTGACAAGGCCGTCCATCCTCCTTCTAGAGGCTCTAAGGGAGAATCTGTTTCCTTGTCAGCATTCCTTGACTTCTGGCCACATCAATCCAACTCCAACTTCATCATCACATTCTCTTTGGAGTAAAAACTCCCTCTGCCTCTCTCTTATGAGAACACCAGTGGTTACATCTGGGTCCATCCAGGTAGTCCAGAAGAATCTCCCCATCTTAAAACCCTTACTTTCATCCCATTTGCAAAGTCCCTTCTGCCATTTAAGGTGACATTCACAGGTTCTGGGGATTAGAATGTGGACATTTGGGGGCAACGGTATTCTTCAGTCTACTACAAGGTAGATACTATTATCTTTCTCAGATGTAGGAAATGAAATTTAGGGAAGTAATTTGTCTCAGGTCTACAATTCCAGAGTAGAGATAGAAATTCTGCCAGTGAGACTTTAGGACACACTTTAAACAACTTTCACCTGTGTCCTTAATTACTGCATAATCCTTGGTTAAGAGTCACACTTAGGTATCAAGACCCAATTGAATATAACACAAGTACTGTCTCCTCTTTCACTATGTCTGCCTGGTGTATTTATGAATCTTGCCCAGAGCAGAAGAGTTCAGAAAATTGTTATGCACGTTTACTAAGAGAAAACATTTACTGTTTGATGTGCACGGAGTAATGGAAGGCTATTTAAAATAAAATAAAATATGCCACCAAATAGTCAAGGGTCACAACAGAGGTAACCCCGTGGGAGTCTTGAGGAGACTAAAATGATCTCCAATTGTGCAGGTGAGAAAAGTTTCATTAAAGGCAGGTGTAGTTGAGCGAAGTCCTACAGCACAGAAGTAGGAATTTGGATATGTACGAATGGGAAAAAAGACATTTTAGGCATGGGAAACAGTTTAATGCAGAATGGATGAGAAATATGCTTCGACCTTTCTAAATCAACTGACTTATTAACTCAGTAAATCAGATTTAGTCAGTCAAACTAGTTTTAGCTGATTACTTATCCAGGGGATAACTGTTCAGAGTAATTTTTGTCTTAGAACAGTAAATAAAATTGTTGAACTATAGCTTTAGGCTTGCTAAGTGAAATAGATTGCTCTAGATGATTTTCAAGTGACTTACTTGGTACTATTCATGAAATTGGGGGTTAACAATTGCTTAAGACAACACAGAGAATTGATCTTAAATAGTACTTGAAGTAGTTACTGTGTAAAGTATCTGTTCAGTAGCTCATGTTAAATGGATGTTTAAAATCCCCATTGGACAACCAACTACTTTTTTGCAAATGGTAATGTGAATTGCTGTTGCATAAACTATAGTAATGACCACCTATCTAATTTGTTGTCCAAACCAGAAATCTTCTAACAATACTGGTCTCCTAATAAAAATAAGCATGAAGGTAACACACACTGGGTGTCTCCCATGTGCCTGTGCATGCATCTATATCTCACTGAACCCCCATAACAGCCCCCAAGAGAGGGACTCTGAGTGACCCATGCTGCTGGTGGAGAAACAGGCACAGGAAGGTTCAATAGTTTTATCTACCTAAGATCACACAGAGGGTGGGAGAGCCCGTTTTTAAACCATCTGCCTCCAATTCCAGGTGCCAGGAGCCAGACTCGGCCTACAGGCCTCTTCTGCTCGTCTGGAGGTGAAACCATGTGTAAGGATTAGTCAAATCCTGTCTTCACTCATCAAGGTAGCTTGAACACTTGCACGTCCTCCAAGTAGCATGTAGCATAAGCAATAAGATGTTTGTTTGCTCCGGTATTGTCCAGGAACTTGGAATCAGCTGTGTCTAGTTAGGCTGAGCTGGTTAAGACTGGAGAGGACCGCCGATCTTCCACCTGGGCAAGTGCCTTTTGACCTCAAGCCATCAGAGGGCCGAAAACTCCAGCCTGAGAATGTGCTGAGCCCTGTAGCCTAGTTACGCCAGCTCAGAACAATGATGAGCACACCTTTTTCCAATCACCTTTCCTCATGCTCCCCATGCCTCATACTGCCCTGCTTCTTGATTCTTTATCCCACAGATACCCCAAGCCCCTTGCCTTTGGGGAGGCAGATTTGATACCTATTCTCATGTCACTTCCTCTCTTGGCTGCCTTGTGAATAAACCTCCTCTTTGCTGCAAACCTCAGCATCTCAGTGTTTTGGCTTGCTGTGCCTCAGACAAAATGGTTGGGAGCAGTGGTAAAGGTCCCTTGCCTGTAAGGGAAACTGGTTACTACAAGTCACGTTGCGGATGTTTGCTCCTCCCAGGGGGCAGAGGTCATGCTCTTCCAGAAAGAAGGGAGAAACGCAGGAGCTGGACCCTTGCTCTCAGCTTCACCGTCACCTAGGAGCTCGTTAGAAGCACAGAATCCAGGCCCCACCCAGAACTACTGAATAACAGCCTGCATTTAACAAGATCCACAAGAGAGGCATACCCATATGAAAGTTGGAGAGGCACCAAGCTGGAGTCCAAGTAGCTCATCCCTAGGGTCATCCTCTTCTCCACAGCTAATGAAAACGAAGCAAAGATTCATCCTGAGCCTACTCTGCCTCAGTCACTTGGATATCACATGAGCTCATTTAATCCTCCCCAGAACCTGCAAATGAGACTGAGGGTCAGAGTGGTCAAGCACCCAAGATTCCATAAAAGAGCATGACCAAGGCTCACTGGAGCCGAGACCTCCAAAGAAGAAGGCCCCTGAGCACAGCATGGCACCACAGCAGCCCAAACCATGGGCCTGGAGTGTAGGCCAGGGTCCCCATGCAGAGTTCACACCATTCAACAGATGCCCACAGCAGACCACAAGGCAATATGAGAAGTAAGTTCTGATTGTGGAATCTCTCAAGTTTGAGATGTAAGGAAAGAAATCTGTTTTGGGGGGCTGGTTAAAACAGTTCTACTAAGGAGTAAAGAGAGGGCATCTCAAGGCCCCTTCTGGACTTCGAATTTAATGCCTATTTATTAAGAACCTCTCCGTGCATTTGCTCAGTCCTACGTCAAGAAGAACTTCTCTGTGCCCTAGAAGCTTAGGTTCTAAAAAGGCCACAGAAATGGGTGAGACCCAAAAAATGCCAGAACAATGCAACGGCCTTAATCAGACTTTTTTTGCTTTGCTTTGCTTTGCTTATAAGTCACTGACTTTAAACTGAATATGGTGTCATGTCTTTATTTTTCTTGAAGTTTTTTTTTAAAGATCATATAAAGATTTTCTTCCATGGTAAGACTTTTATATTGTATTTTTCTTAGAATAGAGTGTGGAGAGATCCCGGGGGAAGATGGTGGAAGAGTAACATGCAGAAATCACCTTCCTCCCCACAGATACATCAGAAATTCATCTACACGTGGAACAACTCCTACAGAACACCTACTGAATGCTGACAGAAGACCTCAGACCCCCCAAAAGTCAAGAAACTCCCCACATACCTGGGTAGGGCAAAAGAAAAAAGAATAAACAGAGAAAAAAGGATAGGGACAGGACCTGCACCAGTGGGAGGGAGCCGTGAAGGCGGAAAGGTTTCCACACACTAAGAAGCCCCTTTGCGGGCAGAGACTGCGGGTGGCGGAGGGGGAAAGCTTCAGAGTAGCGGAGGAGAGTGCAGCAACAGGGGTGTGGAGGGCAAAGCAGAGAGATTCCTGCACAGAAGATCGGTGCCGAAAGGCACTCACCAGCCCGAGAGGCTTGTCTGCTTGGCCGCCGGGGAGGGCGGGGCTGGGAGCTGAGGCTCGGGTATCGGGTTTCAGTTGGAGCGAAGGGGGAGGACTGGGGCTGGCGGCAGGAAGAGAGCCTGAAGGGGTTAGTGCACCACGGTTAGCCCGGGGGGAGTCTGGGAAAAAGTCTGGAGCTGCCGAAGAGGCAAGAGACTTTTTCTTCCCTCTTTGTTTCCTGGTGTGTGAAGAGAGGGGATTAAGGGTACTGCTTAAAGGAGCTCCGGAGACGTGCGCGAGCCGCGGCTAAAGGCGTGGACCCTGGAGACGGGTGTGGGACGCTGGGGCTGCTGCTGCCACCGCCAAGACGCCTGTGTGCGAGTGCAGGTCACTGTCCATGCCCCATTTACGGGGAGCCTGTGCAGCCCACCACTGCCGGGGTCCGGGGATCCAGGGACAGCATCACCGGGAAAGCGCACAGAGCGTCTCGGGCTGGTGCAACGTCACGCCGGCCTCTGCTGCTGCAGGCTAGCCCCGCACTCCGTACCCCTCCCTCCCCTCGGCCTCAGTGAGCCAGAGCCCCCGAATCAGCGGCTCCTTTAAACCCGTCCTGTCTGAGAGAAGAACAGACGCCCTCCAGTGACCTACACGGAGAGGCGGGGCCAAGTCCAAAGCTGAGACCCAGGAGCTGTGAGAACAAACAAGAGACAGGGAAATCTCTCTGTGCAGCCTCGGAAGCAGCGGATTGAAGCTCCACAATCAACTTGATGTACCCTACATCTGTGGAATACATGATTGGACAGCGAATCATCCCAAATTGAGGAGGTGGACTTTGAGAACAAGATTTAAGATTTTTTCCCTTTTCCTCTTTTTACAACGAATTATCCCAAATTGAGGAGGTGGACTTTGAGAGCAACATTTATGACTTTTTTCCCCTTGTTCTCTTTTTGTGAATGTGTATGTGTATGCTACTCTGTGAGATTTTCTCTGTATAGCTTTGCTTCCACCATTTGTCCCAGGGTTTTATCCGTCCTTTCTTTTTAATAATTACTTTTTTATTTTAATAATGCTACTATGTTTTATCATACTTTATTCTATTTCATTTATCTTCTCCCTTTCTCTTTTTCCTACCTTCCCTTCCTCCCTCCCTCCCTCCCCCTCCTTACTTTTTCTTTCTTTCCTTCCTCCCTCCCTCCCTCCTTTCATTTTTCTTCCTTCCTTTCTTTCTTTCTTTCTTTTTTTCTTTCTTTCTATCTTTCTTTCTTCTACTAATTCTTTCTTTCAACCTTTTCTCCCTTTTATTCTGAGCCGGGTAGATGATAGGCTCTTGGTGCTGCAGCCAGGAGTCAGTGTTGTGCCTCTGAAGTGGGAGAGCCAACTGCAGGACACGGGTCCACAAGAGACCTCCCAGCACCACATAATATCAAGCGACAAAAATCTCCCAGAGATCTCCATCCCAACACCAGCACCCAGCTTCACTCAATGACCAGCAAGCTACAGTACTGGTCACCCTATGCCAAGCAAATAGCAAGACAGGAACACAACGCCACCCATTAGCAGAGAGGCTGCCTAAAAACATAATAAGGCCACAGGCACCCCAAAACACACCACCAGACGTGGACCTGCCCACCAGAAAGACAAGATCCAGCCTCATCCACCAGAACACAGGCACTAGTCCCCTCAACCAGGAAGCCTACACAACCCACTGAAACAACTTTAGCCACTGGGGACAGACACCAAAAACAACGGGAACTACGAATCTGCAGCCTACAAAAAGGACACCCCAAACACAGTAAGATAAGCAAAATGAGAAGACAGAAAAACACACAGCAGGTGAAGGAGCAAGATAAAAACCCACCAGACCTAACAAATGAAGAGGAAATAGGCAGTCTACCTGAAAAAGAATTCAGAATAATGATAGTAAAGATGATTCAAAATCTTGGAAATAGAATAGACAAAACGCAAGAAACAGTTAACAAGGACCTAGAGGAACTAAAGATGCATCAAGCATCGAATATAAATACAATAGATGAACTGACAAATACTCTAGATGGGATCAGTAGCAGAATAACTGAGGCAGAAGAACGGATAAGTGAGGTGGAAGATAAAATAGTGGAAATAACTGCTGCAGAGCAGAATAAAGAAAAAAGAATGAAAAGAACTGAGGACAGTCTCAGAGACCTCTGGGACAACATTAAACGCACCAACATTCGAATTATAGGGGTTCCAGAAGAAGAAGAGAAAAAGAAAGGGACTGAGAAAATATTTGAAGAGATTATAGTTGAAAACTTCCCTAATATGGGAAAGGAAATAGTTTATCAAGTCCAGGAGGCACAGAGAGTCCCATACAGAATAAATCCAAGGAGAAATACGCCAAGACACATATTAATCAAACTGTCAAAAATTAAACACAAAGAAATCATATTAAAAGCAGCAAGGCAAAAACAACAAATAACACACAAGGGAATCCCCATCAGGATAACAGCTGATCTCTCAGCAGAAACTCTACAAGCCAGAAGGGATTGGCAGGACATGATTAAAGTGATGAAGGAGAAAAACCTGCAACCAAGATTACTCTACCCAGCAAGGATCTCATTCAGATTAGATGGAGAAATTAAAACGTTTACAGACAAGCAAAAGCTGAGAGAGTTCAGCACCACGAAACCAGCTTTACAACAAATGCTAAAGGAACTTCTCTAGGCAAGAAACACAACAGAAGGAAAAGACCTACAATAACGAACCCAAAACAATTAAGAAAATGGGAAGAGGAACATACATATTGATAATTACCTTAAATGTAAATGGACTAAATGCTCCCACCAAAAGATACAGATTGGCTGAATGGATACAAAAACAAGACCCATATATATGCTGTCTACAAGAGACCCACTTCAGACCTAGAATCACATACAGACTGAAAGTAAGGGGATGGAAAAAGATATTCCATGCAAATGGAAACCAAAAGAAAGCTGGAGTAGCAATTCTCATATCAGACAAATAGACTTTAAAATAAAGACTACTAGAAGAGACAAAGAAGGACACTACATTATGATCAAGGGATCGATTCAAGAAGAAGATATAACAATTGAAAATATTTATTCACCTAACATAGGAGCAACTCAATACATAAGGGAAATACTAACAGCCATAAAAGGGGAAATCAACAGTAACACAATCATAGCAGGGGACTTCAACAACCTATTTCACCAATGGACAGATCATCCAAAATGAAAATAAATAAGGAAACACAAGCTTTAAGTGATACATTAAACAAGATGGACTTAATTGATATTTATAGGACATTCCATCCAAAAACAACAGAATACACATTTTTCTCAAGTGCTCATGGAACATTCTCCAGGATAGATCATATCTTGGGTCACAAATCAAGCCTTGGTAGATTAAAGAAAATTGAAATTGTATCAAGTATCTTTTCCGACCACAATGCTATGAGACTAGATATCAATTACAGGAAAAGATCTGTAAAAAATACAAACACATGGAGGCTAAACAATACACGACTTAATAACGAAGTGATCACTGAAGAAATCAAAGAGGAAATTTAAAAATACCTAGAAACAAATGACAATGGAGACACGACGACCGAAAACCTATGGGATGCAGCAAAAGCAGTTCTAAGGGGAAAGTTTATAGCAATACAATCCCACCTTAAGAAACAGGAAACATCTCAAATAAACAACCTAACCTTGCACATAAGCAAATAGTGAAAGAAGAACAAAAACATCCCAAAGTTAGCAGAAGGAAAGAAATCATAAAAATCAGATCAGAAATAAATGAAAAAGAAATGAAGGAAACGATAGCAAAGATCAATAAAACTAAAAGCTGGTTCTTTGAGAAGATAAGCAAAATTGATAAACCATTAGCCAGACTCATCAAGAAAAAAAGGGAGAAGACTCAAATCAATAGAATTAGAAATGAAAAAGGAGAAGTTACAACTGACACTGCAGAAATACAAAAGATCATGAGAGATTACTACAAGCAACTCTATGCCAATAAAATGGACAACCTGGAAGAAATGGACAAATTCTTAGAAATGCACAACCTGCCAAGACTGAATCAGGAAGAAATAGAAAATATGAATACACCAATCACAAGCACTGAAATTGAAACTGTGATAAAAAATCTTCCAACAAACAAAAGCCGAGGACCAGATGGCTTCACAGGCGAATTCTATCAAGCATTTAGAGAAGAGCTAACACCTATCCTTCTGAAACTCTTCCAAAATATAGCAGAGGGAGGAACACTCCCAAACTCATTCTACGAGGCCACCATCACCTTGATACCAAAACCAGGCAAAGATGTCACAAAGAAAGAAAACTACAGGCCAATATCACTGATGAACATAGATGCAAAAATCCTCAACAAAATACTAGCAAACAGAATCCAACAGCACATTAAAAGGATCATACACCATGATCAAGTGGGGTTTATTCCAGGAATGCAAGGATTCTTCAATATATGCAAATCAATCAACGTGATACACCATATTAACAAATTGAAGGAGAAAAACCATATGATCATCTCAATCGATGCAGAGAAAGCTTTCAACAAAATTCAACACCCATTTATGATAAAAACTCTGCAGAAAGTAGGCATAGAGGGAACTTTCCTCAACATAATAAAGGCCATATATGACAAACCCACAGCCAACATCGTCCTCAATGGTGAAAAACTGAAACCATTTCCACTAAGATCAGGAACAAGACAAGTCTGCCCACTCTCACCACTCTTATTCAACTTAGTTTTGGAAGTTTTAGCCACAGCAATCAGAGAAGAAAAGGAAATAAAAGGAATCCAAATTGGAAAAGAAGAAGTAAAGCTGCCACTGTTTGCAGATGACATGATACTATACATAGAGAATCCTAAAGATGCTACCAGAAAACTACTAAAGCTAATCAATGAATTCGGTAAAGTAGCAGCATACAAAATTAATGCACAGAAATCTCTGGCATTCCTGTACACTAATGATGAAAAATCTGAAAGTGAAATCAAGAAAACACTCCCATTTACCATTGCAACAAAAAGAATAAAATATCTAGGAATAAACCTACCTAAGGAGACAAAAGACCTGTATGCAGAAAATTATAAGACACTGATGTAAGAAATTAAAGATGATACAAATAGATGGAGAGATATACCATGTTCCTGGATTGGAAGAATCAATATTGTGAAAATGACTGTACTACCTAAAGCAATCTACAGATTCAATGCAATCCCTATCAAACTACCACTGGCATTTTTCACAGAACTAGAACAAAAAATTTCAAAATTTGTTTGGAAAAACAAAAGACCCCGAATAGCCAAAGCAATCTTGAGAACGAAAAACGGAACTGCAGGAATCAGGCTCCCTGACTTCAGACTATACTACAAAGCTACAGTAATCAAGACAGTGTGGTACTGGCATAAAAACAGAAAGATAGATCAATGGAACAGGATAGAAAGCCCAGAGATAAATCCACGCACATATGGTCAACTTATCTTTGATAAAGGAGGCAGGAATGTACAGTGGAGAAAGGACAGCCTCTTCAATAAGTGGTGCTGGGAAAACTGGACAGGGACATGTGAAAATATTAGATTAGATCATTCCCTATTACCATACAGAAAAATAAGCTCGAAATGGATTAAAGACCTAAATGTAAGGCCAGAAACTCTCAAACTCTTAGAGGAAAACATACGCAGAACACTCTATGACATAAGTCACAGCAATATCCTTTTGGACCCACCTCCTAGAGAAATGGAAATAAAAACAAAGATAAACAAATAGGACCTAATGAAACTTCAAAGCTTTTGCACAGCAAATGGAAACCATAAACAAGACCAAAAGACAACCCTCAGAATGGGAGAAAATATTTGCAAATGAAGCAACTGACAGAGGATTAATCTCCAAAATTTATAAGCAGCTCATTCAGCTCAATAGCAAAAAAACAAACAACCCAATCCAGAAATGGGCAGGAGACTTAAATAGGCATTTCTCCAAAGAAGATATACAGACTGCCAACAAACACAGGAATGAATGCTCAACATCATTAATCATTAGAGAAATGCAAATCAAAACTACACTGAGATATCATCTCACACCAGTCAGAATGGCCATCATCAAGAAATCTAGAAACAATAAATGCTGGAGAGGGTGTGGAGAAAAGGGAACACTCTTGCATTGCTGGTGGGTATGTGAATTGGTACAGCCTCTATGGAGAACAGTATGGAGGTTCCTTAAAAAACTAAAAATAGAACTACCATATGACCCAGCAATCCCGCTACTAGGCATATACCCTGAGAAAACCATAATTCAAAAGAGACATATACCAAAATGTTCATTGCAGCTCTATTCACAATAGCCTGGAGATGGAAACAACCTAAGTGTCCATCATCGGATGAATGGATAAAGAAGATGTGTCACATATACACAATGGAATATTACTCAGCCATAAAAAAACGAAACTGAGCTATTTGTAATGAGGTGGATAGACCTAGAGGCTGTCATACAGAGTGAAGTAAGTCAGAAAGAGAAAGACAAATACAGTATGGTGACACATATATATGGAATTTAAGAAAAAAAATATCATGAAGAACCCAGGGGTAAAACAGGAATAAAGACACAGACCTACTTGAGAATGGACTTGAGGATATGGGGAGGGGGAAGTGTAAGCTGTGACAAAGCGAGAGAGAGGCATGGACATATATACCGTACCAAACATAAGGTAGATAGATAGTGGGAAGCAGCCGCATAGCACAGGGAGATCAGCTTGGTGCTTTGTGACTGCCTGGAGGGGTGGGATAGGGAGGGTGGGACGGAGGGAGACACAAGAGGGAAGGGTTGTGGGAGCAGATGTATATGTATGACTGATTCACTTTGTTATAAAGCAGAAACTAATTAAAAAAAAAACAGAGTGTGGTATATTTACCCTCCATCAGATGATTGCTTATAAGTCACCTTGCTTTATTAAGAATAACGCTAGAGGCTTCTATGCCCCTGTTATTTTCAGGCCCATTCAAACCAATGAAAATCCAAGTTTTCAGAGCAGAAGATAATGAAAATTCTCTCAATCGGCATCTTTTCCTACTTTTAATGTGTTAACCGACCCTAAATGTCTCAGATGAAAGGTACTGTAGTGGGAATTGCCATCGTTAACAGCATTCCATACAGGTAACTCTTGATTGTTCCAATTTCTCAAAAATTTGGACACATTTACTGCCTCTATAACATCTCTAGGGTGTGTGAAAGAAAAAAAAAGAGGCTTGTACAATGTATTTCTCAAAATATACACAGAAATATTTTGCACATACAAACAGGGAAACCTTATAAATAATGTATGGGGAGCAATGTAATGTCGGTAACAGAACTACTCATTTTGAAAGAAAACACTGTCACCAAGTGTCCCCTCACCAAAACTGACTAGGAATTTTTAGGGGCCGCCAAAGCAGAGGTGGAGATTTATAGGAACCTGGGATGTTTGAAAAGTGGTTTTGGACGACCTCCTTGAGGAAGGCACCAAGCGCCATCCCTAATTGCAAAAATGGGTCCAGGTTGACTCCTTGTGTCCTCATTCTTTGCCGTGTGACATTCCAACTTCTCCCATCAAGAGGCAGAGTTGATTTCCCCACCCTTTTATTTAGGTGACTTGCCATGGCCAATAGAAGGCAGCAGAAATGACGGTTGTGCCAGCTCAGAGCTAGGTCCCACGATGCTTCTACTCTCCCTCTCAGAGCCCTGCTACCCCCATGGGCACAAGCCCCAGTTACTAGCTGGGGCATAAGAGGCTTGTGGCCCAGACAGGCCCATGGCCCGGCTACAGCCAGCCCCCTGCTGACCCCACAGTTGTAGCAGCAATTCCAGCCATGATAAGCAGGGTTGTGTGGAAGAATTAAGAGCATAAGCATATGCTATAATTTATAAACCACTCTGTCAACCTACGACATTATTTTTCAAAAGCATTTTTGTTATTTTGAATCCCTGCATGGACATATTGAAAACAGCACTCCAATGATGTTGGAGAGCAAAGGATGCAACCTGAAATTGAGAGTAAAACATATTAGTTTATCCAGATTCACATATTTGTATCAATTACTAGAAAATCATCTGAAGAAAAACAGACACGAATGAAAAAAAAAAGTCCAAAGGACACGGGTGAAGAAACATGGCAATTTAACACTAACCACTACATCACAGATGTAATGGAAAGTATACGTTTGGTTCTCTGTATAATTTTCATCACAAAAGCATTATTTGATTTGTACATACTTGGAAGAAAACAAAGCATTAAGATTATCTGCTGGTGTGAAAACTGCCCCCTATACACAGAGGGCAACGAGAGACTGAAGAAAGAGGCACCCCGCTCCAGACTAGTCAGTGGCAGTTTTAACAAGCAAGGGAACCTGCTTACAAGGCTGGCCTTAGTCAGATGAAAGACGAATAGATCTCAGCACCCACCCACCAGGATCTTGAGTTTACACAGAGACCTTAACAGGGTTCAGTCACGTATACTGTCCACATGGTCTCAAGAACACATCACTCTCTCAAGGCTGAGTTCTTGAAAATGGTTCCCACTGTGGGAATGGCGGATAGAATGTATATTCCAAGGTCAGGGGAGGGGGTGGGAGTCTCTGATTGCCCGGGTCCAGCTCTTGGGTCAACTGGAGGTTATGCCCTCTCAATGGCCTCCTCTGACATTTCAGCAAGGAAGGATACCAGAAAAGAGAGCCTAGGGCAGAAACCACTCAACTTGTTATCATGAATGCCAGGGCAACCCAAGCAAGTGGCTATACAAGCCTACGTAGGGCCTGGAAGTAGGAAGCATTTGGGGATTACACCTGGGCTGGTACTGACCCCCCTCCCCAAAGGGACAAGGAGAGCAGAAACCTGGATGGAGTCAACAGAGAGAACAAAGAAAGGCAAGGCTGGATACGGAGCAATGCGTGGATCCAGGAGCATGTGTCTCAGAACTGCCGGGGCTCTGCAGACCAGCTGCATCCCCATTCTCCTTGACCCTCAGTGGTATAATTAACTCAGGGTGGGCGCATTCCGGCTGCCCAGTCACTTCCACCTGTCCATGGAGTTCACAGTTACTTGCTCACCGTGAACCAACTTCTCTGGACCTAACAGCTACTGCAGGAGGCGGTAGTGGAGAACAAGGTGACGACGACGACCAGATGCAAAGGAGGAAGAGACGCTCAGCGGACCGACTGGGTGCATTGATGGTGTGGGGTTAAGTCTGCAGAGCTAAAAGGGCCAGATGTAGAAAAGGGAAGGGGAATCATGAGGATATGGTCTAGCCCCATCGTGTGGATATTTCATCCATATGTTGTATACAAATTCCATTAAATTTGCTCTGAATGAAAAAGAGAGGACAAAATTATCCTTTAAACCATGTCAGTGACTTTATTTACCATCTCATTTGATGAGCTCATAGCCCAGGGTCAGAGGGAAATGGAAGCTGTGAGTCTGCCATCTCTCAGGAAGTCTCAGGTCTCAGAGGCCCCTCATAACCAAACTACCTCAGCTTTTGCACTTTTCAAGCAACGTTATTCCTAAGTGCGAGTCACCCTCTTCATCGGGTTCTCCAAGAAACAGCAATCTCTCTCAATGAGAGAGGAAAAATGGGCTACTTTGGCTTTTTGAGGAACAATATGTAGTTCTCCAAAATGGTACCTCCCTGGGGGATTTTTCAAGAAAATTAACCCATCAATAGTGATTTGTTTGTCTTCACATAAAGTATGACCAAGATGTGCTGAGAAATAAGAAAAGGACGAACGAATCAAGGGCAGCTGATCCAAGGAGGCAGGGGGCAACTTCCACAGCCTATGTGGAAAGCTAGAGGAAAGGAACATCCAGCTGGTGGGAGCTGAAGACAGGGGCCAGTCCACCTTGGGCTCGGGATGCCACCCTCTCTTCCTACATCTTCACGCTCTCCTTCTCTGTTGGTCCCTCCCACCCAGATTAAAGAGCCACAAGGAAATGCCCTCCTCCATTCTATTCTCCTGTCCTTCTATCCACCCCTCCCTTCTTTCCCTTTGCCATCAATTTCTTGACTTGCCCCCCATTGCTCCCCTCCCATCTACACTGCGATCTGGTTTCTTCCCCACTACTCTCATGAAACTGGTCTCCTTGAAGCCCCCAATGATTTCTCCATTGACACGTCCAGGGGACTACTTCTCAATCCTTAGCTATGGGACCACCAAGCCTAGTTAGATCTTAAACAACGTCTCTGTCTTGAAAATCTCTTCCCTTGGCTTCTGCATCATCTTTCCTTTTCTTTTCATGAGACTGATCACAACCAGCACTGCAGATTCCATCGAATTAAGGAATGCTGTTGCCTACATGAGTGAATGAGCTGTGAGTAAAGTACTGAAGTAGAGGACACCTAAGGTGAAACGTCTTCATGAATGTCCATGTGGCTGAGCAGCAAGTTAACCTTTCACAGATGTGCTAAAGAAGAAGAGTTGGCTTTTATTTTATGTACTTTTCCCTGGACTGTGTTGAATGACTATCATCTACAAGTTCAGGCTACTTTTTGCTGAGGATTAATGCACTGGGAGAGCTGAGAGAAAATTGAACAGTAGAGCTGTCTTTTTCTTGACCAGTTCACCTTAGTTTCCCAAACTCTAAGTCTTTCCCTAATTCTTTCTCCTTTTTATTGTAGTAAAATGAACAGAACACAAAATTCACCATTTTGATCATTTTACAATTCACTGTACCATTCAGTGGAATTTAGTACTGTCACAATGTTGTGCAACTATCACCACTGTCCAGCTGCAAAACATTTTCATCACCCCAAGAGGAAACCTACATCCATTTTAAGGAGTCATTTCCTATTTCCCTCTCTTCCAAACCCCTGGCAACAACTAACGTACAATATCTTCTGTGTGTATGGATTTGCCACTGCTGGACATTTCATATAAATGGAACCATACAATATGTAGCCTTTCGTGCCTGACTTATTTCCCTTAGTTGCATCCATGATGTAGCATGTATCAGAAATCCATTCACTTTTATGGCTGAATTCCCTGATCCTGTTCTCTTCATACTGTTTGAATACAAAAGTAAAAATATGTTGAGAGTGAAGCTCTGTTTTAATGGCACATCTATTACGCCAATTCATTTAAAGAAGGTGAAAATGGAGATACTGTTGTGAAATGATCATCGTTAAGAAGCCTCAGCCAATTTGATAATGAAAAGTTTGGGAAATGTTGCAAAAAATTATCTGCTTTATATTAAAAGCCTTTTAAACAAGGATTCAGGAGATTGTCTTTTTCTTGCAGGTAACTTAAATGAGGCAGAAAGAAATAACTGCCCTTTAAAACAGATTTGAAAGGATTCAATTTATTCTTAATAGATGAATGCGAGGACAGGAAGTTCACATCCAGTATGGACTCCCTGTCCAAACACTGTTTAGCGTTCTAGCCACCACTATCGAATTATATTTCTTGAGAGTAAGGCAGCTCAATTCCTGCATATTACTTTTTAAAATTCATCTATCAAATCCATTAATACAGTATAAACAAGAGATGTTCATGTTTAAGTGCAGTTCAAATATCAGGTATAAAGAACCCCCAGTAAGAAAAAGAATCCTATATCTCTTGCCAGAATGTGGTCAGCTCTGGGGTGCTTTGCTAGCTGAAAGACACATTCATTATTAAGAGGATACAGGCTGTTTAAGAGGGATGAGAGCCAAAAAATTTTAACTACATGTATGTGTTAAGAACAGTGCTAGGTTATCTCATATTCTATATCAATCAAGGCTCACCATTTTACATACGTGAAAAGCGAAGTTAAAAGTGTATTAGTAGGGCTTCCCTGGTGGCACAGTGGTTAAGGATCTGCCTGCCAGTGCAGGGGACATGGGTTTGAGCCCTGGTCCGGGAAGATCCCACATGCCACGGAGCAACAAAGACTGTATGCCACAACTACTGAGCCTGCGCTCTAGAGCCCATGAACCACAACTACTGAAGCCCACACACCTAGACTCCATGCTCAGCAACAACGAGAAGCCACCACAATGAGAAGCCCTCGCACTGCAACAAAGAGTAGCCCCCTCTCACCGCAACTAGATAAAGCCTGTGCACAGCAACGAAGAGCCTACGCAGCCAAATATAAATAAAGAAAGAAATCTATTTTTATTTATTTATTTATTATTATTATTATTTTTTTGCGTTACGCGGGCCTCTCACTGTTGTGACCTCTCCCGTTGCGGAGCACAGGCTCCGGACGCGCAGGCTCAGCAGCCATGACTCACAGGCCCAGCCGCTCCGCGGCATGTGGGATCTTCCCGGACCGGGGCATGAACCGGTGTCCCCTGCATCGGCAGGCGGTCTCTCAACCACTGCGCCACCAGGGAAGCCCAGAAATCTATTTTTTAAAAAGTGTTTTACTAACTTACTAAAACGCATGCAATCAGTACATTTGAGCAAGAATTCAATCCCAAGTCTGTCACACTGAAGTTTAAGCTAATACTTGAGATTAATAAAAACAGCACCAAATTAAAAGTTCAGAGGTATTTTTAATTTCATACTCTTTCACTAACGCTCTTTGGCAGATGTTGAAAAGTTATCTGATAACATGAAACAGATAGTTTCCGTGAAAATGCTCTGTATGTTAAAAACAGGAGACTTAATATGACAGAGTATTCATCAAGAACCAACAAATAACAAAAGACAAATTAGGATAAATATGAACATCATATCTAAAAAACCCTATTGAACCAACCATAGGAGCCAGAAACTTAGGAATCACCATCACTGACAGCTGTTTCTCCCTCGCCCTCATCCTCAACCCACCACCAGTGCTAACAATGATACTGCCTACATACCTCTAGAATCTGTCCACATCTTTCCACCAAAATGACCACCACACCCTGGTCCCAGCCACCATTATGCCCAATTTCTACAAAAGTCTCCTAACTTGTTTCCTCGCTTCCACTCTTTCTCCCTGCAGTGTATTCTCCACTCGGTAGCAAAATGATAGGTTGAAAATGCAGTTGGGTATGTTCCACACACTCACCTTCAACAAAAAAAGTTCAATGCTTTTCTATTACTCTTAAAGTCTGAAACTTTAAACATAAGCCTGCACGATCAAGCTCCTACCCACACTTGTAGCTCCATTATAGTCCCATGCTCCCCCAACAGCCCCAGCTTTCTGGCCAGTTCCTCCAACACAGCATATGCTTTCCTCTTATAGGGTTTTTGCTATTCCTTATGCTCAGAAATCTCTCCCCAATGTCCCTATCTGGTTAATACCTACTCATCCCTCAGATATCAGCTGAAACATCCCTAAATAAACTTCTAATCTCCATGATGAGATCAAATCCTCCCTAAAATATGCTCTCATGGTACCATGTTCCTCTCCTTGGCACTTATCAGAGTTGTAATTCTACATGTAGAGTATGAACCTTGAATATCTATTCACTCTCTGGACTGTTAGAACTCACAAAGGGCAGGTCAAGCTTCTTCACTCACAAAATTTCACAAGTCTTTTTGCTAGCACCCAGCACAGTGCTTAAACATAACACGTGCTCAATAAGTATTTCCTGCATGAACAACAATAAATTGGTACAGTGTAGCAACATCCACCAAAATCATAAGGGCATAAACTCTATGATGCAGAAGTCCCATTCTGAATGAAGTAAACTGAGACAAAGCATATATATTCAAAGGTGCTCACACAGAAATGTTCATTACATTCACGTTTTATAATATTAAAAACTTCTGACTTTTATATGTTCATCAGTGAGCAAAGGAACAATGCAGCATTAAAAATAAATAAATAAACAAGTGGGACCTAATGAAACTTAAAAGCTTTTGCACAGCAAAGGAAAGTATAAACAAGATGAAAAGACAACCCTCAGAATGGGAGAAAATATTTGCAAACGAATCAACAAAGGATTAATCTTCAAAATATATAAATAGGTCATGCAGCTCACCATTAAAGAAACAAACAAACCAATCAAAAAATGGGCAGAAGACCTAAATAGACATTTCTCCAAAGAAGACATACATTTGGCCGAGAGGCATATGAAAAGCTGCTCAACATCACTAATTAATATTAAAGAAATGCAAATCAAAACTACAATGAGGTATCACCTCACACCGGTTAGAATGGGCATCATCAGAAAGTCTACAAAAAACAAATACTGGAGAGGGTGTGAGGAAAGGGAACCCTCTTGCACTGCTGGTGGGAATGTAAACTGATACAGCCACTATGGAGAACAGTATGGAGGTTCCTTTAAAACTAAAAATAGAATTACCACATGATCCAGCAATCGGACTACTGGGCATATACCCAGAGAAAACCAAAATTCAAAAAGACATATGTACCCCAATGTTCAAGGCAGCACTATTCACAATAAGTAGGTCATGGAAGCAACCTAAATGCCCATCGACAGATGGCAGGATAAAGAAGATGTGGTACGTATATACAATGGAATATTACTCAGAGATAAAAAAAGAATGAAATTGGGTCATTTGTGGAGACGTGGATGGACCTGGAGACTGTCATACACAATGAAGTAAGTCAGAAAGAGAAAAACAAATATTGTATATTAATGCAGATATGTGGAATCTAGAAAAATGGTACAGATGGACCAGTTTGCAAGGCAGAAATAGAGACACAGATGTAGAGAACAAATGTATGGACACCAAGAGGGGAAAGCGGGGCAGGGCGGGGGTCGGTGGTGGTGAGATGAATTGGAAGATTGGGATTGACATATATACACTAATATGTGTAAAATAGATAACTAATAAGAACCTGCTGTATAAAATATAAATAAATTTTTAAAATTCAAAAATAAATTTTAAAAAACTAATTAATTAAATAGTTAAAAAAAAAGAATGAGGTTGGAAGACTGTCAAAACAGCACACAGATCTCACACTCAAGCCACGGAAGATGAGAAAGGGCCTTAAGTCCCACACTTCGGATGACATCTCCCTGCCTCCCAAGTCTCAGTCCCACTGGGCTAGCTTTGGCAAGGGGACAGAGCTGTATCAGGAGCCGCTGCTGCCATAGCTGGATCAAGTTCCAGTTTTGGTCTATCATCCAACAACTAGCCAGACTCGCCTAGCATCTCAGCTGAGAGGAACCAAATAGGATAGCTCAAAAGAATAGGCCTCATACAGCATCAGCCTGAAGGAGTTTATGACCCTGGAAGAAATGGATCAGAAAAAAGGATCCGGGGGACTTCCCTGGTGGTGCACTGGCTAAAGACTCTGCACTCCCAATGCAGGGGGCCCGGGTTCATTACGTGGTCATGGAATTAGATCCCACACGCATGCTGCAACTAAGAGTTTGTATGCCACAACCAGGGAGCCCACCGGCTGCAACTAAGACCAGGCACAACCAAAAAAGAAATCAATCAATAAAATACAACAAATATTAAAAAAAAGATTTCTGGAAGAATACGGTATTAACTTTTTTTTTTTTGCTTTATAACAAATTTAATCAGTTATACATATACATGTTTCCATATCCCCTCCCTTTTGCGTCTCCCTCCCACCCTCCCTATCCCACCCCTCCAGGCGGTCACAAAGCACTGAGCTGATCTCCCTGTGCTATGCGGCTGCTTCCCACTAGTTATCTACCTTACATTTGGTAGTGTATATATGTCCATGCCGCTCCTTCACTTTGTCACAGCTTACCCTTCCCCCTCCCCATATCCTCAAGTCCATTCTCTAGTAGGTCTGTGTCTTTATTCCTGTCTTACCCCTATGTTCTTCATGACATTTTTTTCCTTAAATTCCATATATATGTGTTAGCATACAGTATTTGTCTTTCTCTTTCTGACTTACTTCACTCTGTATGACAGACTCTAGGTCTATCCACCTCATTACAAATAGCTCAATTTCATTTCTTTTTATGGCTGAGTAATATTCCATTGTATATATGTGCCACATCTTCTTTACCCATTCATCCGATGATGGACACTTAGGTTGTTTCCATCTCCGGGCTATTGTAAATAGGGCTGCTATGAACATTTTGGTACATGTATCTTTTTGAATTATGGTTTTCTCAGGGTATATGCCCAGTAGTGGGATTGCTGGGTCATATGGTAGTTCTATTTGTAGTTTTTTAAGGAACCTCCATACCATTCTCCATAGCGGCTGTACCAATTCACATTCCCACCAGCAGTGCAAGAGTGTTCCCTTTTTTCCACACCCTCTCCAGCATTTATTGTTTCTAGATTTCTTGATGATGGCCATTCTGACTGGTGTGAGATGATATCTCATTGTAGTTTTGATTTGCATTTCTCTAATGAGTAAAGATGTTGAGCATCCTTTCATGTGTTTGTTGGCACTCTGTATATCTTCTGTGGAGAAATGTCTATTTAGGTCTTCGGCCCATTTTTGGATTGGGTTGTTTCTTTTTTTGTTATTGAGCTGCATGAGCTGCTTATAAATTTTGGAGATTAATCCTCTGTCAGTTGCTTCATTTGCAAATATTTTCTCCCATTCTGAGGGTTGTCTTTTGGTCTTGTTTATGGTTTCCTTTGCTGTGCAAAAGCTTTTAAGTTTCATTAGGTCCCATGTGTTTATTTTTGTCTTTATTTCCATTTCTCTAGGAGGTGGGTCAAAAAGGATCTTGCTGTGATTTATGTCATAGAGTGTTCTGCCTATGTTTTCCTCTAAGAGTTTGATAGTGTCTGGCCTTACATTTAGGTCTTTAATCCATTTTGAGCTTATTTTTGTGTATGGTGTTAGGGAGTGATCTAAACTCATACTTTTACATGTCCCTATCCAGTTTTCCCAGCACCACTTATTGAAGAGACTGTCCTTTCTCCACTGTACATTCCTGGCTCCTTTATCAAAGATAAGTTGACCATATGTCCGTGGGTTTAACTCTGGGCTTTCTATCCTGTTCCATTGATCTATCTTTCTGTTTTTGTGCCAGTACCATACTGTCTTGATTACTGTAGCTTTGTAGTATAGTCTGAAGTCAGGGAGCCTGATTCCTCCAGCTCCATTTTTCGATCTCAAGATTGCTTTGGCTATTCGGGGTCTTTTGTGTTTCCATACAAATTGTGAAATTTTTTGTTCTAGTTCTGTGAAAAAAGTCAGTGGTAGTTTGAAAAGGATTGCATTGAATCTGTAGATTGCTTTGGGTAGTAGAGTCATTTTCACAATGTTGATTCTTCCAATCCAAGAACATGGTACATCTCTCCATCTATTTGTATCATCTTTAATTTCTTTCATCAGTGTCTTATAATTTTCTGCATACAGGTCTTTTGTCTCCTTAGGTAGGTTTATTCCTAGATATTTTATTCTTTTTGTTGCAATGGTAAATGGGAGTGTTTCCTTGATTTCACTTTCAGATTTTACATCATTAGTATATAGGAATGCCAGAGATTTCTGTGCATTAATTTTGTATCCTGCTACTTTACCAAATTCATTGATTAACTCTAGTAGTTTTCTGGTAGCATCTTTAGGATTCTCTATGTATAGTATCATGTCATCTGCAAACAGTGACAGCTTTACTTCTTCTTTTCCAATTTGGATTCCTTTTATTTCCTTTTCTTCTCTGATTGCTGTGGCTAAAACTTCCAAAACTATGTTGAATAAGAGTGGTGAGAGTGGGCAACCTTGTCTTGTTCCTGATCTTAGTGGAAATGGTTTCAGTTTTTCACCATTGAGGACGATGCTGGCTGTGGGTTTGTAATATATGGCCTTTATTATGTTGAGGAAAGTTCCCTCTATGCCTACTTTCTGCAGGGTTTTTATCATAAATGGGTGTTGAATTTTGTCGAAAGCTTTCTCTGCATCTATTGAGATGATCACATGGTTTTTCTCCTTCAATTTGTTAATATGGTGTATCACGTTGATTGATTTGCATATATTGAAGAATCCTTGCATTCCTGGAATAAACCCCACTTGATCATGGTGTATGATCCTTTTAATGTGCTGTTGGATTCTGTTTGCTAGTATTTTGTTGAGGATTTTTGCATCTATGTTCATCAGTGATATTGGCCTGTAGTTTTCTTTCTTTGTGACATCTTTGCCTGGTTTTGGTATCAAGGTGATGGTGGCCTCGTAGAATGAGTTTGGGAGTGTTCCTCCCTCTGCTATATTTTGGAAGAGTTTCAGAAGGATAGGTGTTAGCTCTTCTCTAAATGCTTGATAGAATTCGCCTGTGAAGCCATCTGGTCCTCGGCTTTTGTTTGTTGGAAGATTTTTTATCACAGTTTCAATTTCAGTGCTTGTGATTGGTGTATTCATATTTTCTATTTCTTCCTGATTCAGTCTTGGCAGGTTGTGCATTTCTAAGAATTTGTCCATTTCTTCCAGGTTGTCCATTTTATTGGCATAGAGTTGCTTGTAGTAATCTCTCATGATCTTTTGTATTTCTGCAGTGTCAGTTGTAACTTCTCCTTTTTCATTTCTAATTCTATTGATTTGAGTCTTCTCCCTTTTTTTCTTGATGAGTCTGGCTAATGGTTTATCAATTTTGCTTATCTTCTCAAAGAACCAGCTTTTAGTTTTATTGATCTTTGCTATCGTTTCCTTCATTTCTTTTTCATTTATTTCTGATCTGATTTTTATGATTTCTTTCCTTCTGCTAACTTTGGGATGTTTTTGTTCTTCTTTCACTATTTGCTTATGTGCAAGGTTAGGTTGTTTATTTGAGATGTTTCCTGTTTCTTAAGGTGGGATTGTATTGCTATAAACTTTCCCCTTAGAACTGCTTTTGCTGCATCCCATAGGTTTTCGGTCGTCGTGTCTCCATTGTCATTTGTTTCTAGGTATTTTTAAATTTCCTCTTTGATTTCTTCAGTGATCACTTCGTTATTAAGTCGTGTATTGTTTAGCCTCCATGTGTTTGTATTTTTTACAGATCTTTTCCTGTAATTGATATCTAGTCTCATAGCATTGTGGTCGGAAAAGATACTTGATACAATTTCAATTTTCTTTAATCTACCAAGGCTTGATTTGTGACCCAAGATATGATCTATCCTGGAGAATGTTCCATGAGCACTTGAGAAAAATGTGTATTCTGTTGTTTTTGGATGGAATGTCCTATAAATATCAATTAAGTCCATCTTGTTTAATGTATCACTTAAAGCTTGTGTTTCCTTATTTATTTTCATTTTGGATGATCTGTCCATTGGTGAAATAGGTTGTTGAAGTCCCCTGCTATGATTGTGTTACTGTTGATTTCCCCTTTTATGGCTGTTAGTATTTCCCTTATGTATTGAGTTGCTCCTATGTTAGGTGAATAAATATTTTCAATTGTTATATCTTCTTCTTGAATCGATCCCTTGATCATAATGTAGTGTCCTTCTTTGTCTCTTCTAGTAGTCTTTATTTTAAAGTCTATTTGTCTGATATGAGAATTGCTACTCCAGCTTTCTTTTGGTTTCCATTTGCATGGAATATCTTTTTCCATCCCCTTACTTTCAGTCTGTATGTGATTCTAGGTCTGAAGTGGGTCTCTTGTAGACAGCATATATATGGGTCTTGTTTTTGTATCCATTCAGCCAATCTGTATCTTTTGGTGGGAGCATTTAGTCCATTTACATTTAAGGTAATTATCAATATGTATGTTCCTCTTCCCATTTTCTTAATTGTTTTGGGTTCGTTATTGTAGGTCTTTTCCTTCTGTTGTGTTTCTTGCCTAGAGAAGTTCCTTTAGCATTTGTTGTAAAGCTGGTTTCGTGGTGCTGAACTCTCTCAGCTTTTGCTTGTCTGTAAACGTTTTAATTTCTCCATCTAATCTGAATGAGATCCTTGCTGGGTAGAGTAATCTTGGTTGCAGGTTTTTCTCCTTCATCACTTTAATTATGTCCTGCCACTCCCTTCTGGCTTGTAGAGTTTCTGCTGAGAGATCAGCTGTTATCCTGATGGGGATTCCCTTGTGTGTTATTTGTTGTTTTTGCCTTGCTGCTTTTAATATGATTTCTTTGTGTTTAATTTTTGACAGTTTGATTAATATGTGTCTTGGCGTATTTCTCCTTGGATTTATTCTGTATGGGACTCTCTGTGCCTCCTGGACTTGATGAACTATTTCCTTTCCCATATTAGGGAAGTTTTCAACTATAATCTCTTCAAATATTTTCTCAGTCCCTTTCTTTTTCTCTTCTTCTTCTGGAACCCCTATAATTCGAATGTTGGTGCGTTTAATGTTGTCCCAGAGGTCTCTGAGACTGTCCTCAGTTCTTTTCATTCTTTTTTCTTTATTTTGCTCTGCATCAGTTATTTCCACTATTTTGTCTTCCACCTCACTTATCCGTTCTTCTGCCTCAGTTATTCTGCTATTGATCCCATCTAGAGTATTTTTTATTTCATGAATTGTGTTTTTAATCGATGCTTGATTCATCTTTAGTTCTTCTAGGTCCTTGTTAACTGTTTCTTGCATTTTGTCTATTCTATTTCCATGATTTTGGATCTGGGAAATAGAATCTTGGATCATCTTTACCATCATTATTCTGAATTCTTTTTCAGGTAGACTGCCTATTACCTCTTCATTTGTTAGGTCTGGTGGGTTTTTATCTTGCTCCTTCTCCTGCTGTGTGTTTTTCTGTCTTCTCATTTTGCTTATGTTACTGTGTTTGGGGTCTCCTTTTTGCAGGCTGCAAGTTCGTAGTTCCCGTTGTTTTTGGTGTCTGTCCCCAGTGGCTAAGGTTGGTTTAGTGGGTTGTGTAGGCTTCCTGGTTGAGGGGACTAGTGTCTGTGTTCTGGTGGATGAGGCTGGATCTTGTCTTTCTGGTGGGCAGGTCCACGTCTGGTGGTGTGTTTTGGGGTGTCTGCGGACTTTTTATGATTTTAGGCCACCTCTCTGCTAATGGGTGGCGTTGTGTTCCTGTCTTGCTAGTTGTTTGGCTTAGGGTGTCCAACACTGTAGCTTGCTGGTCTTTGAGTGAAGCTGGGTGCTGGTGTTGAGATGGAGATCTCTGGAAGATTTTTGCCATTTGATATTATGTGGAGCTGGGAGGTCTCTTGTGGACCAGTGTCCTGAAGTTGGCTCTCCCACCTCAGAGGCACAGCACTGACTCCTGGGTCCTCAATTTGGGATGATGTGTTGTCTATTCATGTATTCCACAGATGCAGGGTACATCAAGTTGATTGTGGAGCTTTAATCCGCTGCTTCTGAGGCTGCTGGGAGAGGTTTCCCTTTCTCTTCTTTGTTCTCACAGCTCCTGGATCTCAGCTTTGTATTTGGCCCCGCCTCTGCGTGTAGGTCGCTGGAGGGCGTCTGTTCTTCGCTCAGACAGGACAGGGTTAAAGGAGCAGCCTCTTCGGGGACTCTGGCTCACTCAGGCCAGGCGGGAGAGAGAGGAACGGAGTGCGGGGTGAGCCTGCAGCGGCAGAGGTCGGCGTGACGTTGCAGCAGCCCGAGGCGCGCCCGTGCGTTCTCCCAGGGAAGCCGCCCCTGGATCCCGGGACCTCGGCAGTGGCGGGCTGCACAGGCTCCCGGAAGGGCGGTGTGGGCAGTGACCTGCACTCGCACACAGGCTTCTTGGCGGCGGCAGCAGCAGCCCCAGCGTCCCACGCCCATCGCTGGGCTCCGCGCTTTCAGTCGCGACTCGCGCCCGTCTGTGGAGCCCCTTTAATCAGCGCTCTCAATCCCCTCTCCTCGCGCACCAGGAAACCAAGAGGGAAGAAAAAGTCTCTTGCGTCTTCGGCAGCTCCAGAGTTTTCCCGGACTCCCTGCCGGCTAGCTGTGGCACATTAGCCCCCTTCAGGCTGAGTTCTCGCCGCCAGCCCCAGTCCTCTCCCTGCGCTCTGACTGAAGCCCGAGCCTCAGCTTCCAGCGCTGCGCACCCCAGCAGGCGAGCAGACAAGCCTCTCGGGATGGTGAGTGCCGCTTGGCACCAATCCTCTGTGTGGGGATCTCTCCGCTTTGCCCTACCCAGGTATGTGGGGAGTTTCTTGCCTTTTGGGAGGTCTGGGGTCTTCTGCCAGCGTTCAGTAGATGTTCTGTAGGAGTTGTTCCACGTGTAGCTGTATTTCTGGTGTATCCGTGGGGAGGAAGGTGATCTCCGCGTCTTACTCTTCCGCCATCTTACCCGGAAGTCTCACGGTATTAACTTTTGCTTACCTTTTTTATTTTTATTTTTTATTTTTTTAAATTTCATTTTATTTATTTTTTATTTTTTGCGGTACACGGGCCTCTCACTGTTGTGGCCTCTCCTGTTGCGGAGCACAGGCTTCGGATGCGCAGGCTCAGCGGCCGTGGCTCATGGTCCCAGCCGCTCTGCGGCATGTGGGATCTTCCTGGACTAGGGCATGAACCCGTGTCCCCTGCATCGGCAGGCGGACTCTTAACCACTGCGCCACCAGGGAAGCCCTGCTTATCTTTTTTAAAGGAACTTTGAAAGCAATGAAACGAGTCGCAGGCATCTGCTGTCCAACTGGGAGATAGTCTTTCCACTTACTAATATATTTTTTGTTAGGCAAATTTTATGTTAGGCTGTCTACCTGCATAGGATGAATGCGCCCTGAAAATGGAAATCATATCCGTCTATAATAGGTCCCTCTTCTTTCTGCTTTGCATTTTGCTGCTCCACTTATTTACCCCCACCTTGTAATAAGCTATACTTCCCTTGTTCCTGTTTTCCCATCTTGAAAACAGATAAAAGGCAACAAAGCAATGCAAAAGTCTCAACAAATAAGGGATATCTAAACCCAGAGATGGCCAGAACTTCTGTATCCCTGATAAAACCTAGCCTGGTGTTGACTACTATGGTATCATTAATACATGCATGTTGACTGAAAGAGTTAGAACTCAATTCTTCCACTTCACAGTTTAGTTTTAGTCCTCATACAAAACCTGATAATAAAATTTCTTAATGCTAGGAATCACAGGGAACAATAATATCTGAACTGACTTCTGTAAGATGAGTGAGAACTAAGGTTAATTCGGTGTATCTGAAGCATAGAAAGTGAAGACAATACAGGCACAAGATGGGGCTAGAGAAGCAGAGAGGATTCTAGACAACACGGAGTCTTAAAGGCCAACAGTTTGTTTTCTATTCTCAAAACAATGGTTTTGAATGCTGTCTATAAGCAATGTTCCAACTTGATTTTAAGGTTTCTTGTGTGAAGAATGGATTGGAAGGACACTAGTTAGGACCTAATTGCAACAGACAGGCAAGTTCAGTATTAGGATGTTGAGGAAGAGTTGACAGATTCAAAAGAAATTCAGGATATAAACTGAAGCAGACTTAATGGGCTATGAGATGGAGGAAGGAAGGTCTTAGCGAATTAAAGGATTTACTGCACACATGAGCAAAGTCTCAAAATTAATCATTTGAACGTACAGAGGTAGAACTCTCAAATGACACCAGTTAGGAAGCAACAGTACGCCCTTTATAATTCCTAGAGACAACACAAATCAACTGTTTCGATGGAAAATTCGGCAGTACCCGTGCGTTTTTTCACTCAAACTTAGTTCCAGTTCCTCTTACTCACGTTTTCTCTGCCAAAACAACACAGCTTGAGGAATAGAAGGGGATTCCATTTTGGTAATTAAGGAGTGTCCCCAACACTGACAGTCCCATCTTAAAAAGCAGTCCCTCTGCATTTTACCCGAGGAGCAATGGCCAGAGCCTCCCTTTTAAAACGATGGGGGGAAATCAGAACATCTCACACTGTCCCTTTCAGCCACTGTGAACTAAGCCGCGAGACGATCAATACCCCCTAGCACAGCGTGGACGGGGCAGCACGCGGGGGCAACAGTGACAGGAGACAGCACAAGAGACGAAGCCGAGGCCCAGGGGCTCTGACCTCCACCAGCAACGCCCAGGGGCCAAGGCATATTACCTTTCCAGGATGTGTTTTCCGCCCTTCCTCCTGACAGACGAACGTCCGGAAAAGCCGCGACGCTGACCCCAGTGCCCATGTGCATGATGCCACTGGCTCATGTCACCCCCAACATGCCACCCAACCAACGCCAAGAGTGCCAAAGCCACCAACCCGGCAGCCCTGGTGCCAGCACAAGGCCCCGAACCACAAGCGCCTAGGCACAATCCCACGCAGCTCACGCACCTCCTTCTACTGTGCATGCGCCACCACCAGTCCAGATGACGTCCTCACACCGGAGGACTGAGAAGCTTCATTAGGAAAGAGGACTCTGATGCCTGCAATTTCCCTTCTTAGCCAGAGGCTGGTAGCGGAGGTTCATTAGTTCGTGTGTGTACCTTCAGAATTCCAATCATACGGGACATGGAAAGTTGTCCCACTCTCCCAGTTTCCTGTGTGGTTCTTTCAGGTATTTCCCAAGTGCTTACATTCACACTTGTTCGATCTTGTATGTATTTCTACATAATGGATATCCTGTATTTTATAGAAGAGCAGTATCCTATACACAGTCTACAATCTGTCTTGGATAGTGATTTTCCCAGTCAATTTTTGTGTACATCCATTCTATTCTCTTTAATAGCTGCATCACATTACATAATTTACATGGCCAATCCAATATTGATGGACTTTTAGTTGTTTTCAGTTTGGGGGTATTTTGTTTGTTTTTTTGTTTTTGGCCTCTGTTACAGATAGGCTGCAATGTGAACCTCTTTATACATGTGTAGAGCTATATATAAATTTCTAGATGTAGAATTTCTGGAATGAAAGAGATGCAAACTTAAAATATTGAAAGATTTTCAATCAATCTAATCTGCCTAATCAACCTTCAAAAATATTCTATCAAATTATACTCCACTCATAGTGAAACATTTATTGGGTTTCTATTATGTGCCTAGTATCATGCTGGAGGTTGGTTGACAGTATGTATTTACATTTTAGACAATACCAAAAACAGCCTGAGAGAGATATAAGAGTGGAGCTCAAGTATAACATTTCCTCACAGTATCAGGCATAGGGATCTGTACCTGTTAGAAAAACTATGAATCCTGCCAGAAGTGGAACAGCAAAGAACAGCATGTCCTACAGTAGGTCTGAAGGTATAATAGCATACTAAATTCCATTGTTATTTATAATAACAAGTGTTTTTTCTTAGGTTCACTTTTTAGTTTCTAATTTCTGAAAGTATCTTACATACACAGTTCGTAATCTTCACAACCATTTGAGCTGGGTAAGCTGAGTCAGGAAGGTCAGAATTATTGAATGAATGAATGAATGAATGATTGAGTAAAAAGATCACTAGCTTTAATGTATCTGGGACAGTCATAATCTAACCAAGTTTCAATCCACGTGCATTTATTTACAATTCTGAAAACTTCCACATAATTACAAATGGGTCAATACTAGTAAAGTACTATTTGGATAAAGAAAAGATACAAGTGAGCACAAAATAGTTTACAAACTTACAATTAGGCACATTCAATTTGGTGCTAAGTCATAAAATATTCTTTTGCAATTTATGAAAAATATCCAATAGGCATGTAATGGCCAGAAAGTACAAATGATAGAAATGTCTATAGACATGACAATGTACAAATTGTGACATAAATCTATCAGAAACTAGAAAATCTATGTTGGCCTTATAGTTCCAGCTTGCTAAAAGATACAGGCTTTGGGTGGGAACACAAAAAAATCCAGACCTGGGCATAACAGGGTTTCCAGAAAGTATGGGAAGTAGCAAAGAGTAGGCCTCTCGATGGGAGTGGGTGCAACATGAGATGAAACAATGCTTTAGTGTGTATGCAGTATGCTGGGATGGAAAATATAGGAGCAAAGGATATTTGGAGAATTAGACAGCTAAGTATTTGACACTAACAAAATCGACCAGTATCCCATAGGGCCTCAGGTACCATGCAAGGGTTTGAGGGATTCCAGTATTTAATTAAATTGCAATGTGACAATGGGAAGAATTAAGGGGAGCCTCAGGGGTAGATGAACTGGGGATGTTACACCAAGACATGTCTCAGTTAACCTGATGGGTTCAAAATGCAGGAAGTGGGTATACGGGAAAAGACAATACCCTAACTATAAGAATAAAGGTTTAGGTCAGGGTAGGGCCTGATGTTCCTAAGTGTTGAAATAGAGCTCTTTAGTTTCTTCCCCCTACATGTAAGATTCTTTTAGAGGTTCAGATGAAGCTGAGTCTGCAAGCTAATGTTAAATGGCTGGAACTAGGGAGAGAAAATAAGTTACATAGGCTCGGAACCAGGAAAAGCCTAACTAAGGGTTTGCCTCAATAGAATTGAATGTTGGAACTGAATATTTTAATATGTAAACATTTTACTGATACCAAAATGTGTCTTACCACACTTCCCCCAATCTCACACCACCCACCCTGACCTGCAGTAGCTATGGGTCCCTTGATTTCCATGGAAATATAGAGAAAAGAGACACTGATCTGGCTTGCAGGTATTTAGTAAGTTGTTAGCCTCACATCACATACTAGTATCATGTAAGTAGGCCATCTGAAGTAGGAAGCTCAGGGGAAAAACCTTGAGAAAAACTTAAAGCTTAAGCTACATCTCTATACTACAACACCTTTCACAATTTCTCCTCAGATAAGCATCATATCCATCAGTGAAACAACTCATATCTCATAATAGGAAAAACAGGCCTAAAAATTAAACGTGTGTCTTTGGAGGTCCTATCTATGGGATATCTTCCTGGTACTAGAAAAGTCTCCAGAAAGATCAATCTTTGCACCCCTCCCTGAAAGCTTACCACCAAGGAAAATGACTAGATCCATACATTTCCTCCCTCAAACCAGCTAACCTCACATATAAATCAACAGCCACTCAGCTCTTACTCACATTATCACAGTCACAAGAGCGGTTAGGGAGAAAAGCACTAACCACGGCAACTAAAACAGACGCAATCCAGGCCAAGTTGGGCTGATGACAGATATCTGCTCCTTACGCTTGGGTGCATAATGCGACTCACCACAATGCCTTTTTCAGAGACCCTTTTTAAACTTTCTCCACAAAATCCAACAGGTCAAGTTCGTTCATGATGCTTCAAGATAAACAATCGTCACGAGAAAAACATGCAATATGTCTTACAATGTTGGAGTCCTTAAAAATATGACAAGGGAATAACCATGTAGACAAAATCTGAGCATTTAAAAAAACCTGTATTCTACAAACATACCAGTGAATTCTATTAATAAGGTAATATGACATAAAACAAAATGAGAAATACATGTAAGGCTGTTCTCTTTAGTGTACAGAATTCATGGCAGTTGCTGCACTATTGAGCTACTTATATCTATATCTGTCTGCTCTGGTAATACAAAATGAGGCCAAAGTGTGTCAACCTGTTTCCCACAGAAGCCAACAAATCTACATGAATCTCTTTTCTCCTGGGCCCTTTCACCTTATCTGCTCCCAGTTCTCCACGAATGTCCTCTTCTCTAATTATTCTCCTTTTCATTTTGCTTGGCCTTGCACCCAAGCATGCAAGACAGAGAATCCTAGAGGTCCAAGATTCTAGAGTGGCTGTTTGCAAAGGGGAGGAGATTACAGTAACTGCCACACTGTATATACTTCTGTGCAAAGACAAAAGGGACATATTCAGAATGTCTCTCACATATAAAAGAGCTGGATGGTAGGATACCTGTGTGGCCCAAGGAACCAGAGGTAGCAAATTATGGGCAAAAGAATTGCAACCAAAGGCTGGAAGAGGAAAGATCTGCAACCAGCTCTGTCTCCTAGCTCTCTGCTATTTTCTTCCAATGGGCAGAGTCTATTTTGTGAAGCATCAAGCACTGAAAAGAAGACTGGGATTCTCAACTTTATATGATGTGGGCCCTCTGGTGTGAGTTCACTCCTGCCTGGTTCCCATCCGCTTGGTGCTCTGGACCTTCTTGTGTGAGGTGGATCCTGCTGGGTGCCTCGTCCCCTTGCTGATGTTGGCCCTCTGGTGTGAGGTCACTGCTGCCTGTTTCCCATTCAATTAGTGATGAGGGCCACTCATGTTAGGTCAGTTCTGCCTGGTCCCCATCTCAAGGTTATTTGTGCCCTCTAGTGTGAGGTCACTCATGCCTCTTTCCCATCACCTTACTGATGTGGGCTCTCTTGTGTGAGGAGGAACTTACTGGGTTCCTCACATTTTCATGATGTGGGCCATGTTGTGTGAGGTCACTCCGACCTGGTTCCCATCCCCTTGGTGATGTGGGCCCTCTGGTGTGAGGTCACTCATGCCTGGTATCCAGACCCTTTGTGATGTGGTCCTTCTGGTGTGATTTGAATCCTCCTGGGTGCCTTAAACCCTTGGTGATGTGGGCCCTATGCTTTATGGTCCCTCCTGCTGGGCATCTCACCTTTTTATGATACGGGCCCTATGTTGTGAGGTCAGTCCTACCTGATTCCCATCCCATTTGTGATGTTGGCCCTTTGGTGTGAGGTGGTTCCTGACTGGTTACCATCCGTTGGTGATGTGGGCCCTCTGATGTGAAGTGTATCCTGCTGGGTTCCTCTTCCCCTTGGTGATGTGGGCCCTCTGCTGTGAGGTGGTTCCTGCTTGTTACCTTGACTTTTTATGATGTGGGCCCTCTGGTGTGAGGTCACTCCTGCCTGATTCCCATCCCCTTTGTGATTTGGCCCTCTGGTGTGAGGTGGATTCTACTAGGTGCCTCTTTCCCTTGGTGATGCAGGCCCTCTGGTGTGAGGTCACTCCTGCTTGGTTTCCTCACATTTTTGTGTTTTGGGGCCTCTGCTGTGAGGTCACTCCTGCCTGCTTCCCATCCCCTTGGTGATGTGGGCCGTCTGGTGTGAGATGGTTCCTGATGGGTTCCCATCCACTGGGTGATGTTGGCCCTCTGGTGAGTGTTCACAACTGTAGGTTTCCTCACCTTTTTATGATGTGGGCCCTCATGTGTGAGGTCATTCCTGCCTGGTTTCCATGCCCTTGGTGATGTGCGCCCTCTGGTGTGAGGTGGAATCTGCTGGGTTCCTCATCCCACTGGTGATGTGGACCTTCTGGAGTGAGTTCACTCTCTCCTGGTTCCCATCCCCTTTATGATGTGGGCCCAATAGTGTGAGGTGGAGCCTACTGGGTGCCTCTTCCTCCTGGTGATGTGGGCCATCTTGTGTGAAGTCACTCCTGCTTGGTTTCTCACTTTTTTATGGTGTGGGCCCTCTGCTGTGCGGTCAGTCCTCCCTGGTTCCCATCCCCTTGCTGATATTGGCCCTCTGGTGTGAGGTGGATCCTGCTGGTTGCCTTATCCCCTTGGAGATATGGGGACTCTGGTGTGATATCACTATTGCCTGGTTCCCATCCCCTTGCTGATGTTGGCCCTCTGGTGTGAGGTCACTGCTGCCTGTTTCCCATTCAATTGGTGATGTGGGCCCCTGGTGTGAGGTCAGTCCTGCATGGTTCCCCTCCTGGCTGCCTCAAACCATTGGTGTTGTGGGCCCTATGTTGTGTGGTCACTCCTGTAGGGTTTCTCACTTTTTGTGATGTGGGCCCTCTGTTGTGAGGTCACTCCTGCCTGATTCCCATCCTGTTTGTGATGTGGGCACCCTGGTGTTAGATGGATATTGCTTGGTGCCTCATCCCCTTGGTGATGTGGGCCCTCTTGTGTTGGGTCACTCTTGCCTAGTTACCATCTCCTTGGTGGGCCATCTGGTGTGAGATGGTTCCTGCTGGGTTCCTCACCTTTTATGATGTGGGCCCTCTTGTGTGAGGTCATTACTACCTGGTTCCCATGCCCTTGGTGATGTGCACCCTCTGGTGTGAGGTCACTCCTGCTTGGTTTCTCACCTTTTTATGATGTGGGCCCTCATGTGTGAGGTCATTCCTGCCTGGTTCCCATGCACTTGGTGGTGTGAGGGGAATTCTGCTGGGTTTCTCATCCCCTTGGTGATGTGGGCCCTCTGGAGTCAGTTCACTCTCGCCTGGTTCCCATACCCTTGGTGATGTGGGCCCTCTGGTGTGAGGTGGATCCTGCTTGGTGCTTCATCCCCTTGGTGATATGCACCCTCTGGTGTGAGTTGGATTCTGCTGGGTTCCTCATCGGATTGATGATGTTTGCCCTCTGGTGTGAGGTGGTTCCTGCCTGGTTCCCATCCTCTTGGTGATGTGGCCATCTACTGTAAGGTCACAAGTGATGGGATTCTCAACTTTTTATGATGTGGGCCCTCTGGTGTGAGATCACTCAGGCCATTTTCCCATCCCCTTCGTGATGTGTGGACCCTGCTGTGAGGTCACCCTTGCTTGGTTTCTCAACTTTTTATGATGTGGGCCCTCTGGTGTGATGTCACTCCTGCCTGGTTCTCATCTCCTTGGTGATGTGGGCCCTGTGGTGTGAGGTGGATCCTGAAGGGTTCCTCATCACCTTGGTGATGTGTGCCCTCTGGTGTAAGGTCAGAACTGCTGGGTTCCTCACATTTTTATGATGTGGGCCCTCTGCTGTGAGGTCATTCCTGCCTGCTTCCCATCCCCTTAGTGATGTTGGCCCTCTGGTGTGAGGTGGATCCTGCTGGTTGCCTCATCCCCTTGCTGAAGTGGGCCCTCTGCTGTGAGGTGGATCCTGCTGGTTGCCTCATCCCCTTGCTGAAGTGGGCCCTCTGCTGTGAGGTGGTCCCTGCTGTGTTCCTCGCCTTTTTATGAGGTGGGCTTCTGCTCTGAGGTAGCTCCCGCTTGGTTCCAATTGCCATGGTGTTGTTGGCCTTCTGCTGTGAGGTGGATCCTGCTGAGTGCCTCATACCCCAGATGATGTGGGCCATCTAGGCTGAGGTCAGTTCTGCCTGGTTCATATCCCCTTGGTGATGTGGGCCCTCTGTGCTGAGGTCAGTTCTGCGTGGTTCATATCCACTTGGTGATGTGGGCCAACTGGGGTGAGGTCAGTTCTGCCTGGTTCATATTCCCTTGGTGATGTGGGCCCTCTAGCATGAGGACAGTTCTGTCTTGTTCATATCCCCTTGGTGATGAGAGCCCTCTGCTGTGAGGTCACACTTCCTTGGTTTCTCACCTTTTTATGATGTGGGCCACTGCTGTGAGGTCACTCTTGCTTGGTTTCTAAACTTTTTTGATGTGGGCCCTCTGATGTTAGGTCACTCCTGCCTGATTACCATCTATTTTGTGATGTGGGCCCTCTGGTGTGAGCTGGATCCTGCTGGGAGCCTCATGCCTTTCGTGATGTGGTCCCTCTTCTGTGAGGTCGTCCTGCATGGTTTCCATCCCTTTGGTGATGTGTGCCCTCTGGTGTGAGGTCACTCCTGCCTGGTTCCCATCCCCTTGATGATATAGGCCCTCTGCTGTGAGGTCACTCTTGCCTGGTTTCTCACCTTTTTATGATGTGGGACCTCTGGTGTGAGGTCACTCCTGCCTTAATCCCATGCACTTTTTGATGTGGGTCCTCTGCTGTGAGGTGGATATTGCTTGTTGCCTCATCCCCTTGATGATGTGGGCCCTCTTGTGTGACGTCACTCTTGCCTGGTTCCCATCCCCTTGGTGATGTGGGCCCTGTGGTTTTAGATGGATCCTGCTGGATGCCTCATCCCTTTGGTGATGTTTGCACTCTTGTGTGAGGTGGTTCCTGGTTGCTTCCCATCCCCTTGGTGATGTGGGTGCTCTGGTGTGAGGTGGATCCTGCTGGGTGCCGCATTCCTTTGGTGATGTGTGCCCCCTCTTGTGAGGTGGAATCTGCTGGGTTCCTCATCCCCTTGGTGATGTGGGCCCACTTGTGTGAGGTCACTCTTTCCTGGTTCCCTTCTACTTGGTGATGTGGGCCCTCTGGTGTGAGGTGGATCTTGCTGGGTGTCTCATCCCCTTCGTGATGTGGGCCCTCTGGTGTGAGTTGGATCCTGCTGGGTTCCTCATCACCTTGGTGATGTTGGCCCTCTGCTGTGAGGTGATTCTTGCCTGGTTCCGCCCTTGGTGATGTGGGCCCTCTAGTGTGAGGTCGCAACTCATGGGTTCCTCATATTTTTATGATGACCGCCCTCTGTGGTGAGGTCACTGTTGGCTGGTTTCTCACATTTTTATGATGTGGGCACTCTGGTGTGTGTTCACTCCTGCCTTGCTCCCATCCCATTTATGATGTGGGCCCTCTGGTGTGAGGTGGATCCTACTAGTTGCCTCTTCCCCTTGGTGATGTGGGCTCTCTGGTGAGAGGTCACTCCTGCTTGGTTTCTCACCTTTTTATGATGTGGGCCCTCTGGTGTGAGGTCACTCCTGCCTGGTTCCCATCCCCTTGGTGATGTGGGCCCTCTGCTGTGAGGTCACTCTTGCTTGGTTTCTCATCTTTTTTTTTAAACATTTAACAAGTATTTATTAAGTACTTATTATGCAGCAGGCATTGTTTTACATATACAGAGACATCAGTTAACAAAACAGATGATGTCTTTATCTTCTTGGAAGTTATGGGGAAGAAGAAAGAAAGAAAGAAAGATGATAAGTACTGGGAACAGAACTGCTTAAGGTAGGAAGATGATCAGAGAAGTGTTTAGGTTGAAGTGACGGTCAAGCTGAGACCTCAGTGGTGAGAGGAGCCAGCCAGGTAAACACCTGCGGGAGGGGGCGTTTTCAGGTGGAAGGAACAACACAGGCAAGGGAAGAAATGATCATGATCATGGCCTGCTGGAGAAACAAAGAGGACAGAGCAGTGTGCTGGGGTGGGAAAAGTGGTATGAATAATCTAAAGGGTGTTTGGGTTGAGTCATTGGTGCTGAGAAAGGCATTTCTAGTATAAACTACTTATTTATTAATTTTTTAAACCCATACAGTGTATTGTCACTTGTCAAAACTGGAAGTTTTGGGAAGATCTCAGTTGCTAATATCTCTTCTCTGAATTGGGGCTTGGCTCTGTATGGTTTTTTTATATATATATTATTAGTCTCTGCTTTATAACAAAGTGAATCAGTCATACATATACATCTGTCCCACATCCCTTCCCTCTTGCATCTCCCTCCCTCCCACCCTCCCTATCCCACCCCTCCAGGCGGTCACAAAGCACTGAGCTGATCTCCCTGTGCTATGAGGCTGCTTCCCACTATCAATCTACCTCACGTTTGGTACTGTATATATGTCCATGCCTCTCTCTCCCTTTGTCACAGCTTACCCTTACCCCTCCCCATATCCTCAAGTCCATTCTCAAGTAGGTCTGTGTCTTTATTCCTGTTTTACCCCTAGGTTCTTCATGACATTTTTTTTTCTTAAATTCCATATATATGTGTTAGCATACTGTATTTGTCTTTCTCTTTCTGACTTACTTCACTCTGTATGACAGCCTCTAGGTCTATCCACCTCATTAAAGATAGCTCAGTTTCATTTTTTTTTATGGCTGAGTAATATTCCATTGTGTATATGTGCCACATCTTCTTTATCCATTCATCTGATGATCGACACTTAGGTTGTTTCCATCTCTGGGCTATTGTGAATAGAGCTGCAATGAACATTTTGGTACATGTCTCTTTTTGAATTACGGTTTTCTCAGGGTATATGCCTAGTAGTGGGATTGCTGGGTCATATGGTAGTACTATTTGTAGTTTTTTAAGGAACCTCCATACTGTTCTCCATAGTGGCTTGTACCAAGTCACATTCCCACCAGCAATGCAAGAATGTTCCCTTTTCTCCACACCCTCTCCAGCATTTATTGTTTCTAGATTTCTTGATGATGGCCATTCTGACTGGTGTGAGATGATATCTCATTGTAGTTTTGATTTGCATTTCTCTAATGATTAATGAGGCTGAGCATTCTTTCACGTGTTTGTTGGCAGTCTGTATATCTTCTTTGGAGAAATGCCTATTTAAGTCTCCTTCCCATTTTTGGATTGGGTTGTTTGTTTTTTTGTTACTGAGCTGCATGAGCTGCTTATAAATTTTGGAGATTAATCCTCTGTCAGTTGCTTCATTTGCAAATATTTTCTCCCATTCTGAGGGTTGTCTTTTGGTCTTGTTTATGGTTTCCATTTGCTGTGCAAAAGCTTTGAAGTTTCATTAGGTCCCATTTGTTTATCTTTGTTTTTATTTCCATTTCTCTAGGAGGTGGATCCAAAAGGATCTTGCTGTGATTTATGTCATAGAGTGTTCTGCGTATGTTTTCCTCTAAGAGTTTGATAGTTTCTGGCCTTACATTTAGGTCTTTAATCCATTTTGTGCTTATTTTTGTGTATGATGTTAGGGAATGATCTAATCTCATACTTTTACATGTCCCTGTCCAGTTTTCCCAGCACCACTTATTGAAGAGGCTGTCCTTTCTCCACTGTACATTCCTGCCTCCTTTATCAAAGATAAGTTGACCATATGTGCGTGGGTTTATCTCTGGGCTTTCTATCCTGTTCCATTGATCTATCTTTCTGTTTTTATGCCAGTACCACACTGTCTTGATTACTGTAGCTTTGTAGTATAGTCTGAAGTCAGGGAGCCTGATTCCTGCAGCTCCGTTTTTCATTCTCAAGATTGCTTTGGCTATTCGGGGTCTTTTGTTTTTCCAAACAAATTTTGAAATTTTTTGTTCTAGTTCTGTGAAAAATGCCAGTGGTAGTTTGATAGGGATTGCATTGGATCTGTAGATTGCTTTGGGTAGTAGAGTCATTTTCACAATATTGATTCTTCCAATCCAGGAACATGGTATATCTCTCCATCTATTTGTATCATCTTTAATTGCTTTCATCAGTGTCTTATAATTTTCTGCATACAGATCTTTTGTCTCCTTAGGTAGGTTTATTCCTAGATATTTTATTCTTTTTGTTGCAATGGTAAATGGGAGTGTTTTCTTGATTTCACTTTCAGATTTTTCATCATTAGTGTACAGGAATGCCAGAGATTTCTGTGCATTAATTTTGTATGCTGCTACTTTACCGAATTCATTGATTAGCTCTAGTAGTTTTCTGGTAGCATCTTTAGGATTCTCTATGTATAGTATCATGTCATCTGCAAACAGTGACAGCTTTACTTCTTCTTTTCCAATTTGGATTCCTTTTATTTCCTTTTCTTCTCTGATGGCTGTGGCTAAAACTTCCAAAACTAAGTTGAATAAGAGTGGTGAGAGTGGGCAGACTTGTCTTGTTCCTGATCTTAGTGGAAATGGCTTCAGTTGTTTACCATTGAGGACGATGTTGGCTGTGGGTTTGTAATATATGGCCTTTATTATGTTGAGGAAAGTTCCCTCTATGCCTACTTTCTGCAGGGTTTTTATCATAAATGGGTGTTGAATTTTGTCGAAAGCTTTCTCTGCATCGATTGAGATGATCATATGGTTTTTCTCCTTCAATTTGTTAATATGGTGTATCACGTTGATTGATTTGCGTATATTGAAGAATCCTTGCATTCCTGGAATAAACCCCACTTGATCATGGTGTATGATCCTTTTAATGTGCTGTTGGATTCTGTTTGCTAGTATTTTGTTGAGGATTTTTGCATCTATGTTCATCAGTGATATTGGCCTGTAGTTTTCTTTCTTTGTGACATCTTTGCCTGGTTTTGGTATCAAGGTGATGGTGGCCTCGTAGAATGAGTTTGGGAGTGTTCCTCCCTCTGCTATATTTTGGAAGAGTTTCAGAAGGATAGGTGTTAGCTCTTCTCTAAATGTTTGATAGAATTCGCCTGTGAAGCCATGGTCCTGGGCTTTCGTTTGTTGGAAGATTTTTAATCACGGTTTCAATTTCTGATTGGTCTATTCATATTTTTTATTTCTTCCTGATTCAGTCTTGGCAGGTTGTGCATTTCTAAGAATTTGTCCATTTCTTCCAGGTTGTCCATTTTATTGGCATAGGGTTGCTTGTAGTAACCTCTCATGATCTTTTGTTTTTCTGCAGTGTCAGTTGTAACTTCTCCTTTTTCATTTCTAATTCTATTGATTTGAGTCTTCTCCCTTTTTTTCTTGATGAGTCTGGCTAATGGTTTATCAATTTTGCTTATCTTCTCAAAGAACCAGCTTTTAGTTTTATTGATCTTTGCTATCGTTTCCTTCATTTCTTTTTCATTTATTTCTGATCTGATCTTTATGATTTCTTTCCTTCTGCTAACTTTGGGTTTTTTTTGTTCTTTTTTCTCTAATTGCTTTAGGTGCAGGTTCAGGTTGTTTACTCGAGATGTTTCCTGTTTCTTAAGGTGGGATTGTATTGCTATAAACTTCCCCCTTTGAACTGCTTTTGCTGTGTCCCATAGGTTTTGGGGCATCGTGTCTCCATTGTCATTTGTTTCTAGGTATTCTTTTATTTCCTCTTTGATTTCTTCAGTGACCACTTCGTTATTATATACTGTATTGCTTAGCCTCCATGTGTTTGTATTTTTTATAGATCTTTTCCTGTAATTGATGTCTAGTCTCATAGCATTGTGGTCGGAAAAGATACTTGATACAATTTCAATTTTCTTCAATTTACCAAGGCTTGATTTGTGACCCAAGATATGATCTATCCTGGAGAATGTTCAATGAGCACTTGAGAAAAATGTGTATTCTGTTGTTTTTGAATGGAATGTCGTATAAATATCAATTAAGTCCATCTTGTTTAATGTATCATTTAAAGCTTGTGTTTCCTTATTTATTTTCATTTTGGATGATCTGTCCATTGGTGAAAGTGGGTTGTTGAAGTCCCCTACTATGAGTGTGTTACTGTTGATTTTCCCTTTTATGGCTGTTAGTATTTGCCTTATGTATTGAGGTGTTCCTATGTTGGGTGCATAAATATTTACAATTGTTATATCTTCTTCTTGGATCGATCCCTTGATCATTATGTATTGTCCTTCTTTGTCTCTTCTAATAGTCTTTATTTTCAAGTCTATTTTGTCTGATATAAGAGTTGCTACTCCAGCTTTCTTTTGATTTCCATTTGCATGGAATATCTTTTTCCATCCCCTTACTTTCAATCTGTATGTGTCTCTACGTCTGAAGTGGGTCTCTTGTAGACAGCATATATATGGGTCTTGTTTTTGTATCCATTCAGCCAATCTGTGTCTTTTGGTGGGAGCATTTAGTCCATTTACATTTAAGGTAATTATTGATATGTATGTTCCTATTCCCATTTCCTTAATTGTTTTGGGTTCATTATTGTAGGTATTTTCCTTCTGTTGTGTTTCTTGCCTAGAGAAGTTCCTTTAGCATTTGTTGTAAATCTGGTTTGGTGGCGCTGAACTCTCTCAGCTTTTGCTTGTCTGTAAAGATTTTAATTTCTCCATCAAATCTGAATGAGATCCTTGCTGGGTAGAGTAATCTTGTTTGCAGGTTTTTCTCCTTCATCACTTTAAATATGTCCTGCCACTCCCTTCTGGCTTGTAGAGTTTCTGTTGAGAGATCAGCTTTTAACGTGATGGGGATTCCCTTGTGTGTTATTTGTTGGTTTTCCCTTGCTACTTTTAATATGTTTTCTTTGTGTTTAATTTTTGACAGTTTGATTAATATGTGTCTTTGTGTATTTCTCCTTGGCTTTATTCTGTATGGGACTCTCTGTGCCTCCTGGACTTGATTAACTATTTCCTTTCCCATATTAGGGAAGTTTTCAACTATAATCTCTTCAAATATTTTCTCAGTCCCTTTCTTTTTCTCTTCTTCTTCTTGAACCCCTATAATTCAAATGTTGGTGCGTTTAATGTTGTCCCAGAGGTCTCTGAGACTGTCCTCAGTTCTTTTCATTCTTTTTTCTTTATTCTGCTCTGCAGCAGTTATTTCCACTATTTTATCTTCCACCTCACTTATCCGTTCTTCTGCCTCAGTTATTCTGCTATTGATCCCATTTAGAGTATTTTTCATTTCATTTATTGTGTATTTAATCGATGCTTGATTCATCTTTAGTTCTTCGATGTCCTTGTTAACTGTTTCTTGCATTTGTCTATTCTATTTCCAAGATTTTGGATCATCTTTACTATCATTATTCTGAATTCTTTTTCAGGTAGACTGCCTATTTCCTCTTCATTTGTTAGGTCTGGTGGGTTTTTGTCTTGCTCCTTCACCTGCTGTGTGTTTTTCTGTCTTCTCATTTTGCTTATCTTACTGTGTTTGGGGTGTCCTTTTTGTAGGCTGCAGATTCGTAGTTCCCGTTGTTTTTGGTGTCTGTCCCCAGTGGCTAAGGTTGTTTCAGTGGGTTGTGTAGGCTTCCTGGTTGAGGGGACTAGTGCCTGTGTTCTGGTGGATAAGGCTCGATCTTGTCTTTCTGGTGGACAGGTCCACGTCTGGTGGTGTGTTTTGGGGTGCCTGTGGCCTTATTATGTTTTTAGGCAGCCTCTCTGCTAATGGGTGGCGTTGTGTTCCTGTCTTGCTATTTGCTTGGCATAGGGTGACCAGTACTGTAGCTTGCTGGTCATTGAGTGAAGCTGGGTGCTGGTGTTGAGATGGAGATCTCTGGGAGATTTTTGTCGCTTGATATTATGTGGAGCTGGGAGGTCTCTTGTGGACCCGTGTCCTCCAGTTGGCTCTCCTACTTCAGAGGCACAGCACTGACTCCTGGCTGCAGCACCAAGAGCCTTTCATCTACCCGGCTCAGAATAAAAGGAAGAAAATGTAGAAAGAAAGAAATAGTAGAAGAAAAAAAGAAAGAAAGAAGGAAAGAAAGGAAGGAAGGAAGGAAGGGAGGGAGGGAGGGAGGAAGGAAGGAAGGAAAGGAAGAAAGAAAAGAAAAGAAAAAAGAAAGAAAGAAAGAAAGACAGGAGTGAGGGAGGGAGGGAAGAAGGAAAGAAAGAAAGAAATACAGGAGGGAGTGAGGGAGGGAGGAAGGAAAGGTAGGAAAAAAAGAAAGAGAGAAGATAAAGTAAAATAGAATAAAGTATGGTAGAATATAGTAGCGTTATTAAAATAAAAAAGTAATTATTAAAAAAAATTAACAAAACAAAACAAAACAAAAAAACAGATGGATAGAACCCTGGTGCAAATGGTAGAAGCAAAGCTATACAGAGAAAATCTCACACAGAAGCATATACATACACATTCACAAAAAAAGAACAAAGGGAAAAAAATCATAAGTCTTGCTCTCAAAGTCCACCTCCTCAATTTGGGATGATTCGTTGTCTATTCATGTATTCCACAGATACAGGGTATATCAAGTTGATTGTGGAGCTTTAGTCCGCTGCTTCTGAGGCTGCACAGAGAGATTTCCCTGTCTCTTCTTTGTTCTCATAGCTCCCGGGTCTCAGCTTTGGATTTGGCCCCGCCTCTCCGTGTAGGTCGCTGGAGGGCATCTGTTCTTCTCTCAGACAGGATGGGTTTAAAGGAGCCGCTGATTCGGGGGCTCTGGCTCACTCAGGTCAAGGGGAAGGAGGGGTACGGAGTGCGGGGCGAGCCTGCAGCGGCAGAGGCCGGCGTGACATTGCACCAGCCTGAGGCGCTCTGTGCGCTTTCCCGGGGAAGCTGTCCCTGGATCCCGGGACCCCGGCAGTGGCGGGCTTCACAGGCTCCCCGGAAGGGGGGCATGGACAGTGACCTGCGCTCGCACACAGGCCTCTAGTCGGTGGCAGCAGCAACCCCAGCGTCCCATGCCCATCTCCGGGGTCCGCACCTTTAGCCGTGGCTCGCGCCTGTCTCTGGAGCTCCTTTAAGCAGCGCTCTTAATCCCTTCTCCTCGTGCACCAGGAAACAAAGAGGGAGGAAAAAGTCTCTTGCCTCTTCGGCAGCTGCAGACTTTTTCCCAGACTCCCTCCGGGCTAGCCACGGTGCACTAACCCCTTCAGGCTCTCTTCCCGCCGCCAGCCCCAGTCCTCTCCCTGTGCTCTGACCAAAGCCCGAGCCTCAGCTCCCAGCCCCGCCCACCCCGGCGGCCAAGCAGACAAGCCTCTCGGGCTGGTGAGTGCCTGTCGGCACCGATCCTCTGTGCGGGAATCTCTCCGCTTTGCCCTCCGCTCCCCTGTTGCTGTGCTCTCCTCCACTACTCCGAAGCTTTCCCCCTCCGCCACCCGCAGTCTCCGGCCGCGAAGGGGCTTCCTAGTGTTTGGAAACCTTTCCTCCTTCACGGCTCCCTCCCACTGGTGCAGGTCCTGTCCCTATCCTTTTTTCTCTGTTTATTCTTTTTTCTTTTGCCCTACCCAGGTGTCTGGGGAGTTTCTTGACTTTTGGGGGGTCTGAGGTCTTCTGTCAGCGTTCAGTAGGTGTTCTGTAGGAGTTGTTCCACGTGTCGATGAATTTCTGATGTATCTGTGGGGAGGAAGGTGATCTCTGCCTCTTACTCTTCAGCCATCTTCCCCCGGGATCTCTCACCTTTTTTTTGATGTGGGCCGTCTTGTGTGAGGTCACTCCTGCCTGATTCCCATCCCCTTTGTGACGTGAGCCCTCTTGTGTGAGGTCACTCCTGCTTGGTTTCTCACCTTTTTATGATATGTGCCCTCTGGTGTGAGGTCACTCCTGCCTGGTTCCCATCCACTTGGTGATGAGGGCCCTCTGCTCTGTGGTCACTCTTGCTTTTTTTCTCACTTTTTTTGATTTGGGGCCTCTGGTATGAGGTCACTCCTGCCTGACTCCCATCCCCTTGGTGATGTGGGCTCTCTTGTGTGAGATGGATCCTGCTGGGTTCCTCATCCACTTGGTGATGTTGGCCCTCTGGTGTGTGGTGCTTCCTGCCTGCTTCACAACACCTTGGTGATGTGTGCCCTCTAGTGTGTGGTCACAAATGATGGTTTCCTCACCTTATTATGATGTGTGCTCTCTGGTGTGAGATCACTCCTGCCTGGTCCCCATCCCCTTTTTGATGAGGGCCCTCTGGTGTGAGGTGGATTCTGTGGGGTGCCTCATCCCCTTGGTGATGTGGCCCCTCTGGTGTGAGTTGGATTCTGCTGGGTGCCTCATCCCCTTGATGATGTTTGCCCTCTGGTGTGAGGCGGTTCCTGCCTGGTTCCCATCCCCTTGTTGATGTGGGCCATCTAGTGTGAGGTCACAACTGATAGATTCCTCACCTTTTTGTGATGTGGGCCCTCCAGTGTGAGATCACTCCTGCCATTTTCCTATCCCCTTAGTGATGTGGGGACTCTGCTTTGAGATCACTCTTGCTTGGTTTCTCACCTTTTTATGATGTGGACCCTTTGGTTTGAGGTCACTCCTGCCTGATTTCCATCCCCTTTGCGATGTGTGCCTTCTGGTGTGAGGTGGTTCCTGCCTGGTTTCCATCCCCTTGGTGATGTGTGCCCTCTGGTGTAAGGTCAGAACTGCTGGGTTCCTCACATTTTTATGATGTGGGCCCTCTCCTGTGAGGTCACTCCTGCCTGGTTCCCATCCACTTGGTGATATTGGCCCTCTGCTGTGAGGTGGTCACTGCTGTGTTCCTCGCGTTTTTATGATGTGGTCCTTCTGTTGTGAGGTAGCTCTTGCTTGGTTCCAATTGCCATGGTGCTGCTGCCCTTGTGGTGTGAGGTGGATCCTGCTGAATGACTCATCCCCCACATGATGTGGGCCCTCTAGCATGAGGCCAGTTCTGCCTGTTTCATACCCCCTTGGTGGTGTGGTCCCTCTGGTGTGAAATCAGTCCTTCTTGATGCACATTCCCTTGGTGATGTGGGCCCTCAGGGGTGGGGTCACTCTGCCTTGTTCCCATTCCCTTGGTGATGAGGGCCCTCTGCTGTGAGGTCACTCTTCCATGGTTTCTCACCTTTTTATGACGTGGGCCCTCTGGTGTGAGGTGGTTTCTGCCTAATTCCCATCCCCTTTGTGATGTGGGTCCTCTGGTGTGAAGTGGATATTGCTTGGTGCCTCATCCCCTTGGTGATGTGGTTTATCTGGTGTGAGTACACTCCTGCCTTGTTTCTATCCCCTTGGTGCTGTGGGCCTTCTTGTGTGAAGTGTATCCTCCTAGGTGCCTCATCCCCTTGGTGATTTTGGCCCTCTGCTGTAGGTGGTTCCTGCCTGGTTCCCATCTGCTTGCTGATGTTGGCCCTCTAGTGTGAGGTCATTCCTGCCTGTTTCCCATCCCCTTGCAGATGTGGGCCCTCTGGTGTGAGGTGGATCCTGCTGGGTGCCTGAAATCCTTAGTGATGTGGGCCCTCTGGTGTTAGGTGGATATTGCTTGGTATCTCATCCCCTTGGTGATGTGAGCCCTCTTGTGTTAGGTCACTCTCGCCTGGTTACCATACCCTTGATGATGTGGGCCATCTGGTGTGAGATGGTTCCTGCTGGGTAACTCACCTTTTAAGATGTGGCCCTTCTACTGTGAGGTAGATCCTGCCTGCTTCCCATCCCCTTTGTGATGAGGGCCCTCTAGTGTGAGGTGGATCCTGGTGGGTTACCATCCACTGGTTGACATTGGCCTTCTGATGAGTGGTCACAAATGCTGCATTCCTCTCTTTTTATGATGTGGGCCCTCACGTGTGAGTTCATTCCTGCCTGGTTTCCATCCCCTTGGTGATGTGGGCCTTCTTGTGTGAGGTGGATCCTGCTGGGTGCCTCATCCCCTTCATGATGTGGGCCCTCTGCTGTGAGGTGGTTCCTGCCTGGTTTCCATCCTTTTGGTGATGTGTGGCCTCTGGTGTCAGGTCACTCCTGCCCTGTTCCCATCCCCTTTATGATGCGGGCCCTGTGGTGTGAGGTGGATCCTACTGGGTGCCTCTTCCCCTTGATGATGTGGGCCCTCTGTTGTGATGTCACTCGTGCTTGGTTTCTAAACTTTTTATGATATGGGCCCTCTGGTGTGAGGTCACTCCTGCCTGGTTCCATTCCCCTTGGAAATGTGGACCTTCTGGTGGGAGGTGGATCCTGAAGTGTTCCTCATCACCTTGATGATGTGGGCCCTGTGGTGTGAGATCACTCCTGCCTGGTTCCCATCCCCTGGTGATGTGGGCTCTCTGCTGTGAGGTCATTCTTGCTTGGTTTCTCACATTTATTTGATGTCGGCCCTCTGGTGTGAGGTCACTCCTACCTGATTCCCATCCACTTTGTCATGTGGGCCCTCTGGTGTGAGGTGTATCCTGCTGGGAACCTCATCCCCTTGGTGATGTGTGCCCTCTGGTGTAAGGTCAGAACTGCTGGGTTCCTCACATTTTTATGATGTGGGCCCTCTGCTGTGAGGTCATTCCTGCCTGATTCCCATCTCCTTGGTGATGTTGGCCCTCTGGTGTGAGGTGGATCCTGCTGGTTGCCTCATCCCTTTGCTGAAGTGGGCCCTCTCCTGTGAGGTGGTCCCTGCTCTGTTCCTCACCTTTTTATGATGTGGGCCTTCTGCTGTGAGGTAGCTCCTGCTTCGTTCCAATTGCCATGGTGATGTTAACCTTCTGGTGTGAGGTGGATCCTGCTGGGGACCGATCCCTTGGTAATGTGTTTCCAATGGTGTGAAGTGGATCCTGCTGAGGGCCTCATCCCCCAGATGATGTGGGCCTTTTAGCATGAGGTCACTCTGCCTGGTTCCCATCCCCTTTGTGATGTGAGCCCTCTGGTGTGAAGTGGATATTGCTTGGTGCCTCATCCCCTTGGTGACGTGGGTCATCGGGTGTGAGGTCACTCCTGCTGGGTTTCTCAACTATATATAATGTGGGCCCTCTAGGGTGAGTTCACTCCTGCCTGCTTCCCATCCCCTTGGTGCTATGGGTCTTCTTGTGTGAGGTGTATCCTGCTAGGTGCCTCATCCCCTTGGTGATTTTGGCCCTCTGCTGTAGGTGGTTCCTGCCTGGTTCCCATCCCCTTGCTGATGTTGGCCCTCTGGTGTGAGGTCAGTCCTGCCTGGCTCCCATCCCCTTGGTGATGTGGGCCCTCTGCTGTGAGGTGGTTCCTGCCTGGTTTCCATACTTTTGGTGATGTATGCCCTCTGGTGTGAGTTCACTCCTGCCTTGTACCCATTCCCTTTATGATGCGGGCTCTCTGGTGTGAGGTGGATCCTACTGGGTGCCTCTTCCTCTTGATGATGTGGGCTCTCTGGTGTGAGGTCACTCCTGCTTGGTTTCTCACCTTTTCATGATGTGGGCCCTCTCTCTGGTGTGAGGTCACTCCTGCCAGTTTCTCATCCCCTTGATGATGTGGGCCCTCTGTTGTGAGGTGGATCCTCCTGGGTTCCTCATCCCCTTGATGTTCGTCCTCTGGTGTGAGGTTCCTGTCTGGTTCCCATCCTCTTGATGATGTGGGCTATCTACTGTGAGGTCACAACTGATGGGTTCCTCACCTTTTTATGAACTGGCCCTGCTGTTATTAGGTAACTCCTGCCTGGCTCCCATCCCCTTGGTGATGTGGGTCTTCTGATGTGAGGTGGATCCTGCTGGGTGCCTCATTCCCTTCGTAATGTGGGCCCTCTGCTGTGAGGTGGTTCCTGCCTGGTTTCCATCCCCTTGGTGATGTGGGCCTTCTGGTGTGAAGTGGATCCTGCTGGGTGCCTCATCCCATTCATGATGTTGGCCCTCTGCTGTGAGGTGGTTCCTGCCTGGTTTCCATCCCTTTGGTGACGTGTGCCCTCTGGTGTGAGTTCGCTCCTGCCTTGTTTCCATCCCCTTTATGATGCGGGCCCTCTGGGGTGAGGTGGATCCTACTGGGTGGCTCTTCCTCTTGGTGGTGTTTTCTGAGCAGCACACCAGGCCTGGGAATGTGGACACGTGATCCACGTGGTCTGGATGCCCAGTCTTGATCCAAGCATATTGGCTCCGTTTTTATGAGCCATCAGCTTGACTGTCCACATTGGTGAGCATGCTTTTTGCAGGAACACATCTCTGTTCTAAGCAGAAGGCTATGCGCCTACACCTGTGACCATCCCTGTAGGAGCATGTGTACATGCGTGTGTGCATGCATGCATATGCGTGACTGAATGAAAGATTTTCAAAATTTCTACATAAAGCAGATCTAATATATGAAGATCTCCATTTACAAAAACGCCTTCATTTTTTTATCACGCAGCAAGTCACTGAAATATTACACTATTTTGTGTCCAGCATCTCCCTTCAAGGAGCTATGAAAACATGAAGCATCACTGATGTCAGAAGTCACAGTCTAGCTGAGAAGACAAGTGACAGACCCAAAACAGAGACCACAGCAAATGTCTGACACCAAGTGTAAAAGCTTCAGGAGTTCACAAAATCCAAAGTCACTAAAAGCCCAAGTTGCTGAGAGGACTTGGAACAGCGGGTGTTAAGAAGGGCAGGAAAGATGGTAGGTTTTAGATTACTAAAGGGGCGGAGGTGGCATTTCACGGAGGTATAAAAAGCAGAAACAATGACACTTAGAAGCAAAAAGAAGCCTTCTGTTTGCTGACAGCCGTGACAGCACCTGCCCTGATCAGAGCCACAGGAAACAGGGCTCATTATAGGGTGGGGACTCGTTATGAAAGGGTAACAAGCTGCCCAGAGAAGTTGATTTGTTACATTAGGGGGTCATTTTAGCATCCTGAATAGGAGCAACCAGGCGTTCCTTCCGTATGGTGAGAACTCACCCCAGGATTCCTTTAAAGAGCACGCTCCCCTTGACACTGAGTTAATGATTTCATTTGCACTCAGCTTTCCAATATCCCATCTCAGTGGTTCCCAACTTATGGACCACAGAGTTATGGCAGAGGTCCCTGAAGTCAGATAAGCACTTCCCAGAAACGACTTGCTCCTGGCATACTGCCACTGTCTCGTTCTAATATCTGTAGATACCATGTGAGCCATAAAATGCAAATTCACTCCAAAGCAAAAGTCACCTGAGTTGCCCCAGGTGCCAGCCTATGGCTACACATGGAGTCACTTTAACAGTAGCCCAAATGGCACCACCTCCCATCTCCCTGCTGTTTATGCAGGACTTCAGCCTCCAGTAAAATGCCCCTCAAGCATTCCTAGGAGTTCCCAGGGATTTGGTGCCTGAGCCTGCAAACAAGGTCGTTGTCCTCTCAGAGGCCACTGGGCGGCGCTGGGTCCACACATCTCCCTCTCCTGCGCCTTCAAGCACCCCGAGGCCTCCGCAGGCCAAACTGCAGGATGGTCCATATGGAGTGGGGAAAACATCTCATTCCTCTTGGGAGCTACCATTCCCAAAGCAGTCACACTGGTGCCATACACGATATCTTACCGAGGGTATTTTAGAAAAACAACTCTTACAGTTGTTACTTACAGCCCTCAAGCTGTAAATGAAAACTGTATGTGAAGGTGAATCTAGCAGAGGTTGGACAGGAAGAAAAATACCAGGGACAGAGCCCATGCTGTGCTCACAATCAACCTTCCCATAATGTGCTATCAAAATGCACATCATCCTGTTTGACCCAGCAAATTAAACTTTTAAGTGCACAAGGAAAAGTGTAGGAGGATTTTCAATGCAGATTATTTGCAAGAGTGAAAAAGGAGAAACACACATCTCCCAGTACAGAAGGGGTTACATTATGACACCCTGAGAGGGTAGAATACAGGTAGCTGTTAAAAACAATGATGTCGGCTTGGAAGTACCACTGGAGATCTCTGCGATGCATCGTGAGGTGACACAGTGCCAGTTAGAACAGGGCTCCACAGCCTGCTGGGAGCCGGGGTGAGCGGTGGGCAGGCCAGCGAAGCTTCATCTACCGCTCCTCATCGCTTGCATGACTGCCTGAGCCCCCTGCCCCCCCACCCCGTGGAACCACTGTCTTCCACGAAACCGGTCCCTGATGCCGAACAGGTGGGGGGCCGCTGAGTTAGAAGACATTAGGGACAGCGTGATCGCATTTCAAAAGTGTGGAGGAGGGGCCGGGGAGGGGTACGTATGGATATTATATGTCAGGAACAAAACCTATGGAGCTGTTGACAACCTTTCTCCCTCATAACCATGCCTGAAGGGGAGTCTTTTGTTTACCACCCAGATCCTTTATGGAACTGATCTGGGAGACAGTAAGAGAGATAAAGAGTCCTCAAATGGCCAGATTTGTCTTCATGAGAAGAGATGAAAGAGGAAGTAGTGGATGAGAGAGGCAGGCAGCCAGGCAGCCAGGCAACCAGGCGATGGAAGAAAAGAAGCACCTGGAGTTTTTAAAGATGGGGGAGGGGGAGGTCCTGGAGCAGCTACTGAAGACTCGCTGTACGGGAGAGAAGGCTGGGTGATGTAGGTTCCACATGTTCTGCCGTGTCATGTGCTGTGTGACCCCTCCAGAGTCTACAGATACACCCGTGACAACGATCTAGAACACGCATGAGGTTTTGAGATCAGACTGGTGTTTCTTCCCCATGTTTCTGTGCTGCCCATGAGGTGAGAACAGAAGCTAGTTTAAGGTTGTACATGTATGAAAAACGCCAGGAAAGACACCCCAGAAATTGTCCCAGCGGTAACATCTGTCAAGGTTAATTATGTATTGGTGGACTTTGTTACAACAAAAGTGTATCGCATGTATAATTTTCATGGGCATGTAGCTTACTTTCACTCAGGACAGGGATGTGGGTGAGGCAAGCAGGGTGACTACAGTGCAAAATTTAAGGAGACACCAACTCTTAGCATCTTGCTGGTTCAGAGCCGCATGTAAACACCCCCGTGAGGGAGCGCCTCCTTCACTTAGTGTTCTACCCACCCTGCTGGCCTCACCCCATCCTGGCTCTGCTTGCCTTGTTGATCACAGTTCTGAATCTCATTGAAATTCAAACTGGGATGCTATCTGCCACACACACTGTATACAGAGTACACTGCCATTCTGAAAGCACTTTTGTATATGTATTTCACTGTCTCTTCATGACAATCTCAGAGGAAAATGAGACTAGTATTATAATTCCCATTCTACAGATGGAGACCAGAAAGGTTAAAAGACTTGTCCAAGATCACACTGCTGAGTGACAGCAAACTCAGTTCAGCTGACTCTAATGATTATCATCCCCAAGTATTTCCATGATACCACCCACATACAAAACAAAGCAAACAAAAATTATCACTCATACCTATCATGAAAACAATGAATCTCTGAGGTGAACCTAGCCTAGATATTCATGCCTCCCATCAAATAAGGCCCAGCAGCTCCCATCTGCCCCCTTGGAAACCATGGAGGCAAAGCCCACAGAAGATATAGGCAGCCTCTAGCCAAGATGGCGCCCCATTAGCACAGCTCCTCTGAATTCTCTATTAGCAGCAGGTTTTCCGGATGAACAGTAGGCCTTCATGAGGGCCTACAGGCAGGTCCGTGGCTGCTGGTTGGCACCAGGTGTGAGCCATGGGAACTCTGGGAGCTTGGCGGGTGTGTGTGTGTGGGGGGAGCATCTGCACAGGAGACATGAGCCTAAGAGAATCTCTCAGCATTGGACATCCCAAAAGGGGTACATGCAGCTACTGGTGGTCGGCACTTCCGGGTTTTCACCTTGAGGTGAGCGGAAAGGAATAACACGGCATCACTAGCCATAGCCTGGAGCTCAACCAGCCAGCCTGGCAACCTAGAAATTTGCTTAGGGAGTTAATCCGGAGTTAACCCAGGCAGACCCTGAACTACCCTGTTCATCTAGCTGTGTTTCAGAGCACAGCACGATTTCAACACTGCCTATAATAAAAACGAAGAATACCCCTCCCCCTGCCCTCTGCAGATTCGTTTTTCTTGGGTCCCACTGGTACTTTCTTTTAAAACTAAGTTTAAAAATAAAGAAATCAGCAAAGCACACTCACTTGCCAATTGTGCCTTTTTTCCTTCCTTCACAAACCTAATTCATACCTGGCAGAATTCACCCTGTTCTTGTTTACCTGTTCCTCTAAGAATATGAATCCATTTCCCTCCAGCCTGGGTTTTATGTACATTGTTTAGTCAAGCCTTTACCTTCCTCTTCTGTTAAAAAGAGGCAAACATACAGCAAACTCAAGTTCTATATTTGTGAAAACGTTAAGAGGAAACTACCCTAGGATGCTTACACAAGCTGTGTAAAGTGGCTTTAAAGAGGCTCTAGGGCGCCCTCGCTTCCTGTGCGTGCCCAGGTCGTGGCTGGCCATTGTTACCCTGTCTTGGCCTCTTGCGGGCGAGCATTTTGGGGCCTGTGGAGCTGGACGCCGTCCGGGCCGGCCTGCAGTCAGCGGGAGTGGGCTGTGCGGGCGAGGGTTCACGCAAGCCCTGCGGAGGCTGGAACTGTGACCCCCGAGCTCGAGCCGCGGAGGCTGGAACTGTGACCCCCGAGCTTGAGCCGCGGAGCCTGCGTTTGGGCTGGAGTGGCCAAGCGGCTGGCGGCGGTGCAGTGCCCGACCGTCTGCAGCGTGCGGCAAAGCGAGGTCCCGGGAGGGATGTGGGCCTGAAGGGAGCTGGTGCCGTAGGCCCAGAGCCGGCTCCTCTGGCCCAGTGGTCTCGGGAGGCGGAGCGGAGGGACCCCGAGAGAGGAGCGCACCCAAGGAGCAGCCCCCAGACCGGAGCCTCGGGAGGCCGGGGCCAGTGAGCGAGTCCTGACGGGGTCTGCCTCCGCTGTCACAGTCCTGCACGTTGTTCCAAGAGCAGCGGAAAATGAATCAGCCTCTGAGGCTTCCGACCTTCCTGATTGGAAGGACCAGACTCCTTGGTGCTTGGCAGCAGTAGTAGACAATAGAATCTCGCCAGAGCTTCTCTCCATTGACAGTTGCCCCGCACCTTGGAGAAGGGATGACAACTTGTGTTTAGCCCAAGTCCAGAAGAAGAGTTGGGACAAAGCAGAATCTAAGCTTCGAGGAAGAGAAGAGTTTGGGAGACATCATGGGCAATCGTCAACCGAGTTCCCAGGCTGAGGACCAGAACTCCCAGTCCAGCTTCTCAGGGTACCCCCTGGAGGTGACTGTCTATGAAGAAAGCCCAGGACCGTCAGCCCCCTGGGCTGGTTGCAGCTCCCTGCCTCAGCGCCCCGAATGTAACAGGAAGAGGTCAGTGGCGTTCAGAGTGGAGGTGGAGGGCGACACGGCCACTGAGGCTCAGGACACCTCGGTCGTGGAGTCGCTGAGTGGGCTCAAGATGAAGCTGAAGTGACAGCGGGTGTCTTCAGTGCTGCCTGAGCACCACGAGGTCTTCAACAGGATGCTCGAGGATCCCGTCATTAAGAAATTCCTCGCCTGGGACAAAAACCTGGAAGGTTCTGACAAGTATCTCCTGTCGATGGTGATAGCTTATTTTAGCCGGGCCGGGCTCTTCTGGCAATTCCAGAGAATCCATTTCTTCATAGATCTCTATGTGGCCAGCGACATGGAAGAGGACAACCAGGCCCCCAAACAGGCCATCTTTTCGTTCCTCTATGGAAAGAACCGCTCCCAGCATCCCTTGTTCCACAAACTGCATTCCCAGTTCATCCGTTCCATGGGCTGGAAGACATGGGTCACTCGGGAAGAGTGAGAGTAGATCCAGGCTTTTGATCCAGAGCTCTGGGTGTGGGGAAGAGATCGCGCCCTCCTGCCCCAGAGGCCCCAGGACCATGCAGGCCTGACGTCATCTGCCTGCACAAAGATCACAGAGCGCAGGAGAGATGGGGATGTTCAACACGAGGTCAATCCAGACACTGATAACAGCCGTGAGGAAGGAAGGGAGAAGCCTCTTGTGCAGATCATCGGGAAGAAGCCAGCATCTTCTAGAATGAGCTGAGGAGAGTTTTTGTGTCATACTCCTAGGAGCGGGGCGTGCTTCTAGGAGTCTGTGGCAGGACAATAAGAAAACAGGGTTTTATCAGACTCCACCCTTTTGGAAGGCACCACCCCAATTTTCAGATCATTTCATTCCCATCTCCCCTGAGATGAACATTGGAGGTCCCATTTTTTATAAACTTGTTTGCCCCAGTCTAGAAACATTTGAAGGTGGAGTGTAGGGGTTCAGAATAGGAGGGAATAACTTTAAAATATATAATTAGAGCCATAGGGTTCTGACTGATGACAAATTTCACTGGCTTATTTTGAAAATGTCACCTATAAAATTATTGTATTTTTATATTTTATATTTATATATTTATTTTAAATAGTTTTGAAATAGTCTTCATTTTGAAACATCTTGTTCCTACAAAGTATTGATGAGTATCATAGATGTTGTATATTTACACATATATACAATTTTACTCACATTTTCAAGAGAGATTCTTGATTTTATCTATTACATAATATACATTTTATCTATTACATAATATTTCCATTCTACTTATAGCTAGGTCGGTATTTCCCCCCAATTCTTGTAAGCATAAATTTTATTTTTTTAGTTCTCATTATTGAATTGTGGGAATTCAGTCGTAATTTTTTTAACTTGTTTCAGCATGTTTGTATGTCATTTTAGATTATTAATCAGTACCGTGCGATGCAGCTTCTGGGGAAATACAATAAAGTTGAAAGTCTTCTCACAGAAAAAAAAAAGAGACTCTAGTATTCCAGTATTACCCATACTATATTCGAATTAATACTTCCCAGAAAAAGTAAACTTTAAATAAGATCAAATCAGGATCAACTGCACACCCACCTGAGTAGCTGAACAAAATCAATGGAGCAATTCTTTGGTCATCGACTAAAAGATTCAAGATTGACTTTTTCTCCCTTTTAGTAAAATATGAAACTCCCTGGTAACCTGAAGTATAATTGGGTCCTGTATCTTGCAAGGATTTAAGGGCAATTTATCTAAAAACTGTCTTTCAACAGCTACACGAATGGCTGAAATTGCCTTGATCTCATCAGGCAAAGAGTTTTTAAAAACATTAACCTCAGAAACAGAATATATATATATATATATATATATATATATATATATATATATATATACATGCATGTCTTGTGCTAAGTACCAGAGTTTTCAATCATGAAATTAAATATTCCTTTGCAAACTCAGCTATATCCTAAAACAGCCAATGATAACCTCTTGCAATACTCAGCATTCTGTGGAGAATTGAGTTTCTAAAGGGCCTTATACTGTCCTGAACGTAATGGGAGATTCCTTTAAGGGAGTTTTTCCTTCTGAGGAAAACAGTTCCACACCATGGACTGCTGAGAAGCCCTGCTGGGCCTGTCTTGTTAGGAGGTGTCTCCACAGTGGGCTCTTCTGTGTTCACAGGGCACCTCTCCTCTTAGTGAGGGTGACCACTACCGAGCACTGTATTAGGCTCTCAGCGTATATACACACACTGACAACTGGGCACCATTAGCCTCATTTCTCAGCGGAGGAAACAGGGTTAAAAGTCACTTACCTGAGGTGGCAAAGTTCAGGGAGAAGCGGAGCTGGGATGCAGTCCTAGCAGTGAAACCGCGAGGCCTGTGCTCTCCAAGGAAAACTCCCCCCTAAGGCCACCCCCACTGCCTCTTTTAAAACCTCCTCCTTACCTGGTAGGCAGGCACACCTGAGACCAGTAGTTCCCTGGGGATAAGAATCACCTGGGAAGCTTGTTCACTCTACCTTCCCAAAGCCCCTACCCTGGAGATTCTGACTCAGCGGTTCCAAGCTGGACCCAGAAATTGTCTTTTTAACAAATGATCCAGGTGATTCTTATCATCAGAGGACTGTGGGAACGGTCTTAGATCAGGGGTGGCCGGGGCCAGGGAGTATTTTTGGCTTTGTGGGCCGTTAGGTCTCTGTCACAACTACTCAACGCAAAAGGAGCCAGAGAAAATTCATGAATGAACTGGCCTGGCTGTGGTCCAATAATTTATTTACAAAAACAGGCGGCTGGCTACAGTTTGCTGACCCTTCTCTTAGACCATTCATCATACCATTGAAAAAGAGAAATTAATGCCTGCTATTTGTCACCTCACTAAAGCTATGTCTCAATCAGGCAACTGACCCAATGAAAATCTTCCCAACACCATGAAACATCACTCTCATCAGGAGGATAAAGCCAAGGTTGTGTCTTCCCTCCCTCTTTAGCAGCACATTTAATGTCAGATGCAGGCTTGTGACATCCTCTGTCACATAGGGGACAATGTAAGTCAGGTACCAGCAGATAAGCAAAGCTTTCACTTTGGCATTGGTGAGTGCAGTAGGTGGAATTCTAAGATAGCCTCTAGGATCGCCATCCCCTGCTGAATACACACCTTCCTCCAATGATCCAATCACACTAATTTAAGTGCTACTTTGCAGGGATTTTGCAGATGCAATTAAGGTCCCAAATCAGTTGACCTTAAGATAGGGGAATCACCCTGATGGACTTGATCAAATCAAGGGAGCCCTTTAAACCTGAGTCTGGAATTCAGAGGTAGAGAAGTCAGAGAGAATTAAAGGGAGAGGAGTATTCAACATGGAAGAAGAGTCTCCGTTCCTGGAGTTAGAGATGGAGGGGCCATGTGGCAAGGACGTTGGAGGACCTCTAGGAGCTGAGAGCACCCCTGCTGACTGCCAGCAAGAACAGGGGTGCTCAGTCCTACAACCAAAAGGAACTGAGTTCTTCCAACCAGTGTGAGCTTGGAAGCAGACACTGAGCCCCAGATTAGAACTGGAGCCCTGGCTAAGGCCTTGACAACAGCCGATGAGACTCCCAGCTCAGCACAGAATTCGGCCATGCCATGACTGGACTTCTGACCTATGGAAACTGTGATAATAAAGTTATATATGGCAAACTGCTAAGTGTGTACTGATTTGTTACAAGGCAATAGAAAACTATTACAGAGAGGCCCAGGAGTTTGATGTCGGAATTACTGCTGGGGATTTTGAAGTCCAATAACTTCTGGGTTTAAATATAGATGGATGTGTCCCTTTAGATCCATATTCATTCATTCCGTCTGAATTCTCATGTGGCTCAGGCCAGTGTGCACAGCCCACCTATCAGGAATGTGATTATCAAGATACCAACTGCAGTAATGTTTACCCAAGACCAACTTGCAGGCTTATTTCAACACGCCTGTCACATGCAAAGCATTAAACCAGATACTGGGCACGGATGGGTGATAGGGGATGAAAAGATAGACAAGGAGTTTATATCTTGCAGGAGCGACAGACGTTTGGAAAACTAACTGCCAGGCAGGTATTATAATTGAAGTGTAAGAAAACCATATGGGAGCTCAGAAAGCAAGGATAGATGGTATTTACATGACAGGATGCAGTCTAAGCCAGAGAGTAGAAGCACACTGTATTTTAACGTACAAGACACACTGTATTTTAAAGGACAAGAATGAGGTGGTAACTATAAGATGCTGGTGGAGATTGTGGAGGGTTTTCTTCATGAAGTGGATCTTCGAGGGCCCCCCAAACTCTTCCTGCATCCTGGGAATTAGTAGCTCGGACCATCATATCATTTTTCCAGGTACCTACTGTTATATTTCTTTTTTTACTCCTTCATGAGGATAACTGATGCTCAGCTGAATTCAGAGGAGCATTTGATTTACCTGCCATCCTCTGGGAATACCCCTGCTAAATGCATGAAAAGTCACTCAACATCAAAGATCATTCAGCTACAGATGTGAGAGCTACTGTCACCTTATAAAGCTTACAATAGCCAGTGTCCTCTTAAAATTTTCCCCAGTGCAAGCTACAGAGGTGGGGAGGGCTGGAGGAAGCACGGGTTGATACAGTGGAATTTCCTTTGGTACCAGGTCCAAGCAGTCTTTTAACAGAGATGTTTAATTGATCTTTATTGAGCAGAACCTTCCCTTCTGCTTATAAAAGAAACGATCACTTTTCCCTCGGGTTCTACCTGGAGAAGTTAATAGCCCCAGTTTTCTCTTAGAGCAGAGATACTTAATGACTGGGAGACTATCATAAATAGAGTTTATTGTCCAAAATACAAACCCGGTTCTAATCAACCTGCACAGTGAGATTGCCTTGCTTGTATCTGTTGATACTTGGAGGAGAGTTTCCCAACTGACGAGTGCATTGGTCTTTCCACTCAGGCTTTGCTGTCCAATTAACAAATTGGATAGTGAAGTAATCTATAGGCCTTTGCCAAAGACCACTGAGTATACCCTAATGTGTATCAGTTTGATCCTCACATGTGGTAGCTCCTAGATGAGGCCCGAGAACAGAGCCATAATCATTTGCCTACACAGTGCAGGAATATTTTGCAGGTGTGAAGATGATCTTTGCAATACTTCCAGGATACAGAGACACTTCCGGGATTCAGTACAAATAGAGCTGTTACTGCTTGGCAGCTATGAAGAGTGATGGAAAAAAAAAAAGAGTAATACTTACCGAGGTCCTTTAGCTCATTTATAAAGGGCTTTATTGATATTAGCATTACTTTTTGAAATACCTTCCAAACACAACAAGCAGGTATTAATACCTCCATTTTAGAGCTAGAAAATTTTGTATTAAATGTTCTGACTGCTGTGCTCCTTGAGGACTAGATTTAGCAGTAAACTAGAGGCTAGGACTTGCTGCTACAGTAAACTATTACTATTTGGGAATTTGTCCTAGAGCACGAATTTCCTGGGTCTTTTTCTTTGTCCTCTCCTCCTTCTGGCTGCTGGCTTTCCCCACCTGCCACCTGCCATGCCCTCCCCAGCCCTCCAAGTTGCCATCCTGGAATGGCAGGCACCGTGACCATGATTTCTGAACCACATTTTGGAACCTGTTGTATGAAAAATACCAGTGTTCTTAGGTGGACAAGAGGACAGAATTTTTGAAACCACAATTTTCCAGGAAATCGGAGACATGTGATCACTCTTATAGTGTCGCTCTAGCATATTCTCCAATGACGAGCAAAGGAAGGTGTGGAAGGGAAGCATCTACCATTTACTGACACAGTTAATAGGAATATAATCAAGGCAGGTCTAAAGCCCGGGCCTGAGGTCTTCCTGGGAACGTGAGAGGGAAGGAGGAGGGAGGCTTTATACCTGAGGTATTGGATTCCTTTTTTCCCCCCATTTTACTGAGATATAGTTGTCATATAATATTATATTAATTTCAGGTGTACAACATAGTAATTTGATATATGTATAAATTGCAAAATAACTACCACAATAAGTTTAGTTAACATTTACCGCCTCACATAGTTACAATCTTTTTCTTGTGATGAGAACTTTTAAGATCTATACTCTTAGCAACTGTCAAATTAAAAAAGAGTATTGTTCAGTGCTTTGTGTCCACCTAGAGGGGTGGGATAGGGAGGGAGATGCAAGAGGGAGGAGATATGGGGATATATGTATATGTATAGCTAATTCACTTTGTTATACAGCAGAAACTAACACACCGTTGTAAAGCAATTATAGCCCAATAAAGATGTTTTTTAAAAAAAAAGAAAACAGTATTTTTAACTATAGTCATCACGATGTACATTACATCCCCAGGAGTTGTTTCTCTTATAACTGCAAGTTTGTACCTTTTGACCACCTTTCCCATCCCCCCTACTCCCACCTCTGGCAACCACTAAACTATTCTCTGTTTCTATGAGCTCAGTTTTCTTTGATTCGTATACGTGAGATCATACAGTATTTGTCTTTCTTTAATTTCACTTAGAGTAATGGGCTCAAGGCCCTATGAGTACATGGTGTACTACAGGCTGCTGGAGCATATTGGATGTAGAGTCAGCAATAGTTCACTCCCTCTCCAGCAGTCATTTCTCCAGAACGAGCAGGGAAAAGATACCAGAGACAGGAAGGTTCACCTTCAGCATCTAGACCCGGGTTTCTCAGCCTCGGCTCTAGTGACATTTTGAGCTAGGTAATTCTTTGTTATGTGTGACTGCCATGTGCACTGTAGGATGCTTAGCAGCATCCCTGTCCTTCCCTACTAGATGCCAGTAACACATCAGCTACTTGTGACAACCAAAAGTGTCTCCAGATATTGACAAATATCCCCTAGGGGACAAAATCACCCCCATTGAGAAGCACTTTTCTAAGAGAAACAGGAAAAGGTACTTCCTCAAGACACTATTTCCATCTGTCAGAAAGTTGTCATAATAATATATGCAAATGCTCTACATTTATGGTGTTGTACAGTGCACAACCTGCCCAACTGCCCATGGTCATCCACCTCCTCCCTCCCTCTCCTCAAGCTTCACAGGAAAATGAGGCTAATCTGCCCTACACTTTATTGCTCCTTTCTACTTTCCCAATTTCTGAGATACTATAAGGAACCCGAGGGCTTCCTGACTTAACTTGGGGTTCAGTTCGGGATTGACCTTTCTCCACCCTGAGGTAACGATTAAGAAAATAAAATCTGTGCTGATCCTTCTGATTTTCTAGTTCAGCCATTAATGTGACAGGCATGAGGTGCTGATAAAGTGGCCGATTTATTCAATCTCTTTAATGGAGAGAAAAAGTTTAAACTTTTATTGGTTTATCTTACCCCCAAAGCAACTATCAAACGTTGGCAGGACACAATGAAGGCTTACCTTTGTTAACATAGTTAAGTCTCTCTCTCTCAGAACTAGCCCATTTAGCTCCAGGTTCCTTAGCGCACCCGACGCACTTACACAGCATTTAAGAGCTCTACACTACTGGAAGCTCACATCTTTATTTCTTATCGCAGGAGCACGACTTCTGTAAACTTTATTTCTGTCACAACCTAAAGCAAAATTATTGTAAAATGAGTGATTTAAACCATACATTTTATCATCATTAAAAAGCACCTTAAAACAAACAAACAAACAAAAAAACCATCTGCTCTGTGCTAAGGATTAGAAATGACTCCTGCCCTTAAAGCCTGCATTAAGGAGGGACATGAAAATTTCAATCACATGATATAAAGAAGCATAAGCTTTATGCACAGAGTTTCCTTGGAGGCAAAAAGTTATATCTAAATGATGGCTTAATGATAACCCTGAAGCAGAATCTGAAAAGCTGAGGCTATGCAGAGTTGGAGTAGGAGTGCATTAACTGCAGAGGGAGCACCTGTGCAAAGACACTCAAGGCTGACACCCGCTGGACACAGTAAATACTGCAGGTGGGTATGACTACAGGACAGGGGTCCAAGTGTGAGAACAGACAAAAAGGAAAATAGAGATGTTGGCCCAAGCAAGCCTGGAGGGAGCATGGCTTGTATCCCACAGGTGATGAGACCCGGGGCTACCACTGGCTGAGTAAGGGTGCCTCCGCTGATTAGAAAAAGGCTACCCGCTGCTGACGGACAAATTAGATAAAGGGAGTGATCACAAAAAGCTCCCCTTCCTCAGGGCCAAAGAGGCCCATGAGGCTTGGCCGAGCACAGTTCAGACTACACACCTCTGTGCAGAGCACACGCTGGGCGGCTAGTATGCACTAACTCTGTGTGGGCAAGCCATTAGCAACATTAATTTAAGCGTATCTTTTTATGTTAGAAGATCATTCGACCCGAGTAGGCAGATGAACTTAGAGGAACAGAGCCCAGGGACTGAGAAACCACCCAGGAGCTTCTGCCATAGTCCAGGCAAAATGTAATATGGTTGAAGAAGCAAATTTAGGAGGAGGCCAAAATTTACAAGCTAGACCCACTGGATGCAAGACATGAAGTTCAATGAAGGAACTCTGAAGAGAATGGGCTGTGCAATAAACTTTTCTTACATTCTTTGTAAAATATTAGGCAAAATTAAGTACCATGGCCTTTCAGGTCCCTTCCAGCTCTAATTTCTTTTGATTTCTACATTATTACTCTGGTTAAGTAAAGTCCCTTCAGAGGTACAGAACAGTTCCTACACCTGAATGGGATGCAAAGAATAATCTGACTTCTCTTCACAAGGTGATGAGTTGAACTGTTCTTGCAGAGGAGATAATAGATGGTGTGAACCCCAGATCCTAGAAGAAGGCCAGGCACATGGTAAGTATTCAGCATTTTGAAAACAAATGAAAAATCATTTCCTTTCCTAGATCTTCGCACCCTTCCTCTGCTGGCTACTTTCTTTCAGCTTATAAACATCCTCAGGTATACCCACTTAAAAAACTATCAGACTTATGATTCTTTGGATCTTCTTGTGGGTAACCTAAGTCTCTCCTATGCCTTCAAACACCTGTCCTCCCAAAAAGCAAAGATCTGTACCTTGGGCATAGACCCGTCAACCAGGCCCTTCTAAAGCACTGAAGATGAAGTAAGATCCTCTCCCCACCCCCAATCCCTTCCTACTGCACTCTGTATCTCACAAAAAGATGCAGCTGTAAACTGTCACCCACGCTTGCTACCCTCCCTTTTCTAACTGTTCACCAGGCCTCACCCATTCTGTCTCGGATCTGCAAAATCCAGCCCCACCTTTTATAACTTAAGTGGGAACCTTAGATTACAATTCACCCTGCACTCAATCAACTGCCTTGCACATGGAGGTCCGAGAGAGCCTCTAAACCAGAAGTCCATCTCACTGTTCTTTAGTGTTTCCCATAGCCTTCAGGATAAACATCTAAACTTCTGACAGGACAAACAAGGCCCCTTTCTGTTGGGCCCCACTAGGTTTCCAGTATCAGCTCTCATTTCTTTCCCAAACCCTGAGTTCCAGTCCTGTATTTTAGTTTTGCCATATTTTCTTACATTTCTCAAACTTTGACATACACAGCTCCCTCCTGTCATCCGAGGAGCTTCTACATATCCTTAGAAAGGACGGCACCTCCTCCAAGAAGCCTACCCTGAACTTCCCCTTCTAAGATTCTGTGTTCTGCAAAGGGGAAGGGGGGGAGGGATAAATTAGGAGTTTGGGATTAACATATACACACGACTATATATAAAATAATCAACAAGGACCTACTACTGCATAGCACAGGGAACTCTACTGCATATGTTGTAACAACCTGTATGGGAAAAGAATCTGAAAAAGAATGGATATATGTATAACTGAATAACTTTGCTGTACACCTGAAACTAACACAATATTGTAAATCAACTATACTCCAGGTACAATGGACATGTCACAGCCAGGCTGAGCCGTCCAACTCCATGAGATAGTTATTATTTTCCCAGTAGAAATGACCACATATTAAATCCTCAGTGATTGCTCAAGAAAAGCTGAAATGTTGAATGTTACATCTATTAATGCCAAGGTTGGGTTTTTTCCCATGGGAACATTGGATGCTAAAATCCGCAGGGATTTTCAGCTCAAGTTGGCAGACTAGGAAACATATTTACTTTCTGTTCCTCCTGAAACCATATTTAAATGAAACTGTAGAAATACCAAAATTAATCAAGCAATAAAAGCCAAGACATTGTGGAAGTCATCAACCACAGAAAGATTTCAACACATTTCGAGAAGGCAAACAATGAAATGGAGGAGCCATGTATAAAATAATGAAGAAAAGACTACCCTAAGTAGGGTCTGCACAAAGCCAGTCAGCTTTTGCTGAGCTCTGGTTATAGTAAAGGGTAGAGGAAAGACGAGGGGCTGAAAACAAGGAGACAAAAGTCATTTTAGGAAAAAAAGTTCATTTAATGAGCTCCAGGGGACACTCAGCCTGCTGCCATACTCACTCATGAATTACAATGGATTCTTGGTGAGCAAGACAAGAAAACAGGGAACAAACAAAAATCAAGACATTTTTTCTTACTGAACTCTTCTCAAATGCGATCAAGGAATTATGGTTCAATGCCACAGCTGTAAGTCATTTCTGTTCTTGCAGAGGTTAGAAAGGGCTTATAATATTTACCCTTTTTTTCACACAGAATTTAGGTCTGAGCAAAAGCTTTTGTGTCCTCCAACCCCAAAGTTTATTGGGGATGGAAGTCCAAATTTGCTTGTGACATACCATAAAAAGAATCTCAGGATTGTTCAATTCTTTCTTGCCATGCTGAAGCTTCCAGCTCCTGAATAACAACACATGTTTCCCTTGTCCTAGACACCCAAGAGTACGTCTCCTCTCTTGGGCATAAGAATCTCTAGAGTTACATATGTGTAGTAAAGAGTGGACCCAGCTGGCATACTCACAATGACCAAATTGTGTTGATCGTACTTTAAACCAATACATCGCTCCACGCTGAAGTTGCAATAAATGATATATTTGCTTTCTAGACATGAATGAGATGCCTTACTGGATATACTCCAGGAAGGCCAGAGAAACTGGATTCTAATTCATATGGAATAATTTACTGGTGAATTTCTTTCAGGATAGCCCATGATTTATCTAGAATATAATCTTTACATATCTGGATCCTTCAAACTAGACAAAGGGAAAATCTGGGCTGCAAGCCTCAATTAGAAATGTGGAATGGTGCTACGCTGACAACTGGTGGTCCCTGACCTGTATCTTCTGAGATTAGAACACAATGTGGTGGATGACCAATTCATGCGTTGAACAAAAGAAGACCTCCTATAGGGCAGTGTATCTGTTTGTTACAGGTGTGGCACTTAGGGCTAAGTACCATAGGGACTACAAGAAAAAAAAGAAAAAAAAAGGAACACATGAAGCATATATGATAAGGAAACACCACAGTCCAGAGCACGAGTTCTGGAATCACACAGGCTTGCTTTGAATCCTGGCTAAGCCACTACCATCTGTATACTCTGAAGAACAGTCCAAGGTTTAAATGTTGTTTTACCAAATTTCGAAAAACAAGTGAAGAAAGAACCTATCTGCCAGGAGGGGACATCGTGGGGTGCAGCATCCAGTCGGGTCAGGGCTCTGCATCCCCTGCTCAGAAACCTTCGCCGCCTAGCTCATGGTGATGCTGACAGCTGAGCAGCCCTGGAGAAGGCGATCCTGTCTCCAGGGCTCGCAGAGAGGCTGGGGAGGTCTCCGGAGGAGGTGGCCCACACCCTGGCAAGCTCTGGATGCCTCCTGCCCTCAGCTCTGAGCAGGCTCTGGCCTTTGGCCCAGTGGTGGGGAAGGGTTTTATTGGGGGAAGGCCCCAATAAAGCCTTGCCTGAATTTCTTGTCTGGCCTCTAGTCAATTTCTATTTATTGAGGAAGGCCAAGAACCCTGGTTGGTATCATCATGGCTGGTAAAAGTCTACAGGCATGAAGAATGAGGGAAGGCGAACTTAAGAGATTCTGTGAAAAAGAAGAGTGGAACAGAAGATGCAGATAAAGATAGACAAAATCAATTCCAGAAAGTGAAATTACAACAGTAAGTGTCAAAATGCTAAACACAAGTTGAAGAATTGTCAATTCCTGGCATCAGCTATAAGAGTTGGGCTTGAAAGTAAACAGAACAGTAGGTATTAGCCTTTGGGACGCATTGCTTCTGGGGGGAGAATCTGACAAATGGAGAAGTGGTGGCAGTGAAAAGAAAGAAGGAAGAAGTAAAAGTTAAGGATCGTACAGAAACCAAAAATGTCACACCACCTCTCCTCTCTTTCTGCCACCATCCCAACTGTTACCAACATAATCAAAATTTTTAAATGCATTTTAAAATACTGGTAGAAGAGGGCACTCTAACGCCAGGAAAATTATCAACAAAAGGCCTAGGACTGAAAAAAAATTAACTCAATTCAACATAAAGTACTACAAAAAGTAAATAGAAAATTCAGATTAAAATATTTCCTGTGATAGATATTCTTTCCAAAAATTAATAAGGGAGCAGAAGAATACTGTAACAAACTTCTAAATTGAATTAAATATTCATAAACAAGCAATTAGTTTTAAAACAATAAGTTTTTTAACATCGAATGCATGCATTGAATCAGCAATTTTAAAAACTAATGACAGAAAAGGACAAAGCACACAAAAAATTCAATGAAAGTCAATCAAGTTCAGAAAAGGAATTGAAGAAAAAGACAAAGTCCACCAGGAAAGGATGAACAAATTAGAGGGTGCCCAAGAGAGTACAGATTGGAATAAAATTTTAATAAGGGACTTTGAGGAAAGGCAGGAAGACAACCAAGAGAGTACATCTGAGATTTTTTTTAAAGAGTAAAAAAGTTTAAGGAGAAAGTGTATGAAATGCCAGTCAGGCAAGAAAAAAAAATCTGATCTTAATATAATTAGAGTTATTAGAAAAGAAAAAGAAACACAACAGACATAGATATTGATATTTAAATCTGTAAGGCAAGAAAACTATCTGGAAATAAAAGATAACTTAAATTTACATGTTGAGATGGCCTACCTTGTACCTGGGAAAATGATTCAAAAACAAATCACTTTGAGAAATATGTTAGTAAAACGACTCTAAGGAAAAAAATCATCAGGTCCTCTAAACAAAATAATCAAATTACCTATAATGAGAAGAATATTAGTCTAGCGCCAGCCTCTCAGGAGCAACATACAATGCAAAGCAACAGTGGAACAGCATTTTCAAAATATTCCATAGAACAAAAGTTACCCAAGGTTTTTATATTCAGCCAAGCTGCCTCTAACGTATCAAGTCTATAAGTAAACAGTTTCGACTGTGCAAGAACCCAGGGACTATTGTGCAGGTGAGTCATTCATGAGGAAACTACTATAGGATGAGCTCATGTAAACAGCACACACTGAGGAAAACTTGGTAAATGATTGCTGGTGATTATTTAATATATTTCATTGTAAATCAAATACTAACACAAGAGTAGGGTAATGGGTGAGAGAATAGTGTTTAATTGTTACATGTTCTGACTATGTGGAAAGAATTACATTAAAAATGGGAGGAGGGGCTTCCTTGGTGGTGCAGTGGTTGAGAGTCCGCCTGCCAATGCAGGGGACATGGGTTCGTGCCCCGGTCCGGGAAGATCCCACATGTCGCGGAGCGGCTGGGCCCCTGAGCCTGCGTGTCCGGAGCCTGTGCTCCGCAACGGGAGAGGCCGCGACAGTGAGGGGCCCGCGTATAGAAAAAAAAAAAAAAAAAAGTTACTAGTAAAGCTACGAGGATGTTCGCTAGATCTTCACTCATATTCCAGTGACCTGAGCTACACCTTTAGAACCAGATGAGGGTTTTCAACTCGCAAGAACTTCCCTCTAGCTTTTGTACTCTTCACAACGCACAGACTAGAACGGCACCTGTTTAATAGCTCGCAAACACTGTTTACCCCCCACTGTAGGCCCCGCAATCACTGAACCCTTCATGCAGCCGGCTCCCCAGTGGTGCCAATAACCCTGGGGTAAACACCTCAAGGGAATCGAGCTCTATGGGGGCGTGAATCCACATTGTGGGGAGTCTCCTTACACAGACAAGGGCACAAATAACCCACAATGTGAACAACAGCGCAGAGCGGTGACACCCGAGGGGTGAAAAGTCCCTGTACCTCTTACCTCAGGATTCCTATAATTGACTCTAGAGGCCGCCATGATAGGCCCCTCCCCCGCCAGACGGCCGTTGGGGCCCCACCCTCCACTCTCGCGCATGCGCTGCCGTTGCACCCCCCCCACCCCGCTCCACTCTCGTGCATGCACTCCTGTCTTCCGGAGCAAACTTCCCCAACAGACTCCCGGAGCCATTGGAGGACAGCGGTCCGCGTGCCCAAGAGCCCTGCCCCAGTGGGCGTGCACAGGTGTGCAGGCGTGGGGTGCACGGGCATCTGTTCCAGGAGGTCTCTGCAGGAGAGGACAGAACTGGAGGGTCAGGCACGCTGCGGAGCTTGTCTGGCGACGCTCCTTGCCGGGAACTTTCGTGACGGTCTCTTCTTAAAACCAGCTCTTGTGAGATGTGCACTCTTGATTTTTATATTGCACACGTGAAACCCATGCACTTAGCTACAAAGAGTTCTGGAGAGCTCCGCTCTAAGCACAGTAGCCTCAAGTTGGGGCAAGTGCTTTCATGCCCTTTGGACTGCAGTTCCTTGGTTCTTGTTTATGCCTTTCAAGAATCAGTAGGTCCTTTTTCCTAGCAAGCCTGAAGTTTCCATTAAAGAACAATTCTAGCAAAGACTTTCAGACCTGGGAAACACTCTTAAGATACTGTCTCCTGACTCCGTTCCTAGAGTTTTTCCAAACGCATTTACACTACTAGAATATTTTTTTCCTAGTGTATTTAATACATGGAGGTTTTTCAATAAATGTTGATTCACAGGTGTTTCCTTTGTACGGTTTTGTCTTTTTTTAAATAACTGAGAAAGACTTGACAATCTGGGCCAATTTCAACACAGCAGGTAATATGGGAACAATTTTACTTTCTCTCCCTCCTTTTTTGTAATATCTTGCAGAATTTCAGTTGGCAATAAAAACAACAACAACAACAACAAAAATAGTAGCGGGATCAACTTACTGACCTGACTTTGTAATACTTCCCAAAGAAACTTCAATCATCAGATCCGCTTTCTGGTCAATTGCAAGATTAGAGCATTTCTCACTCAACAGGATGCCTCTGAAGACCCCTCACATCTAATAGCACTAAGCGCCTCCAAGTGCACAGGCTTGAAAACGCCACAAGACACAAACATGGTATCTCTTCGTTTCTTTAATGTTTCGTGATTGAGTGGAAATGAACTGTCTTCTGAGGCTTGTGATCCATGTCCAGAGATGTTTTTTCCCAGTAGTCAATGCCCGCCCCCAACTTCTGTGCAAGAATAGTCAGAGATCATGATCCAAAGGACTTTTAGATACTCTTTTCTGTGACTGGTCTTCCCAAATTAGATTTGGGCTAATTTGATTATCTCTGTCTCTGGGGTGTAGGATTTTGAAGTATTACAAAAGTGATTGCAGAATTGGAACTGGCTAATTTTTGCACAATGAAATTTTTGTATCAGTGGCCTTGAGAAGACTCCTTCAAATACTGTATCAGAATTATGAGTGAGAATCTTGTAAATAATTGATTCAATGATTGAACAAGAGGAGGAAGCAACAAGGAAGCATGCCTTTCTCGAGTGCCTGGGTACAATATTTTGCCTCACCATCCCTCTAGTATGCAGTTATTGGTTGAAAATCATTTAAGTTTTCCTTCATTATAAAAGCTCCAGTACTGAGCGATATTCCCAAATTGTTTACTTTTTTCAGTCCCCAACAGGAGTTTCTTTAGATATAAAGTTCACCATGATGTTGCTTAAAATATTCTCACTTTATCTTCTCATCTTCTTTTGAGTCAATTTTTCCTGACAAGGGGCAAGGAATTTCTTAAGCACCAACAGGAGTCTTTTTCACACTGTAGAACAGTCCTTCTAAACCTCTGTTTCCTTCCCCAACACCCCACAATCAGTAGGAGTTCTGCTGCTACAGTGAATCTCGTCTCTCAAGAGATTGGGTTGCAATCTCTTTTTCACCCTTCATATCCCTTGATAAGTTTCCTAACGGTCCTCTCTTCTCACGACACAAAAGAAAAATACTCTTTCATATCATTTTTATAGTGGTAAACTGACTGACAGGGATTCTCAATGTGAAAATAATAATCAAAGAAGTTTTTTAAAAGGAATACTACCATGATTCCCATGCAGATGGGACAATATGCAATGATGAGGCCTAGATTCTAAAGAGCAATGGTATGTAATGCAGACAGGAAATTAACAAACATGTAAGCAGGGCTTGCAGGCTAGGATTTAGTTGGAAGTGGGTTTGTATGAATGGGGATTGGAAATTGGTAGATGAACTCTTGGCATGGTCTCAAGCTGCATATCCATTTCATGGGTAGTGGATTTCTAACACCTAGAAAAACCAAGACTCTAGGATGTTTAGTCCCTTTAACATAAGGAAAGAGAAGAAGATATTCTGCCTTCTTGTTCCTTGTTCTGTCCTTACCCCTACTAAGCCAAGACGTTCAATGCTATATGATGGCTCTTCCAAATCCATTTTATCTGAGGAGCCTGCAGATTTTGTGTATGTTTACAACTGTGTTTTGTGTTGCAGCCAAGATGCACACTTGAATATCTTCACTCCAAATTCTCTTCTCGTAAGGATGAGTAACTAATAATAGCTTAGTATGTTCTAATTTTTTGGTTGTGTTGCCAGGTAAAATACAGATTTCAAGTTCAATGTAAATTTCAGATAAACAGGAAAAGAAAATGCAGTAAAAATATGTCAAAAATATGGCATAGGACAGTTATACTAAAAACAAATTCGCTGTTTATGTGAAATACAAAAATCAAATTCAGTTAGGCATTTGTTATATTTCTTTGCTAGATCGAGCCACACTATACTTTCTCCAAGGGCACTCTCTCTGTTTTCCACGAAGGCACTCTAGCTGTGAAGAGCAGACAGAGAACAACACTGTCTCAGGGAAATTTGACACCACAGGCCTTCTGCTCTCCGGGGGGAAAATAGTGCTTTTCTCACTAGGTCACCAATATCAAAGTTGCAGTGTGCATAGTACGTGTAGTTTCTGCCACAGCCAAGAATTGGAAGCGGTACCCTATCCTTCCCCATTGAAAGTCCGTAGAAAGGCAGGTCTGCCTGCGGCGAGTGGCGTAACGTCCCCACTGACCTGGATTAGGCTCTGACGCCCGAACACCTTATAAAAGGGCTCTGGGTGTTTCAGGGGCAAACCGTGCCTTTGTCAGGTGGCTTCGAAGGTCAACGGCCTGCTTGGCTTGGAGAGACGGCCAGTGAGGCTTCCCAAGACAAACACTGAGGAGCGTGTTTTCTCACTGTGGCCCTGGTGCAGTGCTGTGAGCCCCTGGCCGTACACTTAAAAGACCTGCTGGACCCGTGTTTGGGTGGACTTTAGAAAGCTCAGACACTTAGCTCTCCAACGAAGAAAGCAGTGTGCTGCTTTTCACTCTGCGTTAAGGGAGAGATGCCCGGAGGCCCAAGATCCCTGAGGGTTGTGAAGTCGCCCAGGAAGGGATCCTCAGGTCTCAGTGTTCTTTCAAGGGAGGTGCGGAGGGCCCAGTAATCCCAGAGTTCCGAGAAGCTCACTAACGTGAAGGCACTCCATGGACTAGGTTTTCCTGGCCAATGATGTATGCCCAATCTTCCAAATGCAATACATGGACCTTACTATGAGCCTGGCAGGCAGTGTCGTTTTCCCTTTAGGCATTGGCGCCTTTCCCATGCCTCTTGCACGGAACTGGAAGCACCGAATTGCCCTCAGGGAAAAGCCCTTTTCCTACGTAGGGCATTCCAGGACATGAGACTGGCAGCAGCACTCTAATTCAGGCGGCGTGGAGGCTGCAGCGGTCCTCCTTACAGCTGGGACGTGCTACCATGCACATACAAGGCCAATCTGAACGTTCCAAACTGCCCGAGTACGATCAGTCTCCAGCGAGCCAAAACAGACAGAAGGGGGAACTCTGGCCCATTCCCGGATGAACTTCGAACCCGAGGAAGTTGTGATGTGCAACGTGTGGCTGGTCCATGGGACGTAAGGCTTTGGGGAGGTTGCGACGTGTCCTCGCAGCTTCTCTAAGCTTAGTAGTGTTCAGGCGAATCTATCTACATTTGGAAAACTGCAGGGCCTCTCTAGTTTGTGCGTGGCATAGAGAGAGGTCCGCCAAGTAAGTGCACCCGGAACGGGCACGCAGGGAAGTGTGTTTTCCTTGCAGCTCACGCTCTGCCCTGAGAGACCCTGACATGATACCTACAAAAGACCAGCTAGTGCTGTGTTCCGGGAGTCCGTTGAATATTTTGGCCATCGAGCTCTCTGGAGAAAAAGCAGAGGGTTGCCTTTCACTCTGCTTTCAAAAAGGTGATCCGGAGACCTTAGGTAGCATGGTGCTGCTCAGTCAGCCAGGAAGAGTTTTCCTCTACACAGTGTTGTTCCCTGGGACGCAGTGAGGACGTGGGTGCCATAGGAAAAGCATACTAGAGATCCAGCAGTACTTCTCCAGAAGGCCGTGGAAAAACCGCCGAATGCCTCGATGTGTGAATGGGCCATCCGATCGATCCTTTGAACCATGGAGAGAGGTGTAGATTTCCCTTTTGCAGTGGGTGATCTGGGGTGCCGCCTGGAATGCACAGGACACTCTCTGTTTCTCCAAGGACACTCTGCTCTCCGTGAAGGCACTCTAGCTGTGAAGAGCAGACAGAGAACAGCACTGTCAGGGAAATTTGACACCACAGGCCTTCTGCTCTCCAGTGGGGAAAATAGTGCTTTTCTCACTAGGTCACCAATATCAAAGTTGCAGTGTGCCTAGTACGTGTCGTTTCTGCCACAGTCAAAGGGTCGGAAGCGGCACCCTGTCCTTCCCCGTTGAACCTTCGTAGCAGGGACGTTCTGCCTGCAGAGAGTGGCGTGACGTCCCCACTGACTTGTTTTAGACTCCGACGCGCGAACACCTTATAAAAGGGCTCTGGGTGTTTCAGGGGCAAACCGTGCCTTTGTCAGGTGGCTTCGAAGGTCAACGGCCTGCTTGGCTTAGAGAGACGGCCTGTGCGGCTTCCCAAGACAAACACTGAGGAGCGTGTTTTCTCACTGTGGCCCTGGTGCAGTGCTGTGAGCCCCTGGCCGTACACTTAAAAGACCTGATGGACCCGTGTTTGGGTGGACTTTAGAAAGCTCAGACACTTAGCTCTCCAACGAAGAAAGCAGTGTGCTGCTTTTCACTCGGCATTAAGGGAGAGATGCCCGGAGGCCCAAGATCCCTGAGGGTTGTGAAGTCGCCCAGGAAGGGATCCTCAGGTCTCAGTGTTCTTTCAAGGGAGGTGCGGAGGACGCAGTAATCCCAGAGTTGCGAGAAGCTCACTAACGTGAAGGCACTCCGTGGACTAGGTTTTCCTGGCCAATGATGTATGCCCAATCTTCCAAATGCAATACATGGAACTTACTATGAGCCTGGCAGGCAGTGTCGTTTTCCCTTTAGGCATTGGCGCCTTTCCCATGCATCTTGCAGGGAACTGGAAGCACCGTATTGCCCTCAGGGAAACGCCCTTTTCCTACGTAGGGCATTCCAGGACGTGAGAATGGCAGCAGCACTCTATTTCAGGGGGCGTGGAGGCTGCAGCATTCCTCCTTACAGCTGGGACGTGCTATGATGCATATACATGGCCAATCTGAACGTTCCAAACTGCCTGAGTTCGATCAGTTTCCAGCGAGCCAAAATAGACAGATTGGGGCACTCTGCCCCATTCCCGGTTGAAGTTCGAACCCGAGGAAGTTGTGATGTGCAACGTGTGGCTGGTCTATGGGACGTAAGGCTTTGGGGAGGTTGCGACGTGTCCTCGCAGCTTCTCGAAGCGTAGTAGTGTTCAGGCGAATCTATCTACATTTGGAAAACTGCAGGGCCTCTCTAGTTTGTGCGTGCGTGGCATAGAGAGAGGTCCGCCAAGTAAGTGCACCCGGAACGGACACACAGGGAAGTGTGTTTTCCTTGCAGCTCACGCTGTGCCCTGAGAGCCCCTGACATGACACCTACAAAAGAGCAGCTAGTGCTGTGTTCAGGGATTCCGTTGAATGTTTTGGCCATCGAGCTCTCTGGAGAAAAAGCAGAGGGTTGCCTTTCACTCTGCTTTCAAAGAGGTGATCCGGAGGCCTGAGGTAGCATGGTGCTGCTCAGTCAGCCAGGAAGGGTGATCCTCTACACAGTGTTTTTCCCTGGGACGCAGTGAGGACGAGGGTGCCATAGGAAAAGCATACTAGAGATCCAGCAGTACTTCTCCAGAAGGCCGTGCAAAAAACGCTGAACGCCTCGTTGTGTGAATGGGCCATCCGATCGATCCTTTGAACCGTGGAGAGAGGTGTAGATTTCCCTTTTGCAGTGGGTGATCTGGGGTGCCGCCTGGAATGCACAGGACACTCTCTGTTTCTCCAAGGACACTCTGCTCTCCGTGAAGGCACTCTAGCTGTGAAGAGCAGACAGAGAACAGCACTGTCTCAGGGAAATTTGACACCACAGGCCTTCTGCTCTCCAGTGGGGAAAATAGTGCTTTTCTCACTAGGTCACCAATATCAAAGTTGCAGTGTGCCTAGTACGTGTCGTTTCTGCCACAGTCAAAGGGTCGGAAGTGGCACCCGGTCCTTCCCCGTTGAACCTTCGTAGCAGGGCCGTTCTGCCTGCGGAGAGTGGCGTGACGTCCCCACTGACTTGGTTTAGGCTCCGACGCCCGTACACCTTATAAAAGGGCTCTGGGTGTTTCAGGGGCAAACCGTGCCTTTGTCAGGTGGCTTCGAAGGTCAACGGCCTGCTTGGCTTAGAGACACGGCCAGTGAGGCTTCCCAAGACAAACACTGAGGAGCGTGTTTTCTCACTGTGGCCCTGGTGCAGTGCTGTGAGCCCCTGGCCGTACACTTAAAAGACCTGCTGGACCCGTGTTTGGGTGGACTTTAGAAAGGTCAGACACTTAGCTCTCCAACGAAGAAAGCAGTGTGCTGCTTTTCACTCGGCGTTAAGGGAGAGATGCCCGGAGGCCCAAGATCCCTGAGGGTTGTGAAGTCGCCCAGGAAGGGATCCTCAGGTCTCAGTGTTCTTTCATGGGAGGTGCGGAGGACGCAGTAATCCCAGAGATGCGAGAAGCTCACTAACGTGAAGGCACTCCGTGGACTAGGTTTTCCTGGCCAATGATGTATGCCCAATCTTCCAAATGCAATACATGGACCTTACTATGAGCCTGGCAGGCAGTGTCGTTTTCCCTTTAGGCATTGGCGCCTTTCCCATGCCTCTTGCAGGGAACTGGAAGCACCGTATAGCCCTCAGGGAAACGCCCTTTTCCTACGTAGGGCATTCCAGGACGTGAGACTGGCAGCAGCACTCTATTTCAGGCGGCGTGAGGATGCAGCGGTCCTCCTCACAGCTGGGACGTGCTATGATGCATATACATGGCCAATCTGAACTTTCCAAACTGCCTGTGTTCGATCAGTTTCCAGCGAGCCAAAACAGACAGAAGGGGGCACTCTGGCCCCTTCCCGGATGAAGTTCGAACCCGAGAAAGTTGTGATGTGCAACGTATGGCTGGTCTATGGGACGTAAGGCTTTGGGGAGGTTGCGACGTGTCCTCGCAGCTTCTCGAAGCGTAGTAGTGTTCAGGCGAATCTATCTACATTTGGAAAACTGCAGGGCCTCTCTAGTTTGTGCGTGGCATAGAGAGAGTTCCGCCAATAAGTGCACCCGGAACGGACATTTAGGGAAGTGTGTTTTCCTTGCAGCTCACGCTCTGTCCTGAGAGCCCCTGACATGACACCTACAAAAGAGCAGCTAGTGCTGTGTTCAGGGAGTCCGTTGAATGTTTTGGCCATCGAGCTCTCTGGAGAAAAAGCAGAGGGTTGCCTTTCACTCTGCTTTCAAAAAGGTGATCCGGAGACCTTAGGTAGCATGGTGCTGCTCAGTCAGCCAGGAAGAGTTTTCCTCTACACAGTGTTGTTCCCTGGGACGCAGTGAGGACGTGGGTGCCATAGGAAAAGCATACTAGAGATCCAGCAGTACTTCTCCAGAAGGCCGTGGAAAAACCGCCGAATGCCTCGATGTGTGAATGGGCCATCCGATCGATCCTTTGAACCATGGAGAGAGGTGTAGATTTCCCTTTTGCAGTGGGTGATCTGGGGTGCCGCCTGGAATGCACAGGACACTCTCTGTTTCTCCAAGGACACTCTGCTCTCCGTGAAGGCACTCTAGCTGTGAAGAGCAGACAGAGAACAGCACTGTCAGGGAAATTTGACACCACAGGCCTTCTGCTCTCCAGTGGGGAAAATAGTGCTTTTCTCACTAGGTCACCAATATCAAAGTTGCAGTGTGCCTAGTACGTGTCGTTTCTGCCACAGTCAAAGGGTCGGAAGCGGCACCCTGTCCTTCCCAGTTGAACCTTCGTAGCAGGGCCGTTCTGCCTGCGGAGAGTGGCGTGACGTCCCCACTGACTTGTTTTAGGCTCCGAATCCCGTACACCTTACAAAAGGGCTCTGGGTGTTTCAGGGGCAAACCGTGCCTTTGTCAGGTGGCTTCGAAGGTCAACGGCCTGCTTGGCTTAGAGACACGGCCAGTGAGGCTTCCCAAGACAAACACTGAGGAGCGTGTTTTCTCACTGTGGCCCTGGTGCAGTGCTGTGAGCCCCTGGCCGTACACTTAAAAGACCTGCTGGACCCGTGTTTGGGTGGACTTTAGAAAGCTCACACACTTAGCTCTCCAACGAAGAAAGCAGTGTGCTGCTTTTCACTCGGCGTGAAGGGAGAGATGCCCGGAGGCCCAAGATCCCAGAGGGTTGTGAAGTCGCCCAGGAAGGGATCCTCAGGTCTCAGTGTTCTTCCATGGGAGGTGCAGAGGACGCAGTAATCCCAGAGTTGCGAGAAGCTCACTAACGTGAAGGCACTCCGTGGACTAGGTTTTCCTGGCCAATGATGTATGCCCAATCTTCCAAATGCAATACATGGACCTTACTATGAGCCTGGCAGGCAGTGTCGTTTTCGCTTTAGGCATTGGCGCCTTTCCCATGCCTCTTGCAGGGAACTGGAAGCACCGTATTGCCCTCAGGGAAATGCCCTTTTCCTACGTAGGGCATTCCAGGACGTGAGACTAGCAGCAGCACTCTATTTCAGGCGACGTGGATTCTGCAGCGGTCCTCCTTACAGCTGGGACGTGCTATGATGCATATACATGGCCAATCTGAACCTTCCAAACTGCCTGAGTTCGATCAGTTTCCAGCGAGCCAAAACAGACAGAAGGGGGCACTCTGGCCCCTTCCCGGATGAAGTTCGAAACCGAGGAAGTTGTGATGTGCAACGTGTGGCTGGTCTATGGGACGTAAGGCTTTGGGGAGGTTGCGACGTGTCCTCGCAGCTTCTCGAAGCGTAGTAGTGTTCAGGCGAATCTATCTACATTTGGAAAACTGCAGGGCCTCTCTAGTTTGTGCGTGGCATAGAGAGAGGTCCGCTAAGTAAGTGCACGCGGAAAGGACACTTAGGGAAGTGTGTTTTCCTTGCAGCTCACGCTCTGCCCTGAGAGCCCCTGACATGACACCTACAAAAGAGCAGCTAGTGCTGTGTTCAGGGAGTCCGTTGAATGTTTTGGCCATCGAGCTCTCTGGAGAAAAAGCAGAGGGTTGCCTTTCACTCTGCTTTCAAAGAGGTGATCCGGAGGCCTGAGGTAGCATGGTGCTGCTCAGTCAGCCAGGAAGGGTGATCCTCTACACAGTGTTGTTCCCTGGGACGCAGTGAGGACGTGGGTGCCATAGGAAAAGCATACTAGAGATCCAGCAGTACTTCTCCAGAAGGCCGTGGAAAAACCGCTGAACGCCTCGATGTGTGAATGGGCCATCCGATCGATCCTTTGAAGCGTGGAGAGAGGTCTAGATTTCCCTTTTGCAGTGGGTGATCTGGGGTGCCGCCTGGAATGCACAGGACACTCTCTGTTTCTCCAAGGACACTCTGCTCTCCGTGAAGGCACTCTAGCTGTGAAGAGCAGACAGAGAACAGCACTGTCAGGGAAATTTGACACCACAGGCCTTCTGCTCTCCAGTGGGGAAAATAGTGCTTTTCTCACTAGGTCACCAATATCAAAGTTGCAGTGTGCCTAGTACGTGTCGTTTCTGCCACAGTCAAAGGGTCGGAAGCGGCACCCTGTCCTTCCCCGTTGAACCTTCGTAGCAGGGCCGTTCTGCCTGCGGAGAGTGGTGGGACGTCCCCAATGACTTGGTTTAGGTTCCGACGCCCGTACACCTCATAAAAGGGCTCTGGGAGTTTCAGGGGCAAACCGTGCCTTTGTCAGGTGGCTTCGAAGGTCAACGGCCTGCTTGGCTTAGAGAGACGGCCAGTGAGGCTTCCCAAGACAAACACTGAGGAGCGTGTTTTCTCACTGTGGCCCTGGTGCAGTGCTGTGAGCCCCTGGCCGTACACTTAAAAGACCTGATGGACCCATGTTTGGGTGGACTTTAGAAAGCTCAGACACTTAGCTCTCCAACGAAGAAAGCAGTGTGCTGCTTTTCACTCGGCGTTAAGGGAGAGATGCCCGGAGGCCCAAGATCCCTGAGGTTTGTGAAGTCGCCCAGGAAGGGATCCTCAGGTCTCAGTGTTCTTTCATGGGAGGTGCGGAGGACGCAGTAATCCCAGAGTTGCGAGAAGCTCACTAACGTGAAGGCACTCCGTGGACTAGGTTTTCCTGGCCAATGATGTATGCCCAATCTTCCAAATGCAATACATGGACCTTACTATGAGCCTGGCAGGCAGTGTCGTTTTCCCTTTAGGCATTGGCGCCTTTCCCATGCCTCTTGCAGGGAACTGGAAGCACCGTATTGCCCTCAGGGAAACGCCCTTTTCCTACGTAGGGCATTCCAGGACGTGAGACTAGCAGGAGCACTCTATTTCAGGCGGCGTGGAGGCTGCAGCGGTCCTCCTCACAGCTGGGACGTGCTATGATGCATATACATGGCCAATCTGAACGTTCCAAACTGCCTGAGTTCGATCAGTTTCCAGCGAGCCAAAACAGACAGATTGGGGCACTCTGGCCCCTTCCCGGATGAAGTTCGAACCCGAGGAAGTTGTGATGTGCAACGTGTGGCTGGTCTATGGGACGTAAGGCTTTGGGGAGGTTGCGACGTGTCCTCGCAGCTTCTCGAAGCGTAGTAGTGTTCAGGCGAATCTATCTACATTTGGAAAACTGCAGGGCCTCTCTAGTTTGTGCGTGGCATAGAGAGAGGTCCGCCAAGTAAGTGCACCCGGAAAGGACACTTAGGGAAGTGGGTTTTCCTTGCAGCTCACGCTCTGCTCTGAGAGCCCCTGACATGACACCTACAAAAGAGCAGCTAGTGCTGTGTTCGGGGAGTCCGTTGAATGTTTTGGCCATCGAGCTCTCTGGAGAAAAAGCAGAGGGTTGCCTTTCACTCTGCTTTCAAAGAGGTGATCCGGAGGCCTGAGGTAGCATGGTGCTGCTCAGTCAGCCAGGAAGGGTGATCCTCTACACAGTGTTGTTCCCTGGGACGCAGTGAGGACGTGGGTGCCATAGGAAAAGCATACTAGAGATCCAGCAGTACTTCTCCAGAAGGCCGTGGAAAAACCGCTGAAAGCCTCGATGTGTGAATGGGCCATCCGATCGATCCTTTGAAGCGTGGAGAGAGGTGTAGATTTCCCTTTTGCAGTGGGTGATCTGGGGTGCCGCCTGGAATGCACAGGACACTCTCTGTTTCTCCAAGGACACTCTGCTCTCCGTGAAGGCACTCTAGCTGTGAAGAGCAGACAGAGAACAGCACTGTCAGGGAAATTTGACACCACAGGCCTTCTGCTCTCCAGTGGGGAAAATAGTGCTTTTCTCACTAGGTCACCAATATCAAAGTTGCAGTGTGCCTAGTACGTGTCGTTTCTGCCACAGTCAAAGGGTCGGAAGCGGCACCCTGTCCTTCCCCGTTGAACCTTCGTAGCAGGGCCGTTCTGCCTGCGGAGAGTGGCGTGACGTCCCCACTGACTTGGTTTAGGCTCCGAAGCCCGTACACCTTATAAAAGGGCTCTGGGTGTTTCAGGGGCAAACCGTGCCTTTGTCAGGTGGCTTCGAAGGTCAACGGCCTGCTTGGCTTAGAGAGACGGCCAGTGAGGCTTCCCAAGACAAACACTGAGGAGCGTGTTTTCTCACTGTGGCCCTGGTGCAGTGCTGTGAGCCCCTGGCCGTACACTGAAAAGACCTGCTGGACCCGTGTTTGGGTGGACTTTAGAAAGCTCAGACACTTAGCTCTCCAACGAAGAAAGCAGTGTGCTGCTTTTCACTCGGCGTTAAGGGAGAGATGCCCGGAGGCCCAAGATCCATGAGGGTTCTGAAGTCGCCCAGGAAGGGCTCCTCAGGTCTCAGTGTTCTTTCATGGGAGGTGCGGAGGACGCAGTAATCCCAGAGTTGCGAGAAGCTCACTAACGTGAAGGCACTCCGTGGACTAGGTTTTCCTGGCCAATGATGTATGCCCAATCTTCCAAATGCAATACATGGACCTTACTATGAGCCTGGCAGGCAGTGTCGTTTTCCCTTTAGGCATTGGTGCCTTTCCCATGCCTCTTGCAGGAAACTGGAAGCACCGTATTGCCCTCAGGGAAACGCCCTTTTCCTACGTAGGGCATTCCAGGACGTGAGACTAGCAACAGCACTCTATTTCAGGCGGCGTGGAGGCTGAAGCGGTCCTCCTTACAGCTGGAAAGTGCTATGATGCATATACATGGCCAATCAGAACGTTCCACACTGCCTGAGTTCGATCAGTTTCCAGCGAGCCAAAACAGACAGATTGGGGCACTCTGGCCCCTTCCCGGATGAAGTTCGAACCCGAGGAAGTTGTGATGTGCAACGTGTGGCTGGTCTATGGGACGTAAGGCTTTGGGGAGGTTGCGACGTGTCCTCGCAGCTTCTCGAAGCGTAGTAGTGTTCAGGCGAATCTATCTACATTTGGAAAACTGCAGGGCCTCTCTAGTTTGTGCGTGGCATAGAGAGAGGTCCGCCAATAAGTGCACCCGGAACGGACACTTAGGGAAGTGTGTTTTCCTTGCAGCTCACGCTCTGCCCTGAGAGCCCCTGACATGACACCTACAAAAGAGCAGCTCATGCTGTGTTCAGGAAGTTCGTTGAGTGTTTTGGCCATCGAGCTCTATGGAGAAAATGCAAAGGGTTGCCTTTCACTCTGCTTTCAAAGAGGTGATCTGGAGGCCTTAGGTAGCATGGTGCTGCTCAGTCAGCCAGGAAGAGTTTTCCTCTACACAGTGTTGTTCCCTGGGACGCAGTGAGGACTTGGGTGCCATAGGAAAAGCATACTAGAGATCCAGCAGTACTTCTCCAGAAGGCCGTGGAAAAACCGCTGAACGCCTCGATGTGTGAATGGGCCATCCGATCGATCCTTTGAAGCGTGGAGAGAGGTCTAGATTTCCCTTTTGCAGTGGGTGATCTGGGGTGCCGCCTTGAATGCACAGGACACTCTCTGTTTCTCCAAGGACACTCTGCTCTCCGTGAAGGCACTCTAGCTGTGAAGAGCAGACAGAGAACAGCACTGTCAGGGAAATTTGACACCACAGGCCTTCTGCTCTCCAGTGGGGAAAATAGTGCTTTTCTCACTAGGTCACCAATATCAAAGTTGCAGTGTGCCTAGTACGTGTCGTTTCTGCCACAGTCAAAGGGTCGGAAGCGGCACCCTGTCCTTCCCCGTTGAACCTTTGTAGCAGGGCCGTTCTGCCTGCGGAGAGTGGCGTGACGTCCCCACTGACTTGGTTTAGGCTCCGAAGGCCGTACACCTTATAAAAGGGCTCTGGGTGTTTCAGGGGCAAACCGTGCCTTTGTCAGGTGGCTTCGAAGGTCAACGGCCTGCTTGGCTTAGAGAGACGGCCAGTGAGGCTTCCCAAGACAAACACTGAGGAGCGTGTTTTCTCACTGTGGCCCTGGTGCAGTGCTGTGAGCCCCTGGCCGTACACTGAAAAGACCTGCTGGACCCGTGTTTGGGTGGACTTTAGAAAGCTCAGACACTTAGCTCTCCAACGAAGAAAGCAGTGTGCTGCTTTTCACTCGGCGTTAAGGGAGAGATGCCCGGAGGCCCAAGATCCCTGAGGGTTCTGAAGTCGCCCAGGAAGGGCTCCTCAGGTCTCAGTGTTCTTTCATGGGAGGTGCGGAGGACGCAGTAATCCCAGAGTTGCGAGAAGCTCACTAACGTGAAGGCACTCCGTGGACTAGGTTTTCCTGGCCAGTGATGTATGCCCAATCTTCCAAATGCAATACATGGACCTTACAATGAGCCTGGCATGCAGTGTCGTTTTCCCTTTAGGCATTGGCGCCTTTCCCATGCCTCTTGCAGGGAACTGGAAGCACCGTATAGCCCTCAGGGAAACGCCCTTTTCCTACGTAGGGCATTCCAGGACGTGAGACTGGCAGCAGCACTCTATTTCAGGCGGCGTGAGGCTGCAGCGGTACTCCTTACAGCTGGGACGTGCTATGATGCATATACATGGCCAATCTGAACCTTCCAAACTGCCTGAGTTCGATCACTTTCCAGCGAGCCAAAACAGACAGATTGGGGCACTCTGGCCCCTTCCCGGATGAAGTTCGAACCCGAGGAAGTTGTGATGTGCAACGTGTGGCTGGTCTATGGGACGTAAGGCTTTGGGGAGGTTGCGACGTGTCCTCGCAGCTTCTCGAAGCGTAGTAGTGTTCAGGCGAATCTATCTACATTTGGAAAACTGCAGGGCCTCTCTAGTTTGTGCGTGGCATAGAGAGAGGTCCGCCAATAAGTGCACCCGGAACGGACACTTAGGGAAGTGTGTTTTCCTGGCAGCTCACGCTCTGTCCTGAGAGCCCCTGACATGACACCTACAAAAGAGCAGCTAGTGCTGTGTTCAGGGAGTCCGTTGAATGTTTTGGCCATCGAGCTCTCTGGAGAAAAAGCAGAGGGTTGCCTTTCACTCTGCTTTCAAAGAGGTGATCCGGAGGCCTTAGGTAGCATGGTGCTGCTCAGTCAGCCAGGAAGAGTTTTCCTCTACACAGTGTTGTAACCTGGGACGCAGTGAGGACGTGCGTGCCATAGGAAAAGCATACTAGAGATCCAGCAGTACTTCTCCAGAAGGCCGTGGAAAAACCGCTGAACGCCTCGATGTGTGAATGGGCCATCCGATCGATCCTTTGAACCGTGGAGAGAGGTGTAGATTTCCCTTTTGCAGTGGGTGATGTGGGCTGCCGCCTGGAATGCACAGGACACTCTCTGTTTCTCCAAGGACACTCTGCTCTCCGTGAAGGCACTCTAGCTCTGAAGAGCAGACAGAGAACAGCACTGTCAGGGAAATTTGACACCACAGGCCTTCTGCTCTCCAGTGGGGAAAATAGTGCTTTTCTCACTAGGTCACCAATATCAAAGTTGCAGTGTGCCTAGTACGTGTCGTTTCCGCCACAGTCAAAGGGTCGGAAGCGGCACCCTGTCCTTCACGGTTGAGCCTTCGTAGCAGGGCCGTTCTGCCTGCGGAGAGTGGCGTGACGTCCCCACTGACTTGGTTTAGGCTCCGAAGCCCGTACACCTTATAAAAGGGCTCTGGGAGTTTCAGGGGCAAACCGTGCCTTTGTCAGGTGGCTTCGAAGGTCAACGGCCTGCTTGGCTTAGAGAGACGGCCAGTGAGGCTTCCCAAGACAAACACTGAGGAGCGTGTTTTCTCACTGTGGCCCTGGTGCAGTGCTGTGAGCCCCTGGCCGTACACTTAAAAGACCTGATGGACCCATGTTTGGGTGGACTTTAGAAAGCTCAGACACTTAGCTCTCCAACGAAGAAAGCAGTGTGCTGCTTTTCACTCGGCGTTAAGGGAGAGATGCCCGGAGGCCCAAGATCCCTGAGGGTTGTGAAGTCGCCCAGGAAGGGATCCTCAGGTCTCAGTGTTCTTTCATGGGAGGTGCGGAGGACGCAGTAATCCCAGAGTTGCGAGAAGCTCACTAACATGAAGGCACTCCGTGGACTAGGTTTTCCTGGCCAATGATGTATGCCCAATCTTCCACATGAAATACATGGACCTTACTATGAGCCTGGCAGGCAGTGTCGTTTTCCCTTTAGGCATTGGCGCCTTTCCCATGCCTCTTGCAGGGAACTGGAAGCACCGTATTGCCCTCAGGGAAACGCCCTTTTCCTACGTAGGGCATTCCAGGACGTGAGACTAGCAGGAGCACTCTATTTCAGGCGGCGTGGAGGCTGCAGCGGTCCTCCTCACAGCTGGGACGTGCTATGATGCATATACATGGCCAATCTGAACGTTCCAAACTGCCTGAGTTCGATCAGTTTCCAGCGAGCCAAAACAGACAGATTGGGGCACTCTGGCCCCTTCCCGGATGAAGTTCGAACCCGAGGAAGTTGTGATGTGCAACGTGTGGCTGGTCTATGGGACGTAAGGCTTTGGGGAGGTTGCGACGTGTCCTCGCAGCTTCTCGAAGCGTAGTAGTGTTCAGGCGAATCTATCTACATTTGGAAAACTGCAGGGCCTCTCTAGTTTGTGCGTGGCATAGAGAGAGGTCCGCCAAGTAAGTGCACCCGGAAAGGACACTTAGGGAAGTGGGTTTTCCTTGCAGCTCACGCTCTGCTCTGAGAGCCCCTGACATGACACCTACAAAAGAGTAGCTAGTGCTGTGTTCGGGGAGTCCGTTGAATGTTTTGGCCATCGAGCTCTCTGGAGAAAAAGCAGAGGGTTGCCTTTCACTCTGCTTTCAAAGAGGTGATCCGGAGGCCTGAGGTAGCATGGTGCTGCTCAGTCAGCCAGGAAGGGTGATCCTCTACACAGTGTTGTTCCCTGGGACGCAGTGAGGACGTGGGTGCCATAGGAAAAGCATACTAGAGATCCAGCAGTACTTCTCCAGAAGGCCGTGGAAAAACCGCTGAAAGCCTCGATGTGTGAATGGGCCATCCGATCGATCCTTTGAAGCGTGGAGAGAGGTGTAGATTTCCCTTTTGCAGTGGGTGATCTGGGGTGCCGCCTGGAATGCACAGGACACTCTCTGTTTCTCCAAGGACACTCTGCTCTCCGTGAAGGCACTCTAGCTGTGAAGAGCAGACAGAGAACAGCACTGTCAGGGAAATTTGACACCACAGGCCTTCTGCTCTCCAGTGGGGAAAATAGTGCTTTTCTCACTAGGTCACCAATATCAAAGTTGCAGTGTGCCTAGTACGTGTCGTTTCTGCCACAGTCAAAGGGTCGGAAGCGGCACCCTGTCCTTCCCCGTTGAACCTTCGTAGCAGGGCCGTTCTGCCTGCGGAGAGTGGCGTGACGTCCCCACTGACTTGGTTTAGGCTCCGAAGCCCGTACACCTTATAAAAGGGCTCTGGGTGTTTCAGGGGCAAACCGTGCCTTTGTCAGGTGGCTTCGAAGGTCAACGGCCTGCTTGGCTTAGAGAGACGGCCAGTGAGGCTTCCCAAGACAAACACTGAGGAGCGTGTTTTCTCACTGTGGCCCTGGTGCAGTGCTGTGAGCCCCTGGCCGTACACTGAAAAGACCTGCTGGACCCGTGTTTGGGTGGACTTTAGAAAGCTCAGACACTTAGCTCTCCAACGAAGAAAGCAGTGTGCTGCTTTTCACTCGGCGTTAAGGGAGAGATGCCCGGAGGCCCAAGATCCATGAGGGTTCTGAAGTCGCCCAGGAAGGGCTCCTCAGGTCTCAGTGTTCTTTCATGGGAGGTGCGGAGGACGCAGTAATCCCAGAGTTGCGAGAAGCTCACTAACGTGAAGGCACTCCGTGGACTAGGTTTTCCTGGCCAATGATGTATGCCCAATCTTCCAAATGCAATACATGGACCTTACTATGAGCCTGGCAGGCAGTGTCGTTTTCCCTTTAGGCATTGGCGCCTTTCCCATGCCTCTTGCAGGAAACTGGAAGCACCGTATTGCCCTCAGGGAAACGCCCTTTTCCTACGTAGGGCATTCCAGGACGTGAGACTAGCAACAGCACTCTATTTCAGGCGGCGTGGAGGCTGAAGCGGTCCTCCTTACAGCTGGAAAGTGCTATGATGCATATACATGGCCAATCAGAACGTTCCACACTGCCTGAGTTCGATCAGTTTCCAGCGAGCCAAAACAGACAGATTGGGGCACTCTGGCCCCTTCCCGGATGAAGTTCGAACCCGAGGAAGTTGTGATGTGCAACGTGTGGCTGGTCTATGGGACGTAAGGCTTTGGGGAGGTTGCGACGTGTCCTCGCAGCTTCTCGAAGCGTAGTAGTGTTCAGGCGAATCTATCTACATTTGGAAAACTGCAGGGCCTCTCTAGTTTGTGCGTGGCATAGAGAGAGGTCCACCAATAAGTGCACCCGGAACGGACACTTAGGGAAGTGTGTTTTCCTTGCAGCTCACGCTCTGCCCTGAGAGCCCCTGACATGACACCTACAAAAGAGCAGCTCATGCTGTGTTCAGGAAGTTCGTTGAGTGTTTTGGCCATCGAGCTCTATGGAGAAAATGCAAAGGGTTGCCTTTCACTCTGCTTTCAAAGAGGTGATCTGGAGGCCTTAGGTAGCATGGTGCTGCTCAGTCAGCCAGGAAGAGTTTTCCTCTACACAGTGTTGTTCCCTGGGACGCAGTGAGGACTTGGGTGCCATAGGAAAAGCATACTAGAGATCCAGCAGTACTTCTCCAGAAGGCCGTGGAAAAACCGCTGAACGCCTCGATGTGTGAATGGGCCATCCGATCGATCCTTTGAAGCGTGGAGAGAGGTCTAGATTTCCCTTTTGCAGTGGGTGATCTGGGGTGCCGCCTTGAATGCACAGGACACTCTCTGTTTCTCCAAGGACACTCTGCTCTCCGTGAAGGCACTCTAGCTGTGAAGAGCAGACAGAGAACAGCACTGTCAGGGAAATTTGACACCACAGGCCTTCTGCTCTCCAGTGGGGAAAATAGTGCTTTTCTCACTAGGTCACCAATATCAAAGTTGCAGTGTGCCTAGTACGTGTCGTTTCTGCCACAGTCAAAGGGTCGGAAGCGGCACCCTGTCCTTCCCCGTTGAACCTTTGTAGCAGGGCCGTTCTGCCTGCGGAGAGTGGCGTGACGTCCCCACTGACTTGGTTTAGGCTCCGAAGCCCGTACACCTTATAAAAGGGCTCTGGGTGTTTCAGGGGCAAACCGTGCCTTTGTCAGGTGGCTTCGAAGGTCAACGGCCTGCTTGGCTTAGAGAGACGGCCAGTGAGGCTTCCCAAGACAAACACTGAGGAGCGTGTTTTCTCACTGTGGCCCTGGTGCAGTGCTGTGAGCCCCTGGCCGTACACTGAAAAGACCTGCTGGACCCGTGTTTGGGTGGACTTTAGAAAGCTCAGACACTTAGCTCTCCAACGAAGAAAGCAGTGTGCTGCTTTTCACTCGGCGTTAAGGGAGAGATGCCCGGAGGCCCAAGATCCCTGAGGGTTCTGAAGTCGCCCAGGAAGGGCTCCTCAGGTCTCAGTGTTCTTTCATGGGAGGTGCGGAGGACGCAGTAATCCCAGAGTTGCGAGAAGCTCACTAACGTGAAGGCACTCCGTGGACTAGGTTTTCCTGGCCAGTGATGTATGCCCAATCTTCCAAATGCAATACATGGACCTTACAATGAGCCTGGCATGCAGTGTCGTTTTCCCTTTAGGCATTGGCGCCTTTCCCATGCCTCTTGCAGGGAACTGGAAGCACCGTATAGCCCTCAGGGAAACGCCCTTTTCCTACGTAGGGCATTCCAGGACGTGAGACTGGCAGCAGCACTCTATTTCAGGCGGCGTGAGGCTGCAGCGGTACTCCTTACAGCTGGGACGTGCTATGATGCATATACATGGCCAATCTGAACCTTCCAAACTGCCTGAGTTCGATCACTTTCCAGCGAGCCAAAACAGACAGATTGGGGCACTCTGGCCCCTTCCCGGATGAAGTTCGAACCCGAGGAAGTTGTGATGTGCAACGTGTGGCTGGTCTATGGGACGTAAGGCTTTGGGGAGGTTGCGACGTGTCCTCGCAGCTTCTCGAAGCGTAGTAGTGTTCAGGCGAATCTATCTACATTTGGAAAACTGCAGGGCCTCTCTAGTTTGTGCGTGGCATAGAGAGAGGTCCGCCAATAAGTGCACCCGGAACGGACACTTAGGGAAGTGTGTTTTCCTTGCAGCTCACGCTCTGTCCTGAGAGCCCCTGACATGACACCTACAAAAGAGCAGCTAGTGCTGTGTTCAGGGAGTCCGTTGAATGTTTTGGCCATCGAGCTCTCTGGAGAAAAAGCAGAGGGTTGCCTTTCACTCTGCTTTCAAAGAGGTGATCCGGAGGCCTTAGGTAGCATGGTGCTGCTCAGTCAGCCAGGAAGAGTTTTCCTCTACACAGTGTTGTAACCTGGGACGCAGTGAGGACGTGCGTGCCATAGGAAAAGCATACTAGAGATCCAGCAGTACTTCTCCAGAAGGCCGTGGAAAAACCGCTGAAGGCCTCGATGTGTGAATGGGCCATCCGATCGATCCTTTGAACCGTGGAGAGAGGTGTAGATTTCCCTTTTGCAGTGGGTGATGTGGGCTGCCGCCTGGAATGCACAGGACACTCTCTGTTTCTCCAAGGACACTCTGCTCTCCGTGAAGGCACTCTAGCTCTGAAGAGCAGACAGAGAACAGCACTGTCTCAGGGAAATTTGACACCACAGGCCTTCTGCTCTCTAGTGGGGAAAATAGTGCTTTTCTCACTAGGTCACCAATATCAAAGTGGCAGTGTGCCTAGTACGTGTCGTTTCCGCCACAGTCAAAGGGTCGGAAGCGGCACCCTGTCCTTCACGGTTGAACCTTCGTAGCAGGGCCGTTCTGCCTGCGGAGAGTGGCGTGACGTCCCCACTGACTTGGTTTAGGCTCCGAAGCCCGTACACCATATAAAAGGGCTCTGGGAGTTTCAGGGGCAAACCGTGCCTTTGTCAGGTGGCTTCGAAGGTCAACGGCCTGCTTGGCTTAGAGAGACGGCCAGTGAGGCTTCCCAAGACAAACACTGAGGAGCGTGTTTTCTCACTGTGGCCCTGGTGCAGTGCTGTGAGCCCCTGGCCGTACACTTAAAAGACCTGATGGACCCATGTTTGGGTGGACTTTAGAAAGCTCAGACACTTAGCTCTCCAACGAAGAAAGCAGTGTGCTGCTTTTCACTCGGCGTGAAGGGAGAGATGCCCGGTGGCCCAAGATCCCTGAGGGTTGTGAAGTCGCCCAGGAAGGGATCCTCAGGTCTCAGTGTTCTTTCATGGGAGGTGCGGAGGACGCAGTAATCCCAGAGTTGCGAGAAGCTCACTAACATGAAGGCACTCCGTGGACTAGGTTTTCCTGGCCAATGATGTATGCCCAATCTTCCACATGAAATACATGGACCTTACTATGAGCCTGGCAGGCAGTGTCGTTTTCCCTTTAGGCATTGGCGCCTTTCCCATGCCTCTTGCAGGGAACTGGAAGCACCGTATTGCCCTCAGGGAAACGCCCTTTTCCTACGTAGGGCATTCCAGGATGTGAGACTAGCAACAGCACTCTATTTCAGGCGGCGTGGAGGCTGAAGCGGTCCTCCTTACAGCTGGAAAGTGCTATGATGCATATACATGGCCAATCAGAACGTTCCACACTGCCTGAGTTCGATCAGTTTCCAGCGAGTCAAAACAGACAGATTGGGGCACTCTGGCCCCTTCCCGGATGAAGTTCGAACCCGAGGAAGTTGTGATGTGCAACGTGTGGCTGGTCTATGGGACGTAAGGCTTTGGGGAGGTTGCGACGTGTCCTCGCAGCTTCTCGAAGCGTAGTAGTGTTCAGGCGAATCTATCTACATTTGGAAAACTGCAGGGCCTCTCTAGTTTATGCGTGGCATAGAGAGAGGTCCGCCAAGTAAGTGCACCCGGAAAGGACACTTAGGGAAGTGTGTTTTCCTGGCAGCTCACGCTCTGCCCTGAGAGCCCCTGACATGACACCTACAAAAGAGCAGCTCATGCTGTGTTCAGGAAGTCCGTTGAGTGTTTTGGCCATCGAGCTCTATGGAGAAAATGCAGAGGGTTGCCTTTCACTCTGCTTTCAAAGAGGTGATCTGGAGGCCTGAGGTAGCATGGTGCTGCTCAGTCAGCCAAGAACGTGATCCTCTACACAGTGTTGTTCCCTGGGACGCAGTGAGGACGTGGGTGCCATAGGAAAAGCATACTAGAGATCCAGCAGTACTTCTCCAGAAGGCCGTGGAAAAACCGCTGAAAGCCTCGATGTGTGAATGGGCCATCCGATCGATCCTTTGAAGCGTGGAGAGAGGTGTAGATTTCCCTTTTGCAGTGGGTGATCTGGGGTGCCGCCTGGAATGCACAGGACACTCTCTGTTTCTCCAAGGACACTCTGCTCTCCGTGAAGGCACTCTAGCTGTGAAGAGCAGACAGAGAACAGCACTGTCAGGGAAATTTGACACCACAGGCCTTCTGCTCTCCAGTGGGGAAAATAGTGCTTTTCTCACTAGGTCACCAATATCAAAGTTGCAGTGTGCCTAGTACGTGTCGTTTCTGCCACAGTCAAAGGGTCGGAAGCGGCACCCTGTCCTTCCCCGTTGAACCTTCGTAGCAGGGCCGTTCTGCCTGCAGAGAGTGGCGTGACGTCCCCACTGACTTGGTTTAGGCTCCGAAGGCCGTACACCTTATAAAAGGGCTCTGGGTGTTTCAGGGGCAAACCGTGCCTTTGTCAGGTGGCTTCGAAGGTCAACGGCCTGCTTGGCTTAGAGAGACGGCCAGTGAGGCTTCCCAAGACAAACACTGAGGAGCGTGTTTTCTCACTGTGGCCCTGGTGCAGTGCTGTGAGCCCCTGGCCGTACACTTAAAAGACCTGCTGGACCCGTGTTTGGGTGGACTTTAGAAAGGTCAGACACTTAGCTCTCCAACGAAGAAAGCAGTGTGCTGCTTTTCACTCGGCGTTAAGGGAGAGATGCCCGGAGGCCCAAGATCCCTGAGGGTTCTGAAGTCGCCCAGGAAGGGATCCTCAGGTCTCAGTGTTCTTTCATGGGAGGTGCGGAGGACGCAGTAATCCCAGAGTTGCGAGAAGCTCACTAACGTGAAGGCACTCCGTGGACTAGGTTTTCCTGGCCAATGATGTATGCCCAATCTTCCAAATGCAATACATGGACCTTACTATGAGCCTGGCAGGCAGTGTCGTTTTCCCTTTAGGCATTGGCGCCTTTCCCATGCCTCTTGCAGGAAACTGGAAGCACCGTATAGTCCTCAGGGAAACGCCCTTTTCCTACGTAGGGCATTCCAGGACGTGAGACTGGCAGCAGCACTCTATTTCAGGCGGCGTGAGGCTGCAGCGGTACTCCTTACAGCTGGGACGTGCTATGATGCATAAACATGGCCAATCTGAACGTTCCAAACTGCCTGTGTTCGATCAGTTTCCAGCGAGCCAAAACAGTCAGAAGGGGGCACTCTGGCCCCTTCCCGGATGAATTTCGAACCCGAGGAAGTTGTGATGTGCAACGTGTGGCTGGTCTATGGGACGTAAGGCTTTGGGGAGGTTGCGACGTTTCCTCGCAGCTTCTCGAAGCGTAGTAGTGTTCAGGCGAATCTATCTACATTTGGAAAACTGCAGGGCCTCTCTAGTTTGTGCGTGGCATAGAGAGAGATCCGCCAAGTAAGTGCACCCGGAACGGACACTTAGGGAAGTGTGTTTTCCTTGCAGCTCACGCTCTGCCCTGAGAGCCCCTGACATGACACCTACAAAAGAGCAGCTAGTGCTGTGTTCGGGGAGTCCGTTGAATGTTTTGGCCATCGAGCTCTCTGGAGAAAAAGCAGAGGTTTGCCTTTCACTCTGCTTTAAAAGAGGTGATCCGGAGGCCTGAGGTAGCATGGTGCTGCTCAGTCAGCCAGGAAGGGTGATCCTCTACACAGTGTTGTTCCCTGGGACGCAGTGAGGACGTGGGTGCCATAGGAAAAGCATACTAGAGATCCAGCAGTACTTCTCCAGAAGGCCGTGGAAAAACCGCTGAACGCCTCGATCTGTGAATGGGCCATCCGATCGATCCTTTGAACCGTGGAGAGAGGTGTAGATTTCTCTTTTGCAGTGGGTGATCTGGGTTGCCACCTGGAATGCACAGGACACTCTCTGTTTCTCCAAGGACACTCTGCTCTCCGTGAAGGCACTCTAGCTGTGAAGAGCAGACAGAGAACAGCACTGTCAGGGAAATTTGACACCACAGGCCTTCTGCTCTCCAGTGGGGAAAATAGTGCTTTTCTCACTAGGTCACCAATATCAAAGTTGCAGTGTGCCTAGTACGTGTCGTTTCTGCCACAGTCAAAGGGTCGGAAGCGGCACCCTGTCCTTCCCCGTTGAACCTTCGTAGCAGGGCCGTTCTGCCTGCGGAGAGTGGCGTGACGTCCCCACTGACTTGGTTTAGGCTCCGAAGCCCGTACACCTTATAAAAGGGCTCTGGGTGTTTCAGGGGCAAACCGTGCCTTTGTCAGGTGGCTTCGAAGGTCAACGGCCTGCTTGGCTTAGAGAGACGGCCAGTGAGGCTTCCCAAGACAAACACTGAGGAGCGTGTTTTCTCACTGTGGCCCTGGTGCAGTGCTGTGAGCCCCTGGCCGTACACTTAAAATACCTGATGGACCCATGTTTGGGTGGACTTTAGAAAGCTCAGACACTTAGCTCTCCAACGAAGAAAGCAGTGTGCTGCTTTTCACTCGGCGTTAAGGGAGAGATGCCCGGAGGCCCAAGATCCCTGAGGGTTGTGAAGTCGCCCAGGAAGGGATCCTCAGGTCTCAGTGTTCTTTCATGGGAGGTGCGGAGGACGCAGTAATCCCAGAGTTGCGAGAAGCTCACTAACGTGAAGGCACTCCGTGGACTAGGTTTTCCTGGCCAATGATGTATGCCCAATCTTCCACATGCAATACATGGACCTTACTATGAGCCTGGCAGGCAGTGTCGTTTTCCCTTTAGGCATTGGCGCCTTTCCCATGCCTCTTGCAGGGAACTGGAAGCACCGTATTGCCCTCAGGGAAACGACCTTTTCCAACGTAGGGCATTCCAGGACGTGAGACTAGCAACAGCAGTCTATTTCAGGCGGCGTGGAGGCTGAAGCGGTCCTCCTTACAGCTGGAAAGTGCTATGATGCATATACATGGCCAATCAGAACGTTCCACACTGCCTGAGTTCGATCAGTTTCCAGCGAGCCAAAACAGACAGATTGGGGCACTCTGGCCCCTTCCCGGATGAAGTTCGAACCCGAGGAAGTTGTGATGTGCAACGTGTGGCTGGTCTATGGGACGTAAGGCTTTGGGGAGGTTGCGACGTGTCCTCGCAGCTTCTCGAAGCGTAGTAGTGTTCAGGCGAATCTATCTACATTTGGAAAACTGCAGGGCCTCTCTAGTTTGTGCGTGGCATAGAGAGAGGTCCGCCAATAAGTGAACCCGGAACGGACACTTAGGGAAGTGTGTTTTCCTTGCAGCTCACGCTCTGCCCTGAGAGCCCCTGACATGACACCTACAAAAGAGCAGCTCATGCTGTGTTCAGGAAGTTCGTTGAGTGTTTTGGCCATCGAGCTCTATGGAGAAAATGCAAAGGGTTGCCTTTCACTCTGCTTTCAAAGAGATGATCCAGAGGCCTGAGGTAGCATGGTGCTGCTCAGTCAGCCAGGAAGGGTGATCCTCTACACAGTGTTGTTCCCTGGGACGCAGTGAGGACGTGGGTGCCATAGGAAAAGCATACTAGAGATCCAGCAGTACTTCTCCAGAAGGCCGTGGAAAAACCGCTGAACGCCTCGATGTGTGAATGGGCCATCCGATCGATCCTTTGAACCGTGGAGAGAGGTGTAAATTTCTCTTTTGCAGTGGGTGATCTGGGGTGCCGCCTGGAATGCACAGGACACTCTCTGTTTCTCCAAGGACACTCTGCTCTCCGTGAAGGCACTCTAGCTGTGAAGAGCAGACAGAGAACAGCACTGTCAGGGAAATTTGACACCACAGGCCTTCTGCTCTCCAGTGGGGAAAATAGTGCTTTTCTCACTAGGTCACCAATATCAAAGTTGCAGTGTGCCTAGTACGTGTCGTTTCTGCCACAGTCAAAGGGTCGGAAGCGGCACCCTGTCCTTCCCCGTTGAACCTTCGTAGCAGGGACGTTCTGCCTGCGGAGAGTGGCGTGACGTCCCCACTGACTTGGTTTAGGCTCCGAAGCCCGTACACCTTATAAAAGGGCTCTGGGTGTTTCAGGGGCAAACCGTGCCTTTGTCAGGTGGCTTCGAAGGTCAACGGCCTGCTTGGCTTAGAGACGGCCAGTGAGGCTTCCAAAGACAAACACTGAGGAGCGTGTTTTCTCACTGTGGCCCTGGTGCAGTGCTGTGAGCCCCTGGCCGTACACTTAAAAGACCTGCTGGACCCGTGTTTGGGTGGACTTTAGAAAGCTCACACACTTAGCTCTCCAACGAAGAAAGCAGTGTGCTGCTTTTCACTCGGCGTGAAGGGAGAGATGCCCGGAGGCCCAAGATCCCAGAGGGTTGTGAAGTCGCCCAGGAAGGGATCCTCAGGTCTCAGTGTTCTTTCATGGGAGGTGCGGAGGACGCAGTAATCCCAGAGTTGCGAGAAGCTCACTAACGTGAAGGCACTCCGTGGACTAGGTTTTCCTGGCCAATGATGTATGCCCAATCTTCCAAATGCAATACATGGACCTTACTATAAGCCTGGCAGGCAGTGTCGTTTTCCCTTTAGGCATTGGCGCCTTTCCCATGCCTCTTGCAGGGAACTGGAAGCACCGTATTGCCCTCAGGGAAACGCCCTTTTCCTACGTAGGGCATTCCAGGACGTGAGACAAGCAGCAGCCCTCTATTTCAGGCGGCGTGGAGCCTGCAGCGGTCCTCCTTACAGCTGGGACGTGCTATGATGCATATACATGGCCAATCTGAACGTTCCAAACTGCCTGAGTTCGATCAGTTTCCAGCGAGCCAAAACAGACAGATTGGGGCACTCTGGCCCCTTCCCGGATGAAGTTCGAACCCGAGGAAGTTGTGATGTGCAACGTGTGGCTGGTCTATGGGACGTAAGGCTTTAGGGAGGTTGTGACGTGTCCTCGCAGCTTCTCGAAGCGTAGTAGTGTTCAGGCGAATCTATCTACATTTGGAAAACTGCAGGGCCTCTCTAGTTTGTGCGTGGCATAGAGAGAGGTCCGCCAATAAGTGCACCCGGAAAGGACACTTAGGGAAGTGTGTTTTCCTTGCAGCTCACGCTCTGCCCTGAGAGCCCCTGACATGACACCTACAAAAGAGCAGCTAGTGCTGTGTTCAGGGAGTCCGTTGAATGTTTTGGCCATCGAGCTCTCTGGAGAAAAAGCAGAGGGCTGCCTTTCACTCTGCTTTCAAAGAGGTGATCCGGAGGCCTTAGGTAGCCAGGTGCTGCTCAGTCAGCCAGGAAGAGTTTTCCTCTACACAGTGTTGTTCCCTGGGACGCAGTGAGGACGTGGGTGCCATAGGAAAAGCATACTAGAGATCCAGCAGTACTTCTCCTAAAGGCAGTGGAAAAAACGCTGAACGCCTAGATGTGTGAATGGGCCATCCGATCGATCCTTTGAACCGTGGAGAGAGGTCTAGATTTCCCTTTTGCAGTGGGTGATCTGGGGTGCCGCCTGGTATGCACAGGACACTCTCTGTTTCTCCAAGGACACTCTGCTCTCCGTGAAGGCACTCTAGCTGAGAAGAGCAGACAGAGAACAGCACTGTCTCAGGGAAATTTGACACCACAGGCCTTCTGCTCTCCAGGGGGGAAAATAGTGCTTTTCTCACTAGGTCACCAATATCAAAGTTGCAGTGTGCCTAGTACGTGTCGTTTCCGCCACAGTCAAAGGGTCGGAAGCGGCACCCTGTCCTTCCCCGTTGAACCTTCGTAGCAGGGCCGTTCTGCCTGCGGAGAGTGGCGTGACGTCCCCACTGACTTGCTTTAGGCTCCGAGGCCCGTACACCTTATAAAAGGGCTCTGGGTGTTTCAGGGGCAAACCGTGCCTTTGTCAGGTGGCTTCGAAGGTCAACGCCTGCTTGGCCTAGAGAGACAGCCAGTGAGGCTTCCCAAGACAAACACTGAGGAGCGTGTTTTCTCACTGTGGCCCTGGTGCAGTGCTGTGAGCCCCTGGCCGTACACTTAATAGACCTGTTGGACCCGTATTTGGGTGGACTTTTGAAAGCTCAGACACTTAGCTCTCCAACGAAGAAAGCAGTGTGCTGCTTTTCACTCGGCGTTAAGGGAGAGATACCCGGAGGCCCAAGATACCTGAGGGTTGTGAAGTCGCCCAGGAAGGGATCCTCAGGTCTCAGTGTTCTTTCATGGGAGGTGCGGAGGACGCAGTAATCCCAGAGTTGCGAGAAGCTCACTAACGTGAAGGCACTCCGTGAACTAGCTTTTCCTGGCCAATGATGTATGTTCAATCTTCCAAATGCAATACATGGACCTTACTATGAGCCTGGCAGGCAGTGTCGTTTTCCCTTTAGGCAGTGGCGCCTTTCCCATGCCTCTTGCAGGGAACTGGAAGCACCGTATTGCCCTCAGGGAAACGCCCTTTTCCTACGTAGGGCATTCCAGGACGTGAGACTAGCAACAGCACTCTATTTCAGGCGGCGTGGAGGCTGCAGCGGTCCTCCTTACAGCTGGGACGTTCTATGATGAATATACATGGCCAATCTGAACGTTCCAAACTGCCTGAGTTCGATCAGTTTCCAGCGAGCCAAAACAGACAGATTGGGGCACTCTGGCCCCTTCCCGGATGAAGTTCGAACCCGAGGAAGTTGTGATGTGCAACGTGTGGCTGGTCTATGGGACGTAAGGCTTTGGGGAGGTTGCGACGTGTCCTCGCAGCTTCTCGAAGTGTAGTAGTGTTCAGGCGAATCTGTCTACATTTGGAAAACTGCAGGGCCTCTCTAGTTTGTGCGTGGCATAGAGAGAGGTCCGCCAAGTAAGTGCACCCGGAACGGACACTTAGGGAAGTGTGTTTTCCTTGCAGCTCACGCTCTGCCCTGAGAGCCCCTGACATGACACCTACAAAAGAGCAGCTCATGCTGTGTTCAGGAAGTCCGTTGAGTGTTTTGGCCATCGAGCTCTATGGAGAAAATGCAGAGGGTTGCCTTTCACTCTGCTTTCAAAGAGGTGATCTGGAGGCCTGAGGTAGCATGGTGCTGCTCAGTCCGCCAGGAAGAGTTTTCCTCTACACAGTGTTGTTCCCTGGGACGCAGTGAGGACGTGGGTGCCATAGGAAAAGCATACTAGAGATCCAGCAGTACTTCTCCAGAAGGCCGTGGAAAAACCGCTGAAAGCCTCGATGTGTGAATGGGCCATCCGATCGATCCTTTGAACCGTGGAGAGAGGTGTAGATTTCCCTTTTGCAGTGGGTGATCTGGGGTGCCGCCTGGAATGCACAGGACACTCTCTGTTTCTCCAAGGACACTCTGCTCTCCGTGAAGGCACCCTAGCTGTGAAGAGCAGACAGAGAACAGCACTGTCAGGGAAATTTGACACCACAGGCCTTCTGCTCTCCAGTGGGGAAAATAGTGCTTTTCTCACTAGGTCACCAATATCAAAGTTGCAGTGTGCCTAGTACGTGTCGTTTCTGCCACAGTCAAAGGGTCGGAAGCGGCACCCTGTCCTTCCCCGTTGAACCTTCGTAGCAGGGCCGTTCTGCCTGCGGAGAGTGGCGTGACGTCCCCACTGACTTGGTTTAGGCTCCGAAGCCCGTACACCTTATAAAAGGGCTCTGGGTGTTTCAGGGGCAAACCGTGCCTTTGTCAGGTGGCTTCGAAGGTCAACGGCCTGCTTGGCTTAGAGAGACGGCCAGTGAGGCTTCCCAAGACAAACACTGAGGAGCGTGTTTTCTCACTGTGGCCCTGGTGCAGTGCTGTGAGCCCCTGGCCGTACACTTAAAAGACCTGCTGGACCCGTGTTTGGGTGGACTTTAGAAAGCTCAGACACTTAGCTCTCCAACGAAGAAAGCAGTGTGCTGCTTTTCACTCGGCGTTAAGGGAGAGATGCCCGGAGGCCCAAGATCCCTGAGGGTTCTGAAGTCGCCCAGGAAGGGCTCCTCAGGTCTCAGTGTTCTTTCATGGGAGGTGCGGAGGACGCAGTAATCCCAGAGTTGCGAGAAGCTCACTAACGTGAAGGCACTCCGTGGACTAGGTTTTCCTGGCCAGTGATGTATGCCCAATCTTCCAAATGCAATACATGGACCTTACTATGAGCCTGGCAGGCAGTGTCGTTTTCCCTTTAGTCATTGGCGCCTTTCCCATGCCTCTTGCAGGGAACTGGAAGCACCGTATTGCCCTCAGGGAAACGCCCTTTTCCTACGTAGGGCATTCTAGGACTTGAGACTAGCAGCAGCACACTATTTCAGGCGGCGTGGAAGCTGCAGCGGTCCTCCTTACAGCTGGGACGTGCTATGATGCATATACATGGCCAATCTGAACCTTCCAAACTGCCTGAGTTCGATCACTTTCCAGCGAGCCAAAACAGACAGATTGGGGCACTCTGGCCCCTTCCCGGATGAAGTTCGAACCCGAGGAAGTTGTGATGTGCAACGTGTGGCTGGTCTATGGGACGTAAGGCTTTGGGGAGGTTGCGACGTGTCCTCGCAGCTTCTCGAAGCGTAGTAGTGTTCAGGCGAATCTATCTACATTTGGAAAACTGCAGGGCCTCTCTAGTTTGTGCGTGGCATAGAGAGAGGTCCGCCAATAAGTGCACCCGGAACGGACACTTAGGGAAGTGTGTTTTCCTTGCAGCTCACGCTCTGTCCTGAGAGCCCCTGACATGACACCTACAAAAGAGCAGCTAGTGCTGTGTTCAGGGAGTCCGTTGAATGTTTTGGCCATCGAGCTCTCTGGAGAAAAAGCAGAGGGTTGCCTTTCACTCTGCTTTCAAAGAGGTGATCCGGAGGCCTTAGGTAGCATGGTGCTGCTCAGTCAGCCAGGAAGAGTTTTCCTCTACACAGTGTTGTAACCTGGGACGCAGTGAGGACGTGCGTGCCATAGGAAAAGCATACTAGAGATCCAGCAGTACTTCTCCAGAAGGCCGTGGAAAAACCGCTGAAGGCCTCGATGTGTGAATGGGCCATCCGATCGATCCTTTGAACCGTGGAGAGAGGTGTAGATTTCCCTTTTGCAGTGGGTGATGTGGGCTGCCGCCTGGAATGCACAGGACACTCTCTGTTTCTCCAAGGACACTCTGCTCTCCGTGAAGGCACTCTAGCTCTGAAGAGCAGACAGAGAACAGCACTGTCAGTGAAATTTGACACCACAGGCCTTCTGCTCTCCAGTGGGGAAAATAGTGCTTTTCTCACTAGGTCACCAATATCAAAGTTGCAGTGTGCCTAGTACGTGTCGTTTCCGCCACAGTCAAAGGGTCGGAAACGGCACCCTGTCCTTCACGGTTGAACCTTCGTAGCAGGGCCGTTCTGCCTGCGGAGAGTGGCGTGACGTCCCCACTGACTTGGTTTAGGCTCCGAAGCCCGTACACCTTATAAAAGGGCTCTGGGAGTTTCAGGGGCAAACCGTGCCTTTGTCAGGTGGCTTCGAAGGTCAACGGCCTGCTTGGCTTAGAGAGACGGCCAGTGAGGCTTCCCAAGACAAACACTGAGGAGCGTGTTTTCTCACTGTGGCCCTGGTGCAGTGCTGTGAGCCCCTGGCCGTACACTTAAAAGACCTGATGGACCCATGTTTGGGTGGACTTTAGAAAGCTCAGACACTTAGCTCTCCAACGAAGAAAGCAGTGTGCTGCTTTTCACTCGGCGTTAAGGGAGAGATGCCCGGAGGCCCAAGATCCCTGAGGGTTGTGAAGTCGCCCAGGAAGGGATCCTCAGGTCTCAGTGTTCTTTCATGGGAGGTGCGGAGGACGCAGTAATCCCAGAGTTGCGAGAAGCTCACTAACATGAAGGCACTCCGTGGACTAGGTTTTCCTGGCCAATGATGTATGCCCAATCTTCCACATGAAATACATGGACCTTACTATGAGCCTGGCAGGCAGTGTCGTTTTCCCTTTAGGCATTGGCGCCTTTCCCATGCCTCTTGCAGGGAACTGGAAGCACCGTATTGCCCTCAGGGAAACGCCCTTTTCCTACGTAGGGCATTCCAGGACGTGAGACTAGCAACAGCACTCTATTTCAGGCGGCGTGGAGGCTGAAGCGGTCCTCCTTACAGCTGGAAAGTGCTATGATGCATATACATGGCCAATCAGAACGTTCCACACTGCCTGAGTTCGATCAGTTTCCAGCGAGCCAAAACAGACAGATTGGGGCACTCTGGCCCCTTCCCGGATGAAGTTCGAACCCGAGGAAGTTGTGATGTGCAACGTGTGGCTGGTCTATGGGACGTAAGGTTTTGGGGAGGTTGCGACGTGTCCTCGCAGCTTCTCGAAGCGTAGTAGTGTTCAGGCGAATCTATCTACATTTGGAAAACTGCAGGGCCTCTCTAGTTTGTGCGTGGCATAGAGAGAGGTCCGCCAAGTAAGTGCACCCGGAACGGACACTTAGGGAAGTGTGTTTTCCTTGCAGCTCACGCTCTTCCCTGAGAGCCCCTGACATGACACCTACAAAAGAGCAGCTCATGCTGTGTTCAGGAAGTCCGTTGAGTGTTTTGGCCATCGAGCTCTATGGAGAAAATGCAGAGGGTTGCCTTTCACTCTGCTTTCAAAGAGGTGATCTGGAGGCCTGAGGTAGCATGGTGCTGCTCAGTCCGCCAGGAAGAGTTTTCCTCTACACAGTGTTGTTCCCTGGGACGCAGTGAGGACGTGGGTGCCATAGGAAAAGCATACTAGAGATCCAGCAGTACTTCTCCAGAAGGCCGTGGAAAAACCGCTGAAAGCCTCGATGTGTGAATGGGCCATCCGATCGATCCTTTGAAGCGTGGAGAGAGGTGTAGATTTCCCTTTTGCAGTGGGTGATCTGGGGTGCCGCCTGGAATGCACAGGACACTCTCTGTTTCTCCAAGGACACTCTGCTCTCCGTGAAGGCACTCTAGCTGTGAAGAGCAGACAGAGAACAGCACTGTCAGGGAAATTTGACACCACAGGCCTTCTGCTCTCCAGTGGGGAAAATAGTGCTTTTCTCACTAGGTCACCAATATCAAAGTTGCAGTGTGCCTAGTACGTGTCGTTTCTGCCAAGTCAAAGGGTCGGAAGCGGCACCCTGTCCTTCCCCGTTGAACCTTCGTAGCAGGGCCGTTCTGCCTGCGGAGAGTGGCGTGACGTCCCCACTGACTTGGTTTAGGCTCCGAAGGCCGTACACCTTATAAAAGGGCTCTGGGTGTTTCAGGGGCAAACCGTGCCTTTGTCAGGTGGCTTCGAAGGTCAACGGCCTGCTTGGCTTAGAGAGACGTCCAGTGAGGCTTCCCAAGACAAACACTGAGGAGCGTGTTTTCTCACTGTGGCCCTGGTGCAGTGCTGTGAGCCCCTGGCCGTACACTTAAAAGACCTGCTGGACCCGTGTTTGGGTGGACTTTAGAAAGCTCAGACACTTAGCTCTCCAACGAAGAAAGCAGTGTGCTGCTTTTCACTCGGCGTTAAGGGAGAGATGCCCGGAGGCCCAAGATCCCTGAGGGTTCTGAAGTCGCCCAGGAAGGGCTCCTCAGGTCTCAGTGTTCTTTCATGGGAGGTGCGGAGGACGCAGTAATCCCAGAGTTGCGAGAAGCTCACTAACGTGAAGGCACTCCGTGGACTAGGTTTTCCTGGCCAATGATGTATGCCCAATCTTCCAAATGCAATACATGGACCTTACTATGAGCCTGGCATGCAGTGTCGTTTTCCCTTTAGGCATTGGCGCCTTTCCCATGCCTCTTGCAGGAAACTGGAAGCACCGTATAGCCCTCAGGGAAACGCCCTTTTCCTACGTAGGGCATTCCAGGACGTGAGACTGGCAGCAGCACTCTATTTCAGGCGGCGTGAGGCTGCAGCGGTACTCCTTACAGCTGGGACGTGCTATGATGCATAAACATGGCCAATCTGAACGTTCCAAACTGCCTGTGTTCGATCAGTTTCCAGCGAGCCAAAACAGTCAGAAGGGGGCACTCTGGCCCCTTCCCGGATGAAGTTCGAACCCGAGGAAGTTGTGATGTGCAACGTGTGGCTGGTCTATGGGACGTAAGGCTTTGGGGAGGTTGCGACGTGTCCTCGCAGCTTCTCGAAGCGTAGTAGTGTTCAGGCGAATCTATCTACATTTGGAAAACTGCAGGGCCTCTCTAGTTTGTGCGTGGCATAGAGAGAGATCCGCCAAGTAAGTGCACCCGGAACGGACACTTAGGGAAGTGTGTTTTCCTTGTAGCTCACGCTCTGCCCTGAGAGCCCCTGACATGACACCTACAAAAGAGCAGCTAGTGCTGTGTTCGGGGAGTCCGTTGAATGTTTTGGCCATCGAGCTCTCTGGAGAAAAAGCAGAGGTTTGCCTTTCACTCTGCTTTCAAAGAGGTGATCCGGAGGCCTGAGGTAGCATGGTGCTGCTCAGTCAGCCAGGAAGGGTGATCCTCTACACAGTGTTGTTCCCTGGGACGCAGTGAGGACGTGGGTGCCATAGGAAAAGCATACTAGAGATCCAGCAGTACTTCTCCAGAAGGCCGTGGAAAAACCGCTGAACGCCTCGATCTGTGAATGGGCCATCCGATCGATCCTTTGAACCGTGGAGAGAGGTGTAGATTTCTCTTTTGCAGTGGGTGATCTGGGTTGCCACCTGGAATGCACAGGACACTCTCTGTTTCTCCAAGGACACTCTGCTCTCCGTGAAGGCACTCTAGCTGTGAAGAGCAGACAGAGAACAGCACTGTCAGGGAAATTTGACACCACAGGCCTTCTGCTCTCCAGTGGGGAAAATAGTGCTTTTCTCACTAGGTCACCAATATCAAAGTTGCAGTGTGCCTAGTACGTGTCGTTTCTGCCACAGTCAAAGGGTCGGAAGCGGCACCCTGTCCTTCCCCGTTGAACCTTCGTAGCAGGGCCGTTCTGCCTGCGGAGAGTGGCGTGACGTCCCCACTGACTTGGTTTAGGCTCCGAAGCCCGTACACCTTATAAAAGGGCTCTGGGTGTTTCAGGGGCAAACCGTGCCTTTGTCAGGTGGCTTCGAAGGTCAACGGCCTGCTTGGCTTAGAGAGACGGCCAGTGAGGCTTCCCAAGACAAACACTGAGGAGCGTGTTTTCTCACTGTGGCCCTGGTGCAGTGCTGTGAGCCCCTGGCCGTACACTTAAAATACCTGATGGACCCATGTTTGGGTGGACTTTAGAAAGCTCAGACACTTAGCTCTCCAACGAAGAAAGCAGTGTGCTGCTTTTCACTCGGCGTTAAGGGAGAGATGCCCGGAGGCCCAAGATCCCTGAGGGTTGTGAAGTCGCCCAGGAAGGGATCCTCAGGTCTCAGTGTTCTTTCATGGGAGGTGCGGAGGACGCAGTAATCCCAGAGTTGCGAGAAGCTCACTAACGTGAAGGCACTCCGTGGACTAGGTTTTCCTGGCCAATGATGTATGCCCAATCTTCCACATGCAATACATGGACCTTACTATGAGCCTGGCAGGCAGTGTCGTTTTCCCTTTAGGCATTGGCGCCTTTCCCATGCCTCTTGCAGGGAACTGGAAGCACCGTATTGCCCTCAGGGAAACGCCCTTTTCCTACGTAGGGCATTCCAGGACGTGAGACTAGCAACAGCACTCTATTTCAGGCGGCGTGGAGGCTGAAGCGGTCCTCCTTACAGCTGGAAAGTGCTTTGATGCATATACATGGCCAATCAGAACGTTCCACACTGCCTGAGTTCGATCAGTTTCCAGCGAGCCAAAACAGACAGATTGGGGCACTCTGGCCCCTTCCCGGATGAAGTTCGAACCCGAGGAAGTTGTGATGTGCAACGTGTGGCTGGTCTATGGGACGTAGGGCTTTGGGGAGGTTGCGACGTGTCCTCGCAGCATCTCGAAGCGTAGTAGTGTTCAGGCGAATCTATCTACATTTGGAAAACTGCAGGGCCTCTCTAGTTTGTGCGTGGCATAGAGAGAGGTCCGCCAATAAGTGCACCCGGAACGGACACTTAGGGAAGTGTGTTTTCCTTGCAGCTCACGCTCTGCCCTGAGAGCCCCTGACATGACACCTACAAAAGAGCAGCTCATGCTGTGTTTAGGAAGTTCGTTGAGTGTTTTGGCCATCGAGCTCTATGGAGAAAATGCAAAGGGTTGCCTTTCACTCTGCTTTCAAAGAGGTGATCTGGAGGCCTTAGGTAGCATGGTGCTGCTCAGTCAGCCAGGAAGAGTTTTCCTCTACACAGTGTTGTTCCCTGGGACGCAGTGAGGACTTGGGTGCCATAGGAAAAGCATACTAGAGATCCAGCAGTACTTCTCCAGAAGGCCGTGGAAAAACCGCTGAACGCCTCGATGTGTGAATGGGCCATCCGATCGATCCTTTGAAGCGTGGAGAGAGGTCTAGATTTCCCTTTTGCAGTGGGTGATCTGGGGTGCCGCCTTGAATGCACAGGACACTCTCTGTTTCTCCAAGGACACTCTGCTCTCCGTGAAGGCACTCTAGCTGTGAAGAGCAGACAGAGAACAGCACTGTCAGGGAAATTTGACACCACAGGCCTTCTGCTCTCCAGTGGGGAAAATAGTGCTTTTCTCACTAGGTCACCAATATCAAAGTTGCAGTGTGCCTAGTACGTGTCGTTGCTGCCACAGTCAAAGGGTCGGAAGCGGCACCCTGTCCTTCCCCGTTGAACCTATGTAGCAGGGCCGTTCTGCCTGCGGAGAGTGGCGTGACGTCCCCACTGACTTGGTTTAGGCTCCGAAGCCCGTACACCTTATAAAAGGGCTCTGGGTGTTTCAGGGGCAAACCGTGCCTTTGTCAGGTGGCTTCGAAGGTCAACGGCCTGCTTGGCTTAGAGAGACGGCCAGTGAGGCTTCCCAAGACAAACACTGAGGAGCGTGTTTTCTCACTGTGGCCCTGGTGCAGTGCTGTGAGCCCCTGGCCGTACACTGAAAAGACATGCTGGACCCGTGTTTGGGTGGACTTTAGAAAGCTCAGACACTTAGCTCTCCAACGAAGAAAGCAGTGTGCTGCTTTTCACTCGGCGTTAAGGGAGAGATGCCCGGAGGCCCAAGATCCCTGAGGGTTCTGAAGTCGCCCAGGAAGGGCTCCTCAGGTCTCAGTGTTCTTTCATGGGAGGTGCGGAGGACGCAGTAATCCCAGAGTTGCGAGAAGCTCACTAACGTGAAGGCACTCCGTGGACTAGGTTTTCCTGGCCAGTGATGTATGCCCAATCTTCCAAATGCAATACATGGACCTTACAATGAGCCTGGCATGCAGTGTCGTTTTCCCTTTAGGCATTGGCGCCTTTCCCATGCCTCTTGCAGGGAACTGGAAGCACCGTATAGCCCTCAGGGAAACGCCCTTTTCCTACGTAGGGCATTCCAGGACGTGAGACTGGCAGCAGCACTCTATTTCAGGCGGCGTGAGGCTGCAGCGGTACTCCTTACAGCTGGGACGTGCTATGATGCATATACATGGCCAATCTGAACCTTCCAAACTGCCTGAGTTCGATCACTTTCCAGCGAGCCAAAACAGACAGATTGGGGCACTCTGGCCCCTTCCCGGATGAAGTTCGAACCCGAGGAAGTTGTGATGTGCAACGTGTGGCTGGTCTATGGGACGTAAGGCTTTGGGGAGGTTGCGACGTGTCCTCGCAGCTTCTCGAAGCGTAGTAGTGTTCAGGCGAATCTATCTACATTTGGAAAACTGCAGGGCCTCTCTAGTTTGTGCGTGGCATAGAGAGAGGTCCGCCAATAAGTGCACCCGGAACGGACACTTAGGGAAGTGTGTTTTCCTTGCAGCTCACGCTCTGTCCTGAGAGCCCCTGACATGACACCTACAAAAGAGCAGCTAGTGCTGTGTTCAGGGAGTCCGTTGAATGTTTTGGCCATCGAGCTCTCTGGAGAAAAAGCAGAGGGTTGCCTTTCACTCTGCTTTCAAAGAGGTGATCCGGAGGCCTTAGGTAGCATGGTGCTGCTCAGTCAGCCAGGAAGAGTTTTCCTCTACACAGTGTTGTAACCTGGGACGCAGTGAGGACGTGCGTGCCATAGGAAAAGCATACTAGAGATCCAGCAGTACTTCTCCAGAAGGCCGTGGAAAAACCGCTGAAGGCCTCGATGTGTGAATGGGCCATCCGATCGATCCTTTGAACCGTGGAGAGAGGTGTAGATTTCCCTTTTGCAGTGGGTGATGTGGGCTGCCGCCTGGAATGCACAGGACACTCTCTGTTTCTCCAAGGACACTCTGCTCTCCGTGAAGGCACTCTAGCTCTGAAGAGCAGACAGAGAACAGCAATGTCTCAGGGAAATTTGACACCACAGGCCTTCTGCTCTCCAGTGGGGAAAATAGTGCTTTTCTCACTAGGTCACCAATATCAAAGTTGCAGTGTGCCTAGTACGTGTCGTTTCCGCCACAGTCAAAGGGTCGGAAGCGGCACCCTGTCCTTCACGGTTGAACCTTCGTAGCAGGGCCGTTCTGCCTGCGGAGAGTGGCGTGACGTCCCCACTGACTTGGTTTAGGCTCCGAAGCCCGTACACCATATAAAAGGGCTCTGGGAGTTTCAGGGGCAAACCGTGCCTTTGTCAGGTGGCTTCGAAGGTCAACGGCCTGCTTGGCTTAGAGAGACGGCCAGTGAGGCTTCCCAAGACAAACACTGAGGAGCGTGTTTTCTCACTGTGGCCCTGGTGCAGTGCTGTGAGCCCCTGGCCGTACACTTAAAAGACCTGATGGACCCATGTTTGGGTGGACTTTAGAAAGCTCAGACACTTAGCTCTCCAACGAAGAAAGCAGTGTGCTGCTTTTCACTCGGCGTGAAGGGAGAGATGCCCGGTGGCCCAAGATCCCTGAGGGTTGTGAAGTCGCCCAGGAAGGGATCCTCAGGTCTCAGTGTTCTTTCATGGGAGGTGCGGAGGACGCAGTAATCCCAGAGTTGCGAGAAGCTCACTAACATGAAGGCACTCCGTGGACTAGGTTTTCCTGGCCAATGATGTATGCCCAATCTTCCACATGAAATACATGGACCTTACTATGAGCCTGGCAGGCAGTGTCGTTTTCCCTTTAGGCATTGGCGCCTTTCCCATGCCTCTTGCAGGGAACTGGAAGCACCGTATTGCCCTCAGGGAAACGCCCTTTTCCTACGTAGGGCATTCCAGGATGTGAGACTAGCAACAGCACTCTATTTCAGGCGGCGTGGAGGCTGAAGCGGTCCTCCTTACAGCTGGAAAGTGCTATGATGCATATACATGGCCAATCAGAACGTTCCACACTGCCTGAGTTCGATCAGTTTCCAGCGAGCCAAAACAGACAGATTGGGGCACTCTGGCCCCTTCCCGGATGAAGTTCGAACCCGAGGAAGTTGTGATGTGCAACGTGTGGCTGGTCTATGGGACGTAAGGCTTTGGGGAGGTTGCGACGTGTCCTCGCAGCTTCTCGAAGCGTAGTAGTGTTCAGGCGAATCTATCTACATTTGGAAAACTGCAGGGCCTCTCTAGTTTGTGCGTGGCATAGAGAGAGGTCCGCCAAGTAAGTGCACCCGGAACGGACACTTAGGGAAGTGTGTTTTCCTTGCAGCTCACGCTCTGCCCTGAGAGCCCCTGACATGACACCTACAAAAGAGCAGCTCATGCTGTGTTCAGGAAGTCCGTTGAGTGTTTTGGCCATCGAGCTCTATGGAGAAAATGCAGAGGGTTGCCTTTCACTCTGCTTTCAAAGAGGTGATCTGGAGGCCTGAGGTAGCATGGTGCTGCTCAGTCCGCCAGGAAGAGTTTTCCTCTACACAGTGTTGTTCCCTGGGACGCAGTGAGGACGTGGGTGCCATAGGAAAAGCATACTAGAGATCCAGCAGTACTTCTCCAGAAGGCCGTGGAAAAACCGCTGAAAGCCTCGATGTGTGAATGGGCCATCCGATCGATCCTTTGAACCGTGGAGAGAGGTGTAGATTTCCCTTTTGCAGTGGGTGATCTGGGGTGCCGCCTGGAATGCACAGGACACTCTCTGTTTCTCCAAGGACACTCTGCTCTCCGTGAAGGCACTCTAGCTGTGAAGAGCAGACAGAGAACAGCACTGTCAGGGAAATTTGACACCACAGGCCTTCTGCTCTCCAGTGGGGAAAATAGTGCTTTTCTCACTAGGTCACCAATATCAAAGTTGCAGTGTGCCTAGTACGTGTCGTTTCTGCCACAGTCAAAGGGTCGGAAGCGGCACCCTGTCCTTCCCCGTTGAACCTTCGTAGCAGGGCCGTTCTGCCTGCGGAGAGTGGCGTGACGTCCCCACTGACTTGGTTTAGGCTCCGAAGGCCGTACACCTTATAAAAGGGCTCTGGGTGTTTCAGGGGCAAACCGTGCCTTTGTCAGGTGGCTTCGAAGGTCAACGGCCTGCTTGGCTTAGAGAGACGGCCAGTGAGGCTTCCCAAGACAAACACTGAGGAGCGTGTTTTCTCACTGTGGCCCTGGTGCAGTGCTGTGAGCCCCTGGCCGTACACTTAAAAGACCTGCTGGACCCGTGTTTGGGTGGACTTTAGAAAGCTCACACACTTAGCTCTCCAACGAAGAAAGCAGTGTGCTGCTTTTCACTCGGCGTTAAGGGAGAGATGCCCGGAGGCCCAAGATCCCTGAGGGTTCTGAAGTCGCCCAGGAAGGGATCCTCAGGTCTCAGTGTTCTTTCATGGGAGGTGCGGAGGACGCAGTATTCCCAGAGTTGCGAGAAGCTTACTAACGTGAAGGCACTCCGTGGACTAGGTTTTCCTGGCCAATGATGTATGCCCAATCTTCCAAATGCAATACATGGACCTTACTATGAGCCTGGCAGGCAGTGTCGTTTTCCCTTTAGGCATTGGCGCCTTTCCCATGCCTCTTGCAGGAAACTGGAAGCAACGTATAGTCCTCAGGGAAACGCCCTTTTCCTACGTAGGGCATTCCAGGACGTGAGACTGGCAGCAGCACTCTATTTCAGGCGGCGTGAGGCTGCAGCGGTACTCCTTACAGCTGGGACGTGCTATGATGCATAAACATGGCCAATCTGAACGTTCCAAACTGCCTGTGTTCGATCAGTTTCCAGCGAGCCAAAACAGTCAGAAGGGGGCACTCTGGCCCCTTCCCGGATGAATTTCGAACCCGAGGAAGTTGTGATGTGCAACGTGTGGCTGGTCTATGGGACGTAAGGCTTTGGGGAGGTTGCGACGTTTCCTCGCAGCTTCTCGAAGCGTAGTAGTGTTCAGGCGAATCTATCTACATTTGGAAAACTGCAGGGCCTCTCTAGTTTGTGCGTGGCATAGAGAGAGATCCGCCAAGTAAGTGCACCCGGAACGGACAATTAGGGAAGTGTGTTTTCCTTGCAGCTCACGCTCTGCCCTGAGAGCCCCTGACATGACACCTACAAAAGAGCAGCTAGTGCTGTGTTCGGGGAGTCCGTTGAATGTTTTGGCCATCGAGCTCTCTGGAGAAAAAGCAGAGGGTTGCCTTTCACTCTGCTTTCAAAGAGGTGATCCGGAGGCCTGAGGTAGCATGGTGCTGCTCAGTCAGCCAGGAAGGGTGATCCTCTACACAGTGTTGTTCCCTGGGACGCAGTGAGGACGTGGGTGCCATAGGAAAAGCATACTAGAGATCCAGCAGTACTTCTCCAGAAGGCCGTGGAAAAACCGCTGAACGCCTCGATGTGTGAATGGGCCATCCGATCGATCCTTTGAACCGTGGAGAGAGGTGTAGATTTCTCTTTTGCAGTGGGTGATCTGGGTTGCCACCTGGAATGCACAGGACACTCTCTGTTTCTCCAAGGACACTCTGCTCTCCGTGAAGGCACTCTAGCTGTGAAGAGCAGACAGAGAACAGCACTGTCAGGGAAATTTGACACCACAGGCCTTCTGCTCTCCAGTGGGGAAAATAGTGCTTTTCTCAGTAGGTCACCAATATCAAAGTTGCAGTGTGCCTAGTACGTGTCGTTTCTGCCACAGTCAAAGGGTCGGAAGCGGCACCCTGTCCTTCCCCGTTGAACCTTCGTAGCAGGGCCGTTCTGCCTGCGGAGAGTGGCGTGACGTCCCCACTGACTTGGTTTAGGCTCCGAAGCCCGTACACCTTATAAAAGGGCTCTGGGTGTTTCAGGGGCAAACCGTGCCTTTGTCAGGTGGCTTCGAAGGTCAACGGCCTGCTTGGCTTAGAGAGACGGCCAGTGAGGCTTCCCAAGACAAACACTGAGGAGCGTGTTTTCTCACTGTGGCCCTGGTGCAGTGCTGTGAGCCCCTGGCCGTACACTTAAAATACCTGATGGACCCATGTTTGGGTGGACTTTAGAAAGCTCAGACACTTAGCTCTCCAACGAAGAAAGCAGTGTGCTGCTTTTCACTCGGCGTTAAGGGAGAGATGCCCGGAGGCCCAAGATCCCTGAGGGTTGTGAAGTCGCCCAGGAAGGGCTCCTCAGGTCTCAGTGTTCTTTCATGGGAGGTGCGGAGGACGCAGTAATCCCAGAGTTGCGAGAAGCTCACTAACGTGAAGGCACTCCGTGGACTAGGTTTTCCTGGCCAATGATGTATGCCCAATCTTCCACATGCAATACATGGACCTTACTATGAGCCTGGCAGGCAGTGTCGTTTTCCCTTTAGGCATTGGCGCCTTTCCCATGCCTCTTGCAGGGAACTGGAAGCACCGTATTGCCCTCAGGGAAACGCCCTTTTCCTACGTAGGGCATTCCAGGACGTGAGACTAGCAACAGCAGTCTATTTCAGGCGGCGTGGAGGCTGAAGCGGTCCTCCTTACAGCTGGAAAGTGCTATGATGCATATACATGGCCAATCAGAACGTTCCACACTGCCTGAGTTCGATCAGTTTCCAGCGAGCCAAAACAGACAGATTGGGGCACTCTGGCCCCTTCCCGGATGAAGTTCGAACCCGAGGAAGTTGTGATGTGCAACGTGTGGCTGGTCTATGGGACGTAAGGCTTTGGGGAGGTTGCGACGTGTCCTCGCAGCTTCTCGAAGCGTAGTAGTGTTCAGGCGAATCTATCTACATTTGGAAAACTGCAGGGCCTCTCTAGTTTGTGCGTGGCATAGAGAGAGGTCCGCCAATAAGTGAACCCGGAACGGACACTTAGGGAAGTGTGTTTTCCTTGCAGCTCACGCTCTGCCCTGAGAGCCCCTGACATGACACCTACAAAAGAGCAGCTCATGCTGTGTTCAGGAAGTTCGTTGAGTGTTTTGGCCATCGAGCTCTATGGAGAAAATGCAAAGGGTTGCCTTTCACTCTGCTTTCAAAGAGGTGATCTGGAGGCCTTAGGTAGCATGGTGCTGCTCAGTCAGCCAGGAAGAGTTTTCCTCTACACAGTGTTGTTCCCTGGGACGCAGTGAGGACTTGGGTGCCATAGGAAAAGCATACTAGAGATCCAGCAGTACTTCTCCAGAAGGCCGTGGAAAAACCGCTGAACGCCTCGATGTGTGAATGGGCCATCCGATCGATGCTTTGAAGCGTGGAGAGAGGTCTAGATTTCCCTTTTGCAGTGGGTGATCTGGGGTGCCGCCTTGAATGCACAGGACACTCTCTGTTTCTCCAAGGACACTCTGCTCTCCGTGAAGGCACTCTAGCTGTGAAGAGCAGACAGAGAACAGCACTGTCAGGGAAATTTGACACCACAGGCCTTCTGCTCTCCAGTGGGGAAAATAGTGCTTTTCTCACTAGGTCACCAATATCAAAGTTGCAGTGTGCCTAGTACGTGTCGTTTCTGCCACAGTCAAAGGGTCGGAAGCGGCACCCTGTCCTTCCCCGTTGAACCTTTGTAGCAGGGCCGTTCTGCCTGCGGAGAGTGGCGTGACGTCCCCACTGACTTGGTTTAGGCTCTGAAGCCCGTACACCTTATAAAAGGGCTCTGGGTGTTTCAGGGGCAAACCGTGCCTTTGTCAGGTGGCTTCGAAGGTCAACGGCCTGCTTGGCTTAGAGAGACGGCCAGTGAGGCTTCCCAAGACAAACACTGAGGAGCGTGTTTTCTCACTGTGGCCCTGGTGCAGTGCTGTGAGCCCCTGGCCGTACACTGAAAAGACCTGCTGGACCCGTGTTTGGGTGGACTTTAGAAAGCTCAGACACTTAGCTCTCCAATGAAGAAAGCAGTGTGCTGCTTTTCACTCGGCGTTAAGGGAGAGATGCCCGGAGGCCCAAGATCCCTGAGGGTTCTGAAGTCGCCCAGGAAGGGCTCCTCAGGTCTCAGTGTTCTTTCATGGGAGGTGCGGAGGACGCAGTAATCCCAGAGTTGCGAGAAGCTCACTAACGTGAAGGCACTACGTGGACTAGGTTTTCCTGGCCAGTGATGTATGCCCAATCTTCCAAATGCAATACATGGACCTTACAATGAGCCTGGCATGCAGTGTCGTTTTCCCTTTAGGCATTGGCGCCTTTCCCATGCCTCTTGCAGGGAACTGCAAGCACCGTATAGCCCTCAGGGAAACGCCCTTTTCCTACGTAGGGCATTCCAGGACGTGAGACTGGCAGCAGCACTCTATTTCAGGCGGCGTGAGGCTGCAGCGGTACTCCTTACAGCTGGGACGTGCTATGATGCATAAACATGGCCAATCTGAACGTTCCAAACTGCCTGTGTTCGATCAGTTTCCAGCGAGCCAAAACAGACAGAAGGGGGCACTCTGGCCCCTTCCCGGATGAAGTTCGAACCCGAGGAAGTTGTGATGTGCAACGTGTGGCTGGTCTATGGGACGTAAGGCTTTGGGGAGGTTGCGACGTGTCCTCGCAGCTTCTCGAAGCGTAGTAGTGTTCAGGCGAATCTATCTACATTTGGAAAACTGCAGGGCCTCTCTAGTTTGTGCGTGGCATAGAGAGAGGTCCGCCAAGTAAGTGCACCCGGAACGGACACTTAGGGAAGTGTGTTTTCCTTGCAGCTCACGCTCTGCCCTGAGAGCCCCTGACATGACACCTACAAAAGAGCAGCTAGTGCTGTGTTCGGGGAGTCCGTTGAATGTTTTGGCCATCGAGCTCTCTGGAGAAAAAGCAGAGGGTTGCCTTTCACTCTGCTTTGAAAGAGATGATCCGGAGGCCTGAGGTAGCATGGTCCTGCTCAGTCAGCCAGGAAGGGTGATCCTCTACACAGTGTTGTTCCCTGGGACACAGTGAGGACGTGGGTGCCATAGGAAAAGCATACTAGAGATCCAGCAGTACTTCTCCAGAAGGCCGTGGAAAAACCGCTGAACGCCTCGATGTGTGAATGGGCCATCCGATCGATCCTTTGAACCGTGGAGAGAGGTGTAGATTTCTCTTTTGCAGTGGGTGATCTGGGGTGCCGCCTGGAATGCACAGGACACTCTCTGTTTCTCCAAGGACACTCTGCTCTCCGTGAAGGCACTCTAGCTGTGAAGAGCAGACAGAGAACAGCACTGTCAGGGAAATTTGACACCACAGGCCTTCTGCTCTCCAGTGGGGAAAATAGTGCTTTTCTCACTAGGTCACCAATATCAAAGTTGCAGTGTGCCTAGTACGTGTCGTTTCTGCCACAGTCAAAGGGTCGGAAGCGGCACCCTGTCCTTCCCCGTTGAACCTTCGTAGCAGGGACGTTCTGCCTGCGGAGAGTGGCGTGACGTCCCCACTGACTTGGTTTAGGCTCCGAAGCCCGTACACCTTATAAAAGGGCTCTGGGTGTTTCAGGGGCAAACCGTGCCTTTGTCAGGTGGCTTCGAAGGTCAACGGCCTGCTTGGCTTAGAGACGGCCAGTGAGGCTTCCAAAGACAAACACTGAGGAGCGTGTTTTCTCACTGTGGCCCTGGTGCAGTGCTGTGAGCCCCTGGCCGTACACTTAAAAGACCTGCTGGACCCGTGTTTGGGTGGACTTTAGAAAGCTCACACACTTAGCTCTCCAACGAAGAAAGCAGTGTGCTGCTTTTCACTCGGCGTGAAGGGAGAGATGCCCGGAGGCCCAAGATCCCAGAGGGTTGTGAAGTCGCCCAGGAAGGGATCCTCAGGTCTCAGTGTTCTTTCATGGGAGGTGCGGAGGACGCAGTAATCCCAGAGTTGCGAGAAGCTCACTAACGTGAAGGCACTCCGTGGACTAGGTTTTCCTGGCCAATGATGTATGCCCAATCTTCCAAATGCAATACATGGACCTTACTATGAGCCTGGCAGGCAGTGTCGTTTTCCCTTTAGGCATTGGCGCCTTTCCCATGCCTCTTGCAGGGAACTGGAAGCACCGTATTGCCCTCAGGGAAACGCCCTTTTCCTACGTAGGGCATTCCAGGACGTGAGACAAGCAGCAGCCCTCTATTTCAGGCGGCGTGGAGCCTGCAGCGGTCCTCCTTAGAGCTGGGACGTGCTATGATGCATATACATGGCCAATCTGAACGTTCCAAACTGCCTGAGTTCGATCAGTTTCCAGCGAGCCAAAACAGACAGATTGGGGCACTCTGGCCCCTTCCCGGATGAAGTTCGAACCCGAGGAAGTTGTGATGTGCAACGTGTGGCTGGTCTATGGGACGTAAGGCTTTAGGGAGGTTGTGACGTGTCCTCGCAGCTTCTCGAAGCGTAGTAGTGTTCAGGCGAATCTATCTACATTTGGAAAACTGCAGGGCCTCTCTAGTTTGTGCGTGGCATAGAGAGAGGTCCGCCAATAAGTGCACCCGGAAAGGACACTTAGGGAAGTGTGTTTTCCTTGCAGCTCACGCTCTGCCCTGAGAGCCCCTGACATGACACCTACAAAAGAGCAGCTAGTGCTGTGTTCAGGGAGTCCGTTGAATGTTTTGGCCATCGAGCTCTCTGGAGAAAAAGCAGAGGGTTGCCTTTCACTCTGCTTTCAAAGAGGTGATCCGGAGGCCTTAGGTAGCATGGTGCTGCTCAGTCAGCCAGGAAGAGTTTTCCTCTACACAGTGTTGTTCCCTGGGACGCAGTGAGGACGTGGGTGCCATAGGAAAATCATACTAGAGATCCAGCAGTACTTCTCCTAAAGGCAGTGGAAAAAACGCTGAACGCCTAGATGTGTGAATGGGCCATCCGATCGATCCTTTGAACCGTGGAGAGAGGTCTAGATTTCCCTTTTGCAGTGGGTGATCTGGGGTGCCGCCTGGTATGCACAGGACACTCTCTGTTTCTCCAAGGACACTCTGCTCTCCGTGAAGGCACTCTAGCTGTGAAGAGCAGACAGAGAACAGCACTGTCTCAGGGAAATTTGACACCACAGGCCTTCTGCTCTCCAGTGGGGAAAATAGTGCTTTTCTCACTAGGTCACCAATATCAAAGTTGCAGTGTGCCTAGTACGTGTCGTTTCTGCCACAGTCAAAGGGTCGGAAGCGGCACCCTGTCCTTCCCCGTTGAACCTTCGTAGCAGGGCCGTTCTGCCTGCGGAGAGTGGCGTGACGTCCCCACTGACTTGCTTTAGGCTCCGAGGCCCGTACACCTTATAAAAGGGCTCTGGGTGTTTCAGGGGCAAACCGTGCCTTTGTCAGGTGGCTTCGAAGGTCAACGCCTGCTTGGCTTAGAGAGACAGCCAGTGAGGCTTCCCAAGACAAACACTGAGGAGCGTGTTTTCTCACTGTGGCCCTGGTGCAGTGCTGTGAGCCCCTGGCCGTACACTTAATAGACCTGTTGGACCCGTATTTGGGTGGACTTTTGAAAGCTCAGACACTTAGCTCTCCAACGAAGAAAGCAGTGTGCTGCTTTTCACTCGGCGTTAAGGGAGAGATACCCGGAGGCCCAAGATACCTGAGGGTTGTGAAGTCGCCCAGGAAGGGATCCTCAGGTCTCAGTGTTCTTTCATGGGAGGTGCGGAGGACGCAGTAATCCCAGAGTTGCGAGAAGCTCACTAACGTGAAGGCACTCCGTGAACTAGCTTTTCCTGGCCAATGATGTATGTCCAATCTTCCAAATGCAATACATGGACCTTACTATGAGCCTGGCAGGCAGTGTCGTTTTCCCTTTAGGCAGTGGCGCCTTTCCCATGCCTCTTGCAGGGAAGTGGAAGCACCGTATTGCCCTCAGGGAAACGCCCTTTTCCTACGTAGGGCATTCCAGGACGTGAGACTAGCAACAGCACTCTATTTCAGGCGGCGTGGAGGCCGCAGCGGTCCTCCTTACAGCTGGGACGTTCTATGATGAATATACATGGCCAATCTGAACGTTCCAAACTGCCTGAGTTCGATCAGTTTCCAGCGAGCCAAAACAGACAGATTGGGGCACTCTGGCCCCTTCCCGGATGAAGTTCGAACCCGAGGAAGTTGTGATGTGCAACGTGTGGCTGGTCTATGGGACGTAAGGCTTTGGGGAGGTTGCGACGTGTCCTCGCAGCTTCTCGAAGCGTAGTAGTGTTCAGGCGAATCTATCTACATTTGGAAAACTGCAGGGCCTCTCTAGTTTGTGCGTGGCATAGAGAGAGGTCCGCCAATAAGTGCACCCGGAACGGACACTTAGGGAAGTGTGTTTTCCTTGCAGCTCACGCTGTGTCCTGAGAGCCCCTGACATGACACCTACAAAAGAGCAGCTAGTGCTGAGTTCAGGGAGTCCGTTGAATGTTTTGGCCATCGAGCTCTATGGAGAAAATGCAAAGGGTTGCCTTTCACTCTGCTTTCAAAGAGGTGATCCGGAGGCCTTAGGTAGCATGGTGCTGCTCAGTCAGCCAGGAAGGGTGATCCTCTACACAGTGTTGTTCCCTGGGACGCAGTGAGGACGTGGGTGCCATAGGAAAAGCATACTAGAGATCCAGCAGTACTTCTCCAGAAGGCCGTGGAAAAACAGCTGAACGCCTCGATGTGTGAATGGGCCATCCGATCGATCCTTTGAAACGTGGAGAGAGGTGTAGATTTCCCTTTTGCAGTGGGTGATCTGGGGTGCCGCCTGGAATGCACAGGACACTCTCTGTTTCTCCAAGGACACTCTGCTCTCCGTGAAGGCACTCTAGCTGTGAAGAGCAGACAGAGAACAGCACTGTCAGGGAAATTTGACACCACAGGCCTTCTGCTCTCCAGTGGGGAAAATAGTGCTTTTCTCACTAGGTCACCAATATCAAAGTTGCAGTGTGCCTAGTACGTGTCGTTTCTGCCACAGTCAAAGGGTCGGAAGCGGCACCCTGTCCTTCCCCGTTGAACCTTCGTAGCAGGGCCGTTCTGCCTGCGGAGAGTGGCGTGACGTCCCCACTGACTTGGTTTAGGCTCCGAAGCCCGTACACCTTATAAAAGGGCTCTGGGTGTTTCAGGGGCAAACCGTGCCTTTGTCAGGTGGCTTCGAAGGTCAACGGCCTGCTTGGCTTAGAGAGACGGCCAGTGAGGCTTCCCAAGACAAACACTGAGGAGCGTGTTTTCTCACTGTGGCCCTGGTGCAGTGCTGTGAGCCCCTGGCCGTACACTGAAAAGACCTGCTGGACCCGTGTTTGGGTGGACTTTAGAAAGCTCAGACACTTAGCTCTCCAACGAAGAAAGCAGTGTGCTGCTTTTCACTCGGCGTTAAGGGAGAGATGCCCGGAGGCCCAAGATCCCTGAGGGTTCTGAAGTCGCCCAGGAAGGGCTCCTCAGGTCTCAGTGTTCTTTCATGGGAGGTGCGGAGGACGCAGTAATCCCAGAGTTGCGAGAAGCTCACTAACGTGAAGGCACTCCGTGGACTAGGTTTTCCTGGCCAGTGATGTATGCCCAATCTTCCAAATGCAATACATGGACCTTACAATGAGCCTGGCATGCAGTGTCGTTTTCCCTTTAGGCATTGGCGCCTTTCCCATGCCTCTTGCAGGGAACTGGAAGCACCGTATAGCCTTCAGGGAAACGCCCTTTTCCTACGTAGGGCATTCCAGGACGTGAGACTGGCAGCAGCACTCTATTTCAGGCGGCGTGAGGCTGCAGCGGTACTCCTTACAGCTGGGACGTGCTATGATGCATAAACATGGCCAATCTGAACGTTCCAAACTGCCTGTGTTCGATCAGTTTCCAGCGAGCCAAAACAGACAGAAGGGGGCACTCTGGACCCTTCCCGGATGAAGTTCGAACCCGAGGAAGTTGTGATGTGCAACGTGTGGCTGGTCTATGGGACGTAAGGCTTTGGGGAGGTTGCGACGTGTCCTCGCAGCTTCTCGAAGCGTAGTAGTGTTCAGGCGAATCTATCTACATTTGGAAAACTGCAGGGCCTCTCTAGTTTGTGCGTGGCATAGAGAGAGGTCCGCCAAGTAAGTGCACCCGGAACGGACACTTAGGGAAGTGTGTTTTCCTTGCAGCTCACGCTCTGCCCTGAGAGCCCCTGACATGACACCTACAAAAGAGCAGCTAGTGCTGTGTTCGGGGAGTCCGTTGAATGTTTTGGCCATCGAGCTCTCTGGAGAAAAAGCAGAGGGTTGCCTTTCACTCTGCTTTCAAAGAGGTGGTCCGGTGGCCTGAGGTAGCATGGTGCTGCTCAATCAGCCAGGAAGGGTGATCCTCTACACAGTGTTGTTCCCTGGGACGCAGTGAGGACGTGGGTGCCATAGGAAAAGCATACTAGGGATCCAACAGTACTTCTCCAGAAGGCCGTGGAAAAACCGCTGAACGCCTCGATGTGTGAATGGGCCATCCGATCGATCCTTTGAACCGTGGAGAGAGGTGTAGATTTCTCTTTTGCAGTGGGTGATCTGGGGTGCCGCCTGGAATGCACAGGACACTCTCTGTTTCTCCAAGGACACTCTGCTCTCCGTGAAGGCACTCTAGCTGTGAAGAGCAGACAGAGAACAGCACTGTCAGGGAAATTTGACACCACAGGCCTTCTGCTCTCCAGTGGGGAAAATAGTGCTTTTCTCACTAGGTCACCAATATCAAAGTTGCAGTGTGCCTAGTACATGTCGTTTCTGCCACAGTCAAAGGGTCGGAAGCGGCACCCTGTCCTTCCCCGTTGAACCTTCGTAGCAGGGACGTTCTGCCTGCGGAGAGTGGCGTGACGTCCCCACTGACTAGCTTTAGGCTCCGAAGCCCGTACACCTTATAAAAGGGCTCTGGGTGTTTCAGGGGCAAACCGTGCCTTTGTCAGGTGGCTTCGAAGGTCAACGGCCTGCTTTGCTTAGAGACGGCCAATGAGGCTTCCAAAGACAAACACTGAGGAGCGTGTTTTCTCACTGTGGCCCTGGTGCAGTGCTGTGAGCCCCTGGCCGTACACTTAAAAGACCTGCTGGACCCGTGTTTGGGTGGACTTTAGAAAGCTCACACACTTAGCTCTCCAACGAAGAAAGCAGTGTGCTGCTTTTCACTCGGCGTGAAGGGAGAGATGCCCGGAGGCCCAAGATCCCAGAGGGTTGTGAAGTCGCCCAGGAAGGGATCCTCAGGTCTCAGTGTTCTTTCATGGGAGGTGCGGAGGACGCAGTAATCCCAGAGTTGCGAGAAGCTCACTAACGTGAAGGCACTCCGTGGACTAGGTTTTCCTGGCCAATGATGTATGCCCAATCTTCCAAATGCAATACATGGACCTTACTATGAGCCTGGCAGGCAGTGTCGTTTTCCCTTTAGGCATTGGCGCCTTTCCCATGCCTCTTGCAGGGAACTGGAAGCACCGTATTGCCCTCAGGGAAACGCCCTTTTCCTACGTAGGGCATTCCAGGACGTGAGACAAGCAGCAGCCCTCTATTTCAGGCGGCGTGGAGCCTGCAGCGGTCCTCCTTAGAGCTGGGACGTGCTATGATGAATATACATGGCCAATCTGAACGTTCCAAACTGCCTGAGTTCGATCAGTTTCCAGCGAGCCAAAACAGACAGATTGGGGCACTCTGGCCCCTTCCCGGATGAAGTTCGAACCCGAGGAAGTTGTGATGTGCAACGTGTGGCTGGTCTATGGGACGTAAGGCTTTAGGGAGGTTGTGACGTGTCCTCGCAGCTTCTCGAAGCGTAGTAGTGTTCAGGCGAATCTATCTACATTTGGAAAACTGCAGGGCCTCTCTAGTTTGTGCGTGGCATAGAGAGAGGTCCGCCAATAAGTGCACCCGGAAAGGACACTTAGGGAAGTGTGTTTTCCTTGCAGCTCACGCTCTGCCCTGAGAGCCCCTGACATGACACCTACAAAAGAGCAGCTAGTGCTGTGTTCAGGGAGTCCGTTGAATGTTTTGGCCATCGAGCTCTCTGGAGAAAAAGCAGAGGGTTGCCTTTCACTCTGCTTTCAAAGAGGTGATCCGGAGGCCTTAGGTAGCATGGTGCTGCTCAGTCAGCCAGGAAGAGTTTTCCTCTACACAGTGTTGTTCCCTGGGACGCAGTGAGGACGTGGGTGCCATAGGAAAATCATACTAGAGATCCAGCAGTACTTCTCCTAAAGGCAGTGGAAAAAACGCTGAACGCCTAGATGTGTGAATGGGCCATCCGATCGATCCTTTGAACCGTGGAGAGAGGTGTAGATTTCCCTTTTGCAGTGGGTGATCTGGGGTGCCGCCTGGTATGCACAGGACACTCTCTGTTTCTCCAAGGACACTCTGCTCTCCGTGAAGGCACTCTAGCTGTGAAGAGCAGACAGAGAACAGCACTGTCTCAGGGAAATTTGACACCACAGGCCTTCTGCTCTCCAGTGGGGAAAATAGTGCTTTTCTCACTAGGTCACCAATATCAAAGTTGCAGTGTGCCTAGTACGTGTCGTTTCTGCCACAGTCAAAGGGTCGGAAGCGGCACCCTGTCCTTCCCCGTTGAACCTTCGTAGCAGGGCCGTTCTGCCTGCGGAGAGTGGCGTGACGTCCCCACTGACTTGCTTTAGGCTCCGAGGCCCGTACACCTTATAAAAGGGCTCTGGGTGTTTCAGGGGCAAACCGTGCCTTTGTCAGGTGGCTTCGAAGGTCAACGCCTGCTTGGCTTAGAGAGACAGCCAGTGAGGCTTCCCAAGACAAACACTGAGGAGCGTGTTTTCTCACTGTGGCCCTGGTGCAGTGCTGTGAGCCCCTGGCCGTACACTTAATAGACCTGTTGGACCCGTATTTGGGTGGACTTTTGAAAGCTCAGACACTTAGCTCTCCAACGAAGAAAGCAGTGTGCTGCTTTTCACTCGGCGTTCAGGGAGAGATACCCGGAGGCCCAAGATACCTGAGGGTTGTGAAGTCGCCCAGGAAGGGATCCTCAGGTCTCAGTGTTCTTTCATGGGAGGTGCGGAGGACGCAGTAATCCCAGAGTTGCGAGAAGCTCACTAACGTGAAGGCACTCCGTGAACTAGCTTTTCCTGGCCAATGATGTATGTCCAATCTTCCAAATGCAATACATGGACCTTACTATGAGCCTGGCAGGCAGTGTCGTTTTCCCTTTAGGCAGTGGCGCCTTTCCCATGCCTCTTGCAGGGAAGTGGAAGCACCGTATTGCCCTCAGGGAAACGCCCTTTTCCTACGTAGGGCATTCCAGGACGTGAGACTAGCAACAGCACTCTATTTCAGGCGGCGTGGAGGCCGCAGCGGTCCTCCTTACAGCTGGGACGTTCTATGATGAATATACATGGCCAATCTGAACGTTCCAAACTGCCTGAGTTCGATCAGTTTCCAGCGAGCCAAAACAGACAGATTGGGGCACTCTGGCCCCTTCCCGGATGAAGTTCGAACCCGAGGAAGTTGTGATGTGCAACGTGTGGCTGGTCTATGGGACGTAAGGCTTTGGGGAGGTTGCGACGTGTCCTCGCAGCTTCTCGAAGCGTAGTAGTGTTCAGGCGAATCTATCTACATTTGGAAAACTGCAGGGCCTCTCTAGTTTGTGCGTGGCATAGAGAGAGGTCCGCCAATAAGTGCACCCGGAACGGACACTTAGGGAAGTGTGTTTTCCTTGCAGCTCACGCTGTGTCCTGAGAGCCCCTGACATGACACCTACAAAAGAGCAGCTAGTGCTGAGTTCAGGGAGTCCGTTGAATGTTTTGGCCATCGAGCTCTATGGAGAAAATGCAAAGGGTTGCCTTTCACTCTGCTTTCAAAGAGGTGATCCGGAGGCCTTAGGTAGCATGGTGCTGCTCAGTCAGCCAGGAAGGGTGATCCTCTACACAGTGTTGTTCCCTGGGACGCAGTGAGGACGTGGGTGCCATAGGAAAAGCATACTAGAGATCCAGCAGTACTTCTCCAGAAGGCCGTGGAAAAAGAGCTGAACGCCTCGATGTGTGAATGGGCCATCCGATCGATCCTTTGAAACGTGGAGAGAGGTGTAGATTTCCCTTTTGCAGTGGGTGATCTGGGGTGCCGCCTGGAATGCACAGGACACTCTCTGTTTCTCCAAGGACACTCTGCTCTCCGTGAAGGCACTCTAGCTGTGAAGAGCAGACAGAGAACAGCACTGTCAGGGAAATTTGACACCACAGGCCTTCTGCTCTCCAGTGGGGAAAATAGTGCTTTTCTCACTAGGTCACCAATATCAAAGTTGCAGTGTGCCTAGTACGTGTCGTTTCTGCCACAGTCAAAGGGTCGGAAGCGGCACCCTGTCCTTCCCCGTTGAACCTTCGTAGCAGGGCCGTTCTGCCTGCGGAGAGTGGCGTGACGTCCCCACTGACTTGGTTTAGGCTCCGAAGCCCGTACACCTTATAAAAGGGCTCTGGGTGTTTCAGGGGCAAACCGTGCCTTTGTCAGGTGGCTTCGAAGGTCAACGGCCTGCTTGGCTTAGAGAGACGGCCAGTGAGGCTTCCCAAGACAAACACTGAGGAGCGTGTTTTCTCACTGTGGCCCTGGTGCAGTGCTGTGAGCCCCTGGCCGTACACTTAAAAGACCTGCTGGACCCGTGTTTGGGTGGACTTTAGAAAGCTCAGACACTTAGCTCTCCAACGAAGAAAGCAGTGTGCTGCTTTTCACTCGGCGTTAAGGGAGAGATGCCCGGAGGCCCAAGATCCCTGAGGGTTCTGAAGTCGCCCAGGAAGGGCTCCTCAGGTCTCAGTGTTCTTTCATGGGAGGTGCGGAGGACGCAGTAATCCCAGAGTTGCGAGAAGCTCACTAACGTGAAGGCACTCCGTGGACTAGGTTTTCCTGGCCAGTGATGTATGCCCAATCTTCCAAATGCAATACATGGACCTTACAATGAGCCTGGCATGCAGTGTCGTTTTCCCTTTAGGCATTGGCGCCTTTCCCATGCCTCTTGCAGGGAACTGGAAGCACCGTATAGCCTTCAGGGAAACGCCCTTTTCCTACGTAGGGCATTCCAGGACGTGAGACTGGCAGCAGCACTCTATTTCAGGCGGCGTGAGGCTGCAGCGGTACTCCTTACAGCTGGGACGTGCTATGATGCATAAACATGGCCAATCTGAACGTTCCAAACTGCCTGTGTTCGATCAGTTTCCAGCGAGCCAAAACAGACAGAAGGGGGCACTCTGGACCCTTCCCGGATGAAGTTCGAACCCGAGGAAGTTGTGATGTGCAACGTGTGGCTGGTCTATGGGACGTAAGGCTTTGGGGAGGTTGCGACGTGTCCTCGCAGCTTCTCGAAGCGTAGTAGTGTTCAGGCGAATCTATCTACATTTGGAAAACTGCAGGGCCTCTCTAGTTTGTGCGTGGCATAGAGAGAGGTCCGCCAAGTAAGTGCACCCGGAACGGACACTTAGGGAAGTGTGTTTTCCTTGCAGCTCACGCTCTGCCCTGAGAGCCCCTGACATGACACCTACAAAAGAGCAGCTAGTGCTGTGTTCAGGGAGTCCGTTGAATGTTTTGGCCATCGAGCTCTGTGGAGAAAAAGCAGAGGTTGCCTTTCACTCTGCTTTGAGAGTGGTGATCCGGAGGCCTTAGGTAGCATGGTGCTGCTCAGTCAGCCAGGAAGTGTTTTCCTCTACACAGTGTTGTTCCCTGGGACGCAGTGAGGACGTGGGTTCCATAGGAAAAGCATACTAGAGATCCAGCAGTACTTCTCCAGAAGGCTGTGGAAAAACCGCTGAACGCCTCGATGTGTAAATGGGCCATCCGATCGATCCTTTGAACCGTGGAGAGAGGTGTTGATTTCCCTTTTGCAGTGGGTGATCTGGGGTGCCGCCTGGAATGCACAGGACACTCTCTGTTTCTCCAAGGACACTCTGCTCTCCGTGAAGGCACTCTAGCTGTGAAGAGCAGACAGAGAACAGCACTGTCTCAGGGAAATTTGACACCACAGGCCTTCTGCTCTCCAGTGGGGAAAATAGTGCTTTTCTCACTAGGTCACCAATATCAAAGTTGCAGTGTGCCTAGTACGTGTCGTTTCTGCCACAGTCAAAGGGTCGGAAGCGGCACCCTGTCCTTCCCCGTTGAACCTTCTTAGCAGGGCCGTTCTGCCTGCGGCGAGTGGCGTGACGTCCCCCCTGACTTGCTTTAGGCTCCGACGCCCGTACACCTTATAAAAGGCCTCGGGGTGTTTCAGGGGCAAACCGTGCCTTTGTCAGGTGGCTTCGAAGGTCAACGGCCTGCTTGGCTTAGAGAGACGGCCAGTGAGGCTTCCCAAGACAAACACTGAGGAGCGTGTTTTCTCACTGTGGCCCTGGTGCAGTGCTGTGAGCCCCTGGCCGTACATTTAAAAGACCTGCTGGACCCGTGTTTGGGTGGACTTTAGAAATCTCAGACACTTACCTCTCCAACGAAGAAAGCAGTGTGCTGCTTTTCACTCGGCGTTAAGGGAGAGATGCCCGGAGGCCCAAGATCCCTGAGGGTTGTGAAGTCGCCCAGGAAGGGATCCTCAGGTCTCAGTGTTCTTTCATGGGAGGTGCGGAGGACGCAGTATTCCCAGAGTTCCGAGAAGCTCACTAACGTGAAGGCACTCCGTGGACTAGGTTTTCCTGGCCAATGATGTATGCCCAATCTTCCAACTGCAATACATGGACCTTACTATGAGCCTGGCAGGCAGTGTCGTTTTCCCTTTAGGCATTGGCGCCTTTCCCATGCCTCTTGCAGGGAACTGGGAGCACCGTATTGCCCTCAGGGAAACGCCCTTTTCCTACATAAGACATTCCAGGACGTGAGACTGGCAGCAGCACTCTATTTCTGGCGGCGTGGAGGCTGCAGCGGTCCTCCTTACAGCTGGGACGTGCTGCCATGCACATACATGGCCAAACTGAACGTTCCAAACTGCCCGAGTACGATCAGTTTCCAGCGAGCCAAAACAGACAGAAGGGGGCACTCTGGCCCCTTCCCGAATGAAGTTCGAACCCGAGGAAGTTGTGATGTACAACGTGAGGCTGGTCTATGGGACGTAAAGCTTTGGGGAGGTTGCGACGTGTCCTCACAGCTTCTCGAAGCGTAGTAGTGTTCAGGCGAATCTATCTACATTTGGAAAACTGCAGGGCCTCTCTAGTTTGTGCGTGGCATAGAGAGAGATCCGCCAAGTAAGTGCACCCGGAACGGACACTTAGGGAAGTGTGTTTTCCTTGCAGCTCACGCTCTGCCCTGAGATCCCCTGACATGTCACCTACAAAAGAGCACTTAGTGCTGTGTTCAGAGAGTCCGTTGAATGTTTTGGCCATCGAGCTCTCTGGAGAAAAAGCAGAGGGTTGCCTTTCACTCTGCTTTCAAAGAGGTGATCCGGAGGCCTGAGGTAGCATGGTCCTGCTCAGCCAGCCAAGAACGTGATCCTCTACACAGTGTTGTTCCCTGGGACGCAGTGAGGACGTGGGTGCCATAGGAAAAGCATACTAGAGATCCAGCAGTACTTCTCCAGAAGGCCGTGGAAAAACCGCTGAACGCCTCGATGTGTGAATGGGCCATCCGATCGATCCTTTGAACCGTGGAGAGAGGTGTAGATTTCCCTTTTGCAGTGGGTGATCTGGGGTGCCGCCTGGAATGCACAGGACACTGTCTGTTTCTCCAAGGACACTCTGCTCCTTACAGCTGGGACGTGCTATGATGCATATACATGGCCAATCTGAACGTTCCAAACTGCCCGAGTATGATCAGTTTCCAGCGAACCAAAACAGACAGATTGGGGCACGCTGGCCCCTTCCCGGTGAAGTTTGAACCCGAGGAAGTTGTGATGTGCAACGTGTGGCTGGTCTATGGGACGTAAGGCTTTGGGGAGTTTGCGACGTGTCCTCGCAGCTTCTCGAAGCGTAGTAGTGTTCAGGCGAATCTATCTACATTTGGAAAACTGCAGGGCCTCTCTAGTTTCTGCGTGGCATAGAGAGAGGTCCGCCAAGTAAGTGCACCAGGAACGGACACTTAGGGAAATGTGTTTTCCTTGCATCTCACGCTCTGCCCTGAGAGCCCCTGACATGACACCTACAAAAGAGCAGCTAGTGCTGTGTTCAGGGAGTCCGTTGAATGTTTTGGCCATCGAGCTCTCTGGAGAAAAAGCAGAGGGTTGCCTTTCACTCTGCTTTGATAGAGGTGATCCGGAGGCCTGAGGTAGCATGGTGCTGCTCAGTCAGCCAAGAAGGGTGATCCTCTACACAGTGTTGTTCCCTGGGACGCAGTGAGGACGTGGGTGCCATAGGAAAAGCATACTAGAGATCCAGCAGTACTTCTGCAGAAGGCCGTGGAAAAACCGCTGAAGGCCTCGATGTGTGAATGGGCCATCCGATCGATCCTTTGAACCGTGGAGAGAGGTGTAGATTTCCCTTTTGCAGTGGGTGATCTGGGGTGCCGCCTGGAATGCACAGGACACTCTCTGTTTCTCCAAGGACACTCTGCTCTCCGTGAAGGCACTCTAGCTGTGAAGAGCAGACAGAGAACAGCACTGTCTCAGGGAAATTTGACACCACAGGCCTTCTGCTCTCCAGGGGGGAAAATAGTGCTTTTCTCACTAGGTCACCAATATCAAAGTTGCAGTGTGCCTAGTACGTGTCGTTTCTGCCACAGTCAAAGGGTCGGAAGCGGCACCCTGTCCTTCCCCGTTGAACATTCGTAGCAGAGCCGTGCTGCCTGCGGCGAGTGGCGTGACGTCCCCGCTGACTTGGTTTAAGCTCCGACGCCCGTACACCTTATAAAAGGGCTCTGGGTGTTTCAGGCGCAAACCGCAGCTTTCTCAGGTTGCGTCGAAAGTCAACGGCCTGCTTGGCTTAGAGAGACGGCCAGTGAGGCTTCCCAAGACAAACACTGAGGAGCGTGTTTTCTCACTGTGGCCCTGGTGCAGTGCTGTGAGCCCCTGGCCGTACACTTAAAAGACCTGCTGGACCCGTGTTTGGGTGGACTTTAGAAAGCTCAGACACTTAGCTCTCCAACGAAGAAAGCAGTGTGCTGCTTTTCACTCGGCGTTAAGGGAGAGATGCCCGGAGGCCCAAGATCCCTGAGGGTTGTGAAGTCGCCCAGGAAGGGATCCTCAGGTCTCAGTGTTCTTTCATGGGAGGTGCGGAGGACGCAGTATTCCCAGAGTTCCGAGAAGCTCACTAACGGGAAGGCACTCCGTGGACTAGGTTTTCCTGGCCAATGATGTATGCCCAATCTTCCAAATGCAATACATGGACCTTACTATGAGCCTGGCAGGCAGTGTCATTTTCCCTTTAGGCATTGGCGCCTTTCCCATGCCTCTTGCAGGGAACTGGGAGCACCGTATTGCCCTCAGGGAAACGCCCTTTTCCTACATAGGACATTCCAGGAAGTGAGACTGGCAGCAGCACACTATTTCAGGCGGCATTGATGCTGCAGCGGTCCTCCTTACAGCTGGGACGTGCTGCCATGCACATACATGGACAAACTGAACGTTCCAAACTGCCCGAGTACGATCAGTTTCCAGCGAGCCAAAACAGACAGAACGAGGCAGTTTGGCCCCTTCCCGGATGAAGTTCGAACCCGAGGAAGTTGTGATGTACAACGTGTGGCTGTTCTATGGGACGTAAAGCTTTGGGGAGGTTGCGACGTGTCCTCGCAGCTTCTCTAAGCTTAGTAGTGTTCAGGCGAATCTATCTACATTTGGAAAACTGCAGGGCCTCTCTAGTTTGTGCGTGGCATAGAGAGAGGTCCGCCAAGTAAGTGCACCCGGAACGGACACTTAGGGAAGTGTGTTTTCCTTGCAGCTCACGCTCTGCCCTGAGAGCCCCTGACATGACACCTACAAAAGAGCAGCTAGTGCTGTGTTCAGGGAGTCCGTTGAATGTTTTGGCCATTGAGCTCTGTGAAGAAAAAGCAGAGGTTGCCTTTCACTCTGCTTTGAGAGTGGTGATCCGGAGGCCTTAGGTAGCATGGTGCTGCTCAGTCAGCCAGGAAGTGTTTTCCTCTACACAGTGTTGTTCCCTGGGACGCAGTGAGGACGTGGGTGCCATAGGAAAAGCATACTAGAGATCCAGCAGTACTTCTCCAGAAGGCTGTGGAAAAACCGCTGAACGCCTCGATGTGTGAATGGGCCATCCGATCGATCCTTTGAACCGTGGAGAGAGGTGTTGATTTCCCTTTTGCAGTGGGTGATCTGGGGTGCCGCCTGGAATGCACAGGACACTCTCTGTTTCTCCAAGGACACTCTGCTCTCCGTGAAGGCACTCTAGCTGTGAAGAGCAGACAGAGAACAGCACTGTCTCAGGGAAATTTGACACCACAGGCCTTCTGCTCTCCAGTGGGGAAAATAGTGCTTTTCTCACTAGGTCACCAATATCAAAGTTGCAGTGTGCCTAGTACGTGTCGTTTCTGCCACAGTCAAAGGGCCGGAAGCGGCACCCTGTCCTTCCCCGTTGAACCTTCGTAGCAGGGCCGTCCTGCCTGCGGCGAGTGGCGTGATGTCCCCCCTGACTTGCTTTAGGCTCCGACGCCCGTACACCTTATAAAAGGGCTCGGGGTGTTTCAGGGGCAAACCGTGCCTTTGTCAGGTGGCTTCGAAGGTCAACGGCCTGCTTGGCTTAGAGAGACGGCCAGTGAGGCTTCCCAAGACAAACACTGAGGAGCGTGTTTTCTCACTGTGGCCCTGGTGCAGTGCTGTGAGCCCCTGGCCGTACACTTAAAAGACCTGCTGGACCCGTGTTTGGGTGGACTTTAGAAAGCTCAGGCACTTAGCTCTCCAACGAAGAAAGCAGTGTGCTGCTTTTCACTCGGCGTTAAGGGAGAGATGCCCGGAGGCCCAAGATCCCTGAGGGTTGTGAAGTCGCCCAGGAAGGGATCCTCAGGTCTCAGTGTTCTTTCATGGGAGGTGCGGAGGACGCAGTAATCCCAGAGTTGCGAGAAGCTCACTAACGGGAAGGCACTCCGTGGACTAGGTTTTCCTGGCCAATGATGTATGCCTAATCTTCCAAATGCAATACATGGACCTTACTATGAGCCTGGCAGGCAGTGTCGTTTTCCCTTTAGGCATTGGCGCCTTTCCCATGCCTCTTGCAGGGAACTGGGAGCACCGTATTGCCCTCAGGGAAACGCCCTTTTCCTACATAAGACATTCCAGGACGTGAGACTGGCAGCAGCACTCTATTTCAGGCGGCGTGGAGGCTGCAGCGGTCCTCCTTACAGCTGGGACGTGCTGCCATGCACATACATGGCCAAACTGAACGTTCCAAACTGCCCGAGTAGATCAGTTTCCAGCGAGCCAAAACAGACAGAAGGGGGCACTCTGGCCCCTTCCCGGATGAAGTTCGAACCCGAGGAAGTTGTGATGTACAACGTGAGGCTGGTCTATGGGACGTAAAGCTTCGGGGAGGTTGCGACGTGTCCTCGCAGCTTCTCGAAGCGTAGTAGTGTTCAGGCAAATCTATCTACATTTGGAAAACTGCAGGGCCTCTCTAGTTTGTGCGTGGCATAGAGAGAGATCCGCCAAGTAAGTGCACCCGGAATGGACACTTAGGGAAGTGTGTTTTCCTTGCAGCTCACGCTCTGCCCTGAGATCCCCTGACATGTCACCTACAAAAGAGCAGTTAGTGCTGTGTTCAGAGAGTCCGTTGAATGTTTTGGCCATCGAGCTCTGTGGAGAAAAAGCAGAGGGTTGCCTTTCACTCTGCTTTCAAAGAGGTGATCCGGAGGCCTGAGGTAGCATGGTGCTGCTCAGCCAGCCAAGAACGTGATCCTCTACACAGTGTTGTTCCCTGGGACGCAGTGAGGACGTGGGTGCCATAGGAAAAGCATACTAGAGATCCAGCAGTACTTCTCCAGAAGGCCGTGGAAAAACCGCTGAACGCCTCGATGTGTGAATGGGTCATCCGATCGATCCTTTGAACCGTGGAGAGAGGTGTAGATTTCCCTTTTGCAGTGGGTGATCTGGGGTGCCGCCTGGAATGCACAGGACACTCTCTGTTTCTCCAAGGACACTCTGCTCCTTACAGCTGGGACGTGCTATGATGCATATACATGGCCAATCTGAACGTTCCAAACTGCCCGAGTATGATCAGTTTCCAGCGAACCAAAACAGACAGATTGGGGCACGCTGGCCCCTTCCCGGTGAAGTTTGAACCCGAGGAAGTTGTGATGTGCAACGTGTGGCTGGTCTATGGGACGTAAGGCTTTGGGGAGTTTGCGACGTGTCCTCGCAGCTTCTCGAAGCGTAGTAGTGTTCAGGCGAATCTATCTACATTTGGAAAACTGCAGGGCCTCTCTAGTTTGTGCGTGGCATAGAGAGAGATCCGCCAAGTAAGTGCACCCGGAACGGACACTTAGGGAAGTGTGTTTTCCTTGCAGCTCACGCTCTGCCCTGAGAGCCCCTGACATGACACCTACAATAGAGCAGCTAGTGCTGTGTTCAGGGAGTCCGTTGAATGTTTTGGCCATCGAGCTCTCTGGAGAAAAAGCAGAGGGTTGCCTTTCACTCTGCTTTGATAGAGGTGATCCGGAGGCCTGAGGTAGCATGGTGCTGCTCAGTCAGCCAGGAAGGGTGATCCTCTACACAGTGTTTTCCCTGGGACGCAGTGAGGACGTGGGTGCCATAGGAAAAGCATACTAGAGATCCAGCAGTACTTCTGCAGAAGGCCGTGGAAAAACCGCTGAAGGCCTCCATGTGTGAATGGGCCATCCGATCGATCCTTTGAACCGTGGAGAGAGGTGTTGATTTCCCTTTTGCAGTGGGTGATCTGGGGTGCCGCCTGGAATGCACAGGACACTCTCTGTTTCTCCAAGGACACTCTGCTCTCCGTGAAGGCACTCTAGCTGTGAAGAGCAGACAGAGAACAGCACTGTCTCAGGGAAATTTGACACCACAGGCCTTCTGCTCTCCAGTGGGGAAAATAGTGCTTTTCTCACTAGGTCACCAATATCAAAGTTGCAGTGTGCCTAGTACGTGTCGTTTCTGCCACAGTCAAAGGGTCGGAAGCGGCACCCTGTCCTTCCCCGTTGAAGCTTCGTAGCAGGGCCGTACTGCCTTCGGCGAGTGGCGTGATGTCCCCCCTGACTTGCTTTAGGCTCCGATGCCCGTACACCTTATAAAAGGGCTCGGGGTGTTTCAGGGGCAAACCGTGCCTTTGTCAGGTGGCTTCGAAGGTCAACGGCCTGCTTGGCTTAGAGAGACGGCCAGTGAGGCTTCCCAAGACAAACACTGAGGAGCGTGTTTTCTCACTGTGGCCCTGGTGCAGTGCTGTGAGCCCCTGGCCGTACACTTAAAAGACCTGCTGGACCCGTGTTTGGGTGGACTTTAGAAAGCTCAGACACTTAGCTCTCAAACGAAGAAAGCAGTGTGCTGCTTTTCACTCGGTGTTAAGGGAGAGATGCCCGGAGGCCCAAGATCCCTGAGGGTTGTGAAGTCGCCCAGGAAGGGATCCTCAGGTCTCAGTGTTCTTTCATGGGAGGTGCGGAGGACGCAGTAATCCCAGAGTTGCGAGAAGCTCACTAACGGGAAGGCACTCCGTGGACTAGGTTTTCCTGGCCAATGATGTATGCCCAATCTTCCAAATGCAATATATGGACCTTACTATGAGCCTGGCAGGCAGTGTCGTTTTCCCTTTAGGCATTGGCGCCTTTCCCATGCCTCTTGCAGGGAACTGGGAGCACCGTATTGCCCTCAGGGAAACGCCCTTTTCCTACATAAGACATTCCAGGACGTGAGACTGGCAGCAGCACTCTATTTCAGGCGGCGTGGAGGCTGCAGCGGTCCTCCTTACAGCTGGGACGTGCTGCCATGCACATACATGGCCAAACTGAACATTCCAAACTGCCCGAGTACCATCAGTTTCCAGCGAGCCAAAACAGACAGAAGGGGGCACTCTGGCCACTTCCCGGATGAAGTTCGAACCCGAGGAAGTTGTGATGTACAACGTGAGGCTGGTCTATGGGACGTAAAGCTTCGGGGAGGTTGCGACGTGTCCTCGCAGCTTCTCGAAGCGTAGTAGTGTTCAGGCGAATCTATCTACATTTGGAAAACTGCAGGGCCTCTCTAGTTTGTGCGTGGCATAGAGAGAGATCCACCAAGTAAGTGCACCCGGAACGGACACTTAGGGAAGTGTGTTTTCCTTGCAGCTCACGCTCTGCCCTGAGATCCCCTGACATGTCACATACAAATGAGCAGTTAGTGCTGTGTTTAGAGATTCCGTTGAATGTTTTGGCCATCGAGCTCTCTGGAGAAAAAGCAGAGGGTTGCCTTTCACTCTGCTTTCAAAGAGGTGATCCGGAGGCCTGAGGTAGCATGGTGCTGCTCAGCCAGCCAAGAACGTGATCATCTACACAGTGTTGTTCCCTGGGACGCAGTGAGGACGTGGGTGCCATAGGAAAAGCATACTAGAGATCCAGCAGTACTTCTCCAGAAGGCCGTGGAAAAACCGCTGAACGCCTCGATGTGTGAATGGGCCATCCGATCGATCCTTTGAACCATGGAGAGAGGTGCAGATTTCACTTTTGCAGTGGGTGATCTGGGGTGCCGCCTGGAATGCACAGGACACTCTCTGTTTCTCCAAGGACACTCTGCTCCTTACAGCTGGGACGTGCTATGATGCATATACATGGCCAATCTGAACGTTCCAAACTGCCCGAGTATGATCAGTTTCCAGCAAACCAAAACAGACAGATTGGGGCACGGTGGCCCCTTCCCGGTGAAGTGTGAACCCGAGGAAGTTGTGATGTGCAACGTGTGGCTGGTCTATGGGACGTAAGGCTTTGGGGAGGTTGCGACGTGTCCTCGCAGCTTCTCGAAGCGTAGTAGTGTTCAGGCGAATCTATCTACATTTGGAAAACTGCAGGGCCTCTCTAGTTTGTGCGTGGCATAGAGAGAGGTCCGCCAAGTAAGTGCACCCGGAACGGACACTTAGGGAAGTGTGTTTTCCTTGCAGCTCACGCTCTGCCCTGAGAGCCCCTGACATGACAACTACAATAGAGCAGCTAGTGCTGTGTTCAGGGAGTCCGTTGAATGTTTTGGCCATCGAGCTCTCTGGAGAAAAAGCAGAGGGTTGCCTTTCACTCTGCTTTGATAGAGGTGATCCGGAGGCCTGAGGTAGCATGGTGCTGCTCAGTCAGCCAGGAAGGGTGATCCTCTACACAGTGTTTTCCCTGGGACGCAGTGAGGACGTGGGTGCCATAGGAAAAGCATACTAGAGATCCAGCAGTACTTCTGCAGAAGGCCGTGGAAAAACCGCTGAAGGCCTCCATGTGTGAATGGGCCATCCGATCGATCCTTTGAACCGTGGAGAGAGGTGTAGATTTCCCTTTTGCAGTGGGTGATCTGGGGTGCCGCCTGGAATGCACAGGACACTCTCTGTTTCTCCAAGGACACTCTGCTCTCCGTGAAGGCACTCTAGCTGTGAAGAGCAGACAGAGAACAGCACTGTCTCAGGGAAATTTGACACCACAGGCCTTCTGCTCTCCAGGGGGGAAAATAGTGCTTTTCTCACTAGGTCACCAATATCAAAGTTGCAGTGTGCCTAGTACGTGTCGTTTCTGCCACAGTCAAAGGGTCGGAAGCGGCACCCTGTCCTTCCCCGTTGAACCTTCCTAGCAGAGCCGTTCTGCCTGCGGCGAGTGGCGTGACGTCCCCGCTGACTTGCTTTAGGCTCCGACGCCCGTACACCTTATAAAAGGGCTCTGGGTGTTTCAGGCGCAAACCGCGCCTTTCTCAGGTTGCTTCGAAAGTCAACGGCCTGCTTGGCTTAGAGAGACGGCCAGTGAGGCTTCCCAAGACAAACACTGAGGAGCGTGTTTTCTCACTGTGGCCCTGGTGCAGTGCTGTGAGCCCCTGGCCGTACACTTAAAAGACCTGCTGGACCCGTGTTTGGGTGGACTTTAGAAAGCTCAGACACTTAGCTCTCCAACGAAGAAAGCAGTGTGCTGCTTTTCACTCCTCGTTAAGGGAGAGATGCCCGGAGGCCCAAGATCCCTGAGGGTTGTGAAGTCGCCCAGGAAGGGATCCTCAGGTCTCAGTGTTCTTTCATGGGAGGTGCGGAGGACGCAGTAATCCCAGAGTTGCGAGAAGCTCACTAACGGGAAGGCACTCCGTGGACTAGGTTTTCCTGGCCAATGATGTATGCCCAATCTTCCAAATGCAATACATGGACCTTACTATGAGCCTGGCAGGCAGTGTCGTTTTCCCTTTAGGCATTGGCGCCTTTCCCATGCCTCTTGCAGGGAACTGGGAGCACCGTATTGCCCTCAGGGAAACGCCCTTTTCCTACATAAGACATTCCAGGACGTGAGACTGGCAGCAGCACTCTATTTCAGGCGGCGTGGAGGCTGCAGTGGTCCTCCTTACAGCTGGGACGTGCTGCCATGCACATACATGGCCAAACTGAACGTTCCAAACTGCCCGAGTACGATCAGTTTCCAGCGAGCCAAAACAGACAGAAGGGGGCACTCTGGCCACTTCCCGGATGAAGTTCGAAACCGAGGAATTTCTGATGTGCAACGTGTGGCTGGTCTATGGGACGTAAAGCTTTGGGGAGGTTGCGACGTGTCCTCGCAGCTTCTCGAAGCGTAGTAGTGTTCAGGCGAATCTATCTACATTTGGAAAACTGCAGGGCCTCTCTAGTTTGTGCGTGGCATAGAGAGAGGTCCGCCAAGTAAGTGCACCCGGAACGGACACTTAGGGAAGTGTGTTTTCCTTGCAGCTCACGCTCTGCCCTGAGATCCCCTGACATGTCACCTACAAAAGAGCAGTTAGTGCTGTGTTCAGAGAGTCCGTTGAATGTTTTGGCCATTGAGCTCTCTGGAGAAAAAGCAGAGGGTTGCCTTTCACTCTGCTTTCAAAGAGGTGATCCGGAGGCCTGAGGTAGCATGGTGCTGCTCAGTCAGCCAAGAACGTGATCCTCTACACAGTGTTGTTCCCTGGGACGCAGTGAGGACGTGGGTGCCATAGGAAAAGCATACTAGAGATCCAGCAGTACTTCTCCAGAAGGCCATGCAAAAACCGCTGAACGCCTCGATGTGTGAATGGGCCATCCGATCGATCCTTTGAACCGTGGAGAGAGGTGTAGATTTCCCTTTTGCAGTGGGTGATCTGGGGTGCCGCCTGGAATGCACAGGACACTCTCTGTTTCTCCAAGGACACTCTGCTCTCCGTGAAGGCACTCTTGCTGTGAAGACCAGACAGAGAACAGCACTGTCTCAGGGAAATTTGACACCACAGGCCTTCTGCTCTCCAGGGGGGAAAATAGTGCTTTTCTCACTAGGTCACCAATATCAAAGTTGCAGTGTGCCTAGTACGTGTCGTTTCTGCCACAGTCAAAGGGTCGGAAGCGGCACCCTGTCCTTCCCCGTTGAACCTTCGTAGCAGAGCCGTTCTGCCTGCGGCGAGTGGCGTGACGTCCCCGCTGACTTGCTTTAGGCTCCGACGCCCGTACACCTTATAAAAGGGCTCTGGGTGTTTCAGGCGCTAACCGCGCCTTTCTCAGGTTGCTTCGAAAGTCAACGGCCTGCTTGGCTTAGAGAGACGGCCAGTGAGGCTTCCCAAGACAAACACTGAGGAGCGTGTTTTCTCACTGTGGCCCTGGTGCAGTGCTGTGAGCCCCTGGCCGTACACTTAAAAGACCTGCTGGACCCGTGTTTGGGTGGACTTTAGAAAGCTCAGACACTTAGCTCTCCAACGAAGAAAGCAGTGTGCTGCTTTTCACTCGGCGTTAAGGGAGAGATGCCCGGAGGCCCAAGATCCCTGAGGGTTGTGAAGTCGCCCAGGAAGGGATCCTCAGGTCTCAGTGTTCTTTCATGGGAGGTGCGGAGGACGCAGTATACCCAGAGTTCCGAGAAGCTCACTAACGGGAAGGCACTCCGTGGACTAGGTTTTCCTGGCCAATGATGTATGCCCAATCTTCCAAATGCAATACATGGACCTTACTATGAGCCTGGCAGGCAGTGTCGTTTTCCCTTTAGGCATTGGCGCCTTTCCCATGCCTCTTGCAGGGAACTGGAAGCACCGTATTGCCCTCAGGGAAACGCCCTTTTTCTACGTAGGGCATTCCAGGACGTGAGACTGGCAGCAGCACTCTATTTCAGGCGGCATGGAGGCTGCAGCGGTCCTCCTTACAGCTGGGACGTGCTGCCATGCACATACATGGCCAATCTGAACGTTCCAAACTGCCCGAGTACGATCAGTTTCCAGCGAGCCAAAAAAGACAGAAGGGGGCACTTTGGCCCCTTCCCGGATGAAGTTCGAACCCGAGGAAGTTGTGATGTGCAACGTGTGGCTGGTCTATGGGACGTAAAGCTTTGGGGAGGTTGCGACGTGTCCTCGCAGCTTCTCGAAGCGTAGTAGTGTTCAGTCGAATCTATCTACATTTGGAAAACTGCAGGGCCTCTCTACTTTGTGCGTGGCATAGAGAGAGGTCCGCCAAGTAAGTGCACCCGGAACGGACACTTAGGGAAGTGTGTTTTCCTTGCAGCTCACGCTCTGCCCTGAGAGCCCCTGACATGACACCTACAAAAGAGCAGCTAGTGCTGTGTTCAGGGAGTCCGTTGAATGTTTTGGCCATCGAGCTCTGTGGAGAAAAAGCAGAGGTTTGCCTTTCACTCTGCTTTGAGTGTGGTGATCCGGAGGCCTTAGGTAGCATGGTGCTGCTCAGTCAGCCAGGAAGTGTTTTCCTCTACACAGTGTTGTTCCCTGGGACGCAGTGAGGACGTGGGTGCCATAGGAAAAGCATACTAGAGATCCAGCAGTACTTCTGCAGGAGGCCGTGGAAAAACCGCTGAAGGCCTCGATGTGTGAATGGGCCATCCGATCGATCCTTTGAACCGTGGAGAGAGGTGTAGATTTCCCTTTTGCAGTGGGTGATCTGCGGTGCCGCCTGGAATGCACAGGACACTCTCTGTTTCTCCAAGGACACTCTGCTCTCCGTGAAGGCACTCTAGCTGTGATGAGCAGACAGAGAACAGCACTGTCTCAGGGAAATTTGACACCACAGGCCTTCTGCTCTCCAGCGGGGAAAATAGTGCTTTTCTCACTAGGTCACCAATATCAAAGTTGCAGTGTGCCTAGTACGTGTCGTTTCTGCCACAGTCAAAGGGTCGGAAGCGGCACCCTGTCCTTCCCCGTTGAACCTTCGTAGCAGGGCCGTTCTGCCTGCGGCGAGTGGCGTGACGTCCCCCCTGACTTGGTTTAGGCTCCGACGCCCGTAGACCTTATAAAAGGGCTCGGGGTGTTTCAGGGGCAAACCGTGCCTTTGTCAGGTGGCTTCGAAGGTCAACGGCCTGCTTGGCGTAGAGAAAGACGGCCAGTGAGGCTTCCCAAGACAAACACTGAGGAGCGTGTTTTCTCACTGTGGCCCTGGTGCAGTGCTGTGAGCCCCTGGCCGTACACTTAAAAGACCTGCTGGACCCGTGTTTGGGTGGACTTTAGAAAGCTCAGTCACTTAGCTCTCCAACGAAGAAAGCAGTGTGCTGCTTTTCACTCGGCGTTAAGGGAGAGATGCCCGGAGGCCCAAGATCCCTGAGGGTTGTGAAGTCACCCAGGAAGGGATCCTCAGGTCTCAGTGTTCTTTCATGGGAGGTGCGGAGGATGCAGTAATCCCAGAGTTGCGAGAAGCTCACTAACGGGAAGGCACTCCGTGGACTAGGTTTTCCTGGCCAATGATGTATGCCCAATCTTCCAAATGCAATACATGGACCTTACTATGAGCCTGGCAGGCAGTGTCGTTTTCCCTTTAGGCATTGGCGCCTTTCCCATGCCTCTTGCAGGGAACTGGGAGCACCGTATTGCCCTCAGGGAAACGCCCTTTTCCTACATAAGACATTCCAGGACGTGAGACTGGCAGCAGCACTCTATTTCAGGCGGCGTGAGGATGCAGCGGTCCTCCTCACAGCTGGGACGTGCTATGATGCATATACATGGCCAATCTGAACTTTCCAAACTGCCTGTGTTCGATCAGTTTCCAGCGAGCCAAAACAGACAGAAGGGGGCACTCTGGCCCCTTCCCGGATGAAGTTCGAACCCGAGGAAGTTGTGATGTGCAACGTGTGGCTGGTCTATGGGACGTAAAGCTTTGGGGAGGTTGCGACGTGTCCTCGCAGCTTCTCGAAGCGTAGTAGTGTTCAGGCGAATCTATCTACATTTGGAAAAGTGCAGGGCCTCTCTAGTTTGTGCGTGGCATAGAGAGACATCCGCCAAGTAAGTGCACCCGGAACGGACACTTAGGGAAGTGTGTTTTCCTTGCAGCTCACGCTCTGCCCTGAGATCCCCTGACATGTCACCTACAAAAGAGCAGTTAGTGCTGTGTTCAGAGAGTCCGTTGAATGTTTTGGCCATCGAGCTCTCTGGAGAAAAAGCAGAGGGTTGCCTTTCACTCTGCTTTCAAAGAGGTGATCCGGAGGCCTGAGGTAGCATGGTGCTGCTCAGCCAGCCAAGAACGTGATACTCTACACAGTGTTGTTCCCTGGGACGCAGTGAGGACGTGGGTGCCGTAGGAAAAGCATACTAGAGATCCAGCAGTACTTCTCCAAAAGACCGTGCAAAAACCGCTGAACGCCTCGATGTGTGAATGGGCCATCCGATCGATCCTTTGAACCGTGGAGAGAGGTGTAGATTTCCCTTTTGCAGTGGGTGATCTGGGGTGCCGCCTGGAATGCACAGGACACTCTCTGTTTCTCCAAGGACACTCTACTCCTTACAGCTGGGACGTGCTATGATGCATATACATGGCCAATCTGAACGTTCCAAACTGCCCGAGTACGATCACTTTCCAGCGAACCAAAACAGACAGATTGGGGCACTCTGGCCCCTTCCCGGTGAAGTTTGATCCCGAGGAAGTTGTGATGTGCCACGTGTGGCTGGTCTATGGGACGTAAGGCTTTGGGGAGGTTGCGACGTGTCCTCGCAGCTTCTCGAAGCGTAGTAGTGTTCAGGCGAATCTATCTACATTTGGAAAACTGCAGGGCCTCTCTAGTTTGTGCGTGGCATAGAGAGAGGTCCGCCAAGTAAGTGCACCCGGAACGGACACTTAGGGAAGTGTGTTTTCCTTGCAGCTCACGCTCTGCCCTGAGAGCCCCTGACATGACACCTACAAAACAGCAGCTAGTGCTGTGTTCAGGGAGTCCGTTGAATGTTTTGGCCATCGAGCTCTCTGGAGAAAAAGCAGAGGGTTGCCTTTCACTCTGCTTTGATAGAGTTGATCCGGAGGCCTGAGGTAGCATGGTGCTGCTCAGTCAGCCAGGAAGGGTTATCCTCTACACAGTGTTGTTCCCTGGGACGCAGTGAGGATGTGGGTGCCATAGGAAAAGCATACTAGAGATCCAGCAGTACTTCTGCAGAAGGCCGTGGAAAAACCGCTGAAGGCCTCCATGTGTGAATGGGCCATCCGATCGATCCTTTGAACCGTGGAGAGACTTGTAGATTTCCCTTTTGCAGTGGGTGATCTGGGGTGCCGCCTGGAATGCACAGGACACTCTCTGTTTCTCCAAGGACACTCTGCTCTCCATGAAGGCACTCTAGCTGTGAAGAGCAGACAGAGAACAGCACTGTCTCAGGGAAATTTGAAACCACAGGCCTTCTGCTCTCCAGGGGGGAAAATAGTGCTTTTCTCACTAGGTCACCAATATCAAAGTTGCAGTGTGCCTAGTACGTGTCGTTTCTGCCACAGTCAAAGGGTCGGAAGCGGCACCCTGTCCTTCCCCGTTGAACCTTCGTAGCAGAGCCGTTCTGCCTGCGGCGAGTGGCGTGACGTCCCCGCTGACTTGCTTTAGGCTCCGACGCCCGTACACCTTATAAAAGGGCTCTGGGTGTTTCAGGCGCTAACCGCGCCTTTCTCAGGTTGCTTCGAAAGTCAACGGCCTGCTTGGCTTAGAGAGACGGCCAGTGAGGCTTCCCAAGACAAACACTGAGGAGCGTGTTTTCTCACTGTGGCCCTGGTGCAGTGCTGTGAGCCCCTGGCCGTACACTTAAAAGACCTGCTGGACCCGTGTTTGGGTGGACTTTAGAAAGCTCAGACACTTAGCTCTCCAACGAAGAAAGCAGTGTGCTGCTTTTCACTCGGCGTTAAGGGAGAGATGCCCGGAGGCCCAAGATCCCTGAGGGTTGTGAAGTCGCCCAGGAAGGGATCCTCAGGTCTCAGTGTTCTTTCATGGGAGGTGCGGAGGACGCAGTAATCCCAGAGTTGCGAGAAGCTCACTAACGTGAAGGCACTCCGTGGACTAAGTTTTCCTGGCCAATGATGTATGCCCAATCTTCCAAATGCAATACATGGACCTTACTATGAGCCTGGCAGGCAGTGTCGTTTTCCCTTTAGGCATTGGCGCCTTTCCCATGCCTCTTGCAGGGAACTGGGAGCACCGTATTGCCCTCAGGGAAACGCCCTTTTCCTACATAAGACATTCCAGGACGTGAGACTGGCAGCAGCACTCTATTTCAGGCGACGTGGAGGCTGCAGCGGTCCTCCTTACAGCTGGGACGTGCTGCCATGCACATACATGGCCAAACTGAACGTTCCAAACTGCCCGAGTACGATCAGTTTCCAGCGAGCCAAAACAGACAGAAGGGGGCACTCTGGCCCCTTCCCGGATGAAGTTCGAACCCGAGGAAGTTGTGATGTGCAACGTGTGGCTGGTCTATTGGACGTAAAGCTTTGGGGAGGTTGCGACGTGTCCTCGCAGCTTCTCGAAGCGTAGTAGTGTTCAGGCGAATCTATCTACATTTGGAAAACTGCAGGGCCTCTCTAGTTTGTGCGTGGCATAGAGAGAGATCCGCCAAGTAAGTGCACCCGGAACGGACACTTAGGGAAGTGTGTTTTCCTTGCAGCTCACGCTCTGCCCTGAGATCCCCTGACATGTCACCTACAAAAGAGCAGTTAGTGCTGTGTTCAGAGAGTTCGTTGAATGTTTTGGCCATCGAGCTCTCTGGAGAAAAAGCAGAGGGTTGCCTTTCACTCTGCTTTCAAAGAGGTGATCCAGAGGCCTGAGGTAGCATGGTGCTGCTCAGTCAGCCAAGAACGTGATCCTCTACACAGTGTTGTTCCCTGGGACGCAGTGAGGACGTGGGTGCCATAGGAAAAGCATACTAGAGATCCAGCAGTACTTCTCCAGAAGGCCGTGCAAAAACCGCTGAACGCCTCGATGTGTGAATGGGCCATCCGATCGATCCTTTGAACCGTGGAGAGAGGTGTAGATTTCCCTTTTGCAGTGGGTGATCTGGGGTGCCGACTGGAATGCACAGGACACTCTCTGTTTCTCCAAGGACACTCTGCTCTCCGTGAAGGCACTCTAGCTGTGATGAGCAGACAGAGAACAGCACTGTCTCAGGGAAATTTGACACCACAGGCCTTCTGCTCTCCAGGGGGGAAAATAGTGCTTTTCTCACTAGGTCACCAATATCAAAGTTGCAGTGTGCCTAGTACGTGTACTTTCTGCCACAGTCAAAGGGTCGGAAGCGGCACCCTGTCCTTCCCCGTTGAACCTTCGTAGCAGGGCCGTTCTGCCTGCGGCGAGTGGCGTGACGTCCCCCCTGACTTGGTTTAGGCTCCGACGCCCGTAGACCTTATAAAAGGGATCGGGGTGTTTCAGGGGCAAACCATGCCTTTGTCAGGTGGCTTCGAAGGTCAACGGCCTGCTTGGCGTAGAGAAAGACGGCCAGTGAGGCTTCCCAAGACAAACACTGAGGAGCGTGTTTTCTCACTGTGGCCCTGGTGCAGTGCTGTGAGCCCCTGGCCGTACACTTAAAAGACCTGCTGGACCCGTGTTTGGGTGGACTTTAGAAAGCTCAGTCACTTAGCTCTCCAACGAAGAAAGCAGTGTGCTGCTTTTCACTCGGCGTTAAGGGAGAGATGCCCGGAGGCCCAAGATCCCTGAGGGTTGTGAAGTCACCCAGGAAGGGATCCTCAGGTCTCAGTGTTCTTTCATGGGAGGTGCGGAGGATGCAGTAATCCCAGAGTTGCGAGAAGCTCACTAACGGGAAGGCACTCCGTGGACTAGGTTTTCCTGGCCAATGATGTATGCCCAATCTTCCAAATGCAATACATGGACCTTACTATGAGCCTGGCAGGCAGTGTCGTTTTCCCTTTAGGCATTGGCGCCTTTCCCATGCCTCTTGCAGGGAACTGGGAGCACCGTATTGCCCTCAGGGAAACGCCCTTTTCCTACATAAGACATTCCAGGACGTGAGACTGGCAGCAGCACTCTATTTCAGGCGGCGTGAGGATGCAGCGGTCCTCCTCACAGCTGGGACGTGCTATGATGCATATACATGGCCAATCTGAACTTTCCAAACTGCCTGTGTTCGATCAGTTTCCAGCGAGCCAAAACAGACAGAAGGGGGCACTCTGGCCCCTTCCCGGATGAAGTTCGAACCCGAGGAAGTTGTGATGTGCAACGTGTGGCTGGTCTATGGGACGTAAAGCTTTGGGGAGGTTGCGACGTGTCCTCGCAGCTTCTCGAAGCGTAGTAGTGTTCAGGCGAATCTATCTACATTTGGAAAAGTGCAGGGCCTCTCTAGTTTGTGCGTGGCATAGAGAGACATCCGCCAAGTAAGTGCACCCGGAACGGACACTTAGGGAAGTGTGTTTTCCTTGCAGCTCACGCTCTGCCCTGAGATCCCCTGACATGTCACCTACAAAAGAGCAGTTAGTGCTGTGTTCAGAGAGTCCGTTGAATGTTTTGGCCATCGAGCTCTCTGGAGAAAAAGCAGAGGGTTGCCTTTCACTCTGCTTTCAAAGAGGTGATCCGGAGGCCTGAGGTAGCATGGTGCTGCTCAGCCAGCCAAGAACGTGATACTCTACACAGTGTTGTTCCCTGGGACGCAGTGAGGACGTGGGTGCCGTAGGAAAAGCATACTAGAGATCCAGCAGTACTTCTCCAAAAGACCGTGCAAAAACCGCTGAACGCCTCGATGTGTGAATGGGCCATCCGATCGATCCTTTGAACCGTGGAGAGAGGTGTAGATTTCCCTTTTGCAGTGGGTGATCTGGGGTGCCGCCTGGAATGCACAGGACACTCTCTGTTTCTCCAAGGACACTCTGCTCCTTACAGCTGGGACGTGCTATGATGCATATACATGGCCAATCTGAACGTTCCAAACTGCCCGAGTACGATCACTTTCCAGCGAACCAAAACAGACAGATTGGGGCACTCTGGCCCCTTCCCGGTGAAGTTTGATCCCGAGGAAGTTGTGATGTGCCACGTGTGGCTGGTCTATGGGACGTAAGGCTTTGGGGAGGTTGCGACGTGTCCTCGCAGCTTCTCGAAGCGTAGTAGTGTTCAGGCGAATCTATCTACATTTGGAAAACTGCATGGCCTCTCTAGTTTGTGCGTGGCATAGAGAGAGGTCCGCCAAGTAAGTGCACCCGGAACGGACACTTAGGGAAGTGTGTTTTCCTTGCAGCTCACGCTCTGCCCTGAGAGCCCCTGACATGACACCTACAAAACAGCAGCTAGTGCTGTGTTCAGGGAGTCCGTTGAATGTTTTGGCCATCGAGCTCTCTGGAGAAAAAGCAGAGGGTTGCCTTTCACTCTGCTTTGATAGAGTTGATCCGGAGGCCTGAGGTAGCATGGTGCTGCTCAGTCAGCCAGGAAGGGTTATCCTCTACACAGTGTTGTTCCCTGGGACGCAGTGAGGATGTGGGTGCCATAGGAAAAGCATACTAGAGATCCAGCAGTACTTCTGCAGAAGGCCGTGGAAAAACCGCTGAAGGCCTCCATGTGTGAATGGGCCATCCGATCGATCCTTTGAACCGTGGAGAGACTTGTAGATTTCCCTTTTGCAGTGGGTGATCTGGGGTGCCGCCTGGAATGCACAGGACACTCTCTGTTTCTCCAAGGACACTCTGCTCTCCATGAAGGCACTCTAGCTGTGAAGAGCAGACAGAGAACAGCACTGTCTCAGGGAAATTTGACACCACAGGCCTTCTGCTCTCCAGGGGGGAAAATAGTGCTTTTCTCACTAGGTCACCAATATCAAAGTTGCAGTGTGCCTAGTACGTGTCGTTTCTGCCACAGTCAAAGGGTCGGAAGCGGCACCCTGTCCTTCCCCGTTGAACCTTCGTAGCAGAGCCGTTCTGCCTGCGGCGAGTGGCGTGACGTCCCCGCTGACTTGCTTTAGGCTCCGACGCCCGTACACCTTATAAAAGGGCTCTGGGTGTTTCAGGCGCTAACCGCGCCTTTCTCAGGTTGCTTCGAAAGTCAACGGCCTGCTTGGCTTAGAGAGACGGCCAGTGAGGCTTCCCAAGACAAACACTGAGGAGCGTGTTTTCTCACTGTGGCCCTGGTGCAGTGCTGTGAGCCCCTGGCCGTACACTTAAAAGACCTGCTGGACCCGTGTTTGGGTGGACTTTAGAAAGCTCAGACACTTAGCTCTCCAACGAAGAAAGCAGTGTGCTGCTTTTCACTCGGCGTTAAGGGAGAGATGCCCGGAGGCCCAAGATCCCTGAGGGTTGTGAAGTCGCCCAGGAAGGGATCCTCAGGTCTCAGTGTTCTTTCATGGGAGGTGCGGAGGACGCAGTAATCCCAGAGTTGCGAGAAGCTCACTAACGTGAAGGCACTCCGTGGACTAAGTTTTCCTGGCCAATGATGTATGCCCAATCTTCCAAATGCAATACATGGACCTTACTATGAGCCTGGCAGGCAGTGTCGTTTTCCCTTTAGGCATTGGCGCCTTTCCCATGCCTCTTGCAGGGAACTGGGAGCACCGTATTGCCCTCAGGGAAACGCCCTTTTCCTACATAAGACATTCCAGGACGTGAGACTGGCAGCAGCACTCTATTTCAGGCGACGTGGAGGCTGCAGCGGTCCTCCTTACAGCTGGGACGTGCTGCCATGCACATACATGGCCAAACTGAACGTTCCAAACTGCCCGAGTACGATCAGTTTCCAGCGAGCCAAAACAGACAGAAGGGGGCACTCTGGCCCCTTCCCGGATGAAGTTCGAACCCGAGGAAGTTGTGATGTGCAACGTGTGGCTGGTCTATTGGACGTAAAGCTTTGGGGAGGTTGCGACGTGTCCTCGCAGCTTCTCGAAGCGTAGTAGTGTTCAGGCGAATCTATCTACATTTGTAAAACTGCAGGGCCTCTCTAGTTTGTGCGTGGCATAGAGAGAGATCCGCCAAGTAAGTGCACCCGGAACGGACACTTAGGGAAGTGTGTTTTCCTTGCAGCTCACGCTCTGCCCTGAGATCCCCTGACATGTCACCTACAAAAGAGCAGTTAGTGCTGTGTTCAGAGAGTTCGTTGAATGTTTTGGCCATCGAGCTCTCTGGAGAAAAAGCAGAGGGTTGCCTTTCACTCTGCTTTCAAAGAGGTGATCCAGAGGCCTGAGGTAGCATGGTGCTGCTCAGTCAGCCAAGAACGTGATCCTCTACACAGTGTTGTTCCCTGGGACGCAGTGAGGACGTGGGTGCCATAGGAAAAGCATACTAGAGATCCAGCAGTACTTCTCCAGAAGGCCGTGCAAAAACCGCTGAACGCCTCGATGTGTGAATGGGCCATCCGATCGATCCTTTGAACCGTGGAGAGAGGTGTAGATTTCCCTTTTGCAGTGGGTGATCTGGGGTGCCGACTGGAATGCACAGGACACTCTCTGTTTCTCCAAGGACACTCTGCTCTCCGTGAAGGCACTCTAGCTGTGAAGAGCAGACAGAGAACAGCACTGTCTCAGGGAAATTTGACACCACAGGCCTTCTGCTCTCCAGGGGGGAAAATAGTGCTTTTCTCACTAGGTCACCAATATCAAAGTTGCAGTGTGCCTAGTACGTGTCGTTTCTGCCACAGTCAAAGGGTCGGAAGCGGCACCCTGTCCTTCCCCGTTGAACCTTCGTAGCAGAGCCGTTCTGCCTGCGGCGAGTGGCGTGACGTCCCCGCTGACTTGCTTTAGGCTCCGACGCCCGTACACCTTATAAAAGGGCTCTGGGTGTTTCAGGCGCTAACCGCGCCTTTCTCAGGTTGCTTCGAAAGTCAACGGCCTGCTTGGCTTAGAGAGACGGCCAGTGAGGCTTCCCAAGACAAACACTGAGGAGCGTGTTTTCTCACTGTGGCCCTGGTGCAGTGCTGTGAGCCCCTGGCCGTACACTTAAAAGACCTGCTGGACCCGTGTTTGGGTGGACTTTAGAAAGCTCAGACACTTAGCTCTCCAACGAAGAAAGCAGTGTGCTGCTTTTCACTCGGCGTTAAGGGAGAGATGCCCGGAGGCCCAAGATCCCTGAGGGTTGTGAAGTCGCCCAGGAAGGGATCCTCAGGTCTCAGTGTTCTTTCATGGGAGGTGCGGAGGACGCAGTATTCCCAGAGTTCCGAGAAGCTCACTAACGGGAAGGCACTCCGTGGACTAGGTTTTCCTGGCCAATGATGTATGCCCAATCTTCCAAATGCAATACATGGACCTTACTATGAGCCTAGCATGCAGTGTCGTTTTCCCTTTAGGCATTGGCGCCTTTCCCATGCCTCTTGCAGGGAACTGGAAGCACCGTATTGCCCTCAGGGAAACGCCCTTTTTCTACGTAGGGCATTCCAGGACGTGAGACTGGCAGCAGCACTCTATTTCAGGCGGCATGGAGGCTGCAGCGGTCCTCCTTACAGCTGGGACGTGCTGCCATGCACATACATGGCCAATCTGAACGTTCCAAACTGCCCGAGTACGATCAGTTTCCAGCGAGCCAAAACAGACCGAAGGGGGCACTTTGGCCCCTTCCCGGATGAAGTTCGAACCCGAGGAAGTTGTGATGTGCAACGTGTGGCTGGTCTATGGGACGTAAAGCTTTGGGGAGGTTGCGACGTGTCCTCGCAGCTTCTCGAAGCGTAGTAGTGTTCAGTCGAATCTATCTACATTTGGAAAACTGCAGGGCCTCTCTAGTTTGTGCGTGGCATAGAGAGAGGTCCGCCAAGTAAGTGCACCCGGAACGGACACTTAGGGAAGTGTGTTTTCCTTGCAGCTCACGCTCTGCCCTGAGAGCCCCTGACATGACACCTACAAAAGAGCAGCTAGTGCTGTGTTCAGGGAGTCCGTTGAATGTTTTGGCCATCGAGCTCTGTGGAGAAAAAGCAGAGGTTTGTCTTTCACTCTGCTTTGAGTGTGGTGATCCGGAGGCCTTAGGTAGCATGGTGCTGCTCAGTCAGCCAGGAAGTGTTTTCCTCTACACAGTGTTGTTCCCTGGGACGCAGTGAGGACGTGGGTGCCATAGGAAAAGCATACTAGAGATCCAGCAGTACTTCTGCAGAAGGCCGTGGAAAAACCGCTGAAGGCCTCGATGTGTGAATGGGCCATCCGATCGATCCTTTGAACCGTGGAGAGAGGTGTAGATTTCCCTTTTGCAGTGGGTGATCTGGGGTGCCGCCTGGAATGCACAGGACACTCTCTGTTTCTCCAAGGACACTCTGCTCTCCGTGAAGGCACTCTAGCTGTGAAGAGCAGACAGAGAACAGCACTGTCTCAGGGAAATTTGACACCACAGGCCTTCTGCTCTCCAGGGGGGAAAATAGTGCTTTTCTCACTAGGTCACCAATATCAAAGTTGCAGTGTGCCTAGTACGTGTCGTTTCTGCCCCAGTCAAAGGGTCGGAAGCGGCACCCTGTCCTTCCCCGTTGAACCTTCGTAGCAGGGCCGTTCTGCCTGCGGCGAGTGGCGTGACGTCCCCCCTGAATTGGTTTAGGCTCCGACGCCCGTACACCTTATAAAAGGGCTCGGGGTGTTTCAGGGGCAAACCGTGCCTTTGTCAGGTGGCTTCGAAGGTCAGCGGCCTGCTTGGCGTAGAGAGAGACGGCCAGTGAGGCTTCCCAAGACAAACACTGAGGAGCGTGTTTTCTCACTGTGGCCCTGGTGCAGTGCTCTGAGCCCCTGGTCGTACACTTAAAAGACCTGCTGGACCCGTGTTTAGGTGGACTTTAGAAAGCTCAGACACTTAGCTCTCCAACGAAGAAAGCAGTGTGCTGCTTTTCACTCGGCGTTAAGGGAGAGATGCCCGGAGGCCCAAGATCCCTGAGGGTTGTGAAGTCGCCCAGGAAGGGATCCTCAGGTCTCAGTGTTCTTTCATGGGAGGTGCGGAGGACGCAGTAATCCCAGAGTTGCGAGAAGCTCACTAACGGGAAGGCACTCCGTGGACTAGGTTTTCCTGGCCAATGATGTATGCCCAATCTTCCAAATGCAATACATGGACCTTACTATGAGCCTGGCAGGCAGTGACGTTTTCCCTTTAGGCATTGGCGCCTTTCCCATGCCTCTTGCAGGGAACTGGGAGCACCGTATTGCCCTCAGGGAAACGCCCTTTTCCTACATAGGACATTCCAGGACGTGAGACTGGCAGCAGCACTCTATTTCAGGCGGCGTGGAGGCTGCAGCGGTCCTCCTTACAGCTGGGACGTGCTGCCATGCACATACATGGCCAAACTGAACGTTCCAAACTGCCCGAGTGCGATCAGTTTCCAGCGAGCCAAAACAGACAGAAGGGGGCACTCTGGCCCCTTCCCGGATGAAGTTCGAACCCGAGGAAGTTGTGATGTGCAACGTGTGGCTGGTCTATGGGACGTAAAGCTTTGGGGAGGTTGCGACGTGTCCTCGCAGCTTCTCGAAGCGTAGTAGTGTTCAGGCGAATCTATCTACATTTGGAAAACTGCAGGGCCTCTCTAGTTTGTGCGTGGCATAGAGAGAGATCCGCCAAGTAAGTGCACCCGGAACGGACACTTAGGGAAGTGTGTTTTCCTTGCAGCTCACGCTCTGCCCTGAGAGCCCCTGACATGACACCTACAAAAGAGCAGCTAGTGCTGTGTTCAGGGAGTCCGTTGAATGTTTTGGCCATCGAGCTCTCTGGAGAAAAAGCAGAGGGTTGCCTTTCACTCTGCTTTCAAAGAGGTGATCCGGAGGTCTGAGGTAGCATGGTGCTGCTCAGTCAGCCAAGAACGTGATCCTCTACACAGTGTTGTTCCCTGGGACGCAGTGAGGACGTGGGTGCCATAGGAAAAGCATACTAGAGATCCAGCAGTACTTCTCCAGAAGGCCGTGCAAAAAACGCTGAACGCCTCGATGTGTGAATGGGCCATCCGATCGATCCTTTGAACCGTGGAGAGAGGTGTAGATTTCCCTTTTGCAGTGGGTGATCTGGGGTGCCGCCTGGAATGCACAGGACACTCTCTGTTTCTCCAAGGACACTCTGCTCTCCGTGAAGGCACTCTAGCTGTGAAGAGCAGACAGAGAACAGCACTGTCTCAGGGAAATTTGACACCACAGGCCTTCTGCTCTCCAGGGGGGAAAATAGTGCTTTTCTCACTAGGTCACCAATATCAAAGTTGCAGTGTGCCTAGTACGTGTCGTTTCTGCCACAGTCAAAGGGTCGGAAGCGGCACCCTGTCCTTCCCCGTTGAACCTTCGTAGCAGAGCCGTTCTGCCTGCGGCGAGTGGCGTGACGTCCCCTCTGACTTGCTTTAGGCTCCGACGCCCGTACACCTTATAAAAGGGCTCTGGGTGTTTCAGGCGCAAACCGCGCCTTTCTCAGGTTGCTTCGAAAGTCAACGGCCTGCTAGGCTTAGAGAGACGGCCAGTGAGGCTTCCCAAGACAAACACTGAGGAGCGTGTTTTCTCACTGTGGCCCTGGTGCAGTGCTGTGAGTCCCTGGCCGTACACTTAAAAGACCTGCTGGACCCGTGTTTGGGTGGACTTTAGAAAGCTCAGACACTTAGCTCTCCAACGAAGAAAGCAGTGTGCTTGCTTTTCACTCGGCGTTAAGGGAGAGATGCCCGGAGGCCCAAGATCCCTGAGGGTTGTGAAGTCGCCCAGGAAGGGATCCTCAGGTCTCAGTGTTCTTTCATGGGAGGTGCGGAGGACGCAGTATTCCCAGAGTTCCGAGAAGCTCACTAACGGGAAGGCACTCCGTGGACTAGGTTATCCTGGCCAATGATGTATGCCCAATCTTCCAAATGCAATACATGGACCTTACTATGAGCCTGGCAGGCAGTGTCGTTTTCCCTTTAGGCATTGGCGCCTTTCCCATGCCTCTTGCAGGGAACTGGGAGCACCATATTGCCCTCAGGGAAACGCCCTTTTTCTACGTAGGGCATTTCAGGACGTGAGACTGGCAGCAGCACTCTATTTCACGCGGCGTGGAGCCTGCAGCGGTCCTCTTTACAGCTGGGTCGTGCTGCCATGCACATACATGGCCAATCTGAACGTTCCAAACTGCCCGAGTACGATCAGTTTCCAGCGAGCCAAAACAGACAGAAAGAGGCACTTTGGCCCCTTCCCGGATGAAGTTCGAACCCGAGGAAGTTGTGATGTGCAACGTGTGGCTGTTCTATGGGACGTAAAGCTTTGGGGAGGTTGCGACGTGTCCTCGCAGCTTCTCTAAGCGTAGTAGTGTTCAGGCGAATCTATCTACATTTGGAAAACTGCAGGGCCTCTCTAGTTTGTGCGTGGCATAGAGAGAGGTCCGCCAAGTAAGTGCACCCGGAACGGACACTTAGTGAAGTGTGTTTTCCTTGCAGCTCACGCTCTGCCCTGAGAGCCCCTGACATGACACCTACAAAAGAGCAGCTAGTGCTGTGTTCAGGGAGTCCGTTGAATGTTTTGGCCATCGAGCTCTGTGGAGAAAAAGCAGAGGTTTGCCTTTCACTCTGCTTTGAGAGTGGTGATCCGGAGGCCTTAGGTAGCATGGTGCTGCTCAGTCAGCCAGGAAGTGTTTTCCTCTACACAGTGTTGTTCCCTGGGACGCAGTGAGGACGTGGGTGCCATAGGAAAAGCATACTAGAGATCCAGCAGTACTTCTCCAGAAGGCTGTGGAAAAACCGCTGAACGCCTCGGTGTGTGAATGGGCCATCCGATCGATCCTTTGAACCGTGGAGAGAGGTGTAGATTTCCCTTTTGCAGTGGGTGATCTGGGGTGCCGCCTGGAATGCACAGGACACTCTCTGTTTCTCCAAGGACACTCTGCTCTCCGTGAAGGCACTCTAGCTGTGAAGAGCAGACAGAGAACAGCACTGTCTCAGGGAAATTTGACACCACAGGCCTTCTGCTCTCCAGGGGGGAAAATAGTGCTTTTCTCACTAGGTCACCAATATCAAAGTTGCAGTGTGCCTAGTACGTGTCGTTTCTGTCACAGTCAAAGGGTCGGAAGCGGCACCCTGTCCTTCCCCGTTGAACCTTCGTAGCAGGGCCGTTCTGCCTGCGGCGAGTGGCGTGACGTCCCCCCTGAATTGGTTTAGGCTCCGACGCCCGTACACCTTATAAAAGGGCTCGGGGTGTTTCAGGGGCAAACCGTGCCTTTGTCAGGTGGCTTCGAAGGTCAACGGCCTGCTTGGCGTAGAGAAAGACGGCCAGTGAGGCTTCCCAAGACAAACACTGAGGAGCGTGTTTTCTCACTGTGGCCCTGGTGCAGTGCTGTGAGCCCCTGGCCGTACACTTAAAAGACCTGCTGGACCCGTGTTTGGGTGGACTTTAGAAAGCTCAGACACTTAGCTCTCCAACGAAGAAAGCAGTGTGCTGCTTTTCACTCGGCGTTAAGGGAGAGATGCCCGGAGGCCCAAGATCCCTGAGGGTTGTGAAGTCGCCCAGGAAGGGATCCTCAGGTCTCAGTGTTCTTTCATGGGAGGTGCGGAGGACGCAGTATTCCCAGAGTTCCGAGAAGCTCACTAACGGGAAGGCACTCCGTGGACTAGGTTTTCCTGGCCAATGATGTATGCCCAATCTTCCAAATGCAATACATGGACCTTACTATGAGCCTAGCATGCAGTGTCGTTTTCCCTTTAGGCATTGGCGCCTTTCCCATGCCTCTTGCAGGGAACTGGAAGCACCGTATTGCCCTCAGGGAAACGCCCTTTTTCTACGTAGGGCATTCCAGGACGTGAGACTGGCAGCAGCACTCTATTTCAGGCGGCATGGAGGCTGCAGCGGTCCTCCTTACAGCTGGGACGTGCTGCCATGCACATACATGGCCAATCTGAACGTTCCAAACTGCCCGAGTACGATCAGTTTCCAGCGAGCCAAAACAGACCGAAGGGGGCACTTTGGCCCCTTCCCGGATGAAGTTCGAACCCGAGGAAGTTGTGATGTGCAACGTGTGGCTGGTCTATGGGACGTAAAGCTTTGGGGAGGTTGCGACGTGTCCTCGCAGCTTCTCGAAGCGTAGTAGTGTTCAGTCGAATCTATCTACATTTGGAAAACTGCAGGGCCTCTCTAGTTTGTGCGTGGCATAGAGAGAGGTCCGCCAAGTAAGTGCACCCGGAACGGACACTTAGGGAAGTGTGTTTTCCTTGCAGCTCACGCTCTGCCCTGAGAGCCCCTGACATGACACCTACAAAAGAGCAGCTAGTGCTGTGTTCAGGGAGTCCGTTGAATGTTTTGGCCATCGAGCTCTGTGGAGAAAAAGCAGAGGTTTGTCTTTCACTCTGCTTTGAGTGTGGTGATCCGGAGGCCTTAGGTAGCATGGTGCTGCTCAGTCAGCCAGGAAGTGTTTTCCTCTACACAGTGTTGTTCCCTGGGACGCAGTGAGGACGTGGGTGCCATAGGAAAAGCATACTAGAGATCCAGCAGTACTTCTGCAGAAGGCCGTGGAAAAACCGCTGAAGGCCTCGATGTGTGAATGGGCCATCCGATCGATCCTTTGAACCGTGGAGAGAGGTGTAGATTTCCCTTTTGCAGTGGGTGATCTGGGGTGCCGCCTGGAATGCACAGGACACTCTCTGTTTCTCCAAGGACACTCTGCTCTCCGTGAAGGCACTCTAGCTGTGAAGAGCAGACAGAGAACAGCACTGTCTCAGGGAAATTTGACACCACAGGCCTTCTGCTCTCCAGGGGGGAAAATAGTGCTTTTCTCACTAGGTCACCAATATCAAAGTTGCAGTGTGCCTAGTACGTGTCGTTTCTGCCCCAGTCAAAGGGTCGGAAGCGGCACCCTGTCCTTCCCCGTTGAACCTTCGTAGCAGGGCCGTTCTGCCTGCGGCGAGTGGCGTGACGTCCCCCCTGAATTGGTTTAGGCTCCGACGCCCGTACACCTTATAAAAGGGCTCGGGGTGTTTCAGGGGCAAACCGTGCCTTTGTCAGGTGGCTTCGAAGGTCAGCGGCCTGCTTGGCGTAGAGAGAGACGGCCAGTGAGGCTTCCCAAGACAAACACTGAGGAGCGTGTTTTCTCACTGTGGCCCTGGTGCAGTGCTCTGAGCCCCTGGTCGTACACTTAAAAGACCTGCTGGACCCGTGTTTAGGTGGACTTTAGAAAGCTCAGACACTTAGCTCTCCAACGAAGAAAGCAGTGTGCTGCTTTTCACTCGGCGTTAAGGGAGAGATGCCCGGAGGCCCAAGATCCCTGAGGGTTGTGAAGTCGCCCAGGAAGGGATCCTCAGGTCTCAGTGTTCTTTCATGGGAGGTGCGGAGGACGCAGTAATCCCAGAGTTGCGAGAAGCTCACTAACGGGAAGGCACTCCGTGGACTAGGTTTTCCTGGCCAATGATGTATGCCCAATCTTCCAAATGCAATACATGGACCTTACTATGAGCCTGGCAGGCAGTGACGTTTTCCCTTTAGGCATTGGCGCCTTTCCCATGCCTCTTGCAGGGAACTGGGAGCACCGTATTGCCCTCAGGGAAACGCCCTTTTCCTACATAGGACATTCCAGGACGTGAGACTGGCAGCAGCACTCTATTTCAGGCGGCGTGGAGGCTGCAGCGGTCCTCCTTACAGCTGGGACGTGCTGCCATGCACATACATGGCCAAACTGAACGTTCCAAACTGCCCGAGTGCGATCAGTTTCCAGCGAGCCAAAACAGACAGAAGGGGGCACTCTGGCCCCTTCCCGGATGAAGTTCGAACCCGAGGAAGTTGTGATGTGCAACGTGTGGCTGGTCTATGGGACGTAAAGCTTTGGGGAGGTTGCGACGTGTCCTCGCAGCTTCTCGAAGCGTAGTAGTGTTCAGGCGAATCTATCTACATTTGGAAAACTGCAGGGCCTCTCTAGTTTGTGCGTGGCATAGAGAGAGATCCGCCAAGTAAGTGCACCCGGAACGGACACTTAGGGAAGTGTGTTTTCCTTGCAGCTCACGCTCTGCCCTGAGAGCCCCTGACATGACACCTACAAAAGAGCAGCTAGTGCTGTGTTCAGGGAGTCCGTTGAATGTTTTGGCCATCGAGCTCTCTGGAGAAAAAGCAGAGGGTTGCCTTTCACTCTGCTTTCAAAGAGGTGATCCGGAGGTCTGAGGTAGCATGGTGCTGCTCAGTCAGCCAAGAACGTGATCCTCTACACAGTGTTGTTCCCTGGGACGCAGTGAGGACGTGGGTGCCATAGGAAAAGCATACTAGAGATCCAGCAGTACTTCTCCAGAAGGCCGTGCAAAAAACGCTGAACGCCTCGATGTGTGAATGGGCCATCCGATCGATCCTTTGAACCGTGGAGAGAGGTGTAGATTTCCCTTTTGCAGTGGGTGATCTGGGGTGCCGCCTGGAATGCACAGGACACTCTCTGTTTCTCCAAGGACACTCTGCTCTCCGTGAAGGCACTCTAGCTGTGAAGAGCAGACAGAGAACAGCACTGTCTCAGGGAAATTTGACCCCACAGGCCTTCTGCTCTCCAGGGGGGAAAATAGTGCTTTTCTCACTAGGTCACCAATATCAAAGTTGCAGTGTGCCTAGTACGTGTCGTTTCTGCCACAGTCAAAGGGTCGGAAGCGGCACCCTGTCCTTCCCCGTTGAACCTTCGTAGCAGAGCCGTTCTGCCTGCGGCGAGTGGCGTGACGTCCCCTCTGACTTGCTTTAGGCTCCGACGCCCGTACACCTTATAAAAGGGCTCTGGGTGTTTCAGGCGCAAACCGCGCCTTTCTCAGGTTGCTTCGAAAGTCAACGGCCTGCTAGGCTTAGAGAGACGGCCAGTGAGGCTTCCCAAGACAAACACTGAGGAGCGTGTTTTCTCACTGTGGCCCTGGTGCAGTGCTGTGAGTCCCTGGCCGTACACTTAAAAGACCTGCTGGACCCGTGTTTGGGTGGACTTTAGAAAGCTCAGACACTTAGCTCTCCAACGAAGAAAGCAGTGTGCTTGCTTTTCACTCGGCGTTAAGGGAGAGATGCCCGGAGGCCCAAGATCCCTGAGGGTTGTGAAGTCGCCCAGGAAGGGATCCTCAGGTCTCAGTGTTCTTTCATGGGAGGTGCGGAGGACGCAGTATTCCCAGAGTTCCGAGAAGCTCACTAACGGGAAGGCACTCCGTGGACTAGGTTATCCTGGCCAATGATGTATGCCCAATCTTCCAAATGCAATACATGGACCTTACTATGAGCCTGGCAGGCAGTGTCGTTTTCCCTTTAGGCATTGGCGCCTTTCCCATGCCTCTTGCAGGGAACTGGGAGCACCATATTGCCCTCAGGGAAACGCCCTTTTTCTACGTAGGGCATTTCAGGACGTGAGACTGGCAGCAGCACTCTATTTCACGCGGCGTGGAGGCTGCAGCGGTCCTCTTTACAGCTGGGTCGTGCTGCCATGCACATACATGGCCAATCTGAACGTTCCAAACTGCCCGAGTACGATCAGTTTCCAGCGAGCCAAAACAGACAGAAAGAGGCACTTTGGCCCCTTCCCGGATGAAGTTCGAACCCGAGGAAGTTGTGATGTGCAACGTGTGGCTGTTCTATGGGACGTAAAGCTTTGGGGAGGTTGCGACGTGTCCTCGCAGCTTCTCTAAGCGTAGTAGTGTTCAGGCGAATCTATCTACATTTGGAAAACTGCAGGGCCTCTCTAGTTTGTGCGTGGCATAGAGAGAGGTCCGCCAAGTAAGTGCACCCGGAACGGACACTTAGTGAAGTGTGTTTTCCTTGCAGCTCACGCTCTGCCCTGAGAGCCCCTGACATGACACCTACAAAAGAGCAGCTAGTGCTGTGTTCAGGGAGTCCGTTGAATGTTTTGGCCATCGAGCTCTGTGGAGAAAAAGCAGAGGTTTGCCTTTCACTCTGCTTTGAGAGTGGTGATCCGGAGGCCTTAGGTAGCATGGTGCTGCTCAGTCAGCCAGGAAGTGTTTTCCTCTACACAGTGTTGTTCCCTGGGACGCAGTGAGGACGTGGGTGCCATAGGAAAAGCATACTAGAGATCCAGCAGTACTTCTCCAGAAGGCTGTGGAAAAACCGCTGAACGCCTCGGTGTGTGAATGGGCCATCCGATCGATCCTTTGAACCGTGGAGAGAGGTGTAGATTTCCCTTTTGCAGTGGGTGATCTGGGGTGCCGCCTGGAATGCACAGGACACTCTCTGTTTCTCCAAGGACACTCTGCTCTCCGTGAAGGCACTCTAGCTGTGAAGAGCAGACAGAGAACAGCACTGTCTCAGGGAAATTTGACACCACAGGCCTTCTGCTCTCCAGGGGGGAAAATAGTGCTTTTCTCACTAGGTCACCAATATCAAAGTTGCAGTGTGCCTAGTACGTGTCGTTTCTGTCACAGTCAAAGGGTCGGAAGCGGCACCCTGTCCTTCCCCGTTGAACCTTCGTAGCAGGGCCGTTCTGCCTGCGGCGAGTGGCGTGACGTCCCCCCTGAATTGGTTTAGGCTCCGACGCCCGTACACCTTATAAAAGGGCTCGGGGTGTTTCAGGGGCAAACCGTGCCTTTGTCAGGTGGCTTCGAAGGTCAACGGCCTGCTTGGCGTAGAGAAAGACGGCCAGTGAGGCTTCCCAAGACAAACACTGAGGAGCGTGTTTTCTCACTGTGGCCCTGGTGCAGTGCTGTGAGCCCCTGGCCGTACACTTAAAAGACCTGCTGGACCCGTGTTTGGGTGGACTTTAGAAAGCTCAGACACTTAGCTCTCCAACGAAGAAAGCAGTGTGCTGCTTTTCACTCGGCGTTAAGGGAGAGATGCCCGGAGGCCCAAGATCCCTGAGGGTTGTGAAGTCGCCCAGGAAGGGATCCTCAGGTCTCAGTGTTCTTTCATGGGAGGTGCGGAGGACGCAGTATTCCCAGAGTTCCGAGAAGCTCACTAACGGGAAGGCACTCCGTGGACTAGGTTTTCCTGGCCAATGATGTATGCCCAATCTTCCAAATGCAATACATGGACCTTACTATGAGCCTAGCATGCAGTGTCGTTTTCCCTTTAGGCATTGGCGCCTTTCCCATGCCTCTTGCAGGGAACTGGAAGCACCGTATTGCCCTCAGGGAAACGCCCTTTTTCTACGTAGGGCATTCCAGGACGTGAGACTGGCAGCAGCACTCTATTTCAGGCGGCATGGAGGCTGCAGCGGTCCTCCTTACAGCTGGGACGTGCTGCCATGCACATACATGGCCAATCTGAACGTTCCAAACTGCCCGAGTACGATCAGTTTCCAGCGAGCCAAAACAGACCGAAGGGGGCACTTTGGCCCCTTCCCGGATGAAGTTCGAACCCGAGGAAGTTGTGATGTGCAACGTGTGGCTGGTCTATGGGACGTAAAGCTTTGGGGAGGTTGCGACGTGTCCTCGCAGCTTCTGGAAGCGTAGTAGTGTTCAGTCGAATCTATCTACATTTGGAAAACTGCAGGGCCTCTCTACTTTGTGCGTGGCATAGAGAGAGGTCCGCCAAGTAAGTGCACCCGGAACGGACACTTAGGGAAGTGTGTTTTCCTTGCAGCTCACTCTCTGCCCTGAGAGCCCCTGACATGACACCTACAAAAGAGCAGCTAGTGCTGTGTTCAGGGAGTCCGTTGAATGTTTTGGCCATCGAGCTCTCTGGAGAAAAAGCAGAGGGTTGCCTTTCACTCTGCTTTCAAAGAGGTGATCCGGAGGCCTGAGGTAGCATGGTGCTGCTCAGTCAGCCAAGAACGTGATCCTCTACACAGTGTTGTTCCCTGGGACGCAGTGAGGACGTGGGTGCCATAGGAAAAGCATACTAGAGATCCAGCAGTACTTCTCCAGAAGGCCGTGCAAAAAACGCTGAACGCCTCGATGTGTGAATGGGCCATCCGATCGATCCTTTGAACCGTGGAGAGAGGTGTAGATTTCCCTTTTGCAGTGGGTGATCTGGGGTGCCGCCTGGAATGCACAGGACACTCTCTGTTTCTCCAAGGACACTCTGCTCTCCGTGAAGGCACTCTAGCTGTGAAGAGCAGACAGAGAACAGCACTGTCTCAGGGAAATTTGACCCCACAGGCCTTCTGCTCTCCAGGGGGGAAAATAGTGCTTTTCTCACTAGGTCACCAATATCAAAGTTGCAGTGTGCCTAGTACGTGTCGTTTCTGCCACAGTCAAAGGGTCGGAAGCAGCACCCTGTCCTTCCCCGTTGAACCTTCGTAGCAGAGCCGTTCTGCCTGCGGCGAGTGGCGTGACGTCCCCGCTGACTTGCTTTAGGCTCCGACGCCCGTACACCTTATAAAAGGGCTCTGGGTGTTTCAGGCGCAAACCGCGCCTTTCTCAGGTTGCTTCGAAAGTCAACGGCCTGCTAGGCTTAGAGAGACGGCCAGTGAGGCTTCCCAAGACAAACACTGAGGAGCGTGTTTTCTCACTGTGGCCCTGGTGCAGTGCTGTGAGCCCCTGGCCGTACACTTAAAAGACCTGCTGGACCCGTGTTTGGGTGGACTTTAGAAAGCTCAGACACTTAGCTCTCCAACGAAGAAAGCAGTGTGCTGCTTTTCACTCGGCGTTAAGGGAGAGATGCCCGGAGGCCCAAGATCCCTGAGGGTTGTGAAGTCGCCCAGGAAGGGATCCTCAGGTCTCAGTGTTCTTTCATGGGAGGTGCGGAGGACGCAGTATTCCCAGAGTTCCGAGAAGCTCACTAACGGGAAGGCACTCCGTGGACTAGGTTTTCCTGGCCAATGATGTATACCCAATCTTCCAAATGCAATACATGGACCTTACTATGAGCCTGGCAGGCAGTGTCGTTTTCCCTTTAGGCATTGGCGCCTTTCCCATGCCTCTTGCAGGGAACTGGGAGCACCATATTGCCCTCAGGGAAACGCCCTTTTTCTACGTAGGGCATTTCAGGACGTGAGACTGGCAGCAGCACTCTATTTCATGCGGCGTGGAGGCTGCAGCGGTCCTCCTTACAGCTGGGTCGTGCTGCCATGCACATACATGGCCAATCTGAACGTTCCAAACTGCCCGAGTACGATCAGTTTCCAGCGAGCCAAAACAGACAGAAAGAGGCACTTTGGCCCCTTCCCGGATGAAGTTCGAACCCGAGGAAGTTGTGATGTGCAACGTGTGGCTGTTCTATGGGACGTAAAGCTTTGGGGAGGTTGCGACGTTTCCTCGCAGCTTCTCTAAGCGTTGTAGTGTTCAGGCGAATCTATCTACATTTGGAAAACTGCAGGGCCTCTCTAGTTTGTGCGTGGCATAGAGAGAGGTCCGCCAAGTAAGTGCACCCGGAACGGACACTTAGGGAAGTGTGTTTTCCTTGCAGCTCACGCTCTGCCCTGAGAGCCCCTGACATGACACCTACAAAAGAGCAGCTAGTGCTGTGTTCAGGGAGTCCGTTGAATGTTTTGGCCATCGAGCTCTGTGGAGAAAAAGCAGAGGTTTGCCTTTCACTCTGCTTTGAGAGTGGTGATCCGGAGGCCTTAGGTAGCATGGTGCTGCTCAGTCAGCCAGGAAGTGTTTTCCTCTACACAGTGTTGTTCCCTGGGACGCAGTGAGGACGTGGGTGCCATAGGAAAAGCATACTAGAGATCCAGCAGTACTTCTCCAGAAGGCTGTGGAAAAACCGCTGAACGCCTCGGTGTGTGAATGGGCCATCCGATCGATCCTTTGAACCGTGGAGAGAGGTGTAGATTTCCCTTTTGCAGTGGGTGATCTGGGGTGCCGCCTGGAATGCACAGGACACTCTCTGTTTCTCCAAGGACACTCTGCTCTCCGTGAAGGCACTCTAGCTGTGAAGAGCAGACAGAGAACAGCACTGTCTCAGGGAAATTTGACACCACAGGCCTTCTGCTCTCCAGGGGGGAAAATAGTGCTTTTCTCACTAGGTCACCAATATCAAAGTTGCAGTGTGCCTAGTACGTGTCGTTTCTGCCACAGTCAAAGGGTCGGAAGCGGCACCCTGTCCTTCCCCGTTGAACCTTCGTAGCAGAGCCGTTCTGCCTGCGGCGAGTGGCGTGACGTCCCCGCTGACTTGCTTTAGGCTCCGACGCCCGTACACCTTATAAAAGGGCTCTGGGTGTTTCAGGCGCAAACCGCGCCTTTCTCAGGTTGCTTCGAAAGTCAACGGCCTGCTAGGCTTAGAGAGACGGCCAGTGAGGCTTCCCAAGACAAACACTGAGGAGCGTGTTTTCTCACTGTGGCCCTGGTGCAGTGCTGTGAGCCCCTGGCCGTACACTTAAAAGACCTGCTGGACCCGTGTTTGGGTGGACTTTAGAAAGCTCAGACACTTAGCTCTCCAACGAAGAAAGCAGTGTGCTTGCTTTTCACTCGGCGTTAAGGGAGAGATGCCCGGAGGCCCAAGATCCCTGAGGGTTGTGAAGTCGCCCAGGAAGGGATCCTCAGGTCTCAGTGTTCTTTCATGGGAGGTGCGGAGGACGCAGTATTCCCAGAGTTCCGAGAAGCTCACTAACGGGAAGGCACTCCGTGGACTAGGTTATCCTGGCCAATGATGTATGCCCAATCTTCCAAATGCAATACATGGACCTTACTATGAGCCTGGCAGGCAGTGTCGTTTTCCCTTTAGGCATTGGCGCCTTTCCCATGCCTCTTGCAGGGAACTGGGAGCACCATATTGCCCTCAGGGAAAGGCCCTTTTTCTACGTAGGGCATTTCAGGACGTGAGACTGGCAGCAGCACTCTATTTCACGCGGCGTGGAGGCTGCAGCGGTCCTCTTTACAGCTGGGTCGTGCTGCCATGCACATACATGGCCAATCTGAACGTTCCAAACTGCCCGAGTACGATCAGTTTCCAGCGAGCCAAAACAGACAGAAAGAGGCACTTTGGCCCCTTCCCGGATGAAGTTCGAACCCGAGGAAGTTGTGATGTGCAACGTGTGGCTGTTCTATGGGACGTAAAGCTTTGGGGAGGTTGCGACGTGTCCTCGCAGCTTCTCTAAGCGTAGTAGTGTTCAGGCGAATCTATCTACATTTGGAAAACTGCAGGGCCTCTCTAGTTTGTGCGTGGCATAGAGAGAGGTCCGCCAAGTAAGTGCACCCGGAACGGACACTTAGTGAAGTGTGTTTTCCTTGCAGCTCACGCTCTGCCCTGAGAGCCCCTGACATGACACCTACAAAAGAGCAGCTAGTGCTGTGTTCAGGGAGTCCGTTGAATGTTTTGGCCATCGAGCTCTGTGGAGAAAAAGCAGAGGTTTGCCTTTCACTCTGCTTTGAGAGTGGTGATCCGGAGGCCTTAGGTAGCATGGTGCTGCTCAGTCAGCCAGGAAGTGTTTTCCTCTACACAGTGTTGTTCCCTGGGACGCAGTGAGGACGTGGGTGCCATAGGAAAAGCATACTAGAGATCCAGCAGTACTTCTCCAGAAGGCTGTGGAAAAACCGCTGAACGCCTCGGTGTGTGAATGGGCCATCCGATCGATCCTTTGAACCGTGGAGAGAGGTGTAGATTTCCCTTTTGCAGTGGGTGATCTGGGGTGCCGCCTGGAATGCACAGGACACTCTCTGTTTCTCCAAGGACACTCTGCTCTCCGTGAAGGCACTCTAGCTGTGAAGAGCAGACAGAGAACAGCACTGTCTCAGGGAAATTTGACACCACAGGCCTTCTGCTCTCCAGGGGGGAAAATAGTGCTTTTCTCACTAGGTCACCAATATCAAAGTTGCAGTGTGCCTAGTACGTGTCGTTTCTGTCACAGTCAAAGGGTCGGAAGCGGCACCCTGTCCTTCCCCGTTGAACCTTCGTAGCAGGGCCGTTCTGCCTGCGGCGAGTGGCGTGACGTCCCCCCTGAATTGGTTTAGGCTCCGACGCCCGTACACCTTATAAAAGGGCTCGGGGTGTTTCAGGGGCAAACCGTGCCTTTGTCAGGTGGCTTCGAAGGTCAACGGCCTGCTTGGCGTAGAGAAAGACGGCCAGTGAGGCTTCCCAAGACAAACACTGAGGAGCGTGTTTTCTCACTGTGGCCCTGGTGCAGTGCTGTGAGCCCCTGGCCGTACACTTAAAAGACCTGCTGGACCCGTGTTTGGGTGGACTTTAGAAAGCTCAGACACTTAGCTCTCCAACGAAGAAAGCAGTGTGCTGCTTTTCACTCGGCGTTAAGGGAGAGATGCCCGGAGGCCCAAGATCCCTGAGGGTTGTGAAGTCGCCCAGGAAGGGATCCTCAGGTCTCAGTGTTCTTTCATGGGAGGTGCGGAGGACGCAGTATTCCCAGAGTTCCGAGAAGCTCACTAACGGGAAGGCACTCCGTGGACTAGGTTTTCCTGGCCAATGATGTATGCCCAATCTTCCAAATGCAATACATGGACCTTACTATGAGCCTAGCATGCAGTGTCGTTTTCCCTTTAGGCATTGGCGCCTTTCCCATGCCTCTTGCAGGGAACTGGAAGCACCGTATTGCCCTCAGGGAAACGCCCTTTTTCTACGTAGGGCATTCCAGGACGTGAGACTGGCAGCAGCACTCTATTTCAGGCGGCATGGAGGCTGCAGCGGTCCTCCTTACAGCTGGGACGTGCTGCCATGCACATACATGGCCAATCTGAACGTTCCAAACTGCCCGAGTACGATCAGTTTCCAGCGAGCCAAAACAGACCGAAGGGGGCACTTTGGCCCCTTCCCGGATGAAGTTCGAACCCGAGGAAGTTGTGATGTGCAACGTGTGGCTGGTCTATGGGACGTAAAGCTTTGGGGAGGTTGCGACGTGTCCTCGCAGCTTCTGGAAGCGTAGTAGTGTTCAGTCGAATCTATCTACATTTGGAAAACTGCAGGGCCTCTCTACTTTGTGCGTGGCATAGAGAGAGGTCCGCCAAGTAAGTGCACCCGGAACGGACACTTAGGGAAGTGTGTTTTCCTTGCAGCTCACTCTCTGCCCTGAGAGCCCCTGACATGACACCTACAAAAGAGCAGCTAGTGCTGTGTTCAGGGAGTCCGTTGAATGTTTTGGCCATCGAGCTCTCTGGAGAAAAAGCAGAGGGTTGCCTTTCACTCTGCTTTCAAAGAGGTGATCCGGAGGCCTGAGGTAGCATGGTGCTGCTCAGTCAGCCAAGAACGTGATCCTCTACACAGTGTTGTTCCCTGGGACGCAGTGAGGACGTGGGTGCCATAGGAAAAGCATACTAGAGATCCAGCAGTACTTCTCCAGAAGGCCGTGCAAAAAACGCTGAACGCCTCGATGTGTGAATGGGCCATCCGATCGATCCTTTGAACCGTGGAGAGAGGTGTAGATTTCCCTTTTGCAGTGGGTGATCTGGGGTGCCGCCTGGAATGCACAGGACACTCTCTGTTTCTCCAAGGACACTCTGCTCTCCGTGAAGGCACTCTAGCTGTGAAGAGCAGACAGAGAACAGCACTGTCTCAGGGAAATTTGACCCCACAGGCCTTCTGCTCTCCAGGGGGGAAAATAGTGCTTTTCTCACTAGGTCACCAATATCAAAGTTGCAGTGTGCCTAGTACGTGTCGTTTCTGCCACAGTCAAAGGGTCGGAAGCAGCACCCTGTCCTTCCCCGTTGAACCTTCGTAGCAGAGCCGTTCTGCCTGCGGCGAGTGGCGTGACGTCCCCGCTGACTTGCTTTAGGCTCCGACGCCCGTACACCTTATAAAAGGGCTCTGGGTGTTTCAGGCGCAAACCGCGCCTTTCTCAGGTTGCTTCGAAAGTCAACGGCCTGCTAGGCTTAGAGAGACGGCCAGTGAGGCTTCCCAAGACAAACACTGAGGAGCGTGTTTTCTCACTGTGGCCCTGGTGCAGTGCTGTGAGCCCCTGGCCGTACACTTAAAAGACCTGCTGGACCCGTGTTTGGGTGGACTTTAGAAAGCTCAGACACTTAGCTCTCCAACGAAGAAAGCAGTGTGCTGCTTTTCACTCGGCGTTAAGGGAGAGATGCCCGGAGGCCCAAGATCCCTGAGGGTTGTGAAGTCGCCCAGGAAGGGATCCTCAGGTCTCAGTGTTCTTTCATGGGAGGTGCGGAGGACGCAGTATTCCCAGAGTTCCGAGAAGCTCACTAACGGGAAGGCACTCCGTGGACTAGGTTTTCCTGGCCAATGATGTATACCCAATCTTCCAAATGCAATACATGGACCTTACTATGAGCCTGGCAGGCAGTGTCGTTTTCCCTTTAGGCATTGGCGCCTTTCCCATGCCTCTTGCAGGGAACTGGGAGCACCATATTGCCCTCAGGGAAACGCCCTTTTTCTACGTAGGGCATTTCAGGACGTGAGACTGGCAGCAGCACTCTATTTCATGCGGCGTGGAGGCTGCAGCGGTCCTCCTTACAGCTGGGTCGTGCTGCCATGCACATACATGGCCAATCTGAACGTTCCAAACTGCCCGAGTACGATCAGTTTCCAGCGAGCCAAAACAGACAGAAAGAGGCACTTTGGCCCCTTCCCGGATGAAGTTCGAACCCGAGGAAGTTGTGATGTGCAACGTGTGGCTGTTCTATGGGACGTAAAGCTTTGGGGAGGTTGCGACGTTTCCTCGCAGCTTCTCTAAGCGTTGTAGTGTTCAGGCGAATCTATCTACATTTGGAAAACTGCAGGGCCTCTCTAGTTTGTGCGTGGCATAGAGAGAGGTCCGCCAAGTAAGTGCACCCGGAACGGACACTTAGGGAAGTGTGTTTTCCTTGCAGCTCACGCTCTGCCCTGAGAGCCCCTGACATGACACCTACAAAAGAGCAGCTAGTGCTGTGTTCAGGGAGTCCGTTGAATGTTTTGGCCATCGAGCTCTGTGGAGAAAAAGCAGAGGTTTGCCTTTCACTCTGCTTTGAGAGTGGTGATCCGGAGGCCTTAGGTAGCATGGTGCTGCTCAGTCAGCCAGGAAGTGTTTTCCTCTACACAGTGTTGTTCCCTGGGACGCAGTGAGGACGTGGGTGCCATAGGAAAAGCATACTAGAGATCCAGCAGTACTTCTCCAGAAGGCTGTGGAAAAACCGCTGAACGCCTCGGTGTGTGAATGGGCCATCCGATCGATCCTTTGAACCGTGGAGAGAGGTGTAGATTTCCCTTTTGCAGTGGGTGATCTGGGGTGCCGCCTGGAATGCACAGGACACTCTCTGTTTCTCCAAGGACACTCTGCTCTCCGTGAAGGCACTCTAGCTGTGAAGAGCAGACAGAGAACAGCACTGTCTCAGGGAAATTTGACACCACAGGCCTTCTGCTCTCCAGTGGGGAAAATAGTGCTTTTCTCACTAGGTCACCAATATCAAAGTTGCAGTGTGCCTAGTACGTGTCGTTTCTGCCACAGTCAAAGGGTCGGAAGCGGCACCCTGTCCTTCCCCGTTGAACCTTCGTAGCAGGGCCGTTCTGCCTGCGGCGCGTGGCGTGTCGTCCCCCCTGACTTGCTTTAGGCTCCGACGCCCGTACACCTTATAAAAGGGCTCGGGGTGTTTCAGGGGCAAACCGTGCCTTTGTCAGGTGGCTTCGAAGGTCAACGGCCTGCTTGGCGTAGAGAAAGACGGCCAGTGAGGCTTCCCAAGACAAACACTGAGGAGCGTGTTTTCTCACTGTGGCCCTGGTGCAGTGCTGTGAGCCCCTGGCCGTACACTTAAAAGACCTGCTGGACCCGTGTTTGGGTGGACTTTAGAAAGCTCAGACACTTAGCTCTCCAACGAAGAAAGCAGTGTGCTGCTTTTCACTCGGCGTTAAGGGAGAGATGCCCGGAGGCCCAAGATCCCTGAGGGTTGTGAAGTCGCCCAGGAAGGGATCCTCAGGTCTCAGTGTTCTTTCATGGGAGGTGCGGAGGACGCAGTAATCCCAGAGTTGCGAGAAGCTCACTAACGTGAAGGCACTCCGTGGACTAGGTTTTCCTGGCCAATGATGTATGCCCAATCTTCCAAATGCAATACATGGACCTTACTATGAGCCTGGCAGGCAGTGTCGTTTTCCCTTTAGGCATTGGCGCCTTTCCCATGCCTCTTGCAGGGAACTGGGAGCACCGTATTGCCCTCAGGGAAACGCCCTTTTCCTACATAAGACATTCCAGGACGTGAGACTGGCAGCAGCACTCTATTTCAGGCGGCGTGGAGGCTGCAGCGGTCCTCCTTACAGCTGGGACGTGCTGCCATGCACATACATGGCCAAACTGAACGTTCCAAACTGCCCGAGTACGATCAGTTTCCAGCGAGCCAAAACAGACAGAAGGGGGCACTCTGGCCCCTTCCCGGATGTCGTTCGAACCCGAGGAAGTTGTGATGTGCAACGTGTGGCTGGTCTATGGGACGTAAAGCTTTGGGGAGGTTGCGACGTGTCCTCGCAGCTTCTCGAAGCGTAGTAGTGTTCAGGCGAATCTATCTACATTTGGAAAACTGCAGGGCCTCTCTAGTTTGTGCGTGGCATAGAGAGAGGTCCGCCAAGTAAGTGCACCCGAAACGGACACTTAGGGAAGTGTGTTTTCCTTGCAGCTCACGCTCTGCCCTGAGATCCCCTGACATGACACCTACAAAAGAGCAGCTAGTGCTGTGTTCAGGGAGTCCGTTGAATGTTTTGGCCATCGAGCTCTCTGGAGAAAAAGCTGAGGGTTGCCTTTCACTCTGCTTTGATAGAGGTGATCCGGAGGCCTGAGGTAGCATGGTGCTGCTCAGTCAGCCAGGATGGGTGATCCTCTACACAGTGTTGTTCCCTGGGACGCAGTGAGGACGTGGGTGCCATAGGAAAAGCATACTAGAGATCCAGCAGTACTTCTCCAGAAGGCTGTGGAAAAACTGCTGAAGGCCTCCATGTGTGAATGGGCCATCCAATCGATCCTTTGAACCGTGGAGAGAGGTGTAGTTTTCCCTTTTGCAGTGGGTGATCTGGGGTGCCGCCTGGAATGCACAGGACACTCTCTGTTTCTCCAAGGACACTCTGCTCTCCGTGAAGGCACTCTAGCTGTGAAGAGCAGACAGAGAACAGCACTGTCTCAGGGAAATTTGACACCACAGGCCTTCTGCTCTCCAGGGGGGAAAATAGTGCTTTTCTCACTAGGTCACCAATATCAAAGTTGCAGTGTGCCTAGTACGTGTCGTTTCTGCCCCAGTCAAAGGGTCGGAAGCGGCACCCTGTCCTTCCCCGTTGAACCTTCGTAGCAGAGCCGTTCTGCCTGCGGCGAGTGGCGTGACGTCCCCGCTGACTTGCTTTAGGCTCCGACGCCCGTACACCTTATAAAAGGGCTCTGGGTGTTTCAGGCGCAAACCGCGCCTTTCTCAGGTTGCTTCGAAAGTCAACGGCCTGCTTGGCTTAGAGAGACGGCCAGGGAGGCTTCCCAAGACAAACACTGAGGAGCGTGTTTTCTCACTGTGGCCCTGGTGCAGTGCTGTGAGCCCCTGGCCGTACACTTAAAAGACCTGCTGGACCCGTGTTTGGGTGGACTTTAGAAAGCTCAGACACTTAGCTCTCCAACGAAGAAAGCAGTGTGCTGCTTTTCACTCGGCGTTAAGGGAGAGATGCCCGGAGGCCCAAGATCCCTGAGGGTTCTGAAGTCGCCCAGGAAGGGATCCTCAGGTCTCAGTGTTCTTTCATGGGAGGTGCGGAGGACGCAGTAATCCCAGAGTTGCGAGAAGCTCACTAACGTGAAGGCACTCCGTGGACTAGGTTTTCCTGGCCAATGATGTATGCCCAATCTTCCAAATGCAATACATGGACCTTACTATGAGCCTGGCAGGCAGTGTCGTTTTCCCTTTAGGCATTGGCGCCTTTCCCATGCCTCTTGCAGGGAACTGGGAGCACCGTATTGCCCTCAGGGAAACGCCCTTTTCCTACATAAGACATTCCAGGACGTGAGACTGGCAGCAGCACTCTATTTCAGGCGACGTGGAGGCTGCAGCGGTCCTCCTTACAGCTGGGACGTGCTGCCATGCACATACATGGCCAAACTGAACGTTCCAAACTGCCCGAGTACGATCAGTTTCCAGCGAGCCAAAACAGACAGAAGGGGGCACTCTGGCCCCTTCGCGGATGAAGTTCGAACCCGAGGAAGTTGTGATGTGCAACGTGTGGCTGGTCTATTGGACGTAAAGCTTTGGGGAGATTGCGACGTGTCCTCGCAGCTTCTCGAAGCGTAGTAGTGTTCAGGCGAATCTATCTACATTTGGAAAACTGCAGGGCCTCTCTAGTTTGTGCGTGGCATAGAGAGAGATCCGCCAAGTAAGTGCACCCGGAACGGACACTTAGGGAAGTGTGTTTTCCTTGCAGCTCACGCTCTGCCCTGAGATCCCCTGACATGTCACCTACAAAAGAGCAGTTAGTGCTGTGTTCAGAGAGTCCGTTGAATGTTTTGGCCATCGAGCTCTCTGGAGAAAAAGCAGAGGGTTGCCTTTCACTCTGCTTTCAAAGAGGTGATTCAGAGGCCTGAGGTAGCATGGTGCTGCTCAGTCAGCCAAGAACGTGATCCTCTACACAGTGTTGTTCCCTGGGACACAGTGAGGACGTGGGTGCCATAGGAAAAGCATACTAGAGATCCAGCAGTACTTCTCCAGAAGGCCGTGCAAAAACCGCTGAACCCCTCGATGTGTGAATGGGCCATCCGATCGATCCTTTGAACCGTGGAGAGAGGTGTAGATTTCCCTTTTGCAGTGGGTGATCTGGGGTGCCGACTGGAATGCACAGGACACTCTCTGTTTCTCCAAGGACACTCTGCTCTCCGTGAAGGCACTCTAGCTGTGAAGAGCAGACAGAGAACAGCACTGTCTCAGGGAAATTTGACACCACAGGCCTTCTGCTCTCCAGGGGGGAAAATAGTGCTTTTCTCACTAGGTCACCAATATCAAAGTTGCAGTGTGCCTAGTACGTGTCGTTTCTGCCCCAGTCAAAGGGTCGGAAGCGGCACCCTGTCCTTCCCCGTTGAACCTTCGTAGCAGAGCCGTTCTGCCTGCGGCGAGTGGCGTGACGTCCCCGCTGACTTGCTTTAGGCTCCGACGCCCGTACACCTTATAAAAGGGCTCTGGGTGTTTCAGGCGCAAACCGCGCCTTTCTCAGGTTGCTTCGAAAGTCAACGGCCTGCTTGGCTTAGAGAGACGGCCAGTGAGGCTTCCCAAGACAAACACTGAGGAGCGTGTTTTCTCACTGTGGCCCTGGTGCAGTGCTGTGAGCCCCTGGCCGTACACTTAAAAGACCTGCTGGACCCGTGTTTGGGTGGACTTTAGAAAGCTCAGACACTTAGCTCTCCAACGAAGAAAGCAGTGTGCTGCTTTTCACTCGGCGTTAAGGGAGAGATGCCCGGAGGCCCAAGATCCCTGAGGGTTGTGAAGTCGCCCAGGAAGGGATCCTCAGGTCTCAGTGTTCTTTCATGGGAGGTGCGGAGGACGCAGTATTCCCAGAGTTCCGAGAAGCTCACTAACGGGAAGGCACTCCGTGGACTAGGTTTTCCTGGCCAATGATGTATGCCCAATCTTCCAAATGCAATACATGGACCTTACTATGAGCCTAGCATGCAGTGTCGTTTTCCCTTTAGGCATTGGCGCCTTTCCCATGCCTCTTGCAGGGAACTGGAAGCACCGTATTGCCCTCAGGGAAACGCCCTTTTTCTACGTAGGGCATTCCAGGACGTGAGACTGGCAGCAGCACTCTATTTCAGGCGGCATGGAGGCTGCAGCGGTCCTCCTTACAGCTGGGACGTGCTGCCATGCACATACATGGCCAATCTGAACGTTCCAAACTGCCCGAGTACGATCAGTTTCCAGCGAGCCAAAACAGACCGAAGGGGGCACTTTGGCCCCTTCCCGGATGAAGTTCGAACCCGAGGAAGTTGTGATGTGCAACGTGTGGCTGGTCTATGGGACGTAAAGCTTTGGGGAGGTTGCGACGTGTCCTCGCAGCTTCTCGAAGCGTAGTAGTGTTCAGTCGAAACTATCTACATTTGGAAAACTGCAGGGCCTCTCTACTTTGTGCGTGGCATAGAGAGAGGTCCGCCAAGTAAGTGCACCCGGAACGGACACTTAGGGAAGTGTGTTTTCCTTGCAGCTCACGCTCTGCCCTGAGAGCCCCTGACATGACACCTACAAAAGAGCAGCTAGTGCTGTGTTCAGGGAGTCCGTTGAATGTTTTGGCCATCGAGCTCTGTGGAGAAAAAGCAGAGGTTTGTCTTTCACTCTGCTTTGAGTGTGGTGATCCGGAGGCCTTAGGCAGCATGGTGCTGCTCAGTCAGCCAGGAAGTGTTTTCCTCTACACAGTGTTGTTCCCTGGGACGCAGTGAGGACGTGGGTGCCATAGGAAAAGCATACTAGAGATCCAGCAGTACTTCTGCAGAAGGCCGTGGAAAAACCGCTGAAGGCCTCCATGTGTGAATGGGCCATCCGATCGATCCTTTGAACCGTGGAGAGAGGTGTAGATTTCCCTTTTGCAGTGGGTGATCTGGGGTGCCGCCTGGAATGCACAGGACACTCTCTGTTTCTCCAAGGACACTCTGCTCTCCGTGAAGGCACTCTAGCTGTGAAGAGCAGACAGAGAACAGCACTGTCTCAGGGAAATTTGACACCACAGGTCTTCTGCTCTCCAGGGGGGAAAATAGTGCTTTTCTCACTAGGTCACCAATATCAAAGTTGCAGTGTGCCTACTACGTGTCGTTTCTGCCCCAGTCAAAGGGTCGGAAGCGGCACCCTGTCCTTCCCCGTTGAACCTTCGTAGCAGGGCCGTTCTGCCTGCGGCGAGTGGCGTGACGTCCCCCCTGAATTGGTTTAGGCTCCGACGCCCGTACACCTTATAAAAGGGCTCGGGGTGTTTCAGGGGCAAACCGTGCCTTTGTCAGGTGGCTTCGAAGGTCAGCGGCCTGCTTGGCGTAGAGAGAGACGGCCAGTGAGGCTTCCCAAGACAAACACTGAGGAGCGTGTTTTCTCACTGTGGCCCTGGTGCAGTGCTCTGAGCCCCTGGTCGTACACTTAAAAGACCTGCTGGACCCGTGTTTAGGTGGACTTTAGAAAGCTCAGACACTTAGCTCTCCAACGAAGAAAGCAGTGTGCTGCTTTTCACTCGGCGTTAAGGGAGAGATGCCCGGAGGCCCAAGATCCCTGAGGGTTGTGAAGTCGCCCAGGAAGGGATCCTCAGGTCTCAGTGTTCTTTCATGGGAGGTGCGGAGGACGCAGTAATCCCAGAGTTGCGAGAAGCTCACTAACGGGAAGGCACTCCGTGGACTAGGTTTTCCTGGCCAATGATGTATGCCCAATCTTCCAAATGCAATACATGGACCTTACTATGAGCCTGGCAGGCAGTGACGTTTTCCCTTTAGGCATTGGCGCCTTTCCCATGCCTCTTGCAGGGAACTGGGAGCACCGTATTGCCCTCAGGGAAACGCCCTTTTCCTACATAGGACATTCCAGGACGTGAGACTGGCAGCAGCACTCTATTTCAGGCGGCGTGGAGGCTGCAGCGGTCCTCCTTACAGCTGGGACGTGCTGCCATGCACATACATGGCCAAACTGAACGTTCCAAACTGCCCGAGTGCGATCAGTTTCCAGCGAGCCAAAACAGACAGAAGGGGGCACTCTGGCCCCTTCCCGGATGAAGTTCGAACCCGAGGAAGTTGTGATGTGCAACGTGTGGCTGTTCTATGGGACGTAAAGCTTTGGGGAGGTTGCGACGTGTCCTCGCAGCTTCTCGAAGCGTAGTAGTGTTCAGGCGAATCTATCTACATTTGGAAAACTGCAGGGCCTCTCTAGTTTGTGCGTGGCATAGAGAGAGATCCGCCAAGTAAGTGCACCCGGAACGGACACTTAGGGAAGTGTGTTTTCCTTGCAGCTCACGCTCTGCCCTGAGATCCCCTGACATGTCACCTACAAAAGAGCACTTAGTGCTGTGTTCAGAGAGTCCGTTGAATGTTTTGGCCATCGAGCTCTCTGGAGAAAAAGCAGAGGGTTGCCTTTCACTCTGCTTTCAAAGAGGTGATCCGGAGGCCTGAGGTAGCATGGTGCTGCTCAGTCAGCCAAGAAGGGTGATCCTCTACACAGTGTTGTTCCCTGGGACGCAGTGAGGACGTGGGTGCCATAGGAAAAGCATACTAGAGATCCAGCAGTACTTCTCCAGAAGGCTGTGCAAAAACCGCTGAACGCCTCGATGTGTGAATGGGCCATCCGATCGATCCTTTGAACCGTGGAGAGAGGTGTAGTTTTCCCTTTTGCAGTGGGTGATCTGGGGTGCCGCCTGGAATGCACAGGACACTCTCTGTTTCTCCAAGGACACTCTGCTCTCCGTGAAGGCACTCTAGCTGTGAAGAGCAGACAGAGAACAGCACTGTCTCAGGGAAATTTGACCCCACAGGCCTTCTGCTCTCCAGGGGGGAAAATAGTGCTTTTCTCACTAGGTCACCAATATCAAAGTTGCAGTGTGCCTAGTACGTGTCGTTTCTGCCCCAGTCAAAGGGTCGGAAGCGGCACCCTGTCCTTCCCCGTTGAACCTTCGTAGCAGAGCCGTTCTGCCTGCGGCGAGTGGCGTGACGTCCCCGCTGACTTGCTTTAGGCTCCGACGCCCGTACACCTTATAAAAGGGCTCTGGGTGTTTCAGGCGCAAACCGCGCCTTTCTCAGGTTGCTTCGAAAGTCAACGGCCTGCTAGGCTTAGAGAGACGGCCAGTGAGGCTTCCCAAGACAAACACTGAGGAGCGTGTTTTCTCACTGTGGCCCTGGTGCAGTGCTGTGAGCCCCTGGCCGTACACTTAAAAGACCTGCTGGACCCGTGTTTGGGTGGACTTTAGAAAGCTCAGACACTTAGCTCTCCAACGAAGAAAGCAGTGTGCTGCTTTTCACTCGGCGTTAAGGGAGAGATGCCCGGAGGCCCAAGATCCCTGAGGGTTGTGAAGTCGCCCAGGAAGGGATCCTCAGGTCTCAGTGTTCTTTCATGGGAGGTGCGGAGGACGCAGTATTCCCAGAGTTCCGAGAAGCTCACTAACGGGAAGGCACTCCGTGGACTAGGTTTTCCTGGCCAATGATGTATGCCCAATCTTCCAAATGCAATACATGGACCTTACTATGAGCCTGGCAGGCAGTGTCGTTTTCCCTTTAGGCATTGGCGCCTTTCCCATGCCTCTTGCAGGGAACTGGGAGCACCATATTGCCCTCAGGGAAACGCCCTTTTTCTACGTAGGGCATTTCAGGACGTGAGACTGGCAGCAGCACTCTATTTCACGCGGCGTGGAGGCTGCAGCGGTCCTCCTTACAGCTGGGTCGTGCTGCCATGCACATACATGGCCAATCTGAACGTTCCAAACTGCCCGAGTACGATCACTTTCCAGCGAGCCAAAACAGACAGAAAGAGGCACTTTGGCCCCTTCCCGGATGAAGTTCGAACCCGAGGAAGTTGTGATGTGCAACGTGTGGCTGGTCTATGGGACGTAAAGCTTTGGGGAGGTTGCGACGTGTCCTCGCAGCTTCTCGAAGCGTAGTAGTGTTCAGTCGAATCTATCTACATTTGGAAAACTGCAGGGCCTCTCTACTTTGTGCGTGGCATAGAGAGAGGTCCGCCAAGTAAGTGCACCCGGAACGGACACTTAGGGAAGTGTGTTTTCCTTGCAGCTCACGCTCTGCCCTGAGAGCCCCTGACATGACACCTACAAAAGAGCAGCTAGTGCTGTGTTCAGGGAGTCCGTTGAATGTTTTGACCATCGAGCTCTGTGGAGAAAAAGCAGAGGTTTGCCTTTCACTCTGCTTTGAGAGTGGTGATCCGGAGGCCTTAGGTAGCATGGTGCTGCTCAGTCAGCCAGGAAGTGTTTTCCTCTACACAGTGTTGTTCCCTGGGACGCAGTGAGGACGTGGGTGCCATAGGAAAAGCATACTAGAGATCCAGCAGTACTTCTCCAGAAGGCTGTGGAAAAACCGCTGAACGCCTCGGTGTGTGAATGGGCCATCCGATCGATCCTTTGAACCGTGGAGAGAGGTGTAGATTTCCCTTTTGCAGTGGGTGATCTGGGGTGCCGCCTGGAATGCACAGGACACTCTCTGTTTCTCCAAGGACACTCTGCTCTCCGTGAAGGCACTCTAGCTGTGAAGAGCAGACAGAGAACAGCACTGTCTCAGGGAAATTTGACACCACAGGCCTTCTGCTCTCCAGTGGGGAAAATAGTGCTTTTCTCACTAGGTCACCAATATCAAAGTTGCAGTGTGCCTAGTACGTGTCGTTTCTGCCACAGTCAAAGGGTCAGAAGCGGCACCCTGTCCTTCCCCGTTGAACCTTCGTAGCAGGGCCGTTCTGCCTGCGGCGAGTGGCGTGACGTCCCCCCTGACTTGCTTTAGGCTCCGACGCCCGTACACCTTATAAAAGGGCTCGGGGTGTTTCAGGGGCAAACCGTGCCTTTGTCAGGTGGCTTCGAAGGTCAACGGCCTGCTTGGCGTAGAGAAAGACGGCCAGTGAGGCTTCCCAAGACAAACACTGAGGAGCGTGTTTTCTCACTGTGGCCCTGGTGCAGTGCTGTGAGCCCCTGGCCGTACACTTAAAAGACCTGCTGGACCCGTGTTTGGGTGGACTTTAGAAAGCTCAGACACTTAGCTCTCCAACGAAGAAAGCAGTGTGCTGCTTTTCACTCGGCGTTAAGGGAGAGATGCCCGGAGGCCCAAGATCCCTGAGGGTTGTGAAGTCGCCCAGGAAGGGATCCTCAGGTCTCAGTGTTCTTTCATGGGAGGTGCGGAGGACGCAGTAATCCCAGAGTTGCGAGAAGCTCACTAACGTGAAGGCACTCCGTGGACTAGGTTTTCCTGGCCAATGATGTATGCCCAATCTTCCAAATGCAATACATGGACCTTACTATGAGCCTGGCAGGCAGTGTCGTTTTCCCTTTAGGCATTGGCGCCTTTCCCATGCCTCTTGCAGGGAACTGGGAGCACCGTATTGCCCTCAGGGAAACGCCCTTTTCCTACATAAGACATTCCAGGACGTGAGACTGGCAGCAGCACTCTATTTCAGGCGACGTGGAGGCTGCAGCGGTCCTCCTTACAGCTGGGACGTGCTGCCATGCACATACATGGCCAAACTGAACGTTCCAAACTGCCCGAGTACGATCAGTTTCCAGCGAGCCAAAACAGACAGAAGGGGGCACTCTGGCCACTTCCCGGATGAAGTTCGAACCCGAGGAAGTTGTGATGTGCAACGTGTGGCTGGTCTATGGGACGTAAAGCTTTGGGGAGGTTGCGACGTGTCCTCGCAGCTTCTCGAAGCGTAGTAGTGTTCAGGCGAATCTATCTACATTTGGAAAACTGCAGGGCCTCTCTAATTTGTGCGTGGCCTAGAGAGAGATCCGCCAAGTAAGTGCACCCGGAACGGACACTTAGGGAAGTGTGTTTTCCTTGCAGCTCACGCTCTGCCCTGAGATCCCCTGACATGTCACCTACAAAAGAGCAGTTAGTGCTGTGTTCAGAGAGTCCGTTGAATGTTTTGGCCATCGAGCTCTCTGGAGAAAAAGCAGAGGGTTGCCTTTCACTCTGCTTTCAAAGAGGTGATCCGGAGGCCTGAGGTAGCATGGTGCTGCTCAGTCAGCCAAGAAGGGTGATCCTCTACACAGTGTTGTTCCCTGGGACGCAGTGAGGACGTGGGTGCCATAGGAAAAGCATACTAGAGATCCAGCAGTACTTCTCCAGAAGGCCGTGCAAAAACCGCTGAACGCCTCGATGTGTGAATGGGCCATCCGATCGATCCTTTGAACCGTGGAGAGAGGTGTAGATTTCCCTTTTGCAGTGGGTGATCTGGGGTGCCGCCTGGAATGCACAGGACCCTCTCTGTTTCTCCAAGGACACTCTGCTCTCCGTGAAGGCACTCTAGCTGTGAAGAGCAGACAGAGAACAGCACTGTCTCAGGGAAATTTGACCCCACAGGCCTTCTGCTCTCCAGGGGGGAAAATAGTGCTTTTCTCACTAGGTCACCAATATCAAAGTTGCAGTGTGCCTAGTACGTGTCGTTTCTGCCACAGTCAAGGGTCGGAAGCGGCACCCTGTCCTTCCCCGTTGAACCTTCGTAGCAGAGCCGTTCTGCCTGCGGCGAGTGGCGTGACGTCCCCGCTGACTTGCTTTAGGCTCCGACGCCCGTACACCTTATAAATGGGCTCTGGGTGTTTCAGGCGCAAACCGCGCCTTTCTCAGGTTGCTTCGAAAGTCAACGGCCTGCTTGGCTTAGAGAGACGGCCAGTGAGGCTTCCCAAGACAAACACTGAGGAGCGTGTTTTCTCACTGTGGCCCTGGTGCAGTGCTGTGAGCCCCTGGCCGTACACTTAAAAGACCTGCTGGACCCGTGTTTGGGTGGACTTTAGAAAGCTCAGACACTTAGCTCTCCAACGAAGAAAGCAGTGTGCTGCTTTTCACTCGGCGTTAAGGGAGAGATGCCCGGAGGCCCAAGATCCCTGAGGGTTGTGAAGTCGCCCAGGAAGGGATCCTCAGGTCTCAGTGTTCTTTCATGGGAGGTGCGGAGGACGCAGTATTCCCAGAGTTCCGAGAAGCTCACTAACGGGAAGGCACTCCGTGGACTAGGTTTTCCTGGCCAATGATGTATGCCCAATCTTCCAAATGCAATACATGGACCTTACTATGAGCCTAGCATGCAGTGTCGTTTTCCCTTTAGGCATTGGCGCCTTTCCCATGCCTCTTGCAGGGAACTGGAAGCACCGTATTGCCTTCAGGGAAACGCCCTTTTTCTACGTAGGGCATTCCAGGACGTGAGACTGGCAGCAGCACTCTATTTCAGGCGGCATGGAGGCTGCAGCGGTCCTCCTTACAGCTGGGACGTGCTGCCATGCACATACATGGCCAATCTGAACGTTCCAAACTGCCCGAGTACGATCAGTTTCCAGCGAGCCAAAACAGACCGAAGGGGGCACTTTGGCCCCTTCCCGGATGAAGTTCGAACCCGAGGAAGTTGTGATGTGCAACGTGTGGCTGGTCTATGGGACGTAAAGCTTTGGGGAGGTTGCGACGTGTCCTCGCAGCTTCTCGAAGCGTAGTAGTGTTCAGTCGAATCTATCTACATTTGGAAAACTGCAGGGCCTCTCTACTTTGTGCGTGGCATAGAGAGAGGTCCGCCAAGTAAGTGCACCCGGAACGGACACTTAGGGAAGTGTGTTTTCCTTGCAGCTCACTCTCTGCCCTGAGAGCCCCTGACATGACACCTACAAAAGAGCAGCTAGTGCTGTGTTCAGGGAGTCCGTTGAATGTTTTGGCCATCGAGCTCTGTGGAGAAAAAGCAGAGGTTTGTCATTCACTCTGCTTTGAGTGTGGTGATCCGGAGGCCTTAGGTAGCATGGTGCTGCTCAGTCAGCCAGGAAGTGTTTTCCTCTACACAGTGTTGTTCCCTGGGACGCAGTGAGGACGTGGGTGCCATAGGAAAAGCATACTAGAGATCCAGCAGTACTTCTGCAGAAGGCCGTGGAAAAACCGCTGAAGGCCTCCATGTGTGAATGGGCCATCCGATCGATCCTTTGAACCGTGGAGAGAGGTGTAGATTTCCCTTTTGCAGTGGGTGATCTGGGGTGCCGCCTGGAATGCACAGGACACTCTCTGTTTCTCCAAGGACACTCTGCTCTCCGTGAAGGCACTCTAGCTGTGAAGAGCAGACAGAGAACAGCACTGTCTCAGGGAAATTTGACACCACAGGGCTTCTGCTCTCCAGGGGGGAAAATAGTGCTTTTCTCACTAGGTCACCAATATCAAAGTTGCAGTGTGCCTAGTACGTGTCGTTTCTGCCACAGTCAAAGGGTCGGAAGCGGCACCCTGTCCTTCCCCGTTGAACCTTCGTAGCAGGGCCGTTCTGCCTGCGGCGAGTGGCGTGACGTCCCCCCTGACTTGGTTTAGGCTCCGACGCCCGTACACCTTATAAAAGGGCTCGGGGTGTTTCAGGGGCAAACCGTGCCTTTGTCAGGTGGCTTCGAAGGTCAACGGCCTGCTTGGCGTAGAGAGAGACGGCCAGTGAGGCTTCCCAAGACAAACACTGAGGAGCGTGTTTTCTCACTGTGGCCCTGGTGCAGTGCTGTGAGCCCCTGGCCGTACACTTAAAAGACCTGCTGGACCCGTGTTTGGGTGGACTTTAGAAAGCTCAGACACTTAGCTCTCCAACGAAGAAAGCAGTGTGCTGCTTTTCACTCGGCGTTAAGGGAGAGATGCCCGGAGGCCCAAGATCCCTGAGGGTTGTGAAGTCGCCCAGGAAGGGATCCTCAGGTCTCAGTGTTCTTTCATGGGAGGTGCGGAGGACGCAGTAATCCCAGAGTTGCGAGAAGCTCACTAACGTGAAGGCACTCCGTGGACTAGGTTTTCCTGGCCAATGATGTATGCCCAATCTTCCAAATGCAATACATGGACCTTACTATGAGCCTGGCAGGCAGTGTCGTTTTCCCTTTAGGCATTGGCGCCTTTCCCATGCCTCTTGCAGGGAACTGGGAGCACCGTATTGCCCTCAGGGAAACGCCCTTTTCCTACATAAGACATTCCAGGACGTGAGACTGGCAGCAGCACTCTATTTCAGGCGGCGTGGAGGCTGCAGCGGTCCTCCTTACAGCTGGGACGTGCTGCCATGCACATACATGGCCAAACTGAACGTTCCAAACTGCGCGAGTACGATCAGTTTCCTGCGAGCCTAAACAGACAGAAGGGGGCACTCTGGCCCCTTCCCGGATATCGTTCGAACCCGAGGAAGTTGTGATGTGCAACGTGTGGCTGGTCTATGGGACGTAAAGCTTTGGGGAGGTTGCGACGTGTCCTCGCAGCTTCTCGAAGCGTAGTAGTGTTCAGGCGAATCTATCTACATTTGGAAAACTGCAGGGCCTCTCTAGTTTGTGCGTGGCATAGAGAGAGGTCCGCCAAGTAAGTGCACCCGAAACGGACACTTAGGGAAGTGTGTTTTCCTTGCAGCTCACGCTCTGCCCTGAGATCCCCTGACATGACACCTACAAAAGAGCAGCTAGTGCTGTGTTCAGGGAGTCCGTTGAATGTTTTGGCCATCGAGCTCTCTGGAGAAAAAGCAGAGGGTTGCCTTTCACTCTGTTTGATAGAGGTGATCCGGAGGCCTGAGGTAGCATGGTGCTGCTCAGTCAGCCAGGATGGGTGATCCTCTACACAGTGTTGTTCCCTGGGACGCAGTGAGGACGTGGGTGCCATAGGAAAAGCATACTAGAGATCCAGCAGTACTTCTCCAGAAGGCCGTGCAAAAACCGCTGAACGCCTCGATGTGTGAATGGGCCATCCGATCGATCCTTTGAACCGTGGAGAGAGGTGTAGATTTCCCTTTTGCAGTGGGTGATCTGGGGTGCCGCCTGGAATGCACAGGACACTCTCTGTTTCTCCAAGGACACTCTGCTCTCCGTGAAGGCACTCTAGCTGTGAAGAGCAGACAGAGAACAGCACTGTCTCAGGGAAATTTGACCCCACAGGCCTTCTGCTCTCCAGGGGGGAAAATAGTGCTTTTCTCACTAGGTCACCAATATCAAAGTTGCAGTGTGCCTAGTACGTGTCGTTTCGGCCACAGTCAAAGGGTCGGAAGCGGCACCCTGTCCTTCCCCGTTGAACCTTCGTAGCAGGGCCGTTCTGCCTGCGGCGAGTGGCGTGACGTCCCCGCTGACTTGCTTTAGGCTCCGACGCCCGTACACCTTATAAAAGGGCTCTGGGTGTTTCAGGCGCAAACCGCGCCTTTCTCAGGTTGCTTCGAAAGTCAACGGCCTGCTAGGCTTAGAGAGACGGCCAGTGAGGCTTCCCAAGACAAACACTGAGGAGCGTGTTTTCTCACTGTGGCCCTGGTGCAGTGCTGTGAGCCCCTGGCCGTACACTTAAAAGACCTGCTGGACCCGTGTTTGGGTGGACTTTAGAAAGCTCAGACACTTAGCTCTCCAACGAAGAAAGCAGTGTGCTGCTTTTCACTCGGCGTTAAGGGAGAGATGCCCGGAGGCCCAAGATCCCTGAGGGTTGTGAAGTCGCCCAGGAAGGGATCCTCAGGTCTCAGTGTTCTTTCATGGGAGGTGCGGAGGACGCAGTAATTCCAGAGTTGCGAGAAGCTCACTAACGGGAAGGCACTCCGTGGACTAGGTTTTCCTGGCCAATGATGTATGCCCAATCTTCCAAATGCAATACATGGACCTTACTATGAGCCTGGCAGGCAGTGTCGTTTTCCCTTTAGGCATTGGCGCCTTTCCCATGCCTCTTGCAGGGAACTGGGAGCACCGTATTGCCCTCAGGGAAACGCCCTTTTTCTACGTAGGGCATTCCAGGACGTGAGACTGGCAGCAGCACTCTGTTTCAGGCGGCGTGGAGGCTGCAGCGGTCCTCCTTACAGCTGGGACGTGCTGCCATGCACATACATGGCCAAACTGAACGTTCCAAACTGCCCGAGTACGATCAGTTTCCAGCGAGCCAAAACAGACAGAAAGAGGCTCTTTGGTCCCTTCCCGGATGAAGTTCGAACCCGAGGAAGTTGTGATGTGCAACGTGTGGCTGGTCTATGGGACGTAAAGCTTTGGGGAGGTTGCGACGTGTCCTCGCAGCTTCTCTAAGCTTAGTAGTGTTCAGGCGAATCTATCTACATTTGGAAAACTGCAGGGCCTCTCTAGTTTGTGCGTGGCATAGAGAGAGGTCCGCCAAGTAAGTGCACCCGGAACGGACACTTAGGGAAGTGTGTTTTCCTTGCAGCTCACGCTCTGCCCTGAGAGCCCCTGACATGACACCTACAAAAGAGCAGCTAGTGCTGTGTTCAGGGAGTCCGTTGAATGTTTTGGCCATCGAGCTCTGTGGAGAAAAAGCAGAGGTTTGCCTTTCACTCTGCTTTGAGAGTGGTGATCCGGAGGCCTTAGGTAGCATGGTGCTGCTCAGTCAGCCAGGAAGTGTTTTCCTCTACACAGTGTTGTTCCCTGGGACGCAGTGAGGACGTGGGTGCCATAGGAAAAGCATACTAGAGATCCAGCAGTACTTCTCCAGAAGGCTGTGGAAAAACCGCTGAACGCCTCGATGTGTGAATGGGCCATCCGATCGATCCTTTGAACCGTGGAGAGAGGTGTAGATTTCCCTTTTGCAGTGGGTGATCTGGGGTGCCGCCTGGAATGCACAGGACACTCTCTGTTTCTCCAAGGACACTCTGCTCTCCGTGAAGGCACTCTAGCTGTGAAGAGCAGACAGAGAACAGCACTGTCTCAGGGAAATTTGACCACACAGGCCTTCTGCTCTCCAGGGGGGAAAATAGTGCTTTTCTCACTAGGTCACCAATATCAAAGTTGCAGTGTGCCTAGTACGTGTCGTTTCTGCCACAGTCAAAGGGTCGGAAGCGGCACCCTGTCCTTCCCCGTTGAACCTTCGTAGCAGAGCCGTTCTGCCTGCGGCGAGTGGCGTGATGTCCCCCCTGACTTGCTTTAGGCTCCGACGCCCGTACACCTTATAAAAGGGCTCGGGGTGTTTCAGGGGCAAACCGTGCCTTTGTCAGGTGGCTTCGAAGGTCAGCGGCCTGCTTGGCGTAGAGAGAGACGGCCAGTGAGGCTTCCCAAGACAAACACTGAGGAGCGTGTTTTCTCACTGTGGCCCTGGTGTAATGCTGTGAGCCCCTGGTCGTACACTTAAAAGACCTGCTGGGGCTTCCCTGGTGGCGCAGTGGTTGAGAGTCCGCCTGCCGATGCAGGGGACACGGGTTCGTGCCCCTATCCCGGAAGATCCCACATGCCGTGGAGCGGCTGGGCCCGCGAGCCATGGCCGCGGAGCCTGTGTGTCCGGAGCCTGTGCTCCGCAACGGGAGAGGCCACAGCAGTGAGAGGCCCGCGTACAGAAAAAAAAAAAAAAAAAAAAAAAAAAAAAAAGACCTGCTGGACCCGTGTTTAGGTGGACTTTAGAAAGCTCAGACACTTAGCTCTCCAACGAAGAAAGCAGTGTGCTACTTTTCACTCGGCGTTAAGGGAGAGATGCCCGGAGGCAAAGATCCCTGAGGGTTGTGAAGTCGCCCAGGAAGGCATCCTCAGGTCTCAGTGTTCTTTCATGGGAGGTGCGGAGGACGCAGTAATCCCAGAGTTGCGAGAAGCTCACTAACGGGAAGGCACTCCGTGGACTAGGTTTTCCTGGCCAATGATGTATGCCCAATCTTCCAAATGCAATACATGGACCTTACTATGAGCCTGGCAGGCAGTGTCGTTTTCCCTTTAGGCATTGGCGCCTTTCCCATGCCTCTTGCAGGGAACTGGGAGCACCGTATTGCCCTCAGGGAAACGCCCTTTTCCTACATAGGACATTCCAGGACGTGAGACTGGCAGCAGCACTCTATTTCAGGCGGCGTGGAGGCTGCAGCGGTCCTCCTTACAGCTGGGACGTGCTGCCATGCACATACATGGCCAAACTGAACGTTCCAAACTGCCCGAGTACGATCAGTTTCCAGCGAGCCAAAACAGACAGAAGGGGGCACTCTGGCCCCTTCCCGGATGAAGTTCGAACCCGAGGAAGTTGTGATGTGCAACGTGTGGCTGGTCTATGGGACGTAAAGCTTTGGGGATGTTGCGACGTGTCCTCGCAGCTTCTCGAAGCTTAGTAGTGTTCAGGCGAATCTATCTACATTTGGAAAACTGCAGGGCCTCTCTAGTTTGTGCGTGGCATAGAGAGAGGTCCGCCAAGTAAGTGCACCCGAAACGGACACTTAGGGAAGTGTGTTTTCCTTGCAGCTCACGCTCTGCCCTGAGATCCCCTGACATGACACCTACAAAAGAGCAGCTAGTGCTGTGTTCAGGGAGTCCGTTGAATGTTTTGGCCATCGAGCTCTCTGGAGAAAAAGCAGAGGGTTGCCTTTCACTCTGCTTTGATAGAGGTGATCCGGAGGCCTGAGGTAGCATGGTGCTGCTCAGTCAGCCAGGATGGGTGATCCTCTACACAGTGTTGTTCCCTGGGACGCAGTGAGGACGTGGGTGCCATAGGAAAAGCATACTAGAGATCCAGCAGTACTTCTCCAGAAGGCCGTGCAAAAACCGCTGAACGCCTCGATGTGTGAATGGGCCATCCGATCGATCCTTTGAACCGTGGAGAGAGGTGTAGATTTCCCTTTTGCAGTGGGTGATCTGCGGTGCCGCCTGGAATGCACAGGACACTCTCTGTTTCTCCAAGGACACTCTGCTCTCCGTGAAGGCACTCTAGCTGTGAAGAGCAGACAGAGAACAGCACTGTCTCAGGGAAATTTGACCCCACAGGCCTTCTGCTCTCCAGGGGGGAAAATAGTGCTTTTCTCACTAGGTCACCAATATCAAAGTTGCAGTGTGCCTAGTACGTGTCGTTTCTGCCACAGTCAAAGGGTCGGAAGCGGCACCCTGTCCTTCCCCGTTGAACCTTCGTAGCAGGGCCGATCTGCCTGCGGCGAGTGGCGTGACGTCCCCGCTGACTTGCTTTAGGCTCCGACGCCCGTACACCTTATAAAAGGGCTCTGGGTGTTTCAGGCGCAAACCGCGCCTTTCTCAGGTTGCTTCGAAAGTCAACGGCCTGCTTGGCTTAGAGAGACGGCCAGTGAGGCTTCCCAAGACAAACACTGAGGAGCGTGTTTTCTCACTGTGGCCCTGGTGCAGTGCTGTGAGCCCCTGGCCGTACACTTAAAAGACCTGCTGGACCCGTGTTTGGGTGGACTTTAGAAAGCTCAGACACTTAGCTCTCCAACGAAGAAAGCAGTGTGCTGCTTTTCACTCGGCGTTAAGGGAGAGATGCCCGGAGGCCCAAGATCCCTGAGGGTTGTGAAGTCGCCCAGGAAGGGATCCTCAGGTCTCAGTGTTCTTTCATGGGAGGTGCGGAGGACGCAGTAATCCCAGAGTTGCGAGAAGCTCACTAACGGGAAGGCACTCCGTGGACTAGGTTTTCCTGGCCAATGATGTATGCCCAATCTTCCAAATGCAATACATGGACCTTACTATGAGCCTGGCAGGCAGTGTCGTTTTCCCTTTAGGCATTGGCGCCTTTCCCATGCCTCTTGCAGGGAACTGGGAGCACCGTATTGCCCTCAGGGAAACGCCCTTTTTCTACGTAGGGCATTCCAGGACGTGAGACTGGCAGCAGCACTCTGTTTCAGGCGGCGTGGAGGCTGCAGCGGTCCTCCTTACAGCTGGGACGTGCTGCCATGCACATACATGGCCAAACTGAACGTTCCAAACTGCCCGAGTACGATCAGTTTCCAGCGAGCCAAAACAGACAGAAAGAGGCTCTTTGGCCCCTTCCCGGATGAAGTTCGAACCCGAGGAAGTTGTGATGTGCAACGTGTGGCTGGTCTATGGGACGTAAAGCTTTGGGGAGGTTGCGACGTGTCCTCGCAGCTTCTCTAAGCTTAGTAGTGTTCAGGCGAATCTATCTACATTTGGAAAACTGCAGGGCCTCTCTAGTTTGTGCGTGGCATAGAGAGAGGTCCGCCAAGTAAGTGCACCCGGAACGGACACTTAGGGAAGTGTGTTTTCCTTGCAGCTCACGCTCTGCCCTGAGAGCCCCTGACATGACACCTACAAAAGAGCAGCTAGTGCTGTGTTCAGGGAGTCCGTTGAATGTTTTGGCCATCGAGCTCTGTGGAGAAAAAGCAGAGGTTTGCCTTTCACTCTGCTTTGAGAGTGGTGATCCGGAGGCCTTAGGTAGCATGGTGCTGCTCAGTCAGCCAGGAAGTGTTTTCCTCTACACAGTGTTGTTCCCTGGGACGCAGTGAGGACGTGGGTGCCATAGGAAAAGCATACTAGAGATCCAGCAGTACTTCTCCAGAAGGCTGTGGAAAAACCGCTGAACGCCTCGATGTGTGAATGGGCCATCCGATCGATCCTTTGAACCGTGGAGAGAGGTGTAGATTTCCCTTTTGCAGTGGGTGATCTGGGGTGCCGCCTGGAATGCACAGGACACTCTCTGTTTCTCCAAGGACACTCTGCTCTCCGTGAAGGCACTCTAGCTGTGAAGAGCAGACAGAGAACAGCACTGTCTCAGGGAAATTTGACCACACAGGCCTTCTGCTCTCCAGGGGGGAAAATAGTGCTTTTCTCACTAGGTCACCAATATCAAAGTTGCAGTGTGCCTAGTACGTGTCGTTTCTGCCACAGTCAAAGGGTCGGAAGCGGCACCCTGTCCTTCCCCGTTGAACCTTCGTAGCAGAGCCGTTCTGCCTGCGGCGAGTGGCGTGATGTCCCCCCTGACTTGCTTTAGGCTCCGACGCCCGTACACCTTATAAAAGGGCTCGGGGTGTTTCAGGGGCAAACCGTGCCTTTGTCAGGTGGCTTCGAAGGTCAGCGGCCTGCTTGGCGTAGAGAGAGACGGCCAGTGAGGCTTCCCAAGACAAACACTGAGGAGCGTGTTTTCTCACTGTGGCCCTGGTGTAATGCTGTGAGCCCCTGGTCGTACACTTAAAAGACCTGCTGGGGCTTCCCTGGTGGCGCAGTGGTTGAGAGTCCGCCTGCCGATGCAGGGGACACGGGTTCGTGCCCCTATCCCGGAAGATCCCACATGCCGTGGAGCGGCTGGGCCCGCGAGCCATGGCCGCGGAGCCTGTGTGTCCGGAGCCTGTGCTCCGCAACGGGAGAGGCCACAGCAGTGAGAGGCCCGCGTACAGAAAAAAAAAAAAAAAAAAAAAAAAAAGACCTGCTGGACCCGTGTTTAGGTGGACTTTAGAAAGCTCAGACACTTAGCTCTCCAACGAAGAAAGCAGTGTGCTACTTTTCACTCGGCGTTAAGGGAGAGATGCCCGGAGGCAAAGATCCCTGAGGGTTGTGAAGTCGCCCAGGAAGGCATCCTCAGGTCTCAGTGTTCTTTCATGGGAGGTGCGGAGGACGCAGTAATCCCAGAGTTGCGAGAAGCTCACTAACGTGAAGGCACTCCGTGGACTAGGTTTTCCTGGCCAATGATGTATGCCCAATCTTCCAAATGCAATACATGGACCTTACTATGAGCCTGGCAGGCAGTGTCGTTTTCCCTTTAGGCATTGGCGCCTTTCCCATGCCTCTTGCAGGGAACTGGGAGCACCGTATTGCCCTCAGGGAAACGCCCTTTTCCTACATAGGACATTCCAGGACGTGAGACTGGCAGCAGCACTCTATTTCAGGCGGCGTGGAGGCTGCAGCGGTCCTCCTTACAGCTGGGACGTGCTGCCATGCACATACATGGCCAAACTGAACGTTCCAAACTGCCCGAGTACGATCAGTTTCCAGCGAGCCAAAACAGACAGAAGGGGGCACTCTGGCCCCTTCCCGGATGAAGTTCGAACCCGAGGAAGTTGTGATGTGCAACGTGTGGCTGGTCTATGGGACGTAAAGCTTTGGGGAGGTTGCGACGTGTCCTCGCAGCTTCTGGAAGCGTAGTAGTGTTCAGGCAAATCTATCTACATTTGGAAAACTGCAGGGCCTCTCTAGTTTGTGCGTGGCATAGAGAGAGATCCGCCAAGTAAGTGCACCCGGAACGGACACTTAGGGAAGTGTGTTTTCCTTGCAGCTCACGCTCTGCCCTGAGATCCCCTGACATGTCACCTACAAAAGAGCACTTAGTGCTGTGTTCAGAGAGTCCGTTGAATGTTTTGGCCATCGAGCTCTCTGGAGAAAAAGCAGAGGGTTGCCTTTCACTCTGCTTTCAAAGAGGTGATCCGGAGGCCTGAGGTAGCATGGTGCTGCTCAGTCAGCCAAGAAGGGTGATCCTCTACACAGTGTTGTTCCCTGGGACGCAATGAGGACGTGGGTGCCATAGGAAAAGCATACTAGAGATCCAGCAGTACTTCTCCAGAAGGCTGTGCAAAAACCGCTGAACGCCTCGATGTGTGAATGGGCCATCCGATCGATCCTTTGAACCGTGGAGAGAGGTGTAGTTTTCCCTTTTGCAGTGGGTGATCTGGGGTGCCGCCTGGAATGCACAGGACACTCTCTGTTTCTCCAAGGACACTCTGCTCTCCGTGAAGGCACTCTAGCTGTGAAGAGCAGACAGAGAACAGCACTGTCTCAGGGAAATTTGACACCACAGGCCTTCTGCTCTCCAGGGGGGAAAATAGTGCTTTTCTCACTAGGTCACCAATATCAAAGTTGCAGTGTGCCTAGTACGTGTCGTTTCTGCCACAGTCAAAGGGTCGAAAGCGGCACCCTGTCCTTCCCCGTTGAACCTTCGTAGCAGGGCCGTTCTGCCTGCGGCGAGTGGCGTGATGTCCCCCCTGACTTGCTTTAGGCTCCGACGCCCGTACACCTTATAAAAGGGCTCTGGGTGTTTCAGGCGCAAACCGCGCCTTTCTCAGGTTGCTTCGAAAGTCAACGGCCTGCTTGGCTTAGAGAGACGGCCAGTGAGGCTTCCCAAGACAAACACTGAGGAGCGTGTTTTCTCACTGTGGCCCTGGTGCAATGCTGTGAGCCCCTGGTCGTACACTTAAAAGACCTGCTGGACCCGTGTTTAGGTGGACTTTAGAAAGCTCAGACACTTAGCTCTCCAACGAAGAAAGCAGTGTGCTGCTTTTCACTCGGCGTTAAGGGAGAGATGCCCGGAGGCCCAAGATCCCTGAGGGTTGTGAAGTCGCCCAGGAAGGCATCCTCAGGTCTCAGTGTTCTTTCATGGGAGGTGCGGAGGACGCAGTAATCCCAGAGTTGCGAGAAGCACACTAACGTGAAGGCACTCCGTGGACTAGGTTTTCCTGGCCAATGATGTATGCCCAATCTTCCAAATGCAATACATGGACCTTACTATGAGCCTGGCAGGCAGTGTCGTTTTCCCTTTAGGCATTGGCGCCTTTCCCATGCCTCTTGCAGGGAACTGGGAGCACCGTATTGCCCTCAGGGAAACGCCCTTTTCCTACATAGGACATTCCAGGACGTGAGACTGGCAGCAGCACTCTATTTCAGGCGGCGTGGAGGCTGCAGCGGTCCTCCTTACAGCTGGGACGTGCTGCCATGCACATACATGGCCAAACTGAACGTTCCAAACTGCCCGAGTACGATCCGTCTCCAGCGAGCCAAAACAGACAGAAGGGGGCACTCTGGCCCTTTCCCGGATGAAGTTCGAACCCGAGGAAGTTGTGATGTGCAACGTGTGGCTGGTCTATGGGACGTAAAGCTTTGGGGAGGTTGCGACGTGTCCTCGCAGCTTCTCGAAGCGTAGTAGTGTTCAGGCGAATCTATCTACATTTGGAAAACTGCAGGGCCTCTCTAGTTTGTGCGTGGAATAGAGAGAGATCCGCCAAGTAAGTGCACCCGGAACGGACACTTAGGGAAGTGTGTTTTCCTTGCAGCTCACGCTCTGCCCTGAGATCCCCTGACATGTCACCTACAAAAGAGCACTTAGTGCTGTGTTCAGAGAGTCCGTTGAATGTTTTGGCCATCGAGCTCTGTGGAGAAAAAGCAGAGGTTTGCCTTTCACTCTGCTTTGAGAGTGGTGATCCGGAGGCCTTAGGTAGCATGGTGCTGCTCAGTCAGCCAGGAAGTGTTTTCCTCTACACAGTGTTGTTCCCTGGGACGCAGTGAGGACGTGGGTGCCATAGGAAAAGCATACTAGAGATCCAGCAGTACTTCTCCAGAAGGCTGTGCAAAAACCGCTGAACGCCTCGATGTGTGAATGGGCCATCCGATCGATCCTTTGAACCGTGGAGAGAGGTGTAGATTTCCCTTTTGCAGTGGGTGATCTGGGGTGCCGCCTGGAATGCACAGGACACTCTCTGTTTCTCCAAGGACACTCTGCTCTCCGTGAAGGCACTCTAGCTGTGAAGAGCAGACAGAGAACAGCACTGTCTCAGGGAAATTTGACACCACAGGCCTTCTGCTCTCCAGGGGGGAAAATAGTGCTTTTCTCACTAGGTCACCAATATCAAAGTTGCAGTGTGCCTAGTACGTGTCGTTTCTGCCCCAGTCAAAGGGTCGGAAGCGGCACCCTGTCCTTCCCCGTTGAACCTTCGTAGCAGGGCCGTTCTGCCTGCCGCGAGTGGCGTGACGTCCCCCCTGACTTGGTTTAGGCTCCGACGCCCGTACACCTTATAAAAGGGCTCGGGGTGTTTCAGGGGCAAACCGTGCCTTTGTCAGGTGGCTTCGAAGGTCAACGGCCTGCTTGGCGTAGAGAGAGACGGCCAGTGAGGCTTCCCAAGACAAACACTGAGGAGCGTGTTTTCTCACTGTGGCCCTGGTGCAGTGCTGTGAGCCACTGGCCGTACACTTAAAAGACCTGCTGGACCCGTGTTTGGGTGGACTTTAGAAAGCTCAGACACTTAGCTCTCCAACGAAGAAAGCAGTGTGCTGCTTTTCACTCGGCGTTAAGGGAGAGATGCCCAGAGGCCCAAGATCCCTGAGGGTTGTGAAGTCGCACAGGAAGGGATCCTCAGGTCTCAGTGTTCTTTCATGGGAGGTGCGGAGGACGCAGTAATCCCAGAGTTGCGAGAAGCTCACTAACGGGAAGGCACTCCGTGGACTAGGTATTCCTGGCCAATGATGTATGCCCAATCTTCCAAATGCAATACATGGACCTTAGTATGAGCCTGGCAGGCAGTGTCGTTTTCCCTTTAGGCATTGGCGCCTTTCCCATGACTCTTGCAGGGAACTGGGAGCACCGTATTGCCCTCAGGGAAACGCCCTTTTCCTACATAGGACATTCCAGGACGTGAGACTGGCAGCAGCACTCTATTTCAGGCGGCATGGAGGCTGCAGCGGTCCTCCTTACAGCTGGGACGTGCTGCCATGCACATACATGGCCAAACTGAACGTTCCAAACTGCCCGAGTACGATCAGTTTCCAGCGAGCCAAAACAGACAGAAGGGGGCACTCTGGCCCCTTCCCGGATGAAGTTGGAACCCGAGGAAGTTGTGATGTGCAACGTGTGGCTGGTCTATGGGACGTAAAGCTTTGGGGAGGTTGCGACGTGTCCTCGCAGCTTCTCGAAGCGTAGTAGTGTTCAGGCGAATCTATCTACATTTGGAAAACTGCAGGGCCTCTCTAGTTTGTGCGTGGCATAGAGAGAGATCCGCCAAGTATGTGCACCCGGAACGGACACTTAGGGAAGTGTGTTTTCCTTGCAGCTCACGCTCTGCCCTGAGATCCCCTGACATGTCACCTACAAAAGAGCAGTTAGTGCTGTGTTCAGAGAGTCCGTTGAATGTTTTGGCCATCGAGCTCTCTGGAGAAAAAGCAGAGGGTTGCCTTTCACTCTGCTTTCAAAGAGGTGATCCGGAGGCCTGAGGTAGCATGGTGCTGCTCAGTCAGCCAAGAACGTGATCCTCTACACAGTGTTGTTCCCTGGGACGCAGTGAGGACGTGGGTGCCATAGGAAAAGCATACTAGAGATCCAGCAGTACTTCTCCAGAAGGCCGTGCAAAAACCGCTGAACGCCTCGATGTGTGAATGGGCCATCCGATCGATCCTTTGAACCGTGGAGAGAGGTGTACATTTCCCTTTTGCAGTGGGTGATCTGGGGTGCCGCCTGGAATGCACAGGACACTCTCTGTTTCTCCAAGGACACTCTGCTCTCCGTGAAGGCACTCTAGCTGTGAAGAGCAGACAGAGAACAGCACTGTCTCAGGGAAATTTGAAACCACAGGCCTTCTGCTCTCCAGGGGGGAAAATAGTGCTTTTCTCACTAGGTCACCAATATCAAAGTTGCAGTGTGCCTAGTACGTGTCGTTTCTGCCACAGTCAAAGGGTCGGAAGCGGCACCCTGTCCTTCCCCGTTGAACCTTCGTAGCAGAGCCGTTCTGCCTGCGGCGAGTGGCGTGACGTCCCCGCTGACTTGCTTTAGGCTCCGACGCCCGTACACCTTATAAAAGGGCTCTGGGTGTTTCAGGCGCAAACCGCGCCTTTCTCAGGTTGCTTCGAAAGTCAACGGCCTGCTTGGCTTAGAGAGACGGCCAGTGAGGCTTCCCAAGACAAACACTGAGGAGCGTGTTTTCTCACTGTGGCCCTGGTGCAGTGCTGTGAGCCCCTGGCCGTACACTTAAAAGACCTGCTGGACCCGTGTTTGGGTGGACTTTAGAAAGCTCAGACACTTAGCTCTCCAACGAAGAAAGCAGTGTGCTGCTTTTCACTCGGCGTTAAGGGAGAGATGCCCGGAGGCCCAAGATCCCTGAGGGTTGTGAAGTCGCCCAGGAAGGGATCCTCAGGTCTCAGTGTTCTTTCATGGGAGGTGCGGAGGACGCAGTAATCCCAGAGTTGCGAGAAGCTCACTAACGGGAAGGCACTCCGTGGACAAGTTTTCCTGGCCAATGATGTATGCCCAATCTTCCAAATGCAATACATGGACCTTAGTATGAGCCTGGCAGGCAGTGTCGTTTTCCCTTTAGGCATTGGCGCCTTTCCCATGCCTCTTGCAGGGAACTGGGAGCACCGTATTGCCCTCAGGGAAACGCCCTTTTCCTACATAGGACATTCCAGGACGTGAGACTGGCAGCAGCACTCTATTTCAGGCGGCATGGAGGCTGCAGTGGTCCTCCTTACAGCTGGGACGTGCTGCCATGCACATACATGGCCAAACTGAACGTTCCAAACTGCCCGAGTACGATCAGTTTCCAGCGAGCCAAAACAGACAGAAGGGGGCACTCTGGCCCCTTCCCGGATGAAGTTGGAACCCGAGGAAGTTGTGATGTGCAACGTGTGGCTGGTCTATGGGACGTAAAGCTTTGGGGAGGTTGCGACGTGTCCTCGCAGCTTCTCGAAGCGTAGTAGTGTTCAGGCGAATCTATCTACATTTGGAAAACTGCAGGGCCTCTCTAGTTTGTGCGTGGCATAGAGAGAGATCCGCCAAGTAAGTGCACCCGGAACGGACACTTAGGGAAGTGTGTTTTCCTTGCAGCTCACGCTCTGCCCTGAGATCCCCTGACATGTCACCTACAAAAGAGCAGTTAGTGCTGTGTTCAGAGAGTCCGTTGAATGTTTTGGCCATCGAGCTCTCTGGAGAAAAAGCAGAGGGTTGCCTTTCACTCTGCTTTCAAAGAGGTGATCCGGAGGCCTGAGGTAGCATGGTGCTGCTCAGTCAGCCAAGAACGTGATCCTCTACACAGTGCTGTTCCCTGGGACGCAGTGAGGACGTGGGTGCCATAGGAAAAGCATACTAGAGATCCAGCAGTACTTCTCCAGAAGGCCGTGCAAAAACCGCTGAACGCCTCGATGTGTGAATGGGCCATCCGATCGATCCTTTGAACCGTGGAGAGAGGTGTAGATTTCCCTTTTGCAGTGGGTGATCTGGGGTGCCGCCTGGAAGGCACAGGACACTCTCTGTTTCTCCAAGGACACTCTGCTCTCCGTGAAGGCACTCTAGCTGTGAAGAGCAGACAGAGAACAGCACTGTCTCAGGGAAATTTGACACCACAGGCCTTCTGCTCTCCAGGGGGGAAAATAGTGCTTTTCTCACTAGGTCACCAATATCAAAGTTGCAGTGTGCCTAGTACGTGTCGTTTCTGCCACAGTCAAAGGGTCGGAAGCGGCACCCTGTCCTTCCCCGTTGAACCTTCGTAGCAGAGCCGTTCTGCCTGCGGCGAGTGGCGTGACGTCCCCGCTGACTTGCTTTAGGCTCCGACGCCCGTACACCTTATAAAAGGGCTCTGGGTGTTTCAGGCGCAAACCGCGCCTTTCTCAGGTTGCTTCGAAAGTCAACGGCCTGCTTGGCTTAGAGAGACGGCCAGTGAGGCTTCCCAAGACAAACACTGAGGAGCGTGTTTTCTCACTATGGCCCTGGTGCAGTGCTGTGAGCCCCTGGCCGTACACTTAAAAGACCTGCTGGACCCGTGTTTGGGTGGACTTTAGAAAGCTCAGACACTTAGCTCTCCAACGAAGAAAGCAGTGTGCTGCTTTTCACTCGGCGTTAAGGGAGAGATGCCCGGAGGCCCAAGATCCCTGAGGGTTGTGAAGTCGCCCAGGAAGGGATCCTCAGGTCTCAGTGTTCTTTCATGGGAGGTGCGGAGGACGCAGTAATCCCAGAGTTGCGAGAAGCTCACTAACGGGAAGGCACTCCGTGGACTAGGTTTTCCTGGCCAATGATGTATGCCCAATCTTCCAAATGCAATACATGGACCTTAGTATGAGCCTGGCAGGCAGTGTCGTTTTCCCTTTAGGCATTGGCGCCTTTCCCATGCCTCTTGCAGGGAACTGGGAGCACCGTATTGCCCTCAGGGAAACACCCTTTTCCTACATAGGACATTCCAGGACGTGAGACTGGCAGCAGCACTCTATTTCAGGCGGCATGGAGGCTGCAGTGGTCCTCCTTACAGCTGGGACGTGCTGCCATGCACATACATGGCCAAACTGAACGTTCCAAACTGCCCGAGTACGATCAGTTTCCAGCGAGCCAAAACAGACAGAAGGGGGCACTCTGGCCCCTTCCCGGATGAAGTTGGAACCCGAGGAAGTTGTGATGTGCAACGTGTGGCTGGTCTATGGGACGTAAAGCTTTGGGGAGGTTGCGACGTGTCCTCGCAGCTTCTCGAAGCGTAGTAGTGTTCAGGCGAATCTATCTACATTTGGAAAACTGCAGGGCCTCTCTAGTTTGTGCGTGGCATAGAGAGAGATCCGCCAAGTAAGTGCACCCGGAACGGACACTTAGGGAAGTGTGTTTTCCTTGCAGCTCACGCTCTGCCCTGAGATCCCCTGACATGTCACCTACAAAAGAGCAGTTAGTGCTGTGTTCAGAGAGTCCGTTGAATGTTTTGGCCATCGAGCTCTCTGGAGAAAAAGCAGAGGGTTGCCTTTCACTCTGCTTTCAAAGAGGTGATCCGGAGGCCTGAGGTAGCATGGTGCTGCTCAGTCAGCCAAGAACGTGATCCTCTACACAGTGCTGTTCCCTGGGACGCAGTGAGGACGTGGGTGCCATAGGAAAAGCATACTAGAGATCCAGCAGTACTTCTCCAGAAGGCCGTGCAAAAACCGCTGAACGCCTCGATGTGTGAATGGGCCATCCGATCGATCCTTTGAACCGTGGAGAGAGGTGTAGATTTCCCTTTTGCAGTGGGTGATCTGGGGTGCCGCCTGGAAGGCACAGGACACTCTCTGTTTCTCCAAGGACACTCTGCTCTCCGTGAAGGCACTCTAGCTGTGAAGAGCAGACAGAGAACAGCACTGTCTCAGGGAAATTTGACACCACAGGCCTTCTGCTCTCCAGGGGGGAAAATAGTGCTTTTCTCACTAGGTCACCAATATCAAAGTTGCAGTGTGCCTAGTACGTGTCGTTTCTGCCACAGTCAAAGGGTCGGAAGCGGCACCCTGTCCTTCCCCGTTGAACCTTTGTAGCAGAGCCGTTCTGCCTGCGGCGAGTGGCGTGACGTCCCCGCTGACTTGCTTTAGGCTCCGACGCCCGTACACCTTATAAAAGGGCTCTGGGTGTTTCAGGCGCAAACCGCGCCTTTCTCAGGTTGCTTCGAAAGTCAACGGCCTGCTTGGCTTAGAGAGACGGCCAGGGAGGCTTCCCAAGACAAACACTGAGGAGCGTGTTTTCTCACTGTGGCCCTGGTGCAGTGCTGTGAGCCCCTGGCCGTACACTTAAAAGACCTGCTGGACCCGTGTTTGGGTGGACTTTAGAAAGCTCAGACACTTAGCTCTCCAACGAAGAAAGCAGTGTGCTGCTTTTCACTCGGCGTTAAGGGAGAGATGCCCGGAGGCCCAAGATCCCTGAGGGTTGTGAAGTCGCCCAGGAAGGGATCCTCAGGTCACAGTGTTCTTTCATGGGAGGTGCGGAGGACGCAGTATTCCCAGAGTTGCGAGAAGCTCACTAACGGGAAGGCACTCCGTGGACTAGGTTTTCCTGGCCAATGATGTATGCCCAATCTTCCAAATGCAATACATGGACCTTACTATGAGCCTGGCAGGCAGTGTCGTTTTCCCTTTAGGCATTGGCGCCTTTCCCATGCCTCTTGCAGGGAACTGGGAGCACCGTATTGCCCTCAGGGAAACACCCTTTTCCTACATAGGACATTCCAGGACGTGAGACTGGCAGCAGCACACTATTTCAGGCGGCATGGAGGCTGCAGCGGTCCTCCTTACAGCTGGGACGTGCTGCCATGCACATACATGGCCAAACTGAACGTTCCAAACTGCCCGAGTACGATCAGTTTCCAGCGAGCCAAAACAGACAGAAGGGGGCACTCTGGCCCCTTCCCGGATGAAGTTGGAACCCGAGAAAGTTGTGATGTACAACGTGTGGCTGGTCTATGGGACGTAAAGCTTTGGGGAGGTTGCGACGTGTCCTCGCAGCTTCTCGAAGCGTAGTAGTGTTCAGGCGAATCTATCTACATTTGGAAAACTGCAGGGCCTCTCTAGTTTGTGCGTGGCATAGAGAGAGATCCGCCAAGTAAGTGCACCCGGAACGGACACTTAGGGAAGTGTGTTTTCCTTGCAGCTCACGCTCTGCCCTGAGATCCCCTGACATGTCACCTACAAAAGAGCAGTTAGTGCTGTGTTCAGAGAGTCCGTTGAATGTTTTGGCCATCGAGCTCTCTGGAGAAAAAGCAGAGGGTTGCCTTTCACTCTGCTTTCAAAGAGGTGATCCGGAGGCCTGAGGTAGCATGGTGCTGCTCAGTCAGCCAAGAACGTGATCCTCTACACAGTGTTGTTCCCTGGGACGCAGTGAGGACGTGGGTGCCATAGGAAAAGCATACTAGAGATCCAGCAGTACTTCTCCAGAAGGCCGTGCAAAAACCGCTGAACGCCTCGATGTGTGAATGGGCCATCCGATCGATCCTTTGAACCGTGGAGAGAGGTGTACATTTCCCTTTTGCAGTGGGTGATCTGGGGTGCCGCCTGGAAGGCACAGGACACTCTCTGTTTCTCCAAGGACACTCTGCTCTCCGTGAAGGCACTCTAGCTGAGAAGAGCAGACAGAGAACAGCACTGTCTCAGGGAAATTTGACACCACAGGCCTTCTGCTCTCCAGGGGGGAAAATAGTGCTTTTCTCACTAGGTCACCAATATCAAAGTTGCAGTGTGCCTAGTACGTGTCGTTTCTGCCACAGTCAAAGGGTCGGAAGCGGCACCCTGTCCTTTCCCGTTGAACCTTCGTAGCAGAGCCGTTCTGCCTGCGGCGAGTGGCGTGACGTCCCCGCTGACTTGCTTTAGGCTCCGACGCCCGTACACCTTATAAAAGGGCTCTGGGTGTTTCAGGCGCAAACCGCACCTTTCTCAGGTTGCTTCGAAAGTCAACGGCCTGCTTGGCTTAGAGAGACGGCCAGTGAGGCTTCCCAAGACAAACACTGAGGAGCGTGTTTTCTCACTGTGGCCCTGGTGCAGTGCTGTGAGCCCCTGGCCGTACACTTAAAAGACCTGCTGGACCCGTGTTTGGGTGGACTTTAGAAAGCTCAGACACTTAGCTCTCCAACGAAGAAAGCAGTGTGCTACTTTTCACTCCTCGTTAAGGGAGAGATGCCCGGAGGCCCAAGATCCCTGAGGGTTGTGACGTTGCCCAGGAAGGGATCCTCAGGTCTCAGTGTTCTTTCATGGGAGGTGCGGAGGACGCAGTAATCCCAGAGTTGCGAGAAGCTCACTAACGGGAAGGCACTCCGTGGACTAGGTTTTCCTGGCCAATGATGTATGCCCAATCTTCCAAATGCAATACATGGACCTTACTATGAGCCTGGCAGGCAGTGTCGTTTCCCCTTTAGGCATTGGCGCCTTTCCCATGCCTCTTGCAGGGAACTGGGAGCACCGTATTGCCCTCAGGGAAACGCCCTTTTCCTACATAAGACATTCCAGGACGTGAGACTGGCAGCAGCACTCTATTTCAGGCGGCGTGGAGGCTGCAGTGGTCCTCCTTACAGCTGGGACGTGCTGCCATGCACATACATGGCCAAACTGAACGTTCCAAACTGCCCGAGTACGATCAGTTTCCAGCGAGCCAAAACAGACAGAAGGGGGCACTCTGGCCACTTCCCGGATGAAGTTCGAACCCGAGGAATTTCTGATGTGCAACGTGTGGCTGGTCTATGGGACGTAAAGCTTTGGGGAGGTTGCGACGTGTCCTCGCAGCTTCTCGAAGCGTAGTAGTGTTCAGGCGAATCTATCTACATTTGGAAAACTGCAGGGCCTCTCTAGTTTGTGCGTGGCATAGAGAGAGATCCGCCAAGTAAGTGCACCCGGAACGGACACTTAGGGAAGTGTGTTTTCCTTGCAGCTCACGCTCTGCCCTGAGATCCCCTGACATGTCACCTACAAAAGAGCAGTTAGTGCTGTGTTCAGAGAGTCCGTTGAATGTTTTGGCCATCGAGCTCTCTGGAGAAAAAGCAGAGGGTTGCCTTTCACTCTGCTTTCAAAGAGGTGATCCGGAGGCCTGAGGTAGCATGGTGCTGCTCAGTCAGCCAAGAACGTGATCCTCTACACAGTGTTGTTCCCTGGGACGCAGTGAGGACGTGGGTGCCATAGGAAAAGCATACTAGAGATCCAGCAGTACTTCTCCAGAAGGCCATGCAAAAACCGCTGAACGCCTCGATGTGTGAATGGGCCATCCGATCGATCCTTTGAACCGTGGAGAGAGGTGTAGATTTCCCTTTTGCAGTGGGTGATCTGGGGTGCCGCCTGGAATGCACAGGACACTCTCTGTTTCTCCAAGGACACTCTGCTCTCCGTGAAGGCACTCTTGCTGTGAAGAGCAGACAGAGAACAGCACTGTCTCAGGGAAATTTGACACCACAGGCCTTCTGCTCTCCAGGGGGGAAAATAGTGCTTTTCTCACTAGGTCACCAATATCAAAGTTGCAGTGTGCCTAGTACGTGTCGTTTCTGCCACAGTCAAAGGGTCGGAAGCGGCACCCTGTCCTTTCCCGTTGAACCTTCGTAGCAGAGCCGTTCTGCCTGCGGCGAGTGGCGTGACGTCCCCGCTGACTTGCTTTAGGCTCCGACGCCCGTACACCTTATAAAAGGGCTCTGGGTGTTTCAGGCGCAAACCGCGCCTTTCTCAGGTTGCTTCGAAAGTCAACGGCCTGCGTGGCTTAGAGAGACGGCCAGTGAGGCTTCCCAAGACAAACACTGAGGAGCGTGTTTTCTCACTGTGGCCCTGGTGCAGTGCTGTGAGCCCCTGGCCGTACACTTAAAAGACCTGCTGGACCCGTGTTTGGGTGGACTTTAGAAAGCTCAGACACTTAGCTCTCCAACGAAGAAAGCAGTGTGCTGCTTTTCACTCGGCGTTAAGGGAGAGATGCCCGGAGGCCCAAGATCCCTGAGGGTTGTGAAGTCGCCCAGGAAGGGATCCTCAGGTCTCAGTGTTCTTTCATGGGAGGTGCGGAGGACGCAGTAATCCCAGAGTTGCGAGAAGCTCACTAACGGGAAGGCACTCCGTGGACTAGGTTTTCCTGGCCAATGATGTATGCCCAATCTTCCAAATGCAATACATGGACCTTAGTATGAGCCTGGCAGGCAGTGTCGTTTTCCCTTTAGGCATTGGCGCCTTTCCCATGCCTCTTGCAGGGAACTGGGAGCACCGTATTGCCCTCAGGGAAACGCCCTTTTCCTACATAGGACATTCCAGGACGTGAGACTGGCAGCAGCACTCTATTTCAGGCGGCATGGAGGCTGCAGTGGTCCTCCTTACAGCTGGGACGTGCTGCCATGCACATACATGGCCAAACTGAACGTTCCAAACTGCCCGAGTACGATCAGTTTCCAGCGAGCCAAAACAGACAGAAGGGGGCACTCTGGCCCCTTCCCGGATGAAGTTGGAACCCGAGGAAGTTGTGATGTGCAACGTGTGGCTGGTCTATGGGACGTAAAGCTTTGGGGAGGTTGCGACGTGTCCTCGCAGCTTCTCGAAGCGTAGTAGTGTTCAGGCGAATCTATCTACATTTGGAAAACTGCAGGGCCTCTCTAGTTTGTGCGTGGCATAGAGAGAGATCCGCCAAGTAAGTGCACCCGGAACGGACACTTAGGGAAGTGTGTTTTCCTTGCAGCTCACGCTCTGCCCTGAGATCCCCTGACATGTCACCTACAAAAGAGCAGTTAGTGCTGTGTTCAGAGAGTCCGTTGAATGTTTTGGCCATCGAGCTCTCTGGAGAAAAAGCAGAGGGTTGCCTTTCACTCTGCTTTCAAAGAGGTGATCCGGAGGCCTGAGGTAGCATGGTGCTGCTCAGTCAGCCAAGAACGTGATCCTCTACACAGTGCTGTTCCCTGGGACGCAGTGAGGACGTGGGTGCCATAGGAAAAGCATACTAGAGATCCAGCAGTACTTCTCCAGAAGGCCGTGCAAAAACCGCTGAACGCCTCGATGTGTGAATGGGCCATCCGATCGATCCTTTGAACCGTGGAGAGAGGTGTAGATTTCCCTTTTGCAGTGGGTGATCTGGGGTGCCGCCTGGAAGGCACAGGACACTCTCTGTTTCTCCAAGGACACTCTGCTCTCCGTGAAGGCACTCTAGCTGTGAAGAGCAGACAGAGAACAGCACTGTCTCAGGGAAATTTGACACCACAGGCCTTCTGCTCTCCAGGGGGGAAAATAGTGCTTTTCTCACTAGGTCACCAATATCAAAGTTGCAGTGTGCCTAGTACGTGTCGTTTCTGCCACAGTCAAAGGGTCGGAAGCGGCACCCTGTCCTTCCCCGTTGAACCTTCGTAGCAGAGCCGTTCTGCCTGCGGCGAGTGGCGTGACGTCCCCGCTGACTTGCTTTAGGCTCCGACGCCCGTACACCTTATAAAAGGGCTCTGGGTGTTTCAGGCGCAAACCGCGCCTTTCTCAGGTTGCTTCGAAAGTCAACGGCCTGCTTGGCTTAGAGAGACGGCCAGTGAGGCTTCCCAAGACAAACACTGAGGAGCGTGTTTTCTCACTGTGGCCCTGGTGCAGTGCTGTGAGCCCCTGGCCGTACACTTAAAAGACCTGCTGGACCCGTGTTTGGGTGGACTTTAGAAAGCTCAGACACTTAGCTCTCCAACGAAGAAAGCAGTGTGCTGCTTTTCACTCGGCGTTAAGGGAGAGATGCCCGGAGGCCCAAGATCCCTGAGGGTTGTGAAGTCGCCCAGGAAGGGATCCTCAGGTCACAGTGTTCTTTCATGGGAGGTGCGGAGGATGCAGTATTCCCAGAGTTGCGAGAAGCTCACTAACGGGAAGGCACTCCGTGGACTAGGTTTTCCTGGCCAATGATGTATGCCCAATCTTCCAAATGCAATACATGGACCTTACTATGAGCCTGGCAGGCAGTGTCGTTTTCCCTTTAGGCATTGGCGCCTTTCCCATGCCTCTTGCAGGGAACTGGGAGCACCGTATTGCCCTCAGGGAAACACCCTTTTCCTACATAGGACATTCCAGGACGTGAGACTGGCAGCAGCACACTATTTCAGGCGGCATGGAGGCTGCAGCGGTCCTCCTTACAGCTGGGACGTGCTGCCATGCACATACATGGCCAAACTGAACGTTCCAAACTGCCCGAGTACGATCAGTTTCCAGCGAGCCAAAACAGACAGAAGGGGGCACTCTGGCCCCTTCCTGGATGAAGTTGGAACCCGAGGAAGTTGTGATGTGCAACGTGTGGCTGGTCTATGGGACGTAAAGCTTTGGGGAGGTTGCAACGTGTCCTCGCAGCTTCTCGAAGCGTAGTAGTGTTCAGGCGAATCTATCTACATTTGGAAAACTGCAGGGCCTCTCTAGTTTGTGCGTGGCATAGAGAGAGATCCGCCAAGTAAGTGCACCCGGAACGGACACTTAGGGAAGTGTGTTTTCCTTGCAGCTCACGCTCTGCCCTGAGATCCCCTGACATGTCACCTACAAAAGAGCAGTTAGTGCTGTGTTCAGAGAGTCCGTTGAATGTTTTGGCCATCGAGCTCTCTGGAGAAAAAGCAGAGGGTTGCCTTTCACTCTGCTTTCAAAGAGGTGATCCGGAGGCCTGAGGTAGCATGGTGCTGCTCAGTCAGCCAAGAACGTGATCCTCTACACAGTGTTGTTCCCTGGGACGCAGTGAGGACGTGGGTGCCATAGGAAAAGCATACTAGAGATCCAGCAGTACTTCTCCAGAAGGCCGTGCAAAAACCGCTGAACGCCTCGATGTGTGAATGGGCCATCCGATCGATCCTTTGAACCGTGGAGAGAGGTGTACATTTCCCTTTTGCAGTGGGTGATCTGGGGTGCCGCCTGGAAGGCACAGGACACTCTCTGTTTCTCCAAGGACACTCTGCTCTCCGTGAAGGCACTCTAGCTGAGAAGAGCAGACAGAGAACAGCACTGTCTCAGGGAAATTTGACACCACAGGCCTTCTGCTCTCCAGGGGGGAAAATAGTGCTTTTCTCACTAGGTCACCAATATCAAAGTTGCAGTGTGCCTAGTACGTGTCGTTTCTGCCACAGTCAAAGGGTCGGAAGCGGCACCCTGTCCTTTCCCGTTGAACCTTCGTAGCAGAGCCGTTCTGCCTGCGGCGAGTGGCGTGACGTCCCCGCTGACTTGCTTTAGGCTCCGACGCCCGTACACCTTATAAAAGGGCTCTGGGTGTTTCAGGCGCAAACCGCGCCTTTCTCAGGTTGCTTCGAAAGTCAACGGCCTGCTTGGCTTAGAGAGACGGCCAGTGAGGCTTCCCAAGACAAACACGGAGGAGCGTGTTTTCTCACTGTGGCCCTGGTGCAGTGCTGTGAGCCCCTGGCCGTACACTTAAAAGACCTGCTGGACCCGTGTTTGGGTGGACTTTAGAAAGCTCAGACACTTAGCTCTCCAACGAAGAAAGCAGTGTGCTGCTTTTCACTCCTCGTTAAGGGAGAGATGCCCGGAGGCCCAAGATCCCTGAGGGTTGTGAAGTCGCCCAGGAAGGGATCCTCAGGTCTCAGTGTTCTTTCATGGGAGGTGCGGAGGACGCAGTAATCCCAGAGTTGCGAGAAGCTCACTAACGGGAAGGCACTCCGTGGACTAGGTTTTCCTGGCCAATGATGTATGCCCAATCTTCCAAATGCAATACATGGACCTTACTATGAGCCTGGCAGGCAGTGTCGTTTCCCCTTTAGGCATTGGCGCCTTTCCCATGCCTCTTGCAGGGAACTGGGAGCACCGTATTGCCCTCAGGGAAACGCCCTTTTCCTACATAAGACATTCCAGGACGTGAGACTGGCAGCAGCACTCTATTTCAGGCGGCGTGGAGGCTGCAGTGGTCCTCCTTACAGCTGGGACGTGCTGCCATGCACATACATGGCCAAACTGAACGTTCCAAACTGCCCGAGTACGATCAGTTTCCAGCGAGCCAAAACAGACAGAAGGGGGCACTCTGGCCACTTCCCGGATGAAGTTCGAACCCGAGGAATTTCTGATGTGCAACGTGTGGCTGGTCTATGGGACGTAAAGCTTTGGGGAGGTTGCGACGTGTCCTCGCAGCTTCTCGAAGCGTAGTAGTGTTCAGGCGAATCTATCTACATTTGGAAAACTGCAGGGCCTCTCTAGTTTGTGCGTGGCATAGAGAGAGATCCGCCAAGTAAGTGCACCCGGAACGGACACTTAGGGAAGTGTGTTTTCCTTGCAGCTCACGCTCTGCCCTGAGATCCCCTGACATGTCACCTACAAAAGAGCAGTTAGTGCTGTGTTCAGAGAGTCCGTTGAATGTTTTGGCCATCGAGCTCTCTGGAGAAAAAGCAGAGGGTTGCCTTTCACTCTGCTTTCAAAGAGGTGATCCGGAGGCCTGAGGTAGCATGGTGCTGCTCAGTCAGCCAAGAACGTGATCCTCTACACAGTGTTGTTCCCTGGGACGCAGTGAGGACGTGGGTGCCATAGGAAAAGCATACTAGAGATCCAGCAGTACTTCTCCAGAAGGCCATGCAAAAACCGCTGAACGCCTCGATGTGTGAATGGGCCATCCGATCGATCCTTTGAACCGTGGAGAGAGGTGTAGATTTCCCTTTTGCAGTGGGTGATCTGGGGTGCCGCCTGGAATGCACAGGACACTCTCTGTTTCTCCAAGGACACTCTGCTCTCCGTGAAGGCACTCTTGCTGTGAAGAGCAGACAGAGAACAGCACTGTCTCAGGGAAATTTGACCCCACAGGCCTTCTGCTCTCCAGGGGGGAAAATAGTGCTTTTCTCACTAGGTCACCAATATCAAAGTTGCAGTGTGCCTAGTACGTGTCGTTTCTGCCACAGTCAAAGGGTCGGAAGCGGCACCCTGTCCTTTCCCGTTGAACCTTCGTAGCAGAGCCGTTCTGCCTGCGGCGAGTGGCGTGACGTCCCCGCTGACTTGCTTTAGGCTCCGACGCCCGTACACCTTATAAAAGGGCTCTGGGTGTTTCAGGCGCAAACCGCGCCTTTCTCAGGTTGCTTCGAAAGTCAACGGCCTGCGTGGCTTAGAGAGACGGCCAGTGAGGCTTCCCAAGACAAACACTGAGGAGCGTGTTTTCTCACTGTGGCCCTGGTGCAGTGCTGTGAGCCCCTGGCCGTACACTTAAAAGACCTGCTGGACCCGTGTTTGGGTGGACTTTAGAAAGCTCAGACACTTAGCTCTCCAACGAAGAAAGCAGTGTGCTGCTTTTCACTCGGCGTTAAGGGAGAGATGCCCGGAGGCCCAAGATCCCTGAGGGTTGTGAAGTCGCCCAGGAAGGGATCCTCAGGTCTCAGTGTTCTTTCATGGGAGGTGCGGAGGACGCAGTAATCCCAGAGTTGCGAGAAGCTCACTAACGGGAAGGCACTCCGTGGACTAGGTTTTCCTGGCCAATGATGTATGCCCAATCTTCCAAATGCAATACATGGACCTTAGTATGAGCCTGGCAGGCAGTGTCGTTTTCCCTTTAGGCATTGGCGCCTTTCCCATGCCTCTTGCAGGGAACTGGGAGCACCGTATTGCCCTCAGGGAAACGCCCTTTTCCTACATAGGACATTCCAGGACGTGAGACTGGCAGCAGCACTCTATTTCAGGCGGCATGGAGGCTGCAGCGGTCCTCCTTACAGCTGGGACGTGCTGCCATGCACATACATGGCCAAACTGAACGTTCCAAACTGCCTGAGTACGATCAGTTTCCAGCGAGCCAAAACAGACAGAAGGGGGCACTCTGGCCCCTTCCCGGATGAAGTTGGAACCCGAGGAAGTTGTGATGTGCAACGTGTGGCTGGTCTATGGGACGTAAAGCTTTGGGGAGGTTGCGACGTGTCCTCGCAGCTTCTCGAAGCGTAGTAGTGTTCAGGCGAATCTATCTACATTTGGAAAACTGCAGGGCCTCTCTAGTTTGTGCGTGGCATAGAGAGAGATCCTCCAAGTAAGTGCACCCGGAACGGACACTTAGGGAAGTGTGTTTTCCTTGCAGCTCACGCTCTGCCCTGAGATCCCCTGACATGTCACCTACAAAAGAGCAGTTAGTGCTGTGTTCAGAGAGTCCGTTGAATGTTTTGGCCATCGAGCTCTCTGGAGAAAAAGCAGAGGGTTGCCTTTCACTCTGCTTTCAAAGAGGTGATCCGGAGGCCTGAGGTAGCATGGTGCTGCTCAGTCAGCCAAGAACGTGATCCTCTACACAGTGTTGTTCCCTGGGACGCAGTGAGGACGTGGGTGCCATAGGAAAAGCATACTAGAGATCCAGCAGTACTTCTCCAGAAGGCCATGCAAAAACCGCTGAACGCCTCGATGTGTGAATGGGCCATCCGATCGATCCTTTGAACCGTGGAGAGAGGTGTAGATTTCCCTTTTGCAGTGGGTGATCTGGGGTGCCGCCTGGAATGCACAGGACACTCTCTGTTTCTCCAAGGACACTCTGCTCTCCGTGAAGGCACTCTTGCTGTGAAGAGCAGACAGAGAACAGCACTGTCTCAGGGAAATTTGACACCACAGGCCTTCTGCTCTCCAGGGGGGAAAATAGTGCTTTTCTCACTAGGTCACCAATATCAAAGTTGCAGTGTGCCTAGTACGTGTCGTTTCTGCCACAGTCAAAGGGTCGGAAGCGGCACCCTGTCCTTCCCCGTTGAACCTTCGTAGCAGAGCCGTTCTGCCTGCGGCGAGTGGCGTGACGTCCCCTCTGACTTGCTTTAGGCTCCGACGCCCGTACACCTTATAAAAGGGCTCTGGGTGTTTCAGGCGCAAACCGCGCCTTTCTCAGGTTGCTTCGAAAGTCAACGGCCTGCGTGGCTTAGAGAGACGGCCAGTGAGGCTTCCCAAGACAAACACTGAGGAGCGTGTTTTCTCACTGTGGCCCTGGTGCAGTGCTGTGAGCCCCTGGCCGTACACTTAAAAGACCTGCTGGACCCGTGTTTGGGTGGACTTTAGAAAGCTCAGACACTTAGCTCTCCAACGAAGAAAGCAGTGTGCTGCTTTTCACTCGGCGTTAAGGGAGAGATGCCCGGAGGCCCAAGATCCCTGAGGGTTGTGAAGTCGCCCAGGAAGGGATCCTCAGGTCTCAGTGTTCTTTCATGGGAGGTGCGGAGGACGCAGTAATCCCAGAGTTGCGAGAAGCTCACTAACGGGAAGGCACTCCGTGGACTAGGTTTTCCTGGCCAATGATGTATGCCCAATCTTCCAAATGCAATACATGGACCTTAGTATGAGCCTGGCAGGCAGTGTCGTTTTCCCTTTAGGCATTGGCGCCTTTCCCATGCCTCTTGCAGGGAACTGGGAGCACCGTATTGCCCTCAGGGAAACGCCCTTTTCCTACATAGGACATTCCAGGACGTGAGACTGGCAGCAGCACTCTATTTCAGGCGGCATGGAGGCTGCAGCGGTCCTCCTTACAGCTGGGACGTGCTTCCATGCACATACATGGCCAAACTGAACGTTCCAAACTGCCCGAGTACGATCAGTTTCCAGCGAGCCAAAACAGACAGAAGGGGGCACTCTGGCCCCTTCCCGGATGAAGTTCGAACCCGAGGAAGTTGTGATGTGCAACGTGTGGCTGGTCTATGGGACGTAAAGCTTTGGGGAGGTTGCGACGTGTCCTCGCAGCTTCTCGAAGCGTAGTAGTGTTCAGGCGAATCTATCTACATTTGGAAAACTGCAGGGCCTCTCTAGTTTGTGCGTGGCATAGAGAGAGATCCGCCAAGTAAGTGCACCCGGAACGGACACTTAGGGAAGTGTGTTTTCCTTGCAGCTCACGCTCTGCCCTGAGATCCCCTGACATGTCACCTACAAAAGAGCAGTTAGTGCTGTGTTCAGAGAGTCCGTTGAATGTTTTGGCCATCGAGCTCTCTGGAGAAAAAGCAGAGGGTTGCCTTTCACTCTGCTTTCAAAGAGGTGATCCGGAGGCCTGAGGTAGCATGGTGCTGCTCAGTCAGCCAAGAAGGGTGATCCTCTACACAGTGTTGTTCCCTGGGACGCAGTGAGGACGTGGGTGCCATAGGAAAAGCATACTAGAGATCCAGCAGTACTTCTCCAGAAGGCCGTGGAAAAACCGCTGAACGCCTCGATGTGTGAATGGGCCATCCGATGGATCCTTTGAACCGTGGAGAGAGGTGTACATTTCCCTTTTGCAGTGGGTGATCTGGGGTGCCGCCTGGAATGCACAGGACACTCTCTGTTTCTCCAAGGACACTCTGCTCTCCGTGAAGGCACTCTAGCTGTGAAGAGCAGACAGAGAACAGCACTGTCTCAGGGAAATTTGAAACCACAGGCCTTCTGCTCTCCAGGGGGGAAAATAGTGCTTTTCTCACTAGGTCACCAATATCAAAGTTGCAGTGTGCCTAGTACGTGTCGTTTCTGCCACAGTCAAAGGGTCGGAAGCGGCACCCTGTCCTTCCCCGTTGAACCTTCGTAGCAGAGCCGTTCTGCCTGCGGCGAGTGGCGTGACGTCCCCGCTGACTTGCTTTAGGCTCCGACGCCCGTACACCTTATAAAAGGGCTCTGGGTGTTTCAGGCGCAAACCGCGCCTTTCTCAGGTTGCTTCGAAAGTCAACGGCCTGCTTGGCTTAGAGAGACGGCCAGTGAGGCTTCCCAAGACAAACACTGAGGAGCGTGTTTTCTCACTGTGGCCCTGGTGCAGTGCTGTGAGCCCCTGGCCGTACACTTAAAAGACCTGCTGGACCCGTGTTTGGGTGGACTTTAGAAAGCTCAGACACTTAGCTCTCCAACGAAGAAAGCAGTGTGCTGCTTTTCACTCGGCGTTAAGGGAGAGATGCCCGGAGGCCCAAGATCCCTGAGGGTTGTGAAGTCGCCCAGGAAGGGATCCTCAGGTCTCAGTGTTCTTTCATGGGAGGTGCGGAGGACGCAGTAATCCCAGAGTTGCGAGAAGCTCACTAACGGGAAGGCACTCCGTGGACTAGGTTTTCCTGGCCAATGATGTATGCCCAATCTTCCAAATGCAATACATGGACCTTACTATGAGCCTGGCAGGCAGTGTCGTTTTCCCTTTAGGCATTGGCGCCTTTCCCATGCCTCTTGCAGGGAACTGGGAGCACCGTATTGCCCTCAGGGAAACGCCCTTTTCCTACATAAGACATTCCAGGACGTGAGACTGGCAGCAGCACTCTATTTCAGGCGGCGTGGAGGCTGCAGTGGTCCTCCTTACAGCTGGGCCGTGCTGCCATGCACATACATGGCCAAACTGAACGTTCCAAACTGCCCGAGTACGATCAGTTTCCAGCGAGCCAAAACAGACAGAAGGGGGCACTCTGGCCACTTCCCGGATGAAGTTCGAACCCGAGGAATTTCTGATGTGCAACGTGTGGCTGGTCTATGGGACGTAAAGCTTTGGGGAGGTTGCGACGTGTCCTCGCAGCTTCTCGAAGCGTAGTAGTGTTCAGGCGAATCTATCTACATTTGGAAAAGTGCAGGGCCTCTCTAGTTTGTGCGTGGCATAGAGAGAGATCCGCCAAGTAAGTGCACCCGGAACGGACACTTAGGGAAGTGTGTTTTCCTTGCAGCTCACGCTCTGCCCTGAGATCCCCTGACATGTCACCTACAAAAGAGCAGTTAGTGCTGTGTTCAGAGAGTCCGTTGAATGTTTTGGCCATCGAGCTCTCTGGAGAAAAAGCAGAGGGTTGCCTTTCACTCTGCATTCAAAGAGGTGATCCGGAGGCCTGAGGTAGCATGGTGCTGCTCAGTCAGCCAAGAACGTGATCCTCTACACAGTGTTGTTCCCTGGGACGCAGTGAGGACGTGGGTGCCATAGGAAAAGCATACTAGAGATCCAGCAGTACTTCTCCAGAAGGCCATGCAAAAACCGCTGAACGCCTCGATGTGTGAATGGGCCATCCGATCGATCCTTTGAACCGTGGAGAGAGGTGTAGATTTCCCTTTTGCAGTGGGTGATCTGGGGTGCCGCCTGGAATGCACAGGACACTCTCTGTTTCTCCAAGGACACTCTGCTCTCCGTGAAGGCACTCTTGCTGTGAAGAGCAGACAGAGAACAGCACTGTCTCAGGGAAATTTGACACCACAGGCCTTCTGCTCTCCAGGGGGGAAAATAGTGCTTTTCTCACTAGGTCACCAATATCAAAGTTGCAGTGTGCCTAGTACGTGTCGTTTCCGCCACAGGCAAAGGGTCGGAAGCGGCACCCTGTCCTTCCCCGTTGAACCTTCGTAGCAGGGCCGTTCTGCCTGCGGCGAGTGGCGTGACGTCCCCTCTGACTTGCTTTAGGCTCCGACGCCCGTACACCTTATAAAAGGGCTCTGGGTGTTTCAGGCGCAAACCGCGCCTTTCTCAGGTTGCTTCGAAAGTCAACGGCCTGCGTGGCTTAGAGAGACGGCCAGTGAGGCTTCCCAAGACAAACACTGAGGAGCGTGTTTTCTCACTGTGGCCCTGGTGCAGTGCTGTGAGCCCCTGGCCGTACCCTTAAAAGACCTGCTGGACCCGTGTTTGGGTGGACTTTAGAAAGCTCAGACACTTAGCTCTCCAACGAAGAAAGCAGTGTGCTGCTTTTCACTCGGCGTTAAGGGAGAGATGCACGGAGGCCCAAGATCCCTGAGGGTTGTGAAGTCGCCCAGGAAGGGATCCTCAGGTCTCAGTGTTCTTTCATGGGAGGTGCGGAGGACGCAGTAATCCCAGAGTTGCGAGAAGCTCACTAACGGGAAGGCACTCCGTGGACTAGGTTTTCCTGGCCAATGATGTATGCCCAATCTTCCAAATGCAATACATGGACCTTACTATGAGCCTGGCAGGCAGTGTCGTTTTCCCTTTAGGCATTGGCGCCTTTCCCATGCCTCTTGCAGGGAACTGGGAGCACCGTATTGCCCTCAGGGAAACGCCCTTTTCCTACATAGGACATTCCAGGACGTGAGACTGGCAGCAGCACTCTATTTCAGGCGGCATGGAGGCTGCAGCGGTCCTCCTTACAGCTGGGACGTGCTGCCATGCACATACATGGCCAAACTGAACGTTCCAAACTGCCCGAGTACGATCAGTTTCCAGCGAGTCAAAACAGACAGAAGGGGGCACTCTGGCCCCTTCCCGGATGAAGTTGGAACCCGAGGAAGTTGTGATGTGCAACGTGTGGCTGGTCTATGGGACGTAAAGCTTTGGGGAGGTTGCGACGTGTCCTCGCAGCTTCTCGAAGCGTAGTAGTGTTCAGGCGAATCTATCTACATTTGGAAAACTGCAGGGCCTCTCTAGTTTGTGCGTGGCATAGAGAGAGATCCGCCAAGTAAGTGCACCCGGAACGGACACTTAGGGAAGTGTGTTTTCCTTGCAGCTCACGCTCTGCCCTGAGATCCCCTGACATGTCACCTACAAAAGAGCAGTTAGTGCTGTGTTCAGAGAGTCCGTTGAATGTTTTGGCCATCGAGCTCTCTGGAGAAAAAGCAGAGGGTTGCCTTTCACTCTGCTTTCAAAGAGGTGATCCGGAGGCCTGAGGTAGCATGGTGCTGCTCAGTCAGCCAAGAAGGGTGATCCTCTACACAGTGTTGTTCCCTGGGACGCAGTGAGGACGTGGGTGCCATAGGAAAAGCATACTAGAGATCCAGCAGTACTTCTCCAGAAGGCCGTGGAAAAACCGCTGAACGCCTCGATGTGTGAATGGGCCATCCGATGGATCCTTTGAACCGTGGAGAGAGGTGTACATTTCGCTTTTGCAGTGGGTGATCTGGGGTGCCGCCTGGAATGCACAGGACACTCTCTGTTTCTCCAAGGACACTCTGCTCTCCGTGAAGGCACTCTAGCTGTGAAGAGCAGACAGAGAACAGCACTGTCTCAGGGAAATTTGAAACCACAGGCCTTCTGCTCTCCAGGGGGGAAAATAGTGCTTTTCTCACTAGGTCACCAATATCAAAGTTGCAGTGTGCCTAGTACGTGTCGTTTCTGCCACAGTCAAAGGGTCGGAAGCGGCACCCTGTCCTTCCCCGTTGAACCTTCGTAGCAGAGCCGTTCTGCCTGCGGCGAGTGGCGTGACGTCCCCGCTGACTTGCTTTAGGCTCCGACGCCCGTACACCTTATAAAAGGGCTCTGGGTGTTTCAGGCGCAAACCGCACCTTTCTCAGGTTGCTTCGAAAGTCAACGGCCTGCTTGGCTTAGAGAGACGGCCAGTGAGGCTTCCCAAGACAAACACTGAGGAGCGTGTTTTCTCACTGTGGCCCTGGTGCAGTGCTGTGAGCCCCTGGCCGTACACTTAAAAGACCTGCTGGACCCGTGTTTGGGTGGACTTTAGAAAGCTCAGACACTTAGCTCTCCAACGAAGAAAGCAGTGTGCTGCTTTTCACTCCTCGTGAAGGGAGAGATGCCCGGAGGCCCAAGATCCCTGAGGGTTGTGAAGTCGCCCAGGAAGGGATCCTCAGGTCTCAGTGTTCTTTCATGGGAGGTGCGGAGGACGCAGTAATCCCAGAGTTGCGAGAAGCTCACTAACGGGAAGGCACTCCGTGGACTAGGTTTTCCTGGCCAATGATGTATGCCCAATCTTCCAAATGCAATACATGGACCTTACTATGAGCCTGGCAGGCAGTGTCGTTTTCCCTTTAGGCATTGGCGCCTTTCCCATGCCTCTTGCAGGGAACTGGGAGCACCGTATTGCCCTCAGGGAAACGCCCTTTTCCTACATAAGACATTCCAGGACGTGAGACTGGCAGCAGCACTCTATTTCAGGCGGCGTGGAGGCTGCAGTGGTCCTCCTTACAGCTGGGACGTGCTGCCATGCACATACATGGCCAAACTGAACGTTCCAAACTGCCTGAGTACGATCAGTTTCCAGCGAGCCAAAACAGACAGAAGGGGGCACTCTGGCCCCTTCCTGGATGAAGTTGGAACCCGAGGAAGTTGTGATGTGCAACGTGTGGCTGGTCTATGGGACGTAAAGCTTTGGGGAGGTTGCGACGTGTCCTCGCAGCTTCTCGAAGCGTAGTAGTGTTCAGGCGAATCTATCTACATTTGGAAAACTGCAGGGCCTCTCTAGTTTGTGCGTGGCATAGAGAGAGATCCGCCAAGTAAGTGCACCCGGAACGGACACTTAGGGAAGTGTGTTTTCCTTGCAGCTCACGCTCTGCCCTGAGATCCCCTGACATGTCACCTACAAAAGAGCAGTTAGTGCTGTGTTCAGAGAGTCCGTTGAATGTTTTGGCCATCGAGCTCTCTGGAGAAAAAGCAGAGGGTTGCCTTTCACTCTGCTTTCAAAGAGGTGATCCGGAGGCCTGAGGTAGCATGGTGCTGCTCAGTCAGCCAAGAACGTGATCCTCTACACAGTGTTGTTCCCTGGGACGCAGTGAGGACGTGGGTGCCATAGGAAAAGCATACTAGAGATCCAGCAGTACTTCTCCAGAAGGCCATGCAAAAACCGCTGAACGCCTCGATGTGTGAATGGGCCATCCGATCGATCCTTTGAACCGTGGAGAGAGGTGTAGATTTCCCTTTTGCAGTGGGTGATCTGGGGTGCCGCCTGGAATGCACAGGACACTCTCTGTTTCTCCAAGGACACTCTGCTCTCCGTGAAGGCACTCTTGCTGTGAAGAGCAGACAGAGAACAGCACTGTCTCAGGGAAATTTGACACCACAGGCCTTCTGCTCTCCAGGGGGGAAAATAGTGCTTTTCTCACTAGGTCACCAATATCAAAGTTGCAGTGTGCCTAGTACGTGTCGTTTCTGCCACAGTCAAAGGGTCGGAAGCGGCACCCTGTCCTTCCCCGTTGAACCTTCGTAGCAGAGCCGTTCTGCCTGCGGCGAGTGGCGTGACGTCCCCTCTGACTTGCTTTAGGCTCCGACGCCCGTACACCTTATAAAAGGGCTCTGGGTGTTTCAGGCGCAAACCGCGCCTTTCTCAGGTTGCTTCGAAAGTCAACGGCCTGCGTGGCTTAGAGAGACGGCCAGTGAGGCTTCCCAAGACAAACACTGAGGAGCGTGTTTTCTCACTGTGGCCCTGGTGCAGTGCTGTGAGCCCCTGGCCGTACACTTAAAAGACCTGCTGGACCCGTGTTTGGGTGGACTTTAGAAAGCTCAGACACTTAGCTCTCCAACGAAGAAAGCAGTGTGCTGCTTTTCACTCGGCGTTAAGGGAGAGATGCCCGGAGGCCCAAGATCCCTGAGGGTTGTGAAGTCGCCCAGGAAGGGATCCTCAGGTCTCAGTGTTCTTTCATGGGAGGTGCGGAGGACGCAGTAATCCCAGAGTTGCGAGAAGCTCACTAACGGGAAGGCACTCCGTGGACTAGGTTTTCCTGGCCAATGATGTATGCCCAATCTTCCAAATGCAATACATGGACCTTAGTATGAGCCTGGCAGGCAGTGTCGTTTTCCCTTTAGGCATTGGCGCCTTTCCCATGCCTCTTGCAGGGAACTGGGAGCACCGTATTGCCCTCAGGGAAACGCCCTTTTCCTACATAGGACATTCCAGGACGTGAGACTGGCAGCAGCACTCTATTTCAGGCGGCATGGAGGCTGCAGCGGTCCTCCTTACAGCTGGGACGTGCTGCCATGCACATACATGGCCAAACTGAACGTTCCAAACTGCCCGAGTACGATCAGTTTCCAGCGAGTCAAAACAGACAGAAGGGGGCACTCTGGCCCCTTCCCGGATGAAGTTGGAACCCGAGGAAGTTGTGATGTGCAACGTGTGGCTGGTCTATGGGACGTAAAGCTTTGGGGAGGTTGCGACGTGTCCTCGCAGCTTCTCGAAGCGTAGTAGTGTTCAGGCGAATCTATCTACATTTGGAAAACTGCAGGGCCTCTCTAGTTTGTGCGTGGCATAGAGAGAGATCCGCCAAGTAAGTGCACCCGGAACGGACACTTAGGGAAGTGTGTTTTCCTTGCAGCTCACGCTCTGCCCTGAGATCCCCTGACATGTCACCTACAAAAGAGCAGTTAGTGCTGTGTTCAGAGAGTCCGTTGAATGTTTTGGCCATCGAGCTCTCTGGAGAAAAAGCAGAGGGTTGCCTTTCACTCTGCTTTCAAAGAGGTGATCCGGAGGCCTGAGGTAGCATGGTGCTGCTCAGTCAGCCAAGAAGGGTGATCCTCTACACAGTGTTGTTCCCTGGGACGCAGTGAGGACGTGGGTGCCATAGGAAAAGCATACTAGAGATCCAGCAGTACTTCTCCAGAAGGCCGTGGAAAAACCGCTGAACGCCTCGATGTGTGAATGGGCCATCCGATGGATCCTTTGAACCGTGGAGAGAGGTGTACATTTCCCTTTTGCAGTGGGTGATCTGGGGTGCCGCCTGGAATGCACAGGACACTCTCTGTTTCTCCAAGGACACTCTGCTCTCCGTGAAGGCACTCTAGCTGTGAAGAGCAGACAGAGAACAGCACTGTCTCAGGGAAATTTGAAACCACAGGCCTTCTGCTCTCCAGGGGGGAAAATAGTGCTTTTCTCACTAGGTCACCAATATCAAAGTTGCAGTGTGCCTAGTACGTGTCGTTTCTGCCACAGTCAAAGGGTCGGAAGCGGCACCCTGTCCTTCCCCGTTGAACCTTCGTAGCAGAGCCGTTCTGCCTGCGGCGAGTGGCGTGACGTCCCCGCTGACTTGCTTTAGGCTCCGACGCCCGTACACCTTATAAAAGGGCTCTGGGTGTTTCAGGCGCAAACCGCGCCTTTCTCAGGTTGCTTCGAAAGTCAACGGCCTGCTTGGCTTAGAGAGACGGCCAGTGAGGCTTCCCAAGACAAACACTGAGGAGCGTGTTTTCTCACTGTGGCCCTGGTGCAGTGCTGTGAGCCCCTGGCCGTACACTTAAAAGACCTGCTGGACCCGTGTTTGGGTGGACTTTAGAAAGCTCAGACACTTAGCTCTCCAACGAAGAAAGCAGTGTGCTGCTTTTCACTCCTCGTGAAGGGAGAGATGCCCGGAGGCCCAAGATCCCTGAGGGTTGTGAAGTCGCCCAGGAAGGGATCCTCAGGTCTCAGTGTTCTTTCATGGGAGGTGCGGAGGACGCAGTAATCCCAGAGTTGCGAGAAGCTCACTAACGGGAAGGCACTCCGTGGACTAGGTTTTCCTGGCCAATGATGTATGCCCAATCTTCCAAATGCAATACATGGACCTTACTATGAGCCTGGCAGGCAGTGTCGTTTTCCCTTTAGGCATTGGCGCCTTTCCCATGCCTCTTGCAGGGAACTGGGAGCACCGTATTGCCCTCAGGGAAACGCCCTTTTCCTACATAAGACATTCCAGGACGTGAGACTGGCAGCAGCACTCTATTTCAGGCGGCGTGGAGGCTGCAGTGGTCCTCCTTACAGCTGGGACGTGCTGCCATGCACATACATGGCCAAACTGAACGTTCCAAACTGCCCGAGTACGATCAGTTTCCAGCGAGCCAAAACAGACAGAAGGGGGCACTCTGGCCACTTCCCGGATGAAGTTCGAACCCGAGGAATTTCTGATGTGCAACGTGTGGCTGGTCTATGGGACGTAAAGCTTTGGGGAGGTTGCGACGTGTCCTCGCAGCTTCTCGAAGCGTAGTAGTGTTCAGGCGAATCTATCTACATTTGGAAAAGTGCAGGGCCTCTCTAGTTTGTGCGTGGCATAGAGAGAGATCCGCCAAGTAAGTGCACCCGGAACGGACACTTAGGGAAGTGTGTTTTCCTTGCAGCTCACGCTCTGCCCTGAGATCCCCTGACATGTCACCTACAAAAGAGCAGTTAGTGCTGTGTTCAGAGAGTCCGTTGAATGTTTTGGCCATCGAGCTCTCTGGAGAAAAAGCAGAGGGTTGCCTTTCACTCTGCATTCAAAGAGGTGATCCGGAGGCCTGAGGTAGCATGGTGCTGCTCAGTCAGCCAAGAACGTGATCCTCTACACAGTGTTGTTCCCTGGGACGCAGTGAGGACGTGGGTGCCATAGGAAAAGCATACTAGAGATCCAGCAGTACTTCTCCAGAAGGCCATGCAAAAACCGCTGAACGCCTCGATGTGTGAATGGGCCATCCGATCGATCCTTTGAACCGTGGAGAGAGGTGTAGATTTCCCTTTTGCAGTGGGTGATCTGGGGTGCCGCCTGGAATGCACAGGACACTCTCTGTTTCTCCAAGGACACTCTGCTCTCCGTGAAGGCACTCTTGCTGTGAAGAGCAGACAGAGAACAGCACTGTCTCAGGGAAATTTGACACCACAGGCCTTCTGCTCTCCAGGGGGGAAAATAGTGCTTTTCTCACTAGGTCACCAATACCAAAGTTGCAGTGTGCCTAGTACGTGTCGTTTCCGCCACAGTCAAAGGGTCGGAAGCGGCACCCTGTGCTTCCCCGTTGAACCTTCATAGCAGGGCCGTTCTGCCTGCGGCGAGTGGCGTGACGTCCCCTCTGACTTGCTTTAGGCTCCGACGCCCGTACACCTTATAAAAGGGCTCTGGGTGTTTCAGGCGCAAACCGCGCCTTTCTCAGGTTGCTTCGAAAGTCAACGGCCTGCGTGGCTTAGAGAGACGGCCAGTGAGGCTTCCCAAGACAAACACTGAGGAGCGTGTTTTCTCACTGTGGCCCTGGTGCAGTGCTGTGAGCCCCTGGCCGTACACTTAAAAGACCTGCTGGACCCGTGTTTGGGTGGACTTTAGAAAGCTCAGACACTTAGCTCTCCAACGAAGAAAGCAGTGTGCTGCTTTTCACTCGGCGTTAAGGGAGAGATGCACGGAGGCCCAAGATCCCTGAGGGTTGTGAAGTCGCCCAGGAAGGGATCCTCAGGTCTCAGTGTTCTTTCATGGGAGGTGCGGAGGACGCAGTAATCCCAGAGTTGCGAGAAGCTCACTAACGGGAAGGCACTCCGTGGACTAGGTTTTCCTGGCCAATGATGTATGCCCAATCTTCCAAATGCAATACATGGACCTTACTATGAGCCTGGCAGGCAGTGTCGTTTTCCCTTTAGGCATTGGCGCCTTTCCCATGCCTCTTGCAGGGAACTGGGAGCACCGTATTGCCCTCAGGGAAACGCCCTTTTCCTACATAGGACATTCCAGGACGTGAGACTGGCAGCAGCACTCTATTTCAGGCGGCGTGAGGCTGCAGCGGTCCTCCTTACAGCTGGGACGTGCTGCCATGCACATACATGGCCAAACTGAACGTTCCAAACTGCCTGAGTACGATCAGTTTCCAGCGAGCCAAAACAGACAGAAGGGGGCACTCTGGCCCCTTCCTGGATGAAGTTGGAACCCGAGGAAGTTGTGATGTGCAACGTGTGGCTGGTCTATGGGACGTAAAGCTTTGGGGAGGTTGCGACGTGTCCTCGCAGCTTCTCGAAGCGTAGTAGTGTTCAGGCGAATCTATCTACATTTGGAAAACTGCAGGGCCTCTCTAGTTTGTGCGTGGCATAGAGAGAGATCCGCCAAGTAAGTGCACCCGGAACGGACACTTAGGGAAGTGTGTTTTCCTTGCAGCTCACGCTCTGCCCTGAGATCCCCTGACATGTCACCTACAAAAGAGCAGTTAGTGCTGTGTTCAGAGAGTCCGTTGAATGTTTTGGCCATCGAGCTCTCTGGAGAAAAAGCAGAGGGTTGCCTTTCACTCTGCTTTCAAAGAGGTGATCCGGAGGCCTGAGGTAGCATGGTGCTGCTCAGTCAGCCAAGAAGGGTGATCCTCTACACAGTGTTGTTCCCTGGGACGCAGTGAGGACGTGGGTGCCATAGGAAAAGCATACTAGAGATCCAGCAGTACTTCTCCAGAAGGCCGTGCAAAAACCGCTGAACGCCTCGATGTGTGAATGGGCCATCCGATCGATCCTTTGATCCGTGGAGAGAGGTGTACATTTCCCTTTTGCAGTGGGTGATCTGGGGTGCCGCCTGGAATGCACAGGACACTCTCTGTTTCTCCAAGGACACTCTGCTCTCCGTGAAGGCACTCTAGCTGTGAAGAGCAGACAGAGAACAGCACTGTCTCAGGGAAATTTGACACCACAGGCCTTCTGCTCTCCAGGGGGGAAAATAGTGCTTTTCTCACTAGGTCACCAATATCAAAGTTGCAGTGTGCCTAGTACGTGTCGTTTCTGCCACAGTCAAAGTGTCGGAAGCGGCACCCTGTCCTTCCCCGTTGAACCTTCGTAGCAGAGCCGTTCTGCCTGCGGCGAGTGGCGTGACGTCCCCGATGACTTGCTTTAGGCTCCGACGCCCGTACACCTTATAAAAGGGCTCTGGGTGTTTCAGGCGCAAACCGCGCCTTTCTCAGGTTGCTTCGAAAGTCAACGGCCTGCGTGGCTTAGAGAGACGGCCAGTGAGGCTTCCCAAGACAAACACTGAGGAGCGTGTTTTCTCACTGTGGCCCTGGTGCAGTGCTGTGAGCCCCTGGCCGTACACTTAAAAGACCTGCTGGACCCGTGTTTGGGTGGACTTTAGAAAGCTCAGACACTTAGCTCTCCAACGAAGAAAGCAGTGTGCTGCTTTTCACTCGGCGTTAAGGGAGAGATGCCCGGAGGCCCAAGATCCCTGAGGGTTGTGAAGTCGCCCAGGAAGGGATCCTCAGGTCACAGTGTTCTTTCATGGGAGGTGCGGAGGACGCAGTATTCCCAGAGTTGCGAGAAGCTCACTAACGGGAAGGCACTCCGTGGACTAGGTTTTCCTGGCCAATGATGTATGCCCAATCTTCCAAATGCAATACATGGACCTTACTATGAGCCTGGCAGGCAGTGTCGTTTTCCCTTTAGGCATTGGCGCCTTTCCCATGCCTCTTGCAGGGAACTGGGAGCACCGTATTGCCCTCAGGGAAACGCCCTTTTCCTACATAGGACATTCCAGGACGTGAGACTGGCAGCAGCACTCTATTTCAGGCGGCGTGGAGGCTGCAGCGGTCCTCCTTACAGCTGGGACGTGCTGCCATGCACATACATGGCCAAACTGAACGTTCCAAACTGCCCGAGTACGATCAGTTTCCAGCGAGCCAAAACAGACAGAAGGGGGCACTCTGGCCCCTTCCCGGATGAAGTTGGAACCCGAGGAAGTTGTGATGTGCAACGTGTGGCTGGTCTATGGGACGTAAAGCTTTGGGGAGGTTGCGACGTGTCCTCGCAGCTTCTCGAAGCGTAGTAGTGTTCAGGCGAATCTATCTACATTTGGAAAACTGCAGGGCCTCTCTAGTTTGTGCGTGGCATAGAGAGAGATCCGCCAAGTAAGTGCACCCGGAACGGACACTTAGGGAAGTGTGTTTTCCTTGCAGCTCACGCTCTGCCCTGAGATCCCCTGACATGTCACCTACAAAAGAGCAGTTAGTGCTGTGTTCAGAGAGTCTGTTGAATGTTTTGGCCATCGAGCTCTCTGGAGAAAAAGCAGAGGGTTGCCTTTCACTCTGCTTTCAAAGAGGTGATCCGGAGGCCTGAGGTAGCATGGTGCTGCTCAGTCAGCCAAGAAGGGTGATCCTCTACACAGTGTTGTTCCCTGGGACGCAGTGAGGACGTGGGTGCCATAGGAAAAGCATACTAGAGATCCAGCAGTACTTCTCCAGAAGGCCGTGCAAAAACCGCTGAACGCCTCGATGTGTGAATGGGCCATCCGATCGATCCTTTGATCCGTGGAGAGAGGTGTACATTTCCCTTTTGCAGTGGGTGATCTGGGGTGCCGCCTGGAATGCACAGGACACTCTCTGTTTCTCCAAGGACACTCTGCTCTCCGTGAAGGCACTCTAGCTGTGAAGAGCAGACAGAGAACAGCACTGTCTCAGGGAAATTTGACACCACAGGCCTTCTGCTCTCCAGGGGGGAAAATAGTGCTTTTCTCACTAGGTCACCAATATCAAAGTTGCAGTGTGCCTAGTACGTGTCGTTTCTGCCACAGTCAAAGTGTCGGAAGCGGCACCCTGTCCTTCCCCGTTGAACCTTCGTAGCAGAGCCGTTCTGCCTGCGGCGAGTGGCGTGACGTCCCCGATGACTTGCTTTAGGCTCCGACGCCCGTACACCTTATAAAAGGGCTCTGGGTGTTTCAGGCGCAAACCGCGCCTTTCTCAGGTTGCTTCGAAAGTCAACGGCCTGCGTGGCTTAGAGAGACGGCCAGTGAGGCTTCCCAAGACAAACACTGAGGAGCGTGTTTTCTCACTGTGGCCCTGGTGCAGTGCTGTGAGCCCCTGGCCGTACACTTAAAAGACCTGCTGGACCCGTGTTTGGGTGGACTTTAGAAAGCTCAGACACTTAGCTCTCCAACGAAGAAAGCAGTGTGCTGCTTTTCACTCGGCGTTAAGGGAGAGATGCCCGGAGGCCCAAGATCCCTGAGGGTTGTGAAGTCGCCCAGGAAGGGATCCTCAGGTCACAGTGTTCTTTCATGGGAGGTGCGGAGGACGCAGTATTCCCAGAGTTGCGAGAAGCTCACTAACGGGAAGGCACTCCGTGGACTAGGTTTTCCTGGCCAATGATGTATGCCCAATCTTCCAAATGCAATACATGGACCTTACTATGAGCCTGGCAGGCAGTGTCGTTTTCCCTTTAGGCATTGGCGCCTTTCCCATGCCTCTTGCAGGGAACTGGGAGCACCGTATTGCCCTCAGGGAAACGCCCTTTTCCTACGTAGGACATTCCAGGACGTGAGACTGGCAGCAGCACTCTATTTCAGGCGGCGTGGAGGCTGCAGCGGTCCTCCTTACAGCTGGGACGTGCTGCCATGCACATACATGGCCAAACTGAACGTTCCAAACTGCCCGAGTACGATCAGTTTCCAGCGAGCCAAAACAGACAGAAGGGGGCACTCTGGCCCCTTCCCGGATGAAGTTGGAACCCGAGGAAGTTGTGATGTGCAACGTGTGGCTGGTCTATGGGACGTAAAGCTTTGGGGAGGTTGCGACGTGTCCTCGCAGCTTCTCGAAGCGTAGTAGTGTTCAGGCGAATCTATCTACATTTGGAAAACTGCAGGGCCTCTCTAGTTTGTGCGTGGCATAGAGAGAGATCCGCCAAGTAAGTGCACCCGGAACGGACACTTAGGGAAGTGTGTTTTCCTTGCAGCTCACGCTCTGCCCTGAGATCCCCTGACATGTCACCAACAAAAGAGCAGTTAGTGCTGTGTTCAGAGAGTCCGTTGAATGTTTTGGCCATCGAGCTCTGTGGAGAAAAAGCAGAGGGTTGCCTATCACTCTGCTTTCAAAGAGGTGATCCGGAGGCCTGAGGTAGCATGGTGCTGCTCAGTCAGCCAAGAAGGGTGATCCTCTACACAGTGTTGTTCCCTGGGACGCAGTGAGGACGTGGGTGCCATAGGAAAAGCATACTAGAGATCCAGCAGTACTTCTCCAGAAGGCCGTGCAAAAACCGCTGAACGCCTCGATGTGTGAATGGGCCATCCGATCGATCCTTTGATCCGTGGAGAGAGGTGTAGATTTCCCTTTTGCAGTGGGTGATCTGGGGTGCCGCCTGGAATGCACAGGACACTCTCTGTTTCTCCAAGGACACTCTGCTCTCCGTGAAGGCACTCTAGCTGTGAAGAGCAGACAGAGAACAGCACTGTCTCAGGGAAATTTGACACCACAGGCCTTCTGCTCTCCAGGGGGGAAAATAGTGCTTTTCTCACTAGGTCACCAATATCAAAGTTGCAGTGTGCCTAGTACGTGTCGTTTCTGCCACAGTCAAAGGGTCGGAAGCGGCACCCTGTCCTTCCCCGTTGAACCTTCGTAGCAGAGCCGTTCTGCCTGCGGCGAGTGGCGTGACGTCCCCTCTGACTTGCTTTAGGCTCCGACGCCCGTACACCTTATAAAAGGGCTCTGGGTGTTTCAGGCGCAAACCGCGCCTTTCTCAGGTTGCTTCGAAAGTCAACGGCCTGCGTGGCTTAGAGAGACGGCCAGTGAGGCTTCCCAAGACAAACACTGAGGAGCGTGTTTTCTCACTGTGGCCCTGGTGCAGTGCTGTGAGCCCCTGGCCGTACACTTAAAAGACCTGCTGGACCCGTGTTTGGGTGGACTTTAGAAAGCTCAGACACTTAGCTCTCCAACGAAGAAAGCAGTGTGCTGCTTTTCACTCGGCGTTAAGGGAGAGATGCCCGGAGGCCCAAGATCCCTGAGGGTTGTGAAGTCGCCCAGGAAGGGATCCTCAGGTCTCAGTGTTCTTTCATGGGAGGTGCGGAGGACGCAGTAATCCCAGAGTTGCGAGAAGCTCACTAACGGGAAGGCACTCCGTGGACTAGGTTTTCCTGGCCAATGATGTATGCCCAATCTTCCAAATGCAATACATGGACCTTAGTATGAGCCTGGCAGGCAGTGTCGTTTTCCCTTTAGGCATTGGCGCCTTTCCCATGCCTCTTGCAGGGAACTGGGAGCACCGTATTGCCCTCAGGGAAACGCCCTTTTTCTACGTAGGGCATTCCAGGACGTGAGACTGGCAGCAGCACTCTATTTCAGGCGGCGTGGAGGCTGCAGCGGTCCTCCTTACAGCTGGGACGTGCTGCCATGCACATACATGGCCAAACTGAACGTTCCAAACTGCCCGAGTACGATCAGTTTCCAGCGAGCCAAAACAGACAGAAGGGGGCACTCTGGCCCCTTCCCGGATGAAGTTCGAACCCGAGGAAGTTGTGATTTGCAACGTGTGGCTGGTCTATGGGACGTTAAGCTTTGGGGAGGTTGCGACGTGTCCTCGCAGCTTCTCAAAGCGTAGTAGTGTTCAGGCGAATCTATCTACATTTGGAAAACTGCAGGGCCTCTCTAGTTTGTGCGTGGCATAGAGAGAGATCCGCCAAGTAAGTGCACCCGGAACGGACACTTAGGGAAGTGTGTTTTCCTTGCAGCTCACGCTCTGCCCTGAGATCCCCTGACATGTCACCTACAAAAGAGCAGTTAGTGCTGTGTTCAGAGAGTCCGTTGAATGTTTTGGCCATCGAGCTCTCTGGAGAAAAAGCAGAGGGTTGCCTATCACTCTGCTTTCAAAGAGGTGATCCGGAGGCCTGAGGTAGAATGGTGCTGCTCAGTCAGCCAAGAAGGGTGATCCTCTACACAGTGTTGTTCCCTGGGACGCAGTGAGGACGTGGGTGCCATAGGAAAAGCATACTAGAGATCCAGCAGTACTTCTCCAGAACGCCGTGCAAAAACCGCTGAATGCCTCGATGTGTGAATGGGCCATCCGATCGATCCTTTGATCCGTGGAGAGAGGTGTAGATTTCCCTTTTGCAGTGGGTGATCTGGGGTGCCGCCTGGAATGCACAGGACACTCTCTGTTTCTCCAAGGACACTCTGCTCTCCGTGAAGGCACTCTAGCTGTGAAGAGCAGACAGAGAACAGCACTGTCTCAGGGAAATTTGACACCACAGGCCTTCTGCTCTCCAGGGGGGAAAATAGTGCTTTTCTCACAAGGTCACCAATATCAAAGTTGCAGTGTGCCTAGTACGTGTCGTTTCTGCCACAGTCAAAGGGTCGGAAGCGGCACCCTGTCCTTCCCCGTTGAACCTTCGTAGCAGAGCCGTTCTGCCTGCGGCGAGTGGCGTGACGTCCCCGATGACTTGCTTTAGGCTCCGACGCCCGTACACCTTATAAAAGGGCTCTGGGTGTTTCAGGCGCAAACCGCGCCTTTCTCAGGTTGCTTCGAAAGTCAACGGCCTGCTTGGCTTAGAGAGACGGCCAGTGAGGCTTCCCAAGACAAACACTGAGGAGCGTGTTTTCTCACTGTGGCCCTGGTGCAGTGCTGTGAGCCCCTGGCCGTACACTTAAAAGACCTGCTGGACCCGTGTTTGGGTGGACTTTAGAAAGCTCAGACACTTAGCTCTCCAACGAAGAAAGCAGTGTGCTGCTTTTCACTCGGCGTTAAGGGAGAGATGCCCGGAGGCCCAAGATCCCTGAGGGTTGTGAAGTCGCCCAGGAAGGGATCCTCAGGTCTCAGTGTTCTTCCATGGGAGGTGCGGAGGACGCTGTAATCCCAGAGTTGCGAGAAGCTCACTAACGGGAAGGCACTCCGTGGACTAGGTTTTCCTGGCCAATGATGTATGCCCAATCTTCCAAATGCAATACATGGACCTTACTATGAGCCTGGCAGGCAGTGTCGTTTTCCATTTAGGCATTGGCGCCTTTCCCATGCCTCTTGCAGGGAACTGGGAGCACCGTATTGCCCTCAGGGAAACGCCCTTTTCCTACATAGGACATTCCAGGACGTGAGACTGGCAGCAGCACTCTATTTCAGGCGGCGTGGAGGCTGCAGCGGTCCTCCTTACAGCTGGGACGTGCTGCCATGCACATACATGGCCAAACTGAACGTTCCAAACTGCCCGAGTACGATCAGTTTCCAGCGAGCCAAAACAGACAGAAGGGGGCACTCTGGCCCCTTCCCGGATGAAGTTGGAACCCGAGGAAGTTGTGATGTGCAACGTGTGGCTGGTCTATGGGACGTAAAGCTTTGGGGAGGTTGTGACGTGTCCTCGCAGCTTCTCGAAGCGTAGTAGTGTTCAGGCGAATCTATCTACATTTGGAAAACTGCAGGGCCTCTCTAGTTTGTGCGTGGCATAGAGAGAGATCCGCCAAGTAAGTGCACCCGGAACGGACACTTAGGGAAGTGTGTTTTCCTTGCAGCTCACGCTCTGCCCTGAGATCCCCTGACATGTCACTTACAAAAGAGCAGTTAGTGCTGTGTTCAGAGAGTCCGTTGAATGTTTTGGCCATCGAGCTCTCTGGAGAAAAAGCAGAGGGTTGCCTATCACTCTGCTTTCAAAGAGGTGATCCGGAGGCCTGAGGTAGCATGGTGCTGCTCAGTCAGCCAAGAAGGGTGATCCTCTACACAGTGTTGTTCCCTGGGACGCAGTGAGGACGTGGGTGCCATAGGAAAAGCATACTAGAGATCCAGCAGTACTTCTCCAGAAGGCCGTGCAAAAACCGCTGAACGCCTCGATGTGTGAATGGGCCATCCGATCGATCCTTTGATCCGTGGAGAGAGGTGTACATTTCCCTTTTGCAGTGGGTGATCTGGGGTGCCGCCTGGAATGCACAGGACACTCTCTGTTTCTCCAAGGACACTCTGCTCTCCGTGAAGGCACTCTAGCTGTGAAGAGCAGACAGAGAACAGCACTGTCTCAGGGAAATTTGACACCACAGGCCTTCTGCTCTCCAGGGGGGAAAATAGTGCTTTTCTCACTAGGTCACCAATATCAAAGTTGCAGTGTGCCTAGTACGTGTCGTTTCTGCCACAGTCAAAGGGTCGGAAGCGGCACCCTGTCCTTCCCCGTTGAACCTTCGTAGCAGAGCCGTTCTGCCTGCGGCGAGTGGCGTGACGTCCCCGCTGACTTGCTTTAGGCTCCGACGCCCGTACACCTTATAAAAGGGCTCTGGGTGTTTCAGGCGCAAACCGCGCCTTTCTCAGGTTGCTTCGAAAGTCAACGGCCTGCTTGGCTTAGAGAGACGGCCAGTGAGGCTTCCCAAGACAAACACTGAGGAGCGTGTTTTCTCACTGTGGCCCTGGTGCAGTGCTGTGAGCCCCTGGCCGTACACTTAAAAGACCTGCTGGACCCGTGTTTGGGTGGACTTTAGAAAGCTCAGACACTTAGCTCTCCAACGAAGAAAGCAGTGTGCTGCTTTTCACTCGGCGTTAAGGGAGAGATGCCCGGAGGCCCAAGATCCCTGAGGGTTGTGAAGTCGCCCAGGAAGGGATCCTCAGGTCTCAGTGTTCTTTCATGGGAGGTGCGGAGGACGCAGTATTCCCAGAGTTCCGAGAAGCTCACTAACGGGAAGGCACTCCGTGGACTAGGTTTTCCTGGCCAATGATGTATGCCCAATCTTCCAAATGCAATACATGGACCTTACTATGAGCCTGGCAGGCAGTGTCGTTTTCCCTTTAGGCATTGGCGCCTTTCCCATGCCTCTTGCAGGGAACTGGGAGCACCGTATTGCCCTCAGGGAAACGCCCTTTTCCTACGTAGGACATTCCAGGACGTGAGACTGGCAGCAGCACTCTATTTCAGGCGGCGTAAAGGCTGCAGCGGTCCTCCTTACAGCTGGGACGTGCTGCCATGCACATACATGGCCAAACTGAACGTTCCAAACTGCCCGAGTACGATCAGTTTCCAGCGAGCCAAAACAGACAGAAGGGGGCACTCTGGCCCCTTCCCGGATGAAGTTCGAACCCGAGGAAGTTGTGATGTGCAACGTGTGGCTGGTCTATGGGACGTAAAGCTTTGGGGAGGTTGCGACGTGTCCTCGCAGCTTCTCGAAGCGTAGTAGTGTTCAGGCGAATCTATCTACATTTGGAAAACTGCAGGGCCTCTCTAGTTTGTGCGTGGCATAGAGAGAGATCCGCCAAGTAAGTGCACCCGGAACGGACACTTAGGGAAGTGTGTTTTCCTTGCAGCTCACGCTCTGCCCTGAGATCCCCTGACATGTCACCTACAAAAGAGCACTTAGTGCTGTGTTCAGAGAGTCCGTTGAATGTTTTGGCCATCGAGCTCTCTGGAGAAAAAGCAGAGGGTTGCCTATCACTCTGCTTTCAAAGAGGTGATCCGGAGGCCTGAGGTAGCATGGTGCTGCTCAGTCAGCCAAGAAGGGTGATCCTCTACACAGTGTTGTTCCCTGGGACGCAGTGAGGACGTGGGTGCCATAGGAAAAGCATACTAGAGATCCAGCAGTACTTCTCCAGAAGGCCGTGCAAAAACCGCTGAACGCCTCGATGTGTGAATGGGCCATCCGATCGATCCTTTGATCCGTGGAGAGAGGTGTACATTTCCCTTTTGCAGTGGGTGATCTGGGGTGCCGCCTGGAATGCACAGGACACTCTCTGTTTCTCCAAGGACACTCTGCTCTCCGTGAAGGCACTCTAGCTGTGAAGAGCAGACAGAGAACAGCACTGTCTCAGGGAAATTTGACACCACAGGCCTTCTGCTCTCCAGGGGGGAAAATAGTGCTTTTCTCACTAGGTCACCAATATCAAAGTTGCAGTGTGCCTAGTACGTGTCGTTTCTGCCACAGTCAAAGGGTCGGAAGCGGCACCCTGTCCTTCCCCGTTGAACCTTCGTAGCAGAGCCGTTCTGCCTGCGGCGAGTGGCGTGACGTCCCCTCTGACTTGCTTTAGGCTCCGACGCCCGTACACCTTATAAAAGGGCTCTGGGTGTTTCAGGCGCAAACCGCGCCTTTCTCAGGTTGCTTCGAAAGTCAACGGCCTGCTTGGCTTAGAGAGACGGCCAGTGAGGCTTCCCAAGACAAACACTGAGGAGCGTGTTTTCTCACTGTGGCCCTGGTGCAGTGCTGTGAGCCCCTGGCCGTACACTTAAAAGACCTGCTGGACCCGTGTTTGGGTGGACTTTAGAAAGCTCAGACACTTAGCTCTCCAACGAAGAAAGCAGTGTGCTGCTTTTCACTCGGCGTTAAGGGAGAGATGCCCGGAGGCCCAAGATCCCTGAGGGTTGTGAAGTCGCCCAGGAAGGGATCCTCAGGTCTCAGTGTTCTTTCATGGGAGGTGCGGAGGACGCAGTATTCCCAGAGTTCCGAGAAGCTCACTAACGGGAAGGCACTCCGTGGACTAGGTTTTCCTGGCCAATGATGTATGCCCAATCTTCCAAATGCAATACATGGACCTTACTATGAGCCTGGCAGGCAGTGTCGTTTTCCCTTTAGGCATTGGCGCCTTTCCCATGCCTCTTGCAGGGAACTGGGAGCACCGTATTGCCCTCAGGGAAACGCCCTTTTCCTACGTAGGACATTCCAGGACGTGAGACTGGCAGCAGCACTCTATTTCAGGCGGCGTGGAGGCTGCAGCGGTCCTCCTTACAGCTGGGACGTGCTGCCATGCACATACATGGCCAAACTGAACGTTCCAAACTGCCCGAGTACGATCAGTTTCCAGCGAGCCAAAACAGACAGAAGGGGGCACTCTGGCCCCTTCCCGGATGAAGTTCGAACCCGAGGAAGTTGTGATGTGCAACGTGTGGCTGGTCTATGGGACGTAAAGCTTTGGGGAGGTTGCGACGTGTCCTCGCAGCTTCTCGAAGCGTAGTAGTGTTCAGGCGAATCTATCTACATTTGGAAAAGTGCAGGGCCTCTCTAGTTTGTGCGTGGCATAGAGAGAGATCCGCCAAGTAAGTGCACCCGGAACGGACACTTAGGGAAGTGTGTTTTCCTTGCAGCTCACGCTCTGCCCTGAGATCCCCTGACATGTCACCTACAAAAGAGCACTTAGTGCTGTGTTCAGAGAGTCCGTTGAATGTTTTGGCCATCGAGCTCTCTGGAGAAAAAGCAGAGGGTTGCCTTTCACTCTGCTTTCAAAGAGGTGATCCGGAGGCCTGAGGTAGCATGGTGCTGCTCAGTCAGCCAAGAACGTGATCCTCTACACAGTGTTGTTCCCTGGGACGCAGTGAGGACGTGGGTGCCATAGGAAAAGCATACTAGAGATCCAGCAGTACTTCTCCAGAAGGCCGTGCAAAAACCGCTGAACGCCTCGATGTGTGAATGGGCCATCCGATCGATCCTTTGATCCGTGGAGAGAGGTGTACATTTCCCTTTTGCAGTGGGTGATCTGGGGTGCCGCCTGGAATGCACAGGACACTCTCTGTTTCTCCAAGGACACTCTGCTCTCCGTGAAGGCACTCTAGCTGTGAAGAGCAGACAGAGAACAGCACTGTCTCAGGGAAATTTGACACCACAGGCCTTCTGCTCTCCAGGGGGGAAAATAGTGCTTTTCTCACTAGGTCACCAATATCAAAGTTGCAGTGTGCCTAGTACGTGTCGTTTCTGCCACAGTCAAAGGGTCGGAAGCGGCACCCTGTCCTTCCCCGTTGAACCTTCGTAGCAGAGCCGTTCTGCCTGCGGCGAGTGGCGTGACGTCCCCTCTGACTTGCTTTAGGCTCCGACGCCCGTACACCTTATAAAAGGGCTCTGGGTGTTTCAGGCGCAAACCGCGCCTTTCTCAGGTTGCTTCGAAAGTCAACGGCCTGCGTGGCTTAGAGAGACGGCCAGTGAGGCTTCCCAAGACAAACACTGAGGAGCGTGTTTTCTCACTGTGGCCCTGGTGCAGTGCTGTGAGCCCCTGGCCGTACACTTAAAAGACCTGCTGGACCCGTGTTTGGGTGGACTTTAGAAAGCTCAGACACTTAGCTCTCCAACGAAGAAAGCAGTGTGCTGCTTTTCACTCGGCGTTAAGGGAGAGATGCCCGGAGGCCCAAGATCCCTGAGGGTTGTGAAGTCGCCCAGGAAGGGATCCTCAGGTCTCAGTGTTCTTTCATGGGAGGTGCGGAGGACGCAGTATTCCCAGAGTTCCGAGAAGCTCACTAACGGGAAGGCACTCCGTGGACTAGGTTTTCCTGGCCAATGATGTATGCCCAATCTTCCAAATGCAATACATGGACCTTACTATGAGCCTGGCAGGCAGTGTCGTTTTCCCTTTAGGCATTGGCGCCTTTCCCATGCCTCTTGCAGGGAACTGGGAGCACCGTATTGCCCTCAGGGAAACGCCCTTTTCCTACATAGGACATTCCAGGACGTGAGACTGGCAGCAGCACTCTATTTCAGGCGGCGTGGAGGCTGCAGCGGTCCTCCTTACAGCTGGGACGTGCTGCCATGCACATACATGGCCAAACTGAACGTTCCAAACTGCCCGAGTACGATCAGTTTCCAGCGAGCCAAAACAGACAGAAGGGGGCACTCTGGCCCCTTCCCGGATGAAGTTCGAACCCGAGGAAGTTGTGATGTGCAACGTGTGGCTGGTCTATGGGACGTTAAGCTTTGGGGAGGTTGCGACGTGTCCTCGCAGCTTCTCGAAGCGTAGTAGTGTTCAGGCGAATCTATCTACATTTGGAAAACTGCAGGGCCTCTCTAGTTTGTGCGTGGCATAGAGAGAGATCCGCCAAGTAAGTGCACCCGGAACGGACACTTAGGGAAGTGTGTTTTCCTTGCAGCTCACGCTCTGCCCTGACTTCCCCTGACATGTCACCTACAAAAGAGCAGTTAGTGCTGTGTTCAGCGAGTCCTTTGAATGTTTTGGCCATCGAGCTCTCTGGAGAAAAAGCAGAGGGTTGCCTTTCACTCTATTTTCAAAGAGGTGATCCGGAGGCCTGAGGTAGCATGGTGCTGCTCAGTCAGCCAAGAAGGGTGATCCTCTACACAGTGTTGTTCCCTGGGGCGCAGTGAGGACGTGGGTGCCATAGGAAAAGCATACTAGAGATCCAGCAGTACTTCTCCAGAAGGCCGTGCAAAAACCGCTGAACGCCTCGATGTGTGAATGGGCCATCCGATCGATCCTTTGAACCGTGGAGAGAGGTGTACATTTCCCTTTTGCAGTGGGTGATCTGGGGTGCCGCCTGGAAGGCACAGGACACTCTCTGTTTCTCCAAGGACACTCTGCTCTCCGTGAAGGCACTCTAGCTGTGAAGAGCAGACAGAGAACAACACTGTCTCAGGGAAATTTGACCCCACAGGCCTTCTGCTCTTCAGTGGGGAAAATAGTGCTTTTCTCACTAGGTCACCAATATCAAAGTTGCAGTGTGCCTAGTACGTGTCGTTTCTGCCACAGTCAAAGGGTCGGAAGCGGCACCCTGTCCTTCCCCGTTGAACCTTCGTAGCGGAGCCGTTCTGCCTGCGGCGAGTGGCGTGACGTCCCCGCTGATTTGCTTTAGGCTCCGACGCCCGTACACCTTATAAAAGGGTTCTGGGTGTTTCAGGCGCAAACCGCGCCTTTCTCAGGTTGCTTCGAAATTCAACGGCCTGCGTGGCTTAGAGAGACGGCCAGTGAGGCTTCCCAAGACAAACACTGAGGAGCGTGTTTTCTCACTGTGGCCCTGGTGCAGTGCTGTGAGCCCCTGGCCGTACACTTAAAAGACCTGCTGGACCCGTGTTTGGGTGGACTTTAGAAAGCTCAGACACTTAGCTCTCCAACGAAGAAAGCAGTGTGCTGCTTTTCACTCGGCGTTAAGGGAGAGATGCCCGGAGGCCCAAGATCCCTGAGGGTTGTGAAGTCGCCCAGGAAGGGATCCTCAGGTCTCAGTGTTCTTTCATGGGAGGTGCGGAGGACGCAGTATTCCCAGAGTTCCGAGAAGCTCACTAACGGGAAGGCACTCCGTGGACTGGGTTTTCCTGGCCAATGATGTATGCCCAATCTTCCAAATGCAATACATGGACATTACTATGAGCCTGGCAGGCAGTGTCGTTTTCCCTTTAGGCATTGGCGCCTTTCCCATGCCTCTTGCAGGGAACTGGAAGCACCGTATTGCCCTCAGGGAAACGCCCTTTTTCTACGTAGGGCATTCCAGGACGTGAGACTGGCAGCAGCACTCTATTTCAGGCGGCGTGGAGGCTGCAGCGGTCCTCCTTACAGCTGGGACGTGCTGCCATGCACATACATGGCCAATCTGATCGTTCCAAACTGCCCGAGTACGATCAATTTCCAGCGAGCCAAAACAGACAGAAGGGGGCACTCTGGCCCCTTCCCGGATGAAGTTCGAACCCGAGGAAGTTGTGATGTGCAACGTGTGGCTGGTCTATGGGACGTAAAGCTTTGGAGAGGTTGCGACCTGTCCTCGCAGCTTCTCGAAGCATAGTAGTGTTCAGGCGAATCTCTATACAATTGGAAAACTGCAGGGCCTCTCTAGTTTGTGTGTGGCATAGAGAGAGGTCCGCCAAGTAAGTGCACCCGGAACGGACACTTAGGGAAGTGTGTTTTCCTTGCAGCTCACGCTCTGCCCTGAGAGCCCCTGACATGACAGCTACAAAAGAGCAGCTAGTGCTGTGTTCAGGGAGTCCGTTGAATGTTTTGGCCATCGAGCTCTGTGGAGAAAAAGCAGAGGTTTGCCTTTCACTCTGCTTTGAGAGTGGTGATCCGGAGGCCTTAGGTAGCATGGTGCTGCTCAGTCAGCCAGGAAGTGTTTTCCTCTACACAGTGTTGTTCCCTGGGACGCAGTGAGGACGTGGGTGCCATAGGAAAAGCATACTAGAGATCCAGCAGGACTTCTCCAGAAGGCCGTGCAAAAACCGCTGAACGCCTCGTTGTGTGAATGGGCCATCCGATCGATCCTTTGAACCGTGGAGAGAGGTGTAGATTTCCCTTTTGCAGTGGGTGATCTGGGGTGCCGCCTGGAATGCACAGGACACTCTCTGTTTCTCCAAGGACACTCTGCTCTCCGTGAAGGCACTCTAGCTGTGAAGAGCAGACAGAGAACAGCACTGTCTCAGGGAAATTTGACACCACAGGCCTTCTGCTCTCCAGGGGGGAAAATAGTGCTTTTCTCACTAGGTCACCAATATCAAAGTTGCAGTGTGCCTAGTGCGTGTCGTTTCTGCCACAGTCAAAGGGTCGGAAGCGGCACCCTGTCCTTCCCCGTTGAACCTTCGTAGCAGAGCCGTTCTGCCTGCGGCGAGTGGCGTGACGTCCCCGCTGACTTGCTTTAGGCTCCGACGCCGGTACACCTTATAAAAGGGCTCTGGGTGTTTCAGGCGCAAACCGCGCCTTTCTCAGGTTGCTTCGAAAGTCAACGGCCTGCTTGGCTTAGAGAGACGGCCAGTGAGGCTTCCCAAGACAAACACTGAGGAGCGTGTTTTCTCACTGTGGCCCTGGTGCAGTGCTGTGAGCCCCTGGCCGTACTCTTAAAAGACCTGCTGGACCCGTGTTTGAGTGGACTTTAGAAAGCTCAGACACTTAGCACTCCAACGAAGAAAGCAGTGTGCTGCTTTTCACTCGGCGTTAAGGGAGAGATGCCCGGAGGCCCAAGATCCCTGAGGGTTGCGACGTCGCTCAGTAAGGTCCTACTATTGCATTTGGAAGATTGGGCATACATCATTGGCCACGAAATCCTAGTCCACGGAGTGCCTTCACGTTAGTGAGCTTCTCGCAACTCTGGGATTACTGCGTCCTCCGCACCATCCATGAAAGAACACTGAGACCTGAGGATACCTTCCTGGGCGACTTCACAACCCTCAGGGATCTTGGGCCTCCGGGCATCTCTCCCTTAACGCCGAGTGAAAGCAGCACACTGCTTTCTTCGTTGGAGAGCTAAGTGTCTGAGCTTTCTAAAGTCCACCCAAACACGGGTCCAGCAGGTCTTTTAAGTGTACGGCCAGGGGCTCACAGCACTGCACCAGGGCCACAGTGAGAAAACACGCTCCTCAGTGTTTGTCTTGGGAAGCCTCACTGGCCGTCTCTCTAAGCCAAGCAGGCCGTTGACCTTCGAAGCCACCTGACAAAGGCACGGTTTGCCCCTGAAACACCCAGAGCCCTTTTATAAGGTGTACGGGCGTCGGAGCCTAAACCAAGTCAGGGGGGACGTCACGCCACTCGCCGCAGGCAGAACGGCCCTGTTACGAAGGTTCAACGGGGAAGGACAGGGTGCCGCTTCCGACCCTTTGACTGTGGCAGAAACGACACGTACTAGGCACACTGCAACTTTGATATTGGTGACCTAGTGAGAAAAGCACTATTTTCCCCCCTGGAGACCAGAAGGCCTGTGGTGTCAAATTTCCCTGAGACAGTGCTGTTCTCTGTCTGCTCTTCACAGCTAGAGTGCCTTCACGGAGAGCAGAGTGTCCTTGGAGAAACAGAGAGTGTCCTGTGCCTTCCAGGCGGCACCCCAGATCACCCACTGCAAAAGGGAAATCTACACCTCTCTCCACGGTTCAAAGGATCGATCGGATGGCCCATTCACACATCGAGGCATTCAGCGGTTTTTCCACGGCCTTCTGGAGAAGTACTGCTGGATCTCTAGTATGCTTTTCCTATGGCACCCACGTCCTCACTGCATCCCAGGGAACAACACTGTGTAGAGGAAAATACTTCTGGCTGACTGAGCCGCATCATGCTACCTAAGGCCTCCGGATCACCTCTTTGAAAGCAGAGTGAAAGGCAACCCTCTGCTTTTTCTCCAGAGAGCTCGATGGCCAAAACATTCAACGGACTCCCTGAACACAGCACTAGGTGCTCTTTTGTAGGTGTCATGTCAGGGGCTCTCAGCGTAGAGCGTGAGCTGCAAGGAAAACACACTTCCCTAAGTGTCCGTTCCGGGTGCACTTATTTGGCGGACCTCTCTCTATGCCACGCACACACTAGAGAGGCCCTGCAGTTTTCCAAATGTAGATAGATTCGCCTGAACACTACTACGCTTCGAGAAGCTGCGAGTACACGTCGCAAACTCCCCAAAGATTTACGTCCCATAGACCAGCCACACGTTGCACATCACAACTTCCTCGGCTTCGATCTTCATCCGGGAAGGGGCCAGAGTGCCCCCTTCTGTCTGTTTTGACTCGCTGGAAACTGATCGTACTCGGGCAGTTTGGAACGTTCAGATTGGCCCTGTATATGCATCATAGCACGTCCCAGCTGTAAGGAGGACCGCTGCAGCCTCCACGCCGCCTGAAATAGAGTGCTGCTGCCAGTTTCACGTCCAGGAATGCCCTACGTAGGAAAAGGGCGTTTCCCTGAGGGCAATACGGTGCTTCCAGTTCCCTGCAAGAGGCATGGGAAAGACGCCAATGCCTAAAGGGAAAACGACACTGCCTGCCAGGCTCATAGTAAGGTCCATGTATAGCATTTGGAAGATTAGGCATACATCACTGGCCAGGAAAACCTAGTCCACGGAGTGCCTTCACGTTAGTGAGCTTCTAGGAACTCTGGGATTACTGCGTCCTCCGCACCTCCCATAAAAGAACACTGAGACCTGAGGATCCCTTCCTGGGCGACTTCACAACCCTTATGGATCTTGGGCCTCCGGGCATCTCTCCTTTAACGCCGAGTGAAAAGCAGCACACTGCTTTCTTCGTTGGAGAGCTAAGTGTCTGAGCATTCTAAAGTCCACCCAAACACGGGTCCAGCAGGTCTTTTAAGTGTACGGCCAGGGGCTCACAGCACTGCACCAGGGCCACAGTGAGAAAACACGCTCCTCAGTGTTTGTCTTGGGAAGCCTCACTGGCCGTCTCTCTAAGCCACGCAGGCCGTTGACTTTCGAAGCAACCTGAGAAAGGCACGGTTTTCACCTGAAACACCCAGAGCCCTTTTATAAGGTGTACGGGCGTCGGAGCCTAAAGCAAGTCAGCGGGGACGTCACGCCACTCGCCGCAGGCAGAACGGCTCTGCTACGAAGGTTCAACGGGGAAGGACAGGGTGCCGCTTCCGACCCTTTGACTGTGGCAGAAACGACACGTACTAGGCACACTGCAACTTTGATATTGGTGACCTAGTGAGAAAAGCACTATTTTCCCCCCTGGAGAGCAGAAGGCCTGTGGTGTCAAATTTCCCTGAGACAGTGCTGTTCTCTGTCTGCTCTTCGCAGCTAGAGTGCCTTCACGGAGAGCAGAGTGTCCTTGGAGAAACAGAGAGTGTCCTGTGCATTCCAGGCGGCACCCCAGATCACCCACTGCAAAAGGGAAATCTACACCTCTCTCCATGGTTCAAAGGATCGATCGGATGGCCCATTCACACATCGAGGCGTTCAGCGGTTTTTCCACAGCCTTCTGGAGAAGTACTGCTGGATCTCTAGTATGCTTTTCCTATGGCACCCACGTCCTCACTGCGTCCCAGGGAACAACACTGTGTAGAGGAACACACTTCCTGGCTGACTGAGCAGCACCATGCTACCTAAGGCCTCCGGATCACCACTCTCAAAGCAGAGTGAAAGGCAAACCTCTGCTTTTTCTCCACAGAGCTCGATGGCCAAAACATTCAATGGACTCTCTGAACACAGCACTAACTGCTCTTTTGTAGGTGACATGTCAGGGGATCTCAGGGCAGAGCGTGAGCTGCAAGGAAAACACACTTCCCTAAGTGTCCGTTCCGGGTGCACTTACTTGGCGGATCTCTCTCTATGCCACGCACAAACTAGAGAGGCCCTGCACTTTTCCAAATGTAGATAGATTCGCCTGAACACTACTACGCTTCGAGAAGCTGCGAGGACACGTCGCAACCTCCCCAAAGCTTTACGTCCCATAGACCAGCCACACGTTGCACATCACAACTTCCTCGGGTTCCAACTTCATCCGGGAAGGGGCCAGAGTGCCCCCTTCTGTCTGTTTTGGCTCGCTGGAAACTGATCGTACTCGGGCAGTTTGGAACGTTCAGTTTGGCCATGTATGTGCATGGCAGCACGTCCCAGCTGTAAGGAGGACCGCTGCAGCCTCCACGCCGCCTGAAATAGAGTGCTGCTGCCAGTCTCACGTCCTGGAATGTCCTATGTAGGAAAAGGGCGTTTCCCTGAGGGCAATACGGTGCTCCCAGTTCCCTGCAAGAGGCATGGGAAAGGCGCCAATGCCTAAAGGGAAAACGACACTGCCTGCCAGGCTCATAGTAAGGTCCATGTATTGCATTTGGAAGATTGGGCATACATCATTGGCCAGGAAAACCTAGTCCACGGAGTGCCTTCACGTTAGTGAGCTTCTCGGAACTCTGGGAATACTGCGTCCTCCGCACCTCCCATGAAAGAACACTGAGACCTGAGGATCCCTTCCTGGGCGACTTCACAACCCTCAGGGATCTTGGGCCTCCGGGCATCACTCCTTAACGCCGAGTGAAAAGCAGCACACTGCTTTCTTCGTTGGAGAGCTAAGTGTCTGAGCTTTCTAAAGTCCACCCAAACACGGGTAGAGCAGGTCTTTTAAGTGTACGGCCAGGGGCTCACAGCACTGCACCAGGGCCACAGTGAGAAAACACGCTCCTCAGTGTTTGTCTTGGGAAGCCTCACTGGCCGTCTCTCTAAGCCACGCAGGCCGTTGACTTTCGAAGCAACCTGAGAAAGGCGCGGTTTGCGCCTGAAACACCCAGAGCCCTTTTATAAGGTGTACGGGCGTAGGAGCCTAAAGCAAGTCAGCGGGGACGTCACGCCACTCGCCGCAGGCAGAACGGCTCTGCTACGAAGGTTCAACGGGAAAGGACAGGGTGCCGCTTCCGACCCTTTGACTGTGGCAGAAACGACACGTACTAGGCACACTGCAACTTTGATATTGGTGACCTAGTGAGAAAAGCACTATTTTCCCCCCTGGAGAGCAGAAGGCCTGTGGTGTCAAATTTCCCTGAGACAGTGCTGTTCTCTGTCTGCTCTTCACAGCTAGAGTGCCTTCACGGAGAGCAGAGTGGCCTTGGAGAAACACAGAGTGTCCTGTGCATTCCAGGCGACACCCCAGATCACCCACTGCAAAAGGAAAATCTACACCTCTCTCCACGGTTCAAAGGATCGATCGGATGGCCCATTCACACATCGAGGCGTTCAGCGGTTTTTCCACAGCCTTCTGGAGAAGTACTGCTGGATCTCTAGTATGCTTTTCCTATGGCACCCACGTCCTCACTGCTTCCCAGGGCACAACACTGTGTAGAGGAACACACTTCCTGGCTGACTGAGCAGCACCATGCAACCTAAGGCCTCCGGATCACCACTCTCAAAGCAGAGTGAAAGGCCAACCTCTGCTTTTTCTCCACAGAGCTCGATGGCCAAAACATTCAACGGACTCTCTGAACACAGCACTAACTGCTCTTTTGTAGGTGACATGTCAGGGGATCTCAGGGCAGAGCGTGAGCTGCAAGGAAAACACACTTCCCTAAGTGTCCGTTCCGGGTGCACTTACTTGGCGGATCTCTCTCTATGCCACGCACAAACTAGAGAGGCCCTGCAGTTTTCCAAATGTAGATAGATTCGCCTGAACACTACTACGCTTCGAGAAGCTGCGAGGACACGTCGCAACCTCCCCAAAACTTTACGTCCCATAGACCAGCCACACGTTGCACATCACAACTTCCTCGGGTTCCAACTTCATCCGGGAAGGGGCCAGAGTGCCCCCTTCTGTCTGTTTTGGCTCGCTGGAAACTGATCGTACTCGGGCAGTTTGGAACGTTCAGTTTGGCCATGTATGTGCATGGCAGCACGTCCCAGCTGTAAGGAGGACCGCTGCAGCCTCCACGCCGCCTGAAATAGAGTGCTGCTGCCAGTCTCACGTCCTGGAATGTCCTATGTAGGAAAAGGGCGTTTCCCTGAGGGCAATACGGTGCTCCCAGTTCCCTGCAAGAGGCATGGGAAAGGCGCCAATGCCTAAAGGGAAAACGACACTGCCTGCCAGGCTCATAGTAAGGTCCATGTATTGCATTTGGAAGATTGGGCATACATCATTGGCCAGGAAAACCTAGTCCACGGAGTGCCTTCACGTTAGTGAGCTTCTCGCAACTCTGGGAATACTGCGTCCTCCGCACCTCCCATGAAAGAACACTGAGACCTGAGGATCCCTTCCTGGGCGACTTCACAACCCTCAGGGATCTTGGGCCTCCGGGCATCTCTCCTTAACGCCGAGTGAAAAGCAGCACACTGCTTTCTTCGTTGGAGAGCTAAGTGTCTGAGCTTTCTAAAGTCCACCCAAACACGGGTCCAGCAGGTCTTTTAAGTGTACGGCCAGGGGCTCACAGCACTGCACCAGGGCCACAGTGAGAAAACACGCTCCTCAGTGTTTGTCTTGGGAAGCCTCACTGGCCGTCTCTCTAAGCCACGCAGGCCGTTGACTTTCGAAGCAACCTGAGAAAGGCGCGGTTTGCGCCTGAAACACCCAGAGCCCTTTTATAAGGTGTACGGGCGTCGGAGCCTAAAGCAAGTCAGCGGGGACGTCACGCCACTCGCCGCAGGCAGAACGGCTCTGCTACGAAGGTTCAACGGGAAAGGACAGGGTGCCGCTTCCGACCCTTTGACTGT